>NW_020653081.1:8560290-9231649 GCF_003573695.1 Papaver somniferum
TTGGCTTCGTAATCAAAAGGAAGTACAACTTCGTCTAAAACGGTATTATCTCTAGTCAAATCCCCGTCCTTTTGAATAGGAGAATAATAATTAAAATTATCGGGATTTGAACCAGAAATATCATTCTCATTATCAAGCTCAACTGGAGTAACAAATTTCTGATCACTATGCCTAAATATTTCAGATTCTTCATCAGCACTATCCTCATCATAATCATAATAACATGAAAATGGTTGAACCTCATCTAAAGTATTGCTTCCAATTCTATCCTTGTCATCTTGATTATGTAAATAAAAAATTTCCTCACTTTCAAGGTTGATTTTTGAGGCAATGTATTGGCAATTCAGTGTAATTCGAGCAATTCTTTCTTCCGTCTCTAACTCAAGCCTACGTGTTGACTCAGCAAACTCACGTGTTGACTCAGTTAACTTACATGTTGACTCAGCTAACTTCCTGAGGTAATCTTCTAAAGAAGGTTCACTCATTGTTACAGTTCTTTCGTCTATAACTAAGTCATCTGTGTCCACTGACTTATGTGTCGACTCATGTAACTTACGCGTTGACTCAAGTATCTTACGTGCCTCATCTAAAGAAGAGGAATTATAGGAATTTTGCTCGTATGACCGGTATTCATGTGAATAGTAATTGGGCTCACCATGGTATGAGCCATAATCTTCAAAAGTTTGGTGTTCCCAACCACTATTCACACTATGGTCATAAAAAGAATAATGTTCATGTTGCTCAGTCGAATAATCATTGTATTGGCTATACCAGTTCGACATCCTAACTGCAAGGGAATTCTAAACAAACACAAAGAAGGCTGACTCGACCACAACAAGCCTATTTTATCTGGAAAACAAAAAGCATGATGGCTCCCTTAGATTGTTTCTAGACTAGCTTTTATTCTTTCGAAAAGGAATTCGTTACAATCTGAACAAACCTCTCTGGAATCAATCCGAGTTAAAGTAAGTTGAATAGAGACGAGGGAAGCTCAGCGGAGCTTTGATACCCAAGGTCTCATCGGCGTTACAAGGCGGCGTATTCAACTCACAGAAACCATCATGAACTTCAAAGTATGCTCAAAAGAGTAACCAATATTTTCCGAACGACTTTCCTAATAAGCTCGTTACCCTATCGGTCTCGTTCTAGTCCAAATTTTAAGGCTTAGGTTCGCGTAGGTTACGTGTTCCTAAGGTGGGAAAGAAGGAAACAGTGATGAAATCCGAGTCCTTATCTTGATTTGGTCAGGCCTTGCCCTTTACTAGAAAATTAAATCCAATTTCAGGTCCTCAACATATATGCATATGAAATCATCCAGTAAACTCGCTGATAGGGGATTCACGGGTGTTTAGAATTCTTACCTCCCGTTCCATACGGGGGATGAACCGTTGAAGTCGACTCGGGCCACGACTCCTATGTCATGTACGAACCCGAGGGGCCGAGGCGATATCGTAATCGCCGTCCTTCTCTGTAAACAGTTTATTTAAAACTACCTTTCCGTAGGGTTTTAAAATTAAAGTCCAACGTTCAATGTCCAAAAAAAAAAAATGTCCAAAAATAAAATATTACAAAAATAAAAACCATAATTACAGTTTCTAAAAAAATAAAAATAAAATTATTTACAAAATATTTTTCTTTACTCCTTTTGATTTCTCTTTTCTTTCCTTTTTGGGCTTTTCCTTTCTTTTCAGCACTTTCTCTTTTTCCTTTAGCTTAGCTCCAAATCTGAAAGCATACAAAAATATCAAAACGCGTAAAAAAGAACAAATAAAATAAAACCTAAAAACAAATCTATAAACAAATCCGCGTCGGCGGCGCCATAAATTGATCGAATTTTAGATAGTGGTAAATAAGGTTGTCGTTCACTCAGACTTGTTGAGAATTTGTTTTAAGATTTTAAAAAGAAAATAAGGAAAATAAGGAAAATATATACAAATATGGTGACATGATGAAGAGAGGCTGGGACTCAGGATTCCACTGTTTTTCATGTTCATGGGGTTCAAAAATTAATTGTAGACATTTATATCTCAAAAGAAAGGAAATATCAACTCTATTATTTGCCAAAGTAGATTTCATAAATATTACACGTAGGTCATAAGCATGGCGCATTAAAATTACCTAGAACTAAGCATGCTCTATCAAACAAAGTCACGAGTAGTTAATAGAAATCATAATTCATTAAAAATCAATGCAAATAGTAAATAACAATTAATTAAGTTACCCCAATGGTGAAATCCAACTTCCTCCGTTGTCCCAATGTTGGGTTTAACTCCTCATGTTGGAAACACACTCAAAAGAATTTTTTTTCATTGCTCAAAAGTGGTTACAAGAGGTGAAAATACAATAAAACAGAAAACTGCAACGCAAATAAAAGTTGCAGATCAACTGTTGCTAGGAACGATGAAAGGAAAGTGCAGCAGTGACTGTTGTGCAGTCGCTGAAAAACTGTTGCAATTGAAGGGAAATACGACAGTGGTTTACGACTGTCTTGGATAGTGCAATGTTCTTCGTGTTTTCTTCTTCATGCAGCAGCAGAGAAACTCTGCAACTTCCTATTCTACGCTCTATTTCTTCCCCTCACTCTCCATCCCCCCTTAGTGATACCCCAAGATGCTATTTATACACAACAGGTAAAGAAAATCCTCCGTAATAACTCACAGTGATCTCCATTTACTCGGCAGTGAATAAGATTATTCTCGGGAATATCTTCTTTCCTTTATTGACTTTTCACGCGTTAATATTCTTACATCACGTTCCAAATCTTCATGTTCACGTCTCAGATGTACTCTATCACACTTCCATCTCAAGCCATGCACAGAAGAATGCGTACAATCCCTGTGAATATCTTCCGTGAATATCCTCTCTTAACCACTTTCCCTGTTTTGTATAATCCACATACACAGCCATATTCTTTCGAATCTGAAATAGATACCGACCCTGTTTACGTGTACAGGCTCATACCAACCCATTTGAGTGATTGAATCACTTCATAAGTCTCCAAGATCAAGAACAGCAACTCTCGGGTTTCCTTAGGCAAAACCCGTAACTCCCTGATTCATTCAAACTCGATGATTTAGCCAGTTCTGATCAATTCCGGCAACCTTACCACGCTTGTGAGACTGAAACAAGTCTTCCCAAACAATTACAGCCATTGAGTCTCACTGCATCGCACAAAAACTCCAACCCTAATTCTGCCACAATTTTCTCGCCAAAACTTGAAA
The DNA here is from genome assembly GCF_003573695.1 of Papaver somniferum. NCBI lineage: Eukaryota > Viridiplantae > Streptophyta > Magnoliopsida > Ranunculales > Papaveraceae > Papaver > Papaver somniferum. Next base: position 8,563,512 of record NW_020653081.1, read on the forward strand.
TTCAAAATGAAGAAGATGAAGTGCCCCGAGCAACTTTTATTTTGTTTTCTTTTTAAAATATGTTTCTCTAAGTGATTGGGTGGGGCTCACGAATCAAGTTGTTACCACTGCTAGGGTGAAATAGAGTGATTGAGATACCTAAAAAAAACAAAAGAATAATTGAGACCAGACCACCAGACCAACCGGAATAAATTCAATAAAGTCGACTACTGGTACCCTTGTATATGCCAGTTTTGTTGACCTAGAGTTAAGATTATCGACCACTGGTTCGCTTGTATATGCCAGTTGTGTTGATATTAGTCAGACTAGTATCTCAGTCCATTAGGATAGGTTCATTTTGGCAGTGACCTTCAGACAGATATGGGAAACACCATTCACCTTAGTCAACATCAAAACCATCTATGTTTTCTATATCCATCTTCTTATTCTATCCATGTGATTTGTTGACTCCGGATGTTGATGTCTATAGTGCGATTATCTGAGTAGAGATCTGTCACTTATATATGAATTTTAGTATGCTTGAGTGAAACTCGTGTACATCAATTGGAATTTCGCATCAGGGTACTTCCTCCTGTAGTCAATAAGTATGCCAACCAAGGAGATTCTTTAATGCCTTCCAAGGTTCTGCGTAGATAGCTAGGGTTTGGAGTAAAGGTTTTGTGGGTATATCTCTGGCAAGCCCTCCCGAGACTATAACTCGGCTACTAGGGCCACCTAGGGGTTTAGAGGCTTGTTGCACATGCTAAGTGCAATCGACGATGCCTACGACAGTGAGTTAGGATTTTATTTTGTAGATTTGGTTTGCTCGGGACTAGCAAATAATAAGTTTTGGGGTGTTTGTTAAACGCATTTATGTGTCTATTTTGATCTCAATTTCATATCTTGTTAGTACCCATTTTTGTACTTATTTTGGCATTTTGTGTCTTTGTAGGCGTTTTTGGAGAAATAAGATTTTGCGACAAAATTGGCACGAATAGTGGTTTTTGCGCTCGTGGGAGAAAAGTACTATATGGACCCCCATTTTGGATAAGGGGTACCACAATTACTAAGGGACACCCAGTTGGATAAGGGGTATCCAGACGATAAGGGGCACCTACCTGCTATTGGCACCCCATCAGAGGATAAGGGAAGGTCATCTTCAACAATTCAAATCTCAAATTTTGCGGGAAAAGTGCACAGTATACTAGCAGATTAGGGATCGGATTTTTAAAGAGTTTTAAAGAGATTCAATTGCGAATTTCTTATGGGCTGGACTTATTATTTCCATACAGGGTTAGTATGAGTGTTCGAACCGATCAAGTTGGGTCGGATAATCAGTTTTGGAGTAAAAAAAGAGAAACGAGAATATCGAGTTCTCTGTTTTGTATTGGATGAAATTTACTTGAGTTTTCCCCTGCAGATGGTTCAATAGCACCCTGTTTTAACGAAATAGGGAAGGTATATGGTCTTAAAATCGAAACAGAAGGAGATTCGAAAAAACAGGGCAAGTGTATTTGCGTAAAAAATATCTCAGGTGTTTGAGTTCCTAGGAAGCTACGTATTGAGAAAATAAGGAATGATATTCTCTTTTGGACGCAAGTTTGATAAGAAGAGAAGTTTGGAAGATGAAAGAGCGTAGAAGAGGTAAAGAAAGAAAGAAAATTCCGAGACTTTTGGCCGAAGAAAAAAACTATATTTGGAAGGTTTGATTCGCAAGATATTGGACATGTAGTGTATATAAGAGGTGTTCGAACGGAGGGTTTGGAGGAGCTGCGGAGCAAAAATCAGTAGCAGCAGAGAAGAGGAAAAAGAAGAGTTGCAGACGACATATCAGAAGTGTCGTTGTGCAAGAACCCTAATCTGAAGAACATTAAGCTGCACAGAACAGTCGTAGTTAGTATCTTATATTCAAACAGTTACATAATAGTACAATAGCCACGCATATCTTCAGTTAGCCACACCTTCTGTAACAGTGAACTCTGTAACGCTATTACAGCATTGCAGATTCGCCGAGTCATATAATTTCTTCAATAAAAACACCTTTTTAGCTATGTTTTATTATTTTGAGCGTGCTTTCACCATGACGAGCTAAACTCCGCCACTGGGATGACGGAGGAAGCCTAATATCATACCTGGGTAATTATATTTAATTCTTATATGACTTTTGCACTATTTAAAATTGAATTATGAATTTTGATAATTAGTTGTCATCTCATTTGATGGGTCATGCTTGCTTAAAATGTTTTGATGTCCCATGCTTAGGATTTACAACTAATATTTTGAGAATCTTCCTTGGCAAAAATAAGAGTCCATGTCTTTATTTATTGAGCTATAATTGTTAAAAGAATTAATATTTGAACCTTATACTATGAGTTTGGTGGAATCTTGAGTCTCAGTACCTCTTGATCTTGTGACAACCTTGTGTATATATTTTATTAAATCTAGAATTTAATCTCAACAAGTCCGAGAAACGAACCTTATTCTTACCACTATAAATATTACAATAAGACACCATTGGAGTTAACCAATATCGTCGACGATTCTCCCCCTGATCCTCAGGCGGGAAAGTCTCATCAACAGAACATCCAGTTTCGCATTACTCTACCTATCAAGGGAGCAACTTGGTGTAGAAAATGACACTAACATGCAACCTAGGAGGGATAACTGCTCAAGTTTCCCTCTCGTTTACTGTCCAGTTGGAATAATTTTAAGAACTTACATTGTCATGTAAAATCAATAGTAAACTATAAAATAAATTTTGTGAGCATAGACACTATCTCAACATCAGTTCCAGTCCTTCCAAGACGACCGACAGAGATCAACAACCATGAACGGCATTTCAGATGCACGTATCGTATATGTCACAATGATAGCAGAGCTTTACCACGCTCAAAGATGGCTTATTCAAACCAATCATTATGCTACCGTCCTGTATTTATCCACTTCTGGTGGCACGGGGTTTACCATATTTTCAAACCTGATAATTATTGTGGTTCCCATATCTAAATATGCCTACCACAATTGAATTTTCCTTCTTTGCCAAAGATAGACTTATTTGCGTAGGTACTACTGCAAATTTAATTCACCAAATTTGTGATTTAGGTAATGGCTCAGGCGACGATAAGGCATAATATTAACTCTAAATATCATTTAAAGAAATGCGACTCCATTATCGCTCGACTTTTGTATATCTACGAGGCGCATTTAAAATACGCAGCTCTTCTTTTTGCTATAACAACATATACAAAGTGGAAATTAAACACTAGCTCTTTAAAGCTTGCCGATGCATATAATAGGCGCATATTATGCATGCGGTAAAATTCGCGAAAACACGTAAGGCCACAACACATGCGGCTCTCCTCATTGCTCGGCGCAACATTTATACAATGCATATACCTTCTCTGAAATCAAGCCAAACTAATTACCACGAAAATCGACGGTGAAACAAGAAAGAAATCATTCAAAAAATGTAATATACATGGTTCTAACGTAACACCGACAAATCTCCAATTTCTTCCATTAGGCTCGACGAAATATTAATTTATCAAAGTTAAAATATGAACACATTCTTTATATCTTAAAAGAAATTGTCTCGATATCAATTGTAGGTCATTTCAAGGACCATTGATAGAGACAGGCAAACCGTGTTAACCCGGTGTCCATTTTTCATCACATTCCAACCATAGGTGGAACGACTTTGAATCCTGGAGATTATTATAGCAAAGAAATATTAAAATTCTGCTATCCCTCAAGATGCAACAATTCCTTGCTCTGCCGATATTAAAAACCGTTAACACCACAAAAATCATTGGTATACCAACAAAGGTGATTTTATTCTCTACGCTATCCAAAAGGATGCGGAAAAACCTTCCGTTGGTTGGCTAAAATGGAAAATAGCAAAATGCTACAAAACTCAAATATTTGGTTAAATTCGGAAGCCGAGTAGCAATATAAATATGAATCGTTGCTAATACGTACCTATTTTGAATATCTCTTCATATACCGTATAATTGCCTGTACTCCAAATAACACATACCAGACACGGTAAGATGTCTAACTTTCTCCTTTAACAAGTCCTAATTAAAACAGAAACCAAATTAGACATTATAAAATTCATACATAAAACAATAGTTAAATGAAATACATAAACATTGAAGAGAATTATCCTTTTTCCGTATCGTGCGTCCTCATGTCAATTGCTAAAGAGCAATTCGTGGATAACGTGTTGTAACTCTTTGTTGGACGAAGGCACTAATTATTCCAGTCACCAGACGTAACCATTAGATTAATGGCATATGATTTGTAATGTTATTACCAAAGTACTAGCCAAGCTAACTTAACTACAGAGAAAATTAGAAAATTTGTAATAAAGGAGATGTTATTGCCTCGTGTCTATACATATCTGTAATCCATCATACAGTTGCGAGCTACGTCTATTTATAGCTCTCGAGTACAAGCAAGTAGGTATAGAGAAGTTTCCCGAACCAGCCACATGGCCGCACACAAATACATTAGGTGTCAAGTTTATCCTTAATCAAGTTTATCCCTAAGTATAGCTTATCCTTATCTTGACCTGGTGAAACAGTGATCAGCCACCAGACATTTGTTCCGCATTTCTCTCAATCATGCCTGATTAATGGTGGGCCACCCATGGTGCCTATACAACAAGTTCGATATTTGATGGTATTTTCATTTTAAGTCTAACATGTGGCATTTGCGCGTGTGAAAGTGAGGTGAGTCACTTGTTACAGCAAAGACAAAATGCGTGGTTTGATCTCCTTATGACAACGTCACAACAAGGTAATTTCGTTTGGAACCAAGCTAAAAAATACATTCATCTTCTCCGCCCATGTTATATTTCCTTTCTATACCTCTTTCTCTCGAGATAAATCATTTGATACGTGCTTATAATATCTGTTTGATTATTGTCGTCCATATCTTTGAACTTCTAATCTTTTTGTGAACACGGAAATGAACACGGAAATAACAAAGGCATTTTCGTATCCACGAACAAAGTTCGTAATCATAGTAAAATTGATAAAATGATAGTAATATGATTAATTGTTGCATAAAACGGTAAAAGGGGAAACTATGAGCCTTCGGGCTCGTCCTTGTTTTTCATCATAGGGATTCCTATGATGATCTAAAAGATGCATAATGCTAAAGTACGAAAATCATAAGTGTAAAATGTAAATGAGACACAGAGTTTACGTGGTTCAGCACTAAGGCCTACATTCACGGGGGTTGTTGTTTCACTATGTATTCCAAGGTTACAAAGATAGTCAAATGACTCTGAGTGGGGGACGAAGTTAGGAAGGAAATAGAACTCGTACTTACTCTTACAATTTCTCTCTCATGAGCTCTCTCTCACTCTTCCTAAAATTGGTCGACCTCTTCTCCCTTAGTGGGTTGGGGTATTTATAGGCTTCTCAAGTGGGCCCCTTTCTTCGAATACAGATGTCCTTATCATCTTCGTGACACGTGGTTCATCATTGATTATGTGTATCCAATTTTCCCATTTTCTTATAAGTTTGAAATGGGTCAAAATTAGACGAAAAACTGTCTTCACAGTCCTCTCTCCTTCTTGTAATAACTCCCTCTAGATTTTAGGGCACGTTTCCCACTTCTAGCATTTACTCCTTCTCGTTTCTCGGGATGGTTTTTATTTTCATTGATGGCGGTTATAAATACATGAGAGGATCCAGGCGTAATAACTCCTTATTCTCTATTCATTCCTAATTCTATTCTTATTCTCTTCTCTGTCTTCTTTCGCTTCTGAGAGATCCATTTTTATTCTTTTACTCTTAACTTCTACTGCTACTGATATTTTCAACTACTGTCCACAAATTCGTTCTGACAGATTCTGTTCTCTCCTCCGGAGATTATTCTTTGAACAGTTATCACAGCTGCTCCTTGATTGTCTGTTGAACGTCTGCTTTCTCTGTTTCCGCCATTACTACAGGTATGTGGTTCTTCATCGTTATGTTCACCATACTACATGATCCCTTTCGTTTCTTGTTTGATGATCCTGGATTTTGTGATGAAGAATAATCTATAAGAAAGTATATATACTTGCCCATGTTCTTTATCACAAAATTCGGGGTTGTCTGTCCAGTTGGGTTTTTATTCTGCATTCTTGGTATGATATGATGATGTTAATGGTGTTCTTGTTGAACTATAATGATTCTGCATTCTTGGTACACTGAGAACATAAACAGTTTTCAAATTTTATTAAAACCGTTGATTGATCTTTACTCTCTCTGCATGCCCCTTGCAGGTATGGCTGATCGTCCTCATGTTCCTTATAATACACCCCCATCGAGCCCTTATAGACATCCTCCGTCTAGAAGTACTGATAAATCTCCGCCAAGGGTGGTCTGTCTAAGCATTCTCATCCAGATCCTCGTTCTCGCAAGACTTCATCTTCATCGGGTCCTAGGGTTTCTTCTCAGAAAAAGGGAGATCCGCCTAGAGGTTCTCGTGTTGTTAATCGTCCTTCTCCTAACCCTTCTCCTCAGCGTTCGGAGCCGATGAATTTTCAGCCTCTTCGTTCTGTGGCTCATATTAAGGCGCCTTCTCAAAAACCCAAGGCTTCGCAAACCACTGTCTTGGTGAAGGACCCTTCTTCCAAAGGGGTTGCATCGAAGGCAAACTTGTCAAGGAATGCTGCAACTAATAGAAAGGCTTCGGAGATGAGTCCTCCAAAGAAGCCATCGTCAGGCAAGGCCGTATCTTCCGAGGCTGCTCCAGTTATCTGAAGTATTTTAGTTTCGAAGAAGAAAAGAAGGTAACTTACAGCCATATTGATCTTGAAGCCTTCAAGGCGAAGCATGGTCTTGAAGCTTTCGATGTTAAATTTTATAACCAAGGGTATGATCTCACTTATGATATGATTGTAAACTATAAATACGATGCCTTCCATCTGCTGAAGACCGTAGGGGCTTTCGAAGCTGGTCTTATGTGTCCCCTGCATAAATCTGGTGACTCCTTCTACTACGATGCTTTGGCACACCGCGAAGGTTCCACTTCTCATACTAACCGTCGTTCAGTAGTTGAGCTGAGTGGGAACTACCTTCAGACGCTTAAGGAGTTCTATCTTCGGAGCAAAGATGAGACGAGGATGACCTGATACACTACTAATACTGCGGAGAAAGACTGGTACACCCCCGATAACTTCAATGCTTCTTTTGGGGATTATGTCAATGGTAGGAATCGGAAGCCATGGAGTGTTGGTCTTCGTACCATGGCATCTTCCCAGGGTGAGGTTCGTCTTCTGGGCGAAGTAAGTGACTCGAAGCTTAGGTTCGTCCCTGGTACTGAATAAACTGGAAATCTTCGCCTTTTTCCAAAGGACGAGCGCCTCAAACGTGATCATGATTATGAGTGGCATGCTACCCTCATCGAGGTCATAGGCCCATGGGCTCATGGTTGGGTGCGCGGTCTGCATGGATGGCGCCCTATTGCTAGTATCCAGCCTCTTGATGATACTCCGTCCCACTATGGTGACTTCTATCCTTGGCAGTTAAATTTTGTTGGTATGAATTTAGACTATACTGTTGACGTCGCTGATGTTGATGAAGAGGAGAGTTCTGATGTTGTTCTTCCTTCGAAGGATGCTCCCACTGTTAAGGTAGAATTCTGTATAATAATGTGTGGTATTTGTATGTTTTCCCCTGGAATTAGACGTTGATTATGTGCTTATTGCAGGCTACGAGGAAGAAAAAGCTTGGTCCCGTTCAGTCTTCTACCACTGGTGTGGAGGAAATGGAGATTCCCGAGGTTACCAGCCCTGTGAACGAAGTTGAAAACTCCGAAGAGGAGGTTACTGATGATGAAGAACGTACCGATACTTCCGCACCCGGTCATGAGGATGACGAATATGTTGATGGCCAAGGTGATGGAGATAAAGTTGTTCTTGAGGCTCTAGTGAACGATCCTCCCACCGGCCCTTCTCACGTTCAAAGGAACGAGGGTTCGGACTTTTAACAAGTGAACCCCAACCAAGAATTCTCTTTTGGGAAGGTATATTTTACCGGGAATCCAGCTGATATTAGTGCATCTACGGGCATGGCCGAAGATTTCTCTCTTCTTTCTCCGAACGATGAATGGGACGTCGTTGCTGAGGATAATGGTGAAAAGGGGGCCGAGGGAGATGATAGGGACGACATTGGGGACGCTGAGGGTCAGGGTACAGTTGCTGATAAAAGTGCTACCGCTGGTGCGTCTTATGAGGACTTCGTACAGGCCGTGGTGCGCGATGGGGACGACACCACCTTTGACTGGTTGATGAAGAGAGGTTTGATGTGCGTTCCTCATTCTTCCCCTGCAGTTCCAGGTGAGAGGGATTCAGATGCCTTCACACGTCAAAGGATGAAGCTGTCTTCTGAGGAGGAAGTCACGACGGCCTGGAAAAGGATTTGGGAGCTACTTCGACTAGTCTGTTGGTTGATCCCCCTTCTTCCATTGCTGACATGATGGCTATAGCTGATGGGTACCAATATGGTTTCCCTCAGCAACGCATTCTCGATGTAAGTTGTTGTAAATTCTTCTTAGTCAATTGGGGTTGTATCTTTTTATTGTTGATCTTTATCTTCCCCTTGTTGATGCAGCTGGTGAGGAGCGAACACTGTAACCATACGTTGTACCAGTTCTTTAGGGAGAAAGCCTTTAAGCTAGAGGCAAAGCTGCGCCACAGAGAGGACCAACTGAATTCCTCTGAGGAAATCATTTCGGCTAAGGAAAAAGAGATACTGGAACTGAAGGAACTGTTGAAGGGAAAATAGCAGCTGGGTGCCACGGAGACGGTGCTTCTCCAAGAAGTGGTTTCTCTTAAGGCTGGTTTGAAGAAAGCTCAAGGAGAGGCGTCGTCTGCTGGTGCATCGGTCAAAGGTTCGTTTCCTTGCCCTTTCTTCGTCTTCGTTTTCTAGTGTTCGTTCTGAGTTAGACATCTCTGTCTTCAGCTGTCGATGCCAAAGAATTGATATGGCTTCGAGGTGAGAGGGCTCTCCAAGCTTCCCTGATAGAGGATTTAGTTGCAAAGATTATAAAGGAGGCTGATAAATGGGATGGTCGTGCCACTCAGCATAATAAGTTCTTGGCGGAGCAAAAAAGGCAGGAGGATCTTTTATTTGAAATGCGAAATATCCTATCAGCTGCCCGTTCCCAATTCAAAGGTACCTTGGAATGGACTCGTTAATCCCTTCATGAGTCTCGGGAAGAGGATTCTCGGTTAGCAGCTAGGGTGACGGATCTTGAATTAGAGCTTCATCAAGCAAGTTCGTCTCATGACTTCGATATTCGGGATTATATAACAACGGCTTGTTCGGGAGAGGGATGATGCCAAAGCAGAGGCCCAAGCCCTTAGTAAATCCCTGACTGCTTCTCGAGCTGATGTTGCTCGTTTGATGGAGTCAGAAAAATATCTAGAAATCAACATGTACAGATTAACCAAAGGAATTGTGGATATGACTAATGAAGTTAACCGTCTTCATCATTTGGATTCTATGAAGCAGGTATAGTTGGATGAGTGTCAGTTTACCTCAAAAACCTTCAAACGGACTATAAGAAAGTTTCCGACGAGTATGATTTCCTTGACGAAGCTCGGGACGCTCTACTTAATGAATTTGAGATAGCTTCGGCTAATGTCGAAGGTATATGTTCGTTTGGTAGTGTATGGATTTATGATTCTTGTCTTATAACCATTTTGTTTCTTCTTTTCCATAGCTCGAGGGACAGCTTGGCCTTGCAAATGAAAAGCTTAAATAGGCTCAATCTTCCTTAGTGTATCAGCAGGGACAGACCAAGTAATATGAAGGGTTGGCGGGATCTCGGGAGGAAACATCAAAAGCGGCAGCCCAGGAAGTAGGTCGGTTGAAATCTTCGCTGTCGCAGTCTGAGCTCAAGGCCACCGTTATTGCGCATAAGGCTCGTTGTAAGCTTGCCGAAGAGGTTAACAAGACCTTAACCAAAATCGAGCAGAGACTTTTGAAAGAGCATGTCACCGTTAAGAAGTACATCCATCGTCCTATGCCTGAGCCTTTCACCTACACCTCCGGTCCTTCTTCGGGAGGAAGTGTCCCTTCGTCTCAGAAGAAAGGTCCAGCTGATCACATTGAGTCTTCCCAGGGGAAGTAGGTTTCTGGTTTTGTCATAGAAAGTTGATCTCTGTTGATTACTTGGCTTCAGGCTATTTTTCTTTTGTGAAAATTCTGTATTTCTTACTTAACCTTCCAAGCTTGTAATCAACTTTCATGGAATGGATCACTGTTTTTTTCTAGTATGTGCATCTTTAATTCGTCTGCATTGTCAGTCCCTTTAGTTTTTTAGAAAATGAACAACCCTAAGTATTAAGAAACAAATAAGTATACAAAGGAAAGTGTTTGGAAGCAATAACGATGGTATGTACTTTCGTTATCGACTTTGGACCTTTCACCCCGTTGGCTAACCCTGGGCCAGAGGGTTGCCGAACGGTGGGGGTTAATGTAGCGTTCTCAGACATGTGATGCATTATTGGATTATTTACATGCAACCATTCTGCCGAGACTCCGCTTTATTAATTGGTTGGGTATCTCTTTCTACTGGAATCTTTCTCCATGGTCCTACACTTATAGACGTTGATAGGGGAGTCCTGAGAGATCGTATATAATTACTTTCCCCAATAGAGTTCTTGTAAAAGATTTGTTTGACTGATATGGCGAGGTTTTATACTCCTCGACCAGAAATAAAAACATGTCGAGCGGATGCGCCCTCTTCTTCTTATTCTCCTGGTACTCTTCATGCAGGTGCAGAACTGCATTGCTTCATGTATAGTATGGCTTGAGGGTATTTTGCGTTCCAGGGGTGTCTGAGGACTTCTCCTTTCAGATTACACAGGTAGTAGGATTCGTTCCCTGCGATGTCGTGTATTACAAATGGTCCTCCCCAAGTTGGTTCCTATTTGCCCCATTTTTTATCTCGTTGATATTGCGGTATAGTTCTTAGCACATACTGTCCTTCTACAAAATTTCTAAGTTTAACTTCTTGTTGTATTCTCTTGATAATCTTCGTTGGTAGTTTTCCATTCTTTGTAACGCTGTCTCCCTCCTTTCTTCCAGGTCATCGATCCTTTCTAACATCATATCCGCTGTTAGGTTCTTCTCCCATGCTTCGTTCTTCGTGGTTGGCATGATAATTTCTGTCGGAATGACAACTTCGGCCCCATAAGTGAGGAGGAACGGAGATTCACCGGTAGCTGACCTACGTGTAGTTCGGTAAGCCCATAGCACATTGTACAGCTGTTCACACCATCGACCCTTATGTTCATCCAATGATTTTATGATGATAAGAGCCAGAGTCTTGTTCGTAGCTTCTGCCTGGCCGTTGCTTTGGGGGTAGATGGGAGTCGATTTGTTCTTCCTGATCTTGAAGGTATCAACGAGCATGTGTATATTCTTTCCTTGTAGCTGCTTACCATTGTCGGAGACAATTTCTGCGGGAATACCAAATCTACAAATGATGTTCTGAAAAATGAATGTGAATACGTATCTGATTCTGGACAGAGCTTTGGCCTCCACCCACTTGCTAAAGTAATCCGTGGCTACGATAAAGAATCGTCTTTTCCCTGACCCTTCGATCAGGGGCCCGACGATATCTACCCCCTATTTTGAAAATGGCCAGGGGGTATCTACTGAATTTAGCTTCGTTGCCGGGGCATGGATTCTTTTAGAAAAACGCTGACATTATTCGCATCTCCTAGACATCCTGGCTGCGTCTCATATCATCCGTGGCCAGTAATATCCTTGCATCTTAGCCTTGTCGGCTAATGACCTCATTCCACTATGGTTTCCTGCGTCTCCATAATAGATGTACTTCAGGATACGATGACCTTATTCTCTGGAGAAGCAGCATAATAAGGTACCGAGGAAAAACTTCTTGTAAAGAAATCCGTCGCGAAGGTCATACCTCCCTGCTTTTGATTCTATTTTTCGGGCTTGCTTCAGGTCTGCGGGTAGCGTTCTATCTTTAAGAAAGAGATGAAATCCGGTTCTCCAGTCCTCTTCATTACTGAAGTCTTCATCCTCATTGGCTCTTGAGAGGATATCATCTTCGACAAAGTCATCTGTGATATCTTCGTCGGCATCATCGTTAGCAACGTCCTCCCCTACATCGTCTTCACGATTTGTAGCGAAGGATTATTGCGGGCTGATCGAAGGCTCATATACTCTTGTTATCTTGATGGCCTTGACGCTTTCATCCCTTAGCATAGATGATATGTATGCCAAGGCACTAGCATGCCTAAGGTCTCTTCTACTTAGATGTCGGGACTTGATGCTGTGTATTTGCGATTCTAGGGTCTGGACCAGAACCATATATGCTGAGAGGGTTTCATCATAAACACTGTATTCCATCTCCACTTGTCGAATGTCTAGTTGTGAATTGATGTGTTTTTCAATGTTGTTGTAGTAATAAGATTCGTTCAAGACTTGTGAAAGCGGATTTTTAGATTTTTTTTAATAAATAAAAATAGCGAACTAAATTAAAAAGATGTTGTGAAAACTATGGAGAGAATGGGGTTAGGATTCCACCATTGGTTGATATTAGTGATTTAATAAAACAATAATTATGCAACTCAACATTCAAATTGATTCTAATAGTATTGCCTAGACATGTAGATTTCCAAAAGAATAGATGTTAATCCAAGCATAGAATATCAAAACCCTAAAGCAAGCATATTCTATCAAGAGAAAATACACCTAACTAATCAAAATCATATAAACAATTTTTAGTTCAATGCAAAAATCATAATAGAGTTGTTGTAATTAATTAATAGAAATATATCACTTTTACCGAAACAACGACTTCGTCCATAGCCCCAAGAATTGGGTTTAGCTCATCATGATGTTGGAAACACGCTCAAAAGTTGATTTCATTGCTCAAAGTAGGTGTACAAATGATGAAATGGAGAAAATGATGAAAATCGGGTGTTTGCAACGTTTATAATTGTTGCAAAACACTGTTACAAAGAACGATAAATAAGAACTGTTGTTGTTGTATCTCTGAGACCCTCGCGTGGCTGTCGTTTTCACTGTAGCATATAAGACTGCTTCTGGTGGTCTTTTGTTCTTCGTGTTCTTGGTGCAGCAGCAGAAACCGAGTTCTGAAAACTCTTGATTCACGCCTCCTGAGCTCTCCTCTCGACCCCAAACTCTCCGTCCCCCTTCTATGTGATCCTAGGAACCTATTTATACATCATTGCGGCATTGAATCTCCCAAAATATCTTTATTTAATCCCATTATTTCTTTTATTCTCGAAAATATATTGTTTCCAAAAGTCGTTTTCCTACGCGTCTGCAACTGTATTTCTTTGCTTCTATACCTACTTCACGCTCCAGAATATCGATCAACTCTTCCAAGCACGTGCAGTACACGTTTAAATTCCTCATAACTCGTGCAAGCTCATGTTTTTCCTTCAACTCCCTGTTTGGATTAAACCGAGTTATCCATCCAAATTTGATCAAACCAAACACCCATACCAGCTATGTTAGGACATATCACAACTACCCATGAAGTTTCAGCGATTGAATCGCACAAAAACTCCTCCAAAATCCGATCGAAAAATCTGCCTGTGAATGGAAATGTTTTCCCGCCATTTTTATTTTTGAAATGTTGAAGATGAAGTGCCCCTATCCTTTTCTGGGGTGCGAATAGCAGATGGGTGTTGAAGACAAATTTGGGTGCTGAGAATGAATTTGGGCTACGCATAACCTTGGGTGTGCCTTAGCCAAATCTGGGGTCCGTATAGCAAATGTCCTCCAAGGGTCCAAATAGCACTTTTTGAGCAACTTTTTCCACACAAGTGTATTTCTCCAAAAACACCTACACAAACATAAAAACACCATAATAAGTACAAAATCAAGCACTAGCAATAGAGACACCGAGGACAATTCAGATACAAAAATGTGTCTATCATGAATCACTTGTTAGGCGTACGACCGTTATTCCCATTTCTATTATCAACCGAAGAGCGTGTACAGCGGATTCATATTCTACGATGTTGTTGGTATGCCCCTTGAACTCTAGTCTTAGTGCGTGCACGATCCTATCCCCAGTTGGGGTGGTGACCACGATGCCTATGCTTGCTCCTTCCATGTTCCTTGATCCATCAACGAAGACCTCCCATCGTCTTTGGCTTGAGGGTTCGAGTATATCGACCGGATCTTTATCGTCCTCTTCTGCTTCTGAGATATCTTTCACCTCTTCGTCATTGTCCAGGGGTAAGTCTCCTAAAAAATCCTCCAAGACTTGTGACTTTTGTGCAGTTTGGATCGCGTGGATGATATTGAATTGATCAAGATGAGTATTCCATTTTGCTATTCTTCCCACTTTCCCAACGTTTTTGAGAACTGCTTCCAGCGGTGCCTTGCATGGGACACGAACATAATGGGTTAGGAAGTAGGTTCTTAGCTTTTAGGTTCCCCATACTAATGCTAGTATGAGTTTTTCAATCTTCGTGTAGTTTCTTTCTGCCGGGTTGAGAGTCTTGCTGACGTAGTAGATTGGTTGTTCGACCTTTGTGTTGGTTTTGACCAATACTGCACTGAATGCGTCTTCGGTTGCCGCTATGTAAAGGTCCACCACCTCACAGAGATCGGGCTTCTGTAGGATCGGGATCATGGCCAGGTATTCCTTAATCTTCTGGAAGGCTTCTTCACACTCAGTGGTCCATGCGAATTTACTTCCTTTCTTGAGGATGTTGAAGAAGTGCTTGCATTTGTCCGACGATCTGGCGATGAATCTCCCAAGTGCTGCCAGTGATCCGTTGAGCTTTTGGACTTCTTACAAGTTCTTTGGGGATGGCATTTCCACAATGGCCTGGATTTTCGCATGATCGACTTCGATTCCCCTCTTGTCACTAGATATCCAAGGAACTTTCCCGACGTAACGCCGAACGTACATTTTTCTAGATTCACTTTCATGTTGTGGTTCCTCATGGCATCGAAGATATCTCTCAAGTTTTGATGGTGGTCTTTTCCCAGCTTACTCTTGACAAGCATGTCATCTACATAAACTTCTAAAGTGTTCCCAATCCATGGCTTGAATATAGCATCAACCATCCTCTGGTATATTTCCTCTGGGTTCCTCAGCCCGAAGGGCATCCGTGTGTAACAATAGAGGTCGTGCGGGGTGTAGAACGCCGTGTGTTGTTGATCTTCTTCTACCAGGGCTACCTGATTGTAGCCATAATGTCCATCCATAAACGACAGTTCTTCATATCCTTCAACAACTTCTACCAATTGGTCAATGCTTGGGAGTGGATAACTGTCCTTCGGGTACGCCTTATTGAGGTTGGTGAAGTCGATGCATATCCTTACTCCTCCATTCTTCTTTGGTACGATGACCATGTTCGAAATCCAGGTTGGATACTTCACTTCCTTAATGAATCCTGCCTCCAACAGCTTGCGGAGTTCTTTCTCGATCACCCGGTGATACTCTGGTGCGACTTTTCGTACTTTCTATCTAAAAGGGTTCGTGCCTGGATTTATACGAAGCTCGTGTTGGATTATCTTCGGATCGATTCCTGGAATATATCCTAGTTTCCATGCAAATATGTTTGCATATTCCGTAAGTAGCTTGATTAGGGCTGCTTCTCGTTCCTTATCCATTAGAGTTCCAATATTGATCATCTTCGGGTTTTCTTCGGTCTCTATATTGATGTCCTTCGTGGGTTCTACGGGTGTGAATGTAGGCTTGGGTTCCCCTAGGAGAGGGACGTTCTTTAATTGCTATTTTGTAGGCTCTTCAGCCCCCTTATCCATTGAAGTAGAAGCTTCAGTAGTTAAGACGACATCTTCCTTTTTCAAGCTCTTTCCTGAAATTTCTTCGAGACACAGGTCAATCGCCCTGTCCTTAGCGGCTGCCTTGTTTTTGTTCCCGCAGGACTTCCTCTCCTCATCTTGTTCATTATTGAGTCGGTTTTTTAGAGCTTGGAATTCTCGGGCGGTGACCTGATCTCCCTTAATTTCCATTACCCTTTCGGGTGTTGGGAATCTAAGGTATTGGTGATATGTTGCAGCTACTCCTTTGACTTTGTGTACCCATCTTCGACCGATGATGGCGTTGTAGGGAGAAGGGGCATCTACCACGCTGAACCGGGTCTCGATCTTCATTGGTCCTGCATTTACTTATAACACAATGTCTCCCAGGGGCTTCGTAGGTGCGACGTTGAATCCATAGATAGTATAATAAGAAGACATAAGTTGCTCGTCATTCAATTTCACTCGTTTGAACGTATCATAAAACAAAACGTTGACTGAACCTCCTCCGTTAATAAATATCTTCTTGACGTTGCATCCTTCTACTGGTAAAGTGATAACTAAAGGATCGTTGTGGTCCTCCATATCTTCCTCAATATCTTCAGCTTCGAATGTTATTGGTGCATTCATCCATTCTTTGTGCTCATCAACTTCGACTCCATCAATCTTTTACAGATCGTAGTAGTCCTCAAACTTTTTCATCAACCTTTTTCCTATCTGGGCAGTCAGAGAGGGTCCGTTAGATTCGGAGCATGAAATGGTATTGAGTGTTCGGTTATCCTCAGGTAGTTGGACTTGTTTGCTTCGTTTTTCCCTGTCACCGGTTTCTGCCTTCTGAACATATTGCTCGAGGTCACCAGCATCAATCATCTTTTGGATCATTATTTTGAGGTTCTTGCACTTTTCAGTGTGATGCCCGTTGAAGCAGTGATACTTGCAGTAGTCTCTTGACTTCTCAAACCGAGGTGGCTGCTTTCCTTTGGACCAAGGCCACTTTAAGTTTTCTCGATCCTTGATCTCCTTTAGGATGCGAGTGTAGTTAGTGTTTAGCTTTGTATACACTTGATCTTCGAATTTCCGATCGTCACGCCGACGATCATCCCTTCGTCCTCTTCTATCTTCGTTGGGACATTCGGCCGAGTTTTCTCTCTTGGATCCACTGGCTTTCTCCACGGAATTAGTCCGATGTTCTCTTTGCGTTTGGGCCATAGGATTCTCCCGCTGGATTTCTTCCAATCTGGCGTGCTTTTCAATGATGACTCGAATATCTCATTCGCTCGTGGGTGCGCTTTCATGAATTTTGACAAATAACGGGCTCATCCTATCCAATCCCCATTTGTACCAAGTGATGGTGACCATCGGATCTACATTCCCTATTGCTTGACAGATTCTGTGCCACCTATCGGTATATTCACTGATGGTTTCTTTATATGTGACCGCTAGCGAGAAAAGCTTGTCCATCCTTGTGTTGACGGCCTTGATCTACGACAAGGGAAAACGTAGATCCTACAATCGTAAACATAGATCTAAAAATACTTCGTGATTTTTTTTTACTCGGTCAAATAAAAATAAAAAAGCCAAAAACTGTACAGGGACTAGGCCTTCTTAGTGCCAAGTCGTGAGGCCATTCACAAGAAAGCCTATTTGAAGCGAAAATAAACCCTTCCAGGACATTTCATAGACGGAATAAAACCTGGCCTACCCTCATAAAATTTAAAAATATCCTCAGCCAGCAAACATGTTTGCTTGGCCGAGGCATCAGCTGAGAAATTAGCTTCCCTATAGCTATGCATATAACGAATGTTGCTGTAGAAAGACTTCGTCATTCTCCACTTATGCACCAGCTGCCAAGGCAGTTCACCCTTTTGAAAATATTGTATGCAACTCATCGAATCAGAACGAATGCAGATACTCCGCATGTTTCATCTCTTGGACAACATCGCGCCATAAATAATCGCACAAACTTCCGCATAGTAATTGGTTTGACAACCAAGGACAACGCAAAGAACACCAAGTACTTCCGAGTTTGCATCAGAAAATAACACCAGAACCAGCTTGGCCTGGATTTCCGAAAGATGCACCATCACAACAGATCATGATTTCATCTTGATTAGGAGGAATCCAACTAACTTCAATCGGGGTAGACGTTTTGCATGATCTATGCCGCACCTTGAAATAATTTAAAATACGCAACTCCTCCAAATTATTATACATATGGCCCTTCATTCTAATTGAGTTAACACGAATTACCTGGTATACTCTCCCTTTAAAACCAAGCCATTGAACTGCCATATCCTCAAAATAAGACTTATTGCGTAACTTCCATAATTCCGTGACAATTGCAAGATTTGTAACTAGCCACAGATCCTTTATCATTCTGCTGCGACCCTTAGCAACCTTATACGAATCCTTCAGATCTTCATTAGGTTGCAGTTTGAAAATACCAGCCGCCCAAGCCCAAATCCTCCTAGCAACTCTGCAATGCAAAGTGATGTGGCTAATAGTTTCGCAACTTTTCCTGCACAAGCGGCACATAGTAGGAATGCTCCTACCTGTCTTCTTAATAATATTGTCTTCACTAGCACAACATTGATTGGACCAAATCTTCCAGTATTGCACACTCAAGGTAGGATGCACAACCTGCCTAGTAAAAAGAGACGCACTAGGCACAACTTCCGCAGGCGCTTTAAGAGCGGCCTTAGCGTACTCTTTTTACTTGACTGAGAAAACGCCTTTGCTATCTAAATCCCAAATCTTATAATCTTCACCACCAGCAATAATAGGAAAGTTATCAACATCAATATTGCAACGAATCATCAAATCTCTTGTTCTCTGAGGAATGTCCCAAGAACCATCAACAATAATATCACTTACTTTAGCCTTAAAATCATTAGGGCCTTTGGAAGTGATGCCAAGTCTTCGCGCAATAGAAAAATCACCACACCAATTATCAAAAAATAAGGAAGTATTTGCACCATTACCTATAATCGAGCGTGTATGCTTCTGCACAAAATTGTAAACCAAACGAATTCCTGGAAAAACCGAAGAACCCAGCTTATAATCTATCAAATTCCCATTTAGCTTAAAGTATTTTCCCCTCAAAAATCTGGCCCAAATCTTGTTTGAATCCCGAATAGAAATCCAAAAATACTTTGCGAAAACAGGCATATCTAAGGGTTTTATGCATGGAAACATAGGTTTGATATAAGCTTGTTAGAAACCACACAGCCTGAATATTTTCCAAGGATGACAAAAACTTAAACGAAATTGCTTTAAAGATCTAAAAGGCTCGGATCCGGAAAATATTGCTCGTGAGGAAAAACCTAGATCTGAAAGGTTTTTTCAAGGAAAACATAGATCTAGAAGGCTCTCCCTAAAGTGAACGCATATCTACAGGAAAACATAGATCTAGAAGGTTTTTCATGGAAAACAGTGATAAGTTACTCAAAACGCTATTATTTGGGGAATAGTGCCGGGAGCCAAAAAGTAAAATCACGGGGAAAGATAAATCTTTTACCGAGACAAGAGTCCCTGTTTCTAGCGCCAGATTGTGAACACAGAAATAACGAAGGCATCTTCGTATCCACAAACAAAGTTCGCAACATAGTAAAACTGATAAAATGATAGTAATATGATTAACGGTTGCATAAAACGGTAAAAGGGGAAATTCTGAGCCTTCGGGCTCGTCCTTGTTTCTCATCATAGGGATTTCTATGATGATCTAAAAGATGCATAATGCTAAAGTACGAAGATCATAAGTGCAGAATGTAAATGAGACATAGATTTACGTGGTTCAACACTAAGGCCTACGTCCACGGGGGTTGTTCTTTCACTGTGTATTCCAAGGTTATAAAGATAGTCAAATGACTCTGAGTAGGGGACGAAGCTAGGAAGGAAATAGAACTCATACTTACTCTTACAATTTCTGTCTCCTAAACTCTCTCTCACTCTTCTTAAAATTGGTCGACCTCTTCTCCCTTAGTGGGTTGAGGTATTTATAGGCTTCTCCAGTGGGCCCCTTTCTTCGAATGCAGCTGTCCTTATCATCTTGGTTACTGTGTCAATCCGATGATATCTTCGTTCTGACCCGACGTCTTCCAGCGGAATTATATATAAACGAAGACAGACCTCATTCCTTTCCACATGGTGTTTGACACGTACCCTATTCCTAGGGTATTTAATGCGGGTTGTTGGTGCGGCATGCATGTCCTTGACTGCTATAGACGCTTGTGTCAGCTGCCTTTGCTCCCATCCATTCGATTTGGATCTTCCTCGAATGATGGTCAAGTTACTTTATGGATCATCTTTAGTGCTCCGCGGTGGTTCCTTCACCTGATGTTCCATGCTTCATTATCGCCAGATCTGTATGCGGATGGGCACGTGACAGACGAGGATGACGATTGCTCCTTAGGTGTCTCACTGTAGCATCATTACCTTGATGTTCTTCTTTTTCACACTGTACACGTGTCCTCTTCGTGACACGTGGTTCATCATTGATTATGTGTATACACTTTTCTAACATACGGTAGTAATCACCACCATAACCAATTCATCACCACACTACCACTATGTTTGTTTACTCCTGACTCATCTGAGTCGTCTGGATCTGAGTCATCTGGATCTGAGTGAAATCACCTGATTCATCTGGATCTGACTCAATATGTTTGTTTTGAGTCAGATCTGACTCATCTGACTCAAAAAACGTGAGTCAGTGATTTGGTCCCGTGAGTCAGGGGTATTTTGTTACCTGACTCAAATGGGTCCGAGTCAGGGGTTATGTCTGAGTCATAGGTCAAATCAGATCTGACTCAAAATGCAAAACAAACGGTCTAACTGCTGACTCGGCCCGAGTCAGAAGTTGACTCAGATCCAGACGCCGAGTCAACTGCAAACAAACAAGTTACCCCTCGTTGTGATAAAATTCACCAAAATCTGGTAATGATGTAGGCTAATTAATCAGAAACACGGAGGGGCAATACCGTCCAGTGAAAAAGTAACCAAAATCCTTTAGGACACCAAACAAATCCAGTGAAACGTAACTCTGGATGGGTAGGCGATTATCAAGTAATATCGTTGTTGCCGAATCGATCGAACATTCATACAAATTAAGTTTTCTCTTTGTTGCTTTTGCAAACAAATATTTCTAATGGTAAACGTTTTTTCCGAAAGCGGTGTCCATGCATTAACTGATTGCCTATCTTGGACACAAAACGGGTGCATAAAGAAGACTTGGCCACTTCTAACTTGCGTATTCATTTGGCATATATGGAAGAAAGAAACGTCACGGTCAGCTTCAACTCCAGCCTAAAAAACAAAAAGGAAAGTCTAAGAAAGGGAGACTTCAAATTTCAATTACTACCACCCTGTGATTAATGCTATGACAATTAATGAAAACACAAAATTGGTTAAAAAGACCAAAATCAATAATTTTTGGGTGAAAAAGACATCTAGGTTTTGATGTTGTTTAAATGGACAAAGTAAAAATAGTCAGGATGTAAACAGTTTCATCCTACCCATTTTCAAATACTTTTTCTTATTTTTAATTTACATCAGGATGCATCCAGTTTCATCCTCGCTATTTTTTAAATTTAAGCCAGGATAAATCCAGTTTCATCCTTGCTTTTTTTTTGTCCATTTCACCCGTAATAATTTTTTTTACTCGTCCATTAGAACCGTGTTTTAACAATATTTGGACAAATGACCCATTTTCCATTAATGAAAATAAAAATTCTGGATTTGCTTGGGTGCTCTTATTCTTAATTAGATCATCCTACTCTGTTTGACAACAGTCGAAAATGCTAATTCAGTGAACATGCACGACTTCTAGTAAAAGTCATGAAGGTAAATAGTGAAATAGTTTTTTTTCCCACAAAATTGGTTAAAAAGACCAAAATCAACAATTCCTGGGTGAAATGGACAGTTAGATTTTGATACTGTTTAAATGGACAAAAATGTAAAAATAGGCAGGATGTAACCAGTTTCATCGTGCCCATTTTCAGATATTTTTTCTTATTTTTAATTTACACAGGATGTATCCAGTTTCATCCTTGCTATTTTTTAAATTTAAGGTAGGATGCATCCAGTTTCATCCTTGCTATTTTTTTTTTGGCCATTTCACCCAAACTATTTTTTCCTCGTCCATTTGAACCGTGATTTAAAAATATTTGGATAAATGACCCATTTTTCCTATTTTTCCCAATTGTTCACAAGTCGCAACAATAAAGGCTGAAAACTTGCACGCTTAAAAAGGAGACTTGCTTGAGAGGTGACCCCTTAAAGTGGCTAAGAGGCCACAGTCATTTATTCCGAGTGACTCCTTTAGAGAAAAAGATTGATATAGGACATGACATGGCTTATAAATGGACATCATATTTTTAAATCAATGGTGAAATTTCTTTGAAAATAGATTTCGGGGAGAGATTTATATGTATCAATCCAAGATCCAACAACTGAGATTATTTTGTCCTATATAGATTGGTATCTTCCCCTATCAAATGCAGTAACAGCCTTTAACAATCATGGTAAATCATTTTCATTAGAATTGACAAAAACCAACCGAAGGGTATGAAAGTTTGGATACTTCTCAGCTACGCATTCAACTGGCATATATGAAAAGAAAGGAATAATAATGCTCGGCTAATTTCCAACGAAAAATCCATAAAGATCTCTTGCATAACGTAAAAGCCAAAAGCTAATGTTTTTTGTGGGACGTTATGATCAAAGACATCTCCAAGCAAATCTGTCTTCATATAATTTGTGGATAAGATTTTTGTACCTGTATCGTAATTCATTTCAATTCATTATCAACAACGGAATGACCTTCTGCGCTAGGCGAAATTAGAGCTCTGGAGCCGAACTAATTTATTAGTCCGGTTTAATTAACATGCACAAAACAAAAGTTGAACCATGAATTTCCTGCACTCCCGTGACGAGAAAGCGTAAAGAAATCGAAAAACAGAAACAAAAGCGAGGTGCAGAAAGGCCGTTGTTTCAAAAAAAAAAAAAAACAGAATTAAGTACAAGAATTTTCATTGATTAATTAGAAGAAAAACAATGGCACAAGTTCAGTGAATTAGAGCAACTCCAATGGCCATTAAACAGCTTGGTTTGTTGATTATACACATACAATGGGACTAACAAACCACTAAAACGGATGAGCAAATCCTCAAATAAAAGATTTTGTACATCGCGTCTCAGATTGAGTCAATCGACTCAATCTGAGACGATCGGTTTTGAAAAAGCGGGAGTATAACAACCACACCGAATAATTCGTTCGGCAATCTGTATGGACTAAACTCCAATATAATTTCGAGAGCACCAACTTAAAAGTGAGACTCAATCAAGAAATATATCAAAGAGCTTTTATCTATTTCTCAATACAATCAGCAAATCGAACATATAAAAATCCGTGAGCTTGATTGATATGAGAAATAACTTGGACGGTACTAAAGATCAATGCCCAAGTGTCAATCAAGTTTTATCCAACAATCAAGGTCGGATTTATCAACTGATTGGACTACGTACTACCTATGATATTTCAATTATATAAACAAATATAATGTGGAAAAGAAATAACACAGACACCAAAAAATTTGCTAATTAACGAGGAAATCACAAATGTAGAAAAACCCCGGGACCTATTCCAGATTCGAACACCACACTGTATTTAGCCGCTACAGACTCTAGCCTACTACAAGTTAACTTCGGACTGGAATGTAGTTGAACCCTAACCAAATCTCACACCGATTAAGGTACAGTCGCGTTCCTTACGCCTCTAGAACCATGCCGGATTTTGCGCACTTGATTCCCTTAGCTGATCTCACCCATAACTAAGAGTTTCTACCACCCAAATTTGAAGACTTATAAACAAATCTGTCTACCACAGATATGTCTATCCTTTATTCTTTTTGTTCCGTCTTTTGATACAAAGATCAAGGTGAACATGAACCAACTAATAATCCGGTCTTATACTCCCGAGGAGAAGCCTAGAAATATTAGTCACCTCA
Source organism: Papaver somniferum (assembly GCF_003573695.1). Classification (NCBI taxonomy): domain Eukaryota; kingdom Viridiplantae; phylum Streptophyta; class Magnoliopsida; order Ranunculales; family Papaveraceae; genus Papaver; species Papaver somniferum. The sequence goes on from NW_020653081.1 coordinate 8,587,288, forward strand.
CAATAACCTAACTGATTAACAGAAGATGTTATTGTGGAATCACAAGAGTCTGAGATGAAGAACAGTTGTGATTACTTTTTATATCTTACCTATCAGAGATAAATCTCGAGTGAATCTTAGATAAGATAAAACTCAATATGCTAGAACAAGTAAGATCAGAATACACAAATATAGAGAAAATAGTTGGATCTGGCTTCACGAATCCCAAATGAAGTCTTCAAGTCGTTAACCTAATAATGGTTTTGTAAAACCTAGGTTAAAGGAGAATCGACTTTAGTTTGTGTTGGGTGCAATAATCAAAAACAAGGAAAAAATCAAATAAGAAAAAGTTATTGATACTTAGCTCCTTTATAATGTAAGTGATCGATTTGATGAAACGGACGAGCTCCCTAGATCTCCGCAACAACAACAAGACAAAACTTTGGAAAAACAGAGTGAGTCACATGTTCAACACGTTTCCCTTAAGACATTAGCGCCCGGATACACTCAAGAGTGATGCTATATCCCTCACAGGATGGATATCTCCAAGATAAAACACCCTACTACACCTGCTACTAGCATATGTAGTAGATGCTCAACTTGAGCTTGGCAACTCCGAAAAAACCCTTAAGGAAAATCACAAACGCATAATAAAACAATATAAAATATCTTCCCTTGGGTGTCCCTCTAAAATATAGAGAAACTCCTTTCCCATAGATTTTACAAAAGTAGTGAATTTCTTTATATAATGGAATAATACAACTTAAAAAGATGATATCCCCAATGTGGGACTAAAAAGCTTATATAGTCTCTTAAAACAACTAAAAAGTGGAAACTCCACGGTGTGGGACTAATAAGTTTTTCATTCACAAAAGAAAACAATAAATTATAATTTTTATTAAAACCTTAAAAATCATATTTTATTAATCGTTTTCCAACATTTTGCAACTAGGACATACAGAAATGTCGGGATTAGGTTTTCCAGTTGCTAGAGTTCTCCCTTATATAGCCTTTCAAATCAGGGTTGCTTACAATCAAAGATAAGATAGCTTAGTAACAGAGCACTCAATTTTCACCGTTAGATGAACTCCTGATTTAAGATTCAAGCTAAGTCTTCTTAGAAATTAAGAAACTAACCTCCACCGTTAGATGGTCTTATCTTGTTACACACAAATGAGATATACTTATATTTAGATATGTATAACCCTACCTAAACGCGTATATTGGGTTGGCTCAATAACAATTAACCGAAGTTAGCTATATGAACACTTTTGACTTAGCCATATTCATCTAACACTTCTAGACCAAATATGAAGATCAATCAATCATGATAGATAATCAAAAGAACCTAATTGTACTTCAAATAGAGTTGTTCAATTTTTCACTATCTCATAGAAATATTCATGAAAAAATTGAAACGGAATCGGCTTGATTCGTGGTTGTACAAGTTACTTATACAAGAATCAATTACATTAAGCTACGGTTTTCAAAGTTAATTTGCATTCCTTAAATCATAAGTATTTTAGTTCATGAGTATGAGAATCATACATTACCGATTTTAGAACTTAACCACTGTGTTCGCAAACTGGGTAGGCGAACGGAAGCTCTGGACCTTGGCCTATTCAAGCTGTTCGCAAACCTGGTTCGCGAAGAACCGTTACAGACTCAACCCAGGTAAACCCGCTCGCATACTAGGTACGCAAAGAAGAGTTCCGTACCTTCTCAGGTAAATCCATTCACATACTAGGTACGCAAACAAGAGTTCCGGACCTGAATCATCACAATACAATTCGCATACTGGGTATGCATACCGTGTTGTATCCAGACATGGGTAATCGTTCTAAACTCTTATTTCAATCATTGAAACATCCTTAGAAGAAGAAAATGGTAATATTACACAAACCATTCGCTTCAAGTAATTTTCAAGTGATCGAATGATAAATACGATACTTCCCGAGCTAACATCAAATAACTATCTCACAAAAATCATACAAGGTAATTTTCACATGATCATCTTTTGACTTGACATTTATTTTCCAACAAATAAACTATTTCCAACTAAACTGCACAAGAATACGATGAACATATATGAAAATGTGGGGGTCTAACAACCACACCTAATAATTCGTTTGGAAATCTGAGAGGACTTACTCCAATATACTTTCTAGAGAATCAACTAGACAGTCATACTCAATCTAGAGTAAAGTATATTAAAGAGTTTAATATCTCTGTTTCACAATGTAATCAGCAAATCAAACATATAGAAATCCGCGAGCCTGAGTATTATGTGAAACAACTTGAACGACACCAAAGACCAATGTTCAAGTGTCAATCAATTTAAATCAACAACCAAAGGTTGGATATTATAATTGATTGATCTAAACGCACAACCTGTGATATTTCCGTAATATAACAAAATATAATGCAGAAAAGAAATAACACAGACACTAGAAGTTTTGTTAACGAGAAAACCGAAAATGCAGAAAAATCCCGGGACCTAGTCCAGATTGAAAACCACACTGTATTAAGCCTATGTAGACTCTAGCCTACTACCAATTAACTTCGGTCTGGACTGTAGTTGAACCCTAATCAATCTCACACTGATTCAAGGTACATTTACGTTCCTTACGTCTCTGATCCCAGCAGGATACTACGCACTTGATTCCATTAGCTGATCTTACCCACAACTAAGAGTTGCTATGACCCAAAGTCGAAGACTTGATAAACAAATTTGTCTCACACAGAAAATTTTATAGAATGAATAAATCTGTCTCCCACAAAAATACCCAAGAGTTTTTGTTCCGTCTTTTGATAAATCAAGGTGAACATGAACCAATTGATAATCTGGTCTTATATTCCTGAAGAACAACCTAGTATTATCAATCACCTCACAATAATCTTAATCGACTAGCGAAACAAGATATTGTGGAATCACAAACGATGAGACGAAGATGTTTGTTATTTCTTTTATCTTTCTTATAGGAGAAATTAATCTCGAGTCAATTATTTCAATTGTACTCAATACGATAGAATCGGGAAAGATCAGAACACGCAACTACAAAGAAAATAGTTGGGTCTGGATTCACAATCCCAATGAAGTCCTTGAAGTCGTTAACCTATAGGGTCTCGATAGAAACCTAAGGTTAAAGGAGAATCGACTCTAGTTATGCAACTAGTAATACACAAGAGGTGTGGGGATTAGGTTTCCCAGTTGCTATAGTTCTCCTTTATATAGTTTTCAAATCAGAGTTTGCAATCCAAGTTACCATGGTAACAAAGCATTCAATATTCACCGTTAGATAAAAAACCTGATTCAACCAAGCTAATATCTTTCAACCGTTAGATTGAACTTAGATTGTTACACACAAATGAAATGTACCCTCATTTAGGTTTATGTAACCGTACCTAAACGTGTACACCGTGTTGACTCACAAATAGTTAACCGAAGTTAGCCATATGATTACTCTCATATCAACCTTATTCATCTTAACCATAACTAGTTCAAATGACTCAAATGAAACTAGTTAAAGAGCCGTCCAATTGCTATATTCTCATAGAAGTATATAAGAACACAATTCAAGCAAAAACTATTTGATTCACTCGAATCAATACATGAACATTATAGCCACGGTTTGCAAAGATTGCATTCCTTAATTTATAAATGTTTAGGTTCATATACAAAACCGATTTTAGAAGGTAACCAACTCAAGTATACAAACGGGTACGCATACTTAAGTAGCTGGACCGAGTTTGGTTACACCAGTACTCGTATGGGTGCGCATACCTACTCACACTCCAAACTCCAGCAGAAATTCACGGACGTGAGACTTCCGCCAGTATGCGTATGGGTACGCATACTTTCCCAGACATCCAATAACCGCCAGTACACATACGGGTATGCATACTTAAGGTTCCCCGTTTTGGACTTACACACAAATGTGACAAAATACTATGTTTATATCCAAACATGGTTACATGATACTAAGATCTTTATTTCAATCATTGAAACTTTCTTAGAGGATGACAATAGCCGTTTTCACACATTATGAACATCAAAGCAATTTTCAAGATATTGAAATAATCATTAACGAAATATTCCAAGACTACACCAAATGATTGTATCATACAAACCATGCAAGATTTTACTCGGAAATTTTCACATGATATAAGATGAACTTGGTCGAAGCCAAAGCTTGCCAACATATATTTTGAGAAATATGTAAGCGAGGTAAACTCATCTCGAAATCTCAAATGTGTATAGAGAAAACTATATCGTAATAAGACTTATGTCTCAATATAGGAGATAAAGTAGAAATAGACTTTTCCAAGTGATAAATGAGTATCCGTCTCCACATAACTTTTTCCGATGAAGTTCCACAATCTCCCCTTAGTAGTTCTTCGTTTTCAAATGATGAACGTCGTGAAGTCTAAGCTCAACTACACAATCTATGTCCTAGTATGAGACATCTATAAATAGGCTAGAAATCATGACTTATAGTTTTGATCACTAATATTGATAAACATGCTTGAGATAGCAACGCATGCGAGTTCGACCGAGCAATGCTCTAACAATATCTAAATCAAAAAGCTTCCAACAAGTATTTCGAGAAATAGATAAGCGAAATTAACTCGGCTCAAAATATCAAATGTGTATAATGTAAAAGTCTATATAGCTATACAACTTAGTCTCATTAGAAGATAAAATAGAATAGACTTCTGAGTGATTGATAAGTTTTAGTCTCCACATACCTTTTGTTGATGAAGTTCCTCCAAGCTCCTTAGTATATCTTCTTCTTCAATTTGTGAATGTTGTGAAGCCTAAAGCTCAACTACACATTCTATCCAAATCTGAGACATAGCTATAAGTAGACTAGAAATCAAGTATATAGTTTTGATCAACTAAATTTGACAAACAATCTTGAGATAGCAACGCTTGCGATTTCGACCGAGTAGTGCTCTAAGAATCTCCCCATTTGTCAACTTTAGTGACAAAACTATCAATACAGATGGATTAAAAAATAAATAAACTGTGTAGCTTCTCATCCATCATGATTGATTTCCTTGGATCTTCAACTTTCCTTGAATTCTTCGTTACTCCAAGTACTCCAACTCATTTTACTTTGTCGACTTCTTTCGTTATTCAATCCCATCTCCAACTGACACCATTCGACCGATCTCATCACTTGAAAGTGTCAAAGTTGGTGATTCTGCTGGGGCGTGAGCTGCTCTGGGAGAAAATACCTTAATTCATTGAATATAGGATGGGGAGAGATCTAATTGACTAATGGACTAAGAAGGAGATATATAAACAAATAGATCAAGCACAAGGGTGCTTACTAACTTTCTTATCTGGGCAACATTAAGAGATAGACCTCGCTCAAGATATATAGAGTGTATGCTACATAGAGACCTTTTTTTGAGATCAGTGCTCGTTAAATTCTATGATATATAAACGATTTAGGTACAAAGAAAGTCACCTACTTCTAGTTGCTTTCTCTCCACTCCTCTTCCACTCAGTCGAGCCTCTTCCTTTCCGAACAAAAAAGTAGCTTTCATTCTCCTTCTTTTATAAAAGACAGTTCCTTCGGACCTGACTCTAGCAAGTAAGCAATTAAACTACCTTTTTTCGATACTGAATTTAACTTCTGGCATGAGAACTTGAGCTGAAGTAACAACACTTGAGATGGAGTAACAATTATACCTATATATGCAATTAGTGAACAAGGCGGACGAATTCCCAGGTCGAGATATCCTTTGACTATCTTTCTGACCCACTTCGAGCAGTCGAAATTTAATCAAGAATCGAGTTTACTCTACAATAGATGAGAGAAGAAAAGTCTGGTTTCCAATATTACTTCAAGTCTTTTTCTATCCTATTCTCCAATCTCCAAATATGGGTTCATCTTTATCTTGAGAAAATATATTTGTTTACATTTTTTTTCTTATTTGTTTGATTGATTTTAATTAGTCTATCTTGGTGATGCCCACACTCACTCGAGTTCGTGCACATGCCAAGCGAAAAAGAAAAAACAAGGTCACAAGATAGGACTCTGCTATAAATGAACATCCCAATACACCAAGTATAAGACGACCGCATAAGGTCTGAATATTTCAAATACTACACTAAAACCAATATAAAAGAACACTTTGCAAAAATAATCTGCATTTTTCATCGATGGGTCCAAGTGCGCTTGTTATACTTTTCTCTCTTTTCTCCTTTCTCACTTCAACTCTCCCTGCTCACTCCCATCAACACCCACTAGACCCTATAACACCATCAGAATTCTTTCATATCCAAACCATAATCAGTAACTCATATCCTAGTTCAACACACAACTTAACTTTCCAATATGTTGGTTTAGAAGAACCAAACAAATCAACAATCCTTTCATGGATTCATTGTTCGTGCTCGACAGAGAAAAACAACCCACCTTGCAAATCCTTTATTATAATACGAATCAACAAAGAAACACACGAAATCATCGTGGATTTGTTGCAAAGATCAATCATCTCTGATAAAGTTTATACTGGTCATGGTTATCCACCTCTTACGTTGGAAGAACAGACAGCAGCCAACCAACTTGTTTTAACATACCCGCCTTTTATACGTTCCGTTAAGAAAAGAAAACTCAAATTATCAGAAGTTGTTTGCTCATCTTTTACAGTTGGATGGTTTGGAGAGGAAAATGTTCAGAGAAACATAAAAATTCAGTGTTTCTATTTGGATGGAACAGTGAATTTTTATGCTAGACCCATTGAAGGGGTAACTATTGTGGTTAACCTTGATGAGATGAAAGTAACAGAATACACTGATAGGATAACGGTCCCTATTCCTAAAGCTGAGGGAACTGACTATAGGAAATCGAAATCAAAACAGTCAAAGGATGTTATGGCAATGCAAGATGGACGCTGCTTCGACATTGATGGTCATTCTGTAAGGTCTGTTCAATCTTTCTCTTGTGCATGCATGTTGTTGCGGCAATCTTTACTGTTAGAACTTAAAACTCATGCAGTCATGCTGTGTTAGTAAGCTTTTTTTTTCTTTTTTTTTTTTGACATTACAAATTATATTAACGTCTTAAATTGACTACATAATTAAATTTAAACCCCTAAATTTATGAAGGGGTGACAGTCAAATCTCAACCACTCTTAACCATCCAAGGAAACTGATTGCGTCAATGCAAAGTTTTACTATTCAAATTAGAAATGTAAAATGAATGTTCATCAACTTCATTTATAGTTTCCACAAACTTATGCCGTCTATTATCAAGTTAGTTAACCTGTCATTGTTTCCTAAAATGTTGTGTGACTTGAATTGAAGCCCTTTTATAAACTTGCCAGTTACAATATAAAAGCCATGCATACACTGCCCAGGTCAAGAAGTGTGCACAAAATTGAATTAATTTTCAAAGTTGGATATTTTTGTGACAATGTTATATTGGAATGCAGTTGGGCAAATTGGAAATTCCACTTAAGTTTCGATGTGCGGGCAGGACTCATAATATCTTTGGCATCAATTTATGATCAAGAAAAAGAAAAGTTTCGTCCTGTCCTGTACAAAGGATTTATTTCAGAACTTTTCACACCATATATGGACCCAACAGAAGAATGGTATTACAGGACAATTTTTGATGCCGGTGAATTTGGTTTAGGACGATATGCGTCTCAACTCGAACCCCTTAAAGACTGTCCAGCCAATGCAGTTTTCATGGATGGGTACTATGCTGGACAAGACGGCAAGCCGGTAGAAATTAAAAACGTTTTTTGTATTTTTGAAAAATATGCCGGAGATATCATGTGGCGTCATACCGAAACTAGTATTCCTGGTGAAGTTGTAAGTGGTGTTTCTATAACACAGTGGTTTTCTTTCAATGGGTTTTCATTGAAGTAGTTTTAGCTCGTCCGATTTGGCGGAATATGGCTTTATTGGGTTTTCATTTGCAGATAAGGGAGGTCAGAAAAGAGGTGACCTTAGTAGCAAGGATGGTTTCCACTGTTGGCAACTATGACTACATTATTGACTGGAAATTCCAAGAGAGTGGCTCCATTAAAGTTGAGGTAAGATAATTCATCTAGACACTTTCAAAGTTTAAATTGTGCGTCTACGCCCATTCTAAGACGTTGAATAGCTCATTAAGTGCAGCTGCATCCATAAGAGTGGTCGATAAGCTTGTTGTCAGTAAAGCTGCAGCCATCATCCTAGGGACCTTAAAATATCCTTGCATCTGGAAATTAGTTGTTCAAATTAATGTTTACTGTTGTGCAGCATTTCTGCTTCAAATCTGAAGGACGGCAATTTTATTTTATGAATACAGGTAGGTCTAACTGGAATCCTAGGAATGAAGGCTACGGAATACACCCACAAAGACCAAATCAAGGAGGACATTTTTGGTACCCTATTAGCTGACTATACTGTAGGGGTACACCACGATCATTTCGTAACGTACTATCTTGATCTCGACGTTGATGGTGACAACAATTCCTTTGTGAAATCCACCTTGAAAACAAAGAGAGTTGCAGGTGATACCTCCAAAAGGAAGAGTTATTGGACAGTGGTTAAAGAAACAGCCAAAACTGAATCAGATGCAAAGATAAAACTGGGAGCGGACGCTATAGAATTGGTTGTAGTAAACCCAAATAAGAAAACTAAAATGGGGAATGACGTCGGATACCGTATGATTCCAGGACGACAACAAGCGAGTTCGCTTTTGTCAGAAGATGATTATCCTCAGATTCGTGCTGCATATACAAAGTATCATGTTTGGGTGACCCCTTATAATAAGTCTGAAAAATGGGCTGCTGGATTATATGTTGATCAGAGTCGTGGTGATGATACATTGGCCGTTTGGAGTAGCAGGTATGTACTAGAATCAAGAATTCCTAACTTATTTAACGTGGACACACCAGGCCATAGCCATTGCTAAAGTTCGATTGTTCTGAAGGATAGAAGACCACCTGTTTTTCCAAATGACAAAATATAAGCCATTAGGATTACCTCAATATGATTTGAGTTGAGGTGGCTAGTTTTGCTAATTCGGAATATTTTTGCACTGCAGGAATAGGGAGATAGAAAACAAGGATATTGTTTTGTGGTACACAGTGGGGTTTCACCATATACCTTGTCAAGAAGATTTCCCCGTAATGCCAACTCTCAGCGGTGGATTTGAGCTTCGACCTACGAATTTCTTTGAAAGAAATCCAGTCCTTAACAGCATGAGTTCCCCTAAGCTTTGAAAATCCCACTATTGTGGAGACTGTTTCGCTTGTTTGACACTGGGTACCTAAAAACGGATCATTGGGACACCCTTGCACTATACTAGCTTCTCCTCCTCCCCTATTGTACCTCTATCATATCTGAGTGACTTACTACTGTTGCAAAGTTTGTATTTGAATAGAATAAATTGAAAGTTGAAACTGTTGTCCGATAAGTTAATGGGATTCTTAATAAAATGCCAACGTGGGGAAATGCATTTAACAAAATGTCCACGTTTTTTTTATAATTTATTTAATGCCCATACCGTTAAGGATTCCGTCTAGACTCGTCATTTTGGTAAAATCCCGTAGACAAAGTCAACTTCTCATATGACGAGATGAGATTTTGACGGGGACAGTTACTAAATTACCCATTCTTCTAGGTATCATAATATCATCTGTCACCGTCCATTTGGTTAATCGACGGCTCTAAGTTCTCAATGGAAAAAGATCTTATAACTCATTCCCACTCATCATAACTCATCTCCACCTTCGTCCCCTCCGTCGTCCCCTCGACCAAGTTGTCTGATCATCTTTTTAAAGGCAACTTCACTTGAAACCATCTTTACTTATTTAATGGTAGCTTCGCGCGACAGCGTTAGTTCTTGGGAGTAATCTATTTAGTTTTGGGACGGATTACAACAAGAGCAATTGTTGGTTTCATTGATTTCTATGGTTGGGTTCACATTCAATAAATTATGGAAAAAACGTGGGCATTTTCTTAAATGCATTTCCACACATTGACATTTTATTAAACATTCCTAAGTTAAACTATAGACTAGAGGGCATATTAATTAAATGCCCCTATTATAGAGGCCCAACACAAATACCCTCCCCCAAAATAATAATACCCTTCCCTCAAAAACACGGACAGGTAGATTACTATAATGCCCCTATACATATTCCACAATTATAAAGTTGGATTTCATTTAGTGCAGTAGCCGTTACTATTCATCCCACGATCTCTCTCTCCTGCTTCTCATCTATATTGCTCTTCTGTAACTGCAGAAACAAAAAAATTGAATTGAAAATCAAATTCGAAACCGTCAATCCAAACTGAAAAACAGACCGTCGTTTTATATATATCTCAGTAACCGATTTGGTTATAATCATTTTCAGTTTCAAGAATCAAAAAATCAGAGAAGAAATGATAGAAAACTAGGTTTTACTGATTTTGAAGATTCAAAGACAAAATTCAAAGAGGTAAACACGATTCTCATCTTCTACTTACTATTATTGATGAAGATATTGGTTTCGATGATGGTTTTTTAACATTTTGACATTGATTTCTTACGGTTTACAAAATCGGATTTATTTCTCTGAAGAAAAAAAAGTTGTTGCATGTACGATTTATGAACAATTCCTGCTTCTAATGTGTTTGATTTGACTTGGTATCTACTTAGTTTTGTATCTAATTGATTGATTTTGATTTTAGGTTAGTTGGAGTTGATTTTGAGTTTCAGCAGCTGCAGTTTCAGATGAAAGAGGTAAGAAATAATTTCTTCAGTTAATTTTTATTTTCACCCACTTTGTTGTTTCTCTGTATGTGTTTGTTTTTCTGTATGTGTATGTTGATGTCAAAATTGTGAAAAAAAAACAGTTTCAGTTGATGTCGATCTTAATAGATGGGATCAACAATTGGAGTTGATACCATAAAATGCTTTGTTCTGTGTGTTGTCTAAGTTCTTTACATGTTGATGAATAAAGAACCAGTTTCAGATGATGTTGATGCTAATAAATGGGGTCAACAATTGGAGTTGATCTACGTCCATAAAATGCTTTGTTGATTCTACAATATGTGTTGGATGTTTATAATTAATGTTACAGCTATTTGTTGAAAGTTGAATATTGATAATGATTCTGTAATCTTCAAAGGAATTAGAATAGGAGTTGATGTTCCAGTAGTTGTTGTTGATCCCTTAAAATTGTTTGTAGATGTGTTTGTTTTTCAGTATCTAAGTATCTAAGTCCTTTAGATATGAAACTAGTATCTAAGTCTACATATGAAAAAGTTATGGTAATTGATGTTGATGCCATATTATTCCAGTAACATGGTTTAACAATAGTAATTGATGCAATTTATTGGATCAACAACATAAATTGATGTCATATTATAGAAGTTGATCCACTAATGTTATTGTTCTCTGAGTTATTCATGCTAATGCTAATGTTGTGATTAGTGAAGTTGGTTCTCTTTCATATATAAACTATAAGTATTCTACTAGATATGAAACTAGTATCTTATACCATGTAGGCTAGACATGATACAAATTTTTCTTATTAGTTGTTGATTCTACAATATGTGTTTGTTTTTCAATAACGGCATGTTGATTATACAATATGTGTTAATGTTGATAATGTTGATTATACAAGTTTCAGTTTAGGTTCTTTCACTATGAAAAATGAACACTATAAACATATGAACTTCTGTTGTATAGAAACTAGAGATATAATGCTAGTTTTGGTTTTGGTTTTGGTTTTAATGCTAATGTTATATAGATCAACAACAGGAGTTGATACCATTTGATGGTATCAACAACAGTAGTTGATCGCATAAAATGGAATCAACAACAGGAGTTGATACCATTTGATGGTATCAACAACAGGAGTTGATCCCATTAGATAGGATCAACAACAGATGTTGATCCCTTTTTACTAACTGTTCAATTGTTATTGTTGTTATTATAAGAAGGATGACTAGATTAATACTGTTTGAAATAGATGAAAGAAACGAGAAGATCACCAAGGATAAATCCTAAAGTACACAACCAATTGATGAAAATGTAGCCACCAAAAGGAAGAGGGTGAGCTAGCAGTTATTGATAGAAGAAAATCAAGAAACTGAAGAAGATGTACCAACCAAAAGGAAGAGGGTGAATAAGAAAAATGATAGACCGGCAAAGGAGATACAAGAAAATTTAGAAGAAGAAGAATCACAAAGCATTGAGAAAGTTAGAGAAACAAATCGAAAAAGTGAGAACAAGAAGAAAGCAAAGGTACAGAAGAAGAAGAAGATTGAAGAAGAACAAGTAAGAAAAGGAAAGAAAAAGGTGGTAATTGAAGAATCAGAAGAAGTGGAAGAAGAAGATTCAGACGAAGAAGATAACGAATCAGAGGAGGAGGGAGAAGAATCAGAGGAATAAAAAGTAAATGAAGAATCAAATGTGAATTCGAAAAAGGAACTAAAAGGTAACAATATTAATTTGTTTTTTATGCTGCAATATTAATGAAATAAGTTGTTTAATTATTAAAAAAGAAATATGTCAATGGTTGAGTTGCATTTATGTAGGTAGGCAAAGGGCAAATAAAGTTGCATTTAAAGGAGGTCTCGTTCCATTGGTCGAAATGGGGAATAGTTTTCTACACAAGATGTTTGAAGAAGAAGAAGAAGAAGAGGAAATCCGAAGAAACCAATCCTTGCAAACGCACTTAAGACAAATCCTTTCTGGGACTTCTTCAGCCCATTATATACATCAGACAGCAACAGTATAGTGACTTCTAATGGTTAGAGAGAATCAATGTAGCAATACGGCTGCTGCTTAGTAGATTTGATAAAGAAAGGAAGAAGCTGACATTTGGAGATCCCAAAAAGAATTATACAGAGTGCTCTCTTGATGCAAGGGGATTTGTGCTGATCTTCAAAATAAAAAGAATTTCAGAGAGTGAAGAGTCCAGCAGGAAACTTAAGTCAAAGCACCAAGATGAATGCAGGGAATTCTTGAATGAGAAGTTCAGACCAGAGAAAGAGAAAGATTGTCAGAAGAAAATAACGAACACTGAGGTAGAAAAAAAACTATGGATTGCAGCTAGAGATGAGTCAGACCCAGAGTATTTTGTCAGACTTTTTGTCATGTGGTTATGTGCGGTGGTTTTCTTCCCAGATTCAGGAACAACAAGCTTTGCGAGGAAATGGTTACCTTATGTTCTACATATGGATGCAGTGTCATGTCCAGATCACATTGTAGAGTATTTTCTTTCGCATATATCAAAACAAAAAGGAAAAAAAGGGATCGTTATTGGATGCACTTCAATGCTACCGGTAAGTGAAAGTCATTTATTCCAAAGCAAAAATGTTTATATTTGTATATAGTAAAATGTTACATACAGTAAATAAATAAAAACATCTTTCATTTCTTTGTATCCAGTATTGGTTATGTGAACACACTGGGGACTACATCGACAAGAGGAAGGGTTTTGAAACCAGAACTCCAAGATTTCTAAGACGGAACCAGCACACGTTGTTCAAAAAACTTCGAGATGAATTTGACAAAAAAGGTAGAGCGAAAATAGGCATGACTTGGTTTGATCATAAGGTATTTTTTTTATTACTATATTTAAATTTACTAGTTCAGAATACTGATTTTTTGTGTATCAACAATGGTAGTTAATCCCAGCAAAATGGATCAACAACCAAAGTTGACAGAAAAATAATTGAAATATACTGCAGCTAGGTATGACTATGCAATTTTTTTTGTATTTGTGTATTTAAATCATAGCTGGTTCAGATTAGGATTAGGAAATCAAGTGTGATTATAGATGATAGAGTTAAAGAAATGATACTGACTTGCCATCTGAAATATGTTGTGCATTTTGTGTATCAACAATGGTAGTTGATACCCAATGAATGGAATCAACAACCAAAGTTGGCACAAAAATCTGAAATGTATTACGCATTTTGTGTATCAACAATGGAAGTTAATGCCCAATGAATGGAATCAACAACCAAATTTGAAATCATATCTGAAATGTACTTCACTTATAGCATTGGAAAGATATATTATGGGTAGCATGTGAGAAAAAAATGATTATTATAAAAAAAATACGTTGCTCACTGTATTGCTCACTGATATTTGCAGGTTCATGAAGATTTTGTTGATCCGGTTACAAATGAAGAGATGTATTTGATTGACCTGTCAGCACCAGCAAGATAATTGGAAGTAGAGAGGCAGAGGAATTAGGATCTGACAGAGCAAAACATTTATCTTGAACTTGACAAGCAGGAGATAAAATATCAAAGAAGGGGCCAAGCAAATACATCGATGAGAAACATAATATTCATGAAGAAACTTATTGACAGCAACAAGGAAAAGATTCAGTTGAATCCTGAAGATGAAGCGAGACTTAAAGATATTGCAGAAGAAGTGAAGGAATGGAAAGAAAAGGAGAAAAATATCCATAGAGCAAGATCAGAGAGTACTCAACAGGAATTAAACAGAGCAGTCAAGGATTTGTTTGCGACTGATTCAACTCCAGTGGACAATACAGGTGAAGAACCATCTGGAAAGGAAAATAAAGAACCATCTGGAAAGGAAAATGAATATGACTTGAACGTAGAAGAAGAACAAGAATCAAGTCAACTGACATTGTCACTTTCAGATGCAGGTCCAAGTGATTTGGAAAAACTCTTTCAGAAGGTTTATCAAAGTGGACTAAAGTTCCAGGTAGATCCTTTGGTGTCAGATGCTTTGAGGACAAACTGGTCAAAGGGCTTCCATGCAGGAAGAGAAGAAAATAGAATACAAGAAGAAGCAGATATTCAAATACATAATGTGATTGCAGAGATTGCTAACTCCGTTCAACAGATAGAAGAGGACAAAGATCTTCCGATAACCAATTGCAGATACTGGTAACTCAGCTCAACAGTTAGAAGACGAGAATGAAGTAAAGGAAGGAGAAAGGAGTACAAACATGTAGGAAGCGGAGATGGTGGGAGATGTACTTGTTTATTCAACTCCTCCACTTAAGGATATACTTCCAGAGAGATCAGGTTATGTCCCTACAGGTACTATTCACTAACTCAGTTAGAGAAGTACTCAATTTATGTTCTGCAAAATTTGAAAATGTATGCAAGTATGATTATGCTCTGCAAAATACAAGTATGTTGATAATGTTGATTATATAAGTTTCAGTTTAGGTTCTTTAACTATGACAAATGAACACTATAACATATGAAATTATGTTCTATAGATATAACATATGAAATTATGTTGTAGAGATATAATGCTAGTTTTGTTATTGGTTTTAATGCTAATGTTATATAGATCAACAACAGTAGTTGATCACATAAAATGGAATCAACAACAGGAGTTGATACCATTTGATGGTATCAACAACAGATGTTGATACCTTTTTAACATATGAAATTTTGTTGTAGAGATATAATGTTAGTTTTGTTTTTTGTTTTAATGCTAATGTTATATAGATCAACAACAATAGTTGATCACATAAAATGGAATCAACAACAGGAGTTTATACCATTTGATGGTATAAATAACAGGAGCTGATCCCATTTGATGGTATCAACAACATGAGTTGATCCCGTTAGATAGGATCAAAAATAGATGCTGATACCTTTTTACTAACAATAGAAGAATCAACAACAATTGTTGATCCCAAAAAACAATGAGAAAACAATGATATGTTGATACTGTTTACATAAGACTCTTGCCTGTTAATCTAATGATTATTTCCCTGCAGGTACTACCCCAACCTTCCCAAGCTTCGTTGCGATCACTGCCGGAATATTTAATCCTACTCCTCCAGAATAGATGGAAGATGGTCCAACACAAAAAACAGAATATACTCATACACAGAAAATAGAAGACAGTGATTCTGAAACTCCATATGATGATAATGTGTTGGAAGGGCTTAAAGTGATATACAAATTAGATGAAATACCTGGGCCAACTGAAGAGGAAGACTATTAGAGCACTGCTCGGTCAAACTCGCATGTGTTGCTATCTCAAGCATGTTTGTCAATGCTAGTGATCAAAACTATAAGTCTTGATAACTAAGTCTCTGACTAGGATAGTAAGTGTAGTTGAGCTCAAGGACTTCATGACGATTCATCATACAAGTGGAAGAACTACTCAAGGAACCGGTGAAACTTCTAGACAAAAAGGTATGTGAAGACTTGAACTTATCTGTCACTCAAAAGTCTATCTATTCTATCTCCTACCTGTTGAGAAAAAAGTCGTATGCTATATATAGACTTAGATTATACACATTTGGTATTTCGAGCCGAGTGTACCTCGCCTATCTATATCTCGAAATATGTGTTGGTAAGTGTTTCGCTTCGATCATGTTTTTCTTTACCTAGTGACGCAAGTCATGTATATTTCGATCATCTTGAAAATTGCTTTGACGATAAATAGTGTAACCACTATATAACGTCCTCTAAGAATGTTTCAATGATTGGAATGAGAGTGTAGATTACATAACCATAGTGGACATAAGTATGTTGTTGAAACACATATGTGCATAAGTCCCATGCTGGAAATCGGTTAGTAGCCAAGTCCGCGAACTCATTCCGCGAACTGCCGAATTTCTCAAACCCGAGAATTTCTTCTAAGTTATCAAACTGTGTTGCGTGAACCAAGTCCGCGAACCCCGTCCGCAAACCAGCGAAGCTCTCAAACCCGAGAATTTCTGCTGGAGTTTGAAAACTCTTTCCAGTACTTCAAGTCCGCGAACTTGTATATGTTATATATCTAAAGATGATTTCTGAACTTAACTCATAAATACTAAGGAATGCTTTTGCAAACCGTGGCTATAAAGTTCATGAACCGATTCATGTGAATCCAATCATCTTTGCTTCAATTGTTTCTTGTGTAGAACATGAGATTTCCTTGCAATTGAACAACTCTATAACTAGTTCATGTGAGTCATTTGAACTAGTTATGGTGAAGAAGAGCATGGTTAATATGAGATGCTCATATGGCTAACCTTTTGGTTGACTATTATTGAACCATCAAGTGCATACGTTTGGGCACGGTTAATAAACCTAGAAACGTGCATTGTCAAGTGTGTATAACAAGCTAAGTTTTCGATCTAACGGTTGAGGAATATTAGCTTGAATCTAAATCAGGTTTTCATCTAACGGTGGATAGCGTTTGCTTTGTGAGCAAGGCGAAACCCTGATTTGAAAGACTATATAATAGGACATCTAGCAACTCTACAAACTAATCCCCACACGTCCATGTGGTACTAGTTTGAAAGCTAGAGTCGATTCTCTCTGGTTTTCTTTTCTCAAACCGGGTTAAACGACTTGAAGAGTTCATTAAGATTGTGAAGCCAGACCGATACTAATTTTATCGTAGTTGTGTGATATGATCTTGCATCTTCTATCGTACGAGTACAATCAGATTGATTGGCTTGATATCGTGAGAGTTCTGTGATAGGAAAGATATAAAAGTAATCACAAACATCTTCGTCTCATCGTTTGTGATTCCACGACGTCTTGTTTCGCTACCATACAATTAAGATTGTTGTGAGGTGATTGATTAATCTAGGATGTTCTTCGGGAATATAAGACCGGATTATCAATTGGTTTCTGTTCACCTTGATTATATATCAAAAGACGAAACAAAAACTTTAGGGTTTTCTGCGGGAGACAGATTTATCCTTTGATAGACTTTTCAGTGGGAGACAGATTTTTTTATTGTTAAATCCTATGATTTTGGGTCGTATCAACTCTTAGTTGTGGGTGAGATCAGCTAAGGGAATCAAGTGTGTAGTATCCTGCTGAGATCAGAGACGTATGGGTGTAACTGTATCTTGGATCAGTGGGAGACTGATTGGGGTTCAACTACAGTCCAGTCCGAAGTTAGCTTGGAGTAGGCTAGTGTCTGTAGCGGCTTAATACAGTGTGTATTCAATCTGGACTAGGTCCCGGGGGTTTTCTGCATTTGTGGTTTCCTCGTTAACAAAACTTTTGGCGTCTGTGTTATTTCTTTTCCGCATTATATTTGTTATATAATAGAAATAATACAGGTTGTGCATTAGATCAATCAATTGGATAGTCCAACCTAACGTTTGTTGATTGATATTGATTGATCCTTGGATATTGGTCTTTGGTACCATCCAAGTCTATCTCTCTTTAATCGAGACTCGCAGTTTGCTTTAGTAAGATTAAATCGAGAGATTGAGACATAAGCCCTTTGATATATCTTTTTCTTGATTGAGTCTGACTGTCTAGTTGATTCTCATAAAAAGAATATTAGAGTTTGTCCATACAGATTGCTAAGCGAAATATTGGGTGGTGTTGTTAGACCCCCGCTTTTTCAATTGGTATCAGAGCAGGCAAACACGTTTAAGACCTTACAAGTCTGTGTTTGTAGCGATATGACTCTATGGACAGTAGTGCTATCTCAATAAATGCACCACCAGATCCAGGGATTTCAGAATTCTCTTCCATGACTGATTTAATAAAATCGGTAGAAGAAATTCTATTTAAACCTCCACCAGGTTTAAAATCCCTTGAAGTGTTTTCAGGGCTTGAAAATAAGCTTGAGAGCTTATCTCTTGATGTTGAGTTATACCTCCAGAAAGAGCAAGAATCTCTTGACAGGATAAATCAAGTTATGATGAATAATATTCATGTTGAGGTTGATACTGATTTACTAATAAATGAGAGCAATGCTCCTCCTCTGCGTAATCCAATTAGTTGTGATAAACTAAACGAATTATAAGAGGAGTTTAAATCTCAGTTATCTGAGTGTATCACCTCAAAGCATGAATTGATTCGTTGTTCAATTCCTGATACTTCCTATCAAGATAGTAGTATTGTATTCTTTTATGAAGAATCTAGGACGTCTCTTTTATCAAAATAGTTTCATTCGCAGTACTAAAAACTATCTGCAGAAACTATTTTTTATAAATTGGAAAACAAGAAATCAGAAACACAAATCTTTTTGGGTTCTCTTGAAGTTCTTTGATAGACTTATAAAGACAATTCCTTAGGTGTTTCTCAACATTACAAGATTTAAGAGTTGTTGGAAAGAAACTATATCTTGGTGCCATGGTGAGCAAGACATTATTCACCTCAACATAACTTGTTTGTGTTGAAAGTGCATCCTCACCAAGAAATGCCCTGCTTTGTATACGGTGAGGGAAGCATACCAACTGGGGAGCACAGATTATATTCGATAAAGTTGTAGAATTCAATTGGACTTTTCTAAAAAGGTATGTCTATAAACTTGATCAAGTTTTATGTTTTTTATTACTTGTTTGAGTACTTATAATGATCCATGTACCTTGCTTATCGTTCATTTATACCTAACTTGATCAGTGTATAAGGTTCTTAAATGTTTAGGTTTGAAAACATTAGTTCGGGATGTTTGGACTTCATGGTACACATACCAAGTATGCATAATATCATTTAAAACCAAAATTCAGGGGTTTAAGTTCGCAAACCCCGTCTGCAGACTTCTCCAGGAAACGAAAATTCGTTTGCAAACCCGTATGCATAATTGACGTCGATTTTCGGTAAACTTGTTTTGGCCGTAACTTTTTCGTCCGAACTCGGATTGACCTCATTATTTTTGAACTCTATTCATCTTTTAATTCTCTTCAAAATGGAGATGAGAAACCTTGAATTTGGATGAGTTAAGATTGGTATTTGTCTTGTCTCTTGTTTTTGAGTATTTTGCTCCGTTTCGTTGCACTTGTTCCACTTCTCTTGAACTTGGGCACTTGTATTCTTGGAGTACTACTCTTCTAAGCTAATTTATAGCTTTTACAAGAATGTTGTTGGTGAATCACAAAGAAGGAAGTTCAATAATGGAAAGTAGTACGCAGTGTTATGAAATTCTTAAATGTTCACAATCATCCTTTGTGAACTATGGTGCATAGTCGTTATTGACTTTGTATGTTCTTCTTTGTTAAAAAAATATTTTTATACGCCTTTGGTAGCTATTATTGGTGTAAATCCATGCGAAAAAGATTGGTTCTACCCTACAAGGATAAATCATCTTGTATGTGCATTACGAGTTTGTCTTGTTGCCTAGTATGTCTTCTTTTTGGCTTAGTTGGAAGAATAACTAGTGCTTGAATAGAAATGATTGTGACTACACATAGATATTATTTTTCATCTTCTTGTTTTTTTTGTTTTTTTTTTTTTTGGGTTTTTTGGGTTCAAAATTCTAGAAATATTTGGAGGATAATATTTTTGCAGTATTAATCTTTGTGATTTGTTATATTGCAATTTGTTATGGGATATGTATGATTGCGTCCGTGAACTTTGTTGTCCCATATTTTGTCAAAAGTAAAGTCGTTCATGATCGGTATTCATGTATTAAGGATGAATAGACTTTTGACAAATACAAAAGTTAAGCCTATATTGTCAATTCTTTGATGGAAGATAGGTTAAAATCTTTTGTGAACAAGGATAAAGTCTATTATTGTTATGCAAATAATGATTGAAAATCTAGATCCTTGTGTATTCCACAGTATTGATCTTCATTGATTCATATCTTATGAAATACTGTGAGGCTCCGTAATATGTCTTATGTTGAGCACGATACAACTAAGTTGATTATTTTTTATTAGCTTGGTTGGTTGTTCCATAAGGTGTGTTATGTTGAGCATTTGTGAACTAAATTAATCATCTCATTTGGTTATTTAGTTATTTGCTCCGTAAGTTCTCTTATGTCGAGCAAAACAAATGACAATTAAATTGATTACTTTCGTGATTAGTTTGGTTTTTTGTATTCCAATTATATTTATTATGGATTCTCTTGTAATTAGTCTAGTTGAGTATTCATATATTCCATAAGATTTTTTTTGTGTCGAGTATACGAATGGCTATCCTAATCATTTTCCAATAGTTTTGGTAGTCATATGTTCAGTAAATTTACTTATATTGAGCATAAACAATTAAGTTGATCACCTTGTGTGTTTAATTTGATTGCGTATTCCGATTAAATTAATCATGGGTTTACTTGTGATTAATTTGATTGAGTTTTTGGATATAGAAAATCACCTATCATGGTTTTTGGTGTCCAATAAAATCCTTCTTTTCTCTCGAAATTAAGGTCGCTCTTGTTGTTCCCTTGGGAATGACATCAAATTGGGGAGAGTTCTTTTGAACTTGTGGTTAATGGTCATATCTTGAGGGGTGTGCGGCTGTGGAATTTTAGAGGGGTTATCTTGTATCTTTAAACTCCTTGAATGATATTAGCTTCGGCTATATGATTGCATCTAAATTAAGATGATGTGCGTCTTTTATTTTAGTCATGAAATGTCTCTTGTGGAAATTTCATTATGATTTCGTTCTTTTACCTTTGCCAATTTTATTGACAAAAGGGGGGAGAATTAATATGTAGTTCACACTACAAATACATATGGTTTTCGGATCATTGTGTAAGGGGGAGTGGTTTCCATGACCGAGATGGAGTATTGACTAAGGGGGAGTCATACATATCACCATAGTATTATTGTTGAAGTTTTGATACAATTGGACTTTGACACTGTGTAGTAATACTATGGCACTGTATAACAATGATCGAGAATCTCGAGTTTTCTCATTGTTATAGCTACGGATCTTCAACAACGGTGATGCTAAACTTACAACCTTTGGGATCATTGGAGTACTTGGAAGGACGAAGATTTCAAGGAATGTTGAAGAATTAGACTTATGGAGTAGGATTTACTAAAGTTTCATTATCTTTTTTGTATTCCATATGTATTGATAGTTTTGTCACTAAAATTGACAAAGGAGGAGATTTTTAGAGCACTGCTCGGTCAAACTCGCATGCGTTGCTATCTCAAGCATGTTTGTCAATGTTAGTGATCAAAACTATAAGTTTTAATTTCTAGTCTATTGTATCTAAGTCTCGGACTAGGATAGTAAGTGTAGTTGAGCTCAAGTACTTCATGGCGATTCATCATACAAGTGGAAGAACTACTCAAGGAACCGGTGGAACTTCTCGACAAAAAGGTATGTGAAGACTTGAACTTATCTGTCACTCAAAAGTCTATCTATTCTATCTCCTACTTCTTGAGACAAAAGTCGTATGCTATATATATAGACTTAGATTATACACATTTGGTATTTCGAGCCGAGTATACCTCGCCTATCTATATCTCGAATATGTCTTGGTAAGCGTTTCTCTTCGATCATGTTTTTCTTTACCTAGTGACGCAAGTCATATATGTTTAGATCATCTTAAAAATTGCTTTGACGAGAAATAGTGCAACAACTGTATAACGTCCTCTAAGAATGTTTCAATGATTGGAATGAGAGTTTAGATTACATAACCATATTGTACATAAGTATGTTGTGGAAACACATATGTGCATAAGTCCCATGCTGGAAATCGTCTAGTAGCCAAGTCCGCGAACTCAGTCCACAAACTGTCGAAGTTATCAAACCCGAGAATTTCTGCTGAGTTATCAAACTGTGTTGCGTGAACTAAGTCCGCGAACCCAGTCCGTGAACCAGCGAAGCTCTCGAACCCGAGAATTTCTGCTGGAGTTTGAAAACTCTTTCCAGTACTTCAAGTACGTGAACCTAGTCTGCGAACTTGTATAGGTTATATATCTAAAGATGATTTCTGAACTTAACTCATAAAAACTAAGGAATTCTTTTGCAAACCGTGTCTATAAAGTTCATGAACCGATTCATGTGAATCGAATCATCTTTGCTTCATTTGTGTCTTGTGTAGAACATGAGATTTCCTTGCAATTGAACAACTCTCTAACTAGTTCATGTGAGTCATTTGAACTAGTTATGGTGAAGAAGAAAATGTTTGGTATGAAATGCTCAAATGGCTAACCTTTTGGTTGACTATTATTGAACCAACAATGCACACGTTTGGGTACGGTTTACAAACCTAGAAGCGTGCAGTCCATTTTTGTATGACAAGCTAAGATTTCGATATAATGGTTGAGATATATTAGCTCGAATCTAAATCAGGTTTTCATCCAACATTGGATAGCGTTTGCTTTGTGAGCAATGCGAAACCCTGATTTGAAAGACTATATAAGGGGACATCTAGCAACTCTACAAACTAATCCCCACACGTCCGTGTGATACTAGTTTGTAAGCTAGAGTCGATTCTCCTTTAACCCTATGGTTTTCTTTTCTCAAACCGGGTTAAACGACTTGAAGACTTCATTGGGATTGTGAAGCCAGATCGATACTACTGTTATCGTAGTTGTGTGATCTGATCTTGCATCTTCTATCATACGAGTACAATCGGATTGATTGGATTGAGATCGTGAGAGTTCTCCAATAGGCAAGATATAAAAGTAATCACAAACATCTTCTTCTCATCGTTTGTGATTTCACGACGTCTTGTTTCGCTACCATACGATTAAGATTGTTGTGAGGTGATTGATTAATCTAGGTTGTTCTTCGGGAATATAAGACTGGATTATCAATTGGTTTTTGTTCACCTTGATTATATATCAAAAGACGAAACAAAAACTTTAGGGTTTTTCTGTGGGAGACAGATTTATCCTATGCTAGACTTTTCTGTGGGAGACAAATTTGTTTATTGTTAAAGCCTGCGATTTTTGGTCGTAACAACTCTTAGTTGTGGGTGAGATCAGCTAAGGGAATCAAGTGCGTAGTATCCTGCTGAGATCATAGACGTATGGGTGTAACTGTACCTTGGATCAGTGGGAGACTGATTGGGGTTCAACTACAGTCCAGTCCGAAGTTAGCTTGGAGTAGGCTAGTGTCTGTAGCGGCTTAATACAGTGTGTATTCAATCTGGACTAGGTCCCGGGGGTTTTCTGCATTTGCGGTTTCCTCGTTAACAAAACTTTTGGCGTCTGTGTTATTTCTTTTCCGCATTATATTTGTTATATAATAGAAATAATACAGGTTGTGCGTTAGATCAATCAATTGGATAGTCCGACCTAACATTGTTGATTGATATTGATTGATCCTTGGATATTGGTCTTTGGTACCATCCAAGTCTATCTCTCTTTAATGGAGACTCGCAGTTTGCTTGAGTAAGATTAAATCGATAGATTGAGATATAAACTCTTTGATATATCTTTTTATTGATTGAGTCTGACTGTGTAGTTGATTCTCATAAAAAGAATATTAGAGTTTGTCCTTACAGATTGCTAAGCGAAATATTGGGTGGTGTTGTTAGACCCCCGCTTTTTCAAAGACATCACCCAAGACGGTGATGATTTTGAAGCGACGCAGAGCCAAAGGAATCAGTATGACGCTACTGGAAGAGAACGTAGGTATAACACAAGGTCGTCAAGGAATCCTCCAGATAAATTCACACACCTGATGATAAAGTGAAGAAGAGGACGAAAGGAGGAAAGGGAAAGAATAAGGGGGGAGGTGTTGAAGAACTGGTAATAATCGACCTTGACGATTACATTGACGTGACGCCGCCTGAGCCAAAGAAACTAAAGAAGTCAGAAAATCTTAAACTCTGGAAATCCTGCACTGAGGAAGAAAAAAAGTCCTTCGTACATTCTTTGAGAAAGCCACAGAAAGGTATGTAACTCTGTAACAAATTTCTTGTTTATTCATAGGTATAAATAATGAAATTTTATGCCATGCAACATCTGCAAACAAATGATTGTAAATCCAAGTTGCAGTTACAATTTCTAATATGTTATGTCAGGATAATAATGCTTCAACAATAATATGTTATGTTATGTCAGGGAGTTAACCTAATCTTTGCAAATGCAGTACCAGAGCATATAGCTTTTTTTTCAACAATGTAGTGGAATAGATCTTCTTTGGAAGGAATATCCAAGCTCTAATGGATGACCAGAACATTAACAACGAGATTATTGATTACTACATCAATGTGCTGCAATCAAAGATGGAAAATCCATCTAAGGCGGCATACTATGGGAAGAAGTACTTAATTCTGTCTACAAATGCTTATGTAAGTAACGAAAACTCTTAATCTGTCTTTTCAATAACTTGTTACATAAACTTATTTAGTTCTACATTATCGTAGTTGAAACCTTATTGTTGTTATCTGTAAAAAACAAACTAAATGCCAAGAAAATGATGCAGCAAATAATGAGGGGCGCAGTAGCTAGCAAAGATGCAAGCAAAGTGGATAAATGTGGGATTCCAGATATGTTAAGGAAAAGTTACCTAGTGGATGATGATGACGCAATACTGTTGATAACGATGTGTCTACAACATAGGGATCAGAAACCATTCCATTGGGTGCTTCTTACGTTGATACGTGGAAGATGGTTGATTTTTAACACCATTTATCACTACAAAGGATACAACAAGAAGTACAATGTCATGGTACAACCATTGACTCCTCTCCTGAACCAAATGGGTATAAAAGATATTGAGACAGGTGGACCAATAACTACAATTTTAGACCATTACAAGGTACCAACGCAACAAGGTTTGGACTGCGCAATGCACATCTGCATGTTCATGAAATGTTTGGTGAAGCGTGAAGACTGCTTGGATCTAAATGATAAGAGCGTTGAATACCATGATAAGATAAACAAGAAGAGACTGAAGATGGCTGCCAGGATGTTAGCTGAATTTGATGCATGGAAACCAACTTTGGAAGAAGGTAAGCAAGTACAAGAACTTACAGACTCAGTCGAAGAGGTACTCAACATATAAGACTTTGTTGAACCATTAGATTAGTGCAAACACACTTCGGTGTAGTTTTACATATACTGGTAAGTAATTTAGTTAATCTGTGTAGGTCTGCTAATTGATTATCAAGACATCTTATAGTTACTGTAAATTTATGTCTGAAAGTCTGTTTATGTTCTGAAACAATTTGGAGGATATGTTTAGTACTAGTTTGTTATGAATTAATATTACTATTATTTATCAAGTGAATGAATGGTTTTGTTATCAAAGTGAATGAATGTTGGTAGTAAAGATTGCAGGTATGCGCAGCTAATGGAGTTGAGTTGTATATACAGATGAAACCATGAATTTTTTTTCTTTTTATTGAGCATCAACAATGGAATTTGATCCATTTTTTGGATCAACAATGGGAGTTGATCCCGACAATAAATGGGTCAAAAAAATAATTGATAAATATTGATTAGTTTCTCATCAAGTGAATGAATGTTGGTAGTAAAGATTGCAGGTATTCACAGCTGATGGAGTTAACTTGTATATATATAGATAAAGAAATGCAAAAATTTTCTTTTCAGTAAGCATCAACAATGAAAGTTGATCCAGTAATGGGGATCAACATTGGAAGTTGATGCCATGACTTGTATCAAAATTAATATGTTGATACTTTTTACCTAGTAAAGATTGCAGGTATGCACAGCTAATGGATTTAACTTGTAACCATGCAAATTTTTTCTTTTAATTAAGCATCAACAATGGAAGTTTATCCAGTAACGGGGAATCAACAATGTAAGTTGATACCATGACTTGGATCAACATTGATATGTTGATACTGTTTACATAGTACATTTTCCTGTAAAAGAACCAGTAAACCTGGAACCTGCAAACTGACATAAACTGACAAAAATAACATTCATAAACAAAAAATAAAACAGAATGTATATCATTAAAAACACAACAAGTCCAACCAGAAAAATAGGAAAACAATAAAAAGAACTAACATCCATGTTAATCATCAAAGAACTAGCATAAAAAGGTAAAAAAAAAAAAAGTTCAGAAAAATAGGAAAACATCAGAACTAGCATACTATGATTACTGATACTTCAGAACAACATCCTCCTCAAGAAGTTGATCATTCTGGAGTTAGACTCCTTGCGGAAGACTGGTGCACGAGGAGCCAAAGGAGCTCTGCGACATCTACGAAGGTTGTGGAAGGCAAATCTTCCACACTGACCGCACTTCCTTTTCTTGCGAACTTTCTCTCGAGAACCCATATACCTTGAAGTAGTTAGCCTTCCACCTGACGCTTGACCTCCATTGGGAGGCAAAACATAACCTTCCTCATTGATTTTAGGAGGCCTCTCAGAGTTGGGAATAAGATAGATAGGACGAACATACAAACCTTTATAGTACTCGGTAGTATAATATGGTATGATGTACTTGTAAGGTTCATCTAGACCAATATGCAACATCACTTTCATCGAATAGGTGCAAGGGAAACTATGCTTCTGCCACCAATTTCAAGTGCATGTTTTAGCATCCAAGTCGACTGTGTGCTTTCCAGTTGAAGAAATGATCTCGAAAAATTTAACACTTGATTTACGGAACTTGTAAAATCGGAAGTCAGTAACCCTCTTGTTGAGCCTAACCTGCATCCGGGGAGTAAGCTTTCCGGACCACTTACCAGACTCCACCTTCCTCTTGTAGTTCTACTCCATTACATAAGCACGAATAGAATCTAGAAGCTCAAGTGCTGGAAGCCTCTTATCATGCTTAATCACACTGTTAAAACTCTCATCAATGTTTGATGTGTTCTCACCAAACCTTTCTCCTAGAAATGCATGAGCAGCCCAGTTCTGGAACGGAATCTTTACCGTCCAATCAATAACTGAATCCAGCTTCAGATTGCTCATACTCTTGGCAGCAGCATAAAACTTCTCCTTTGTTAACGCATTGTAGCACTCTTCAAACAGCTTCACAGCAGTTTTCCTAATCTTTCGCTTTGGAACCGGAATATTACATTTCATGTGGTACAAACAAAAAGAATGGTAAGCTTTTGGAAAGACAAGAGGGACATGCTTCAAAATGCCAGCTCCATGGTCCAATATGATGGTCGGTGGACGGTCTTCACTGATAATACCCTTCAAATTGGTTAAGAACCATTCCTAACTCTCACAATTCTCGCAAGGTACGATTCCAAATGCAACTGGATAGATCTCTACAACAAACAAATAAACACGAAAAATTCACAAAGTGACCCATAAAACTGAAAATGCATGAACAAGTTATGGGGTGAACAACAAATATTATGGGATCAACAACAGATATTATGGTGTAGATGGTGGATTTTCAACAAAGTCTAAAATCGTAAAACCATAATTTTAGTACTCCTGATCCAGCAATCAGATGAGTATTGAGACCCATGTCTCTCGCCGAAAGCATGAAAGCTTGTGCTGCAAAATCTCTGACTGAGAATACTGTCTCTCAGAGTATATGTAGATTTGTAGTCTCTCAGTTGAGGCAACGACACATCTCATAAATACCAAGAAATTTCAGTAATTAATTCTATATAGAATCGAATGATTGGACGGCTCCTAGACAACTTACCTGCTAGTATATAGCAATAACGTCTTCAGGGTGCAACAAGGTTTTTCCTGACTATATAAAGAAAATATGACGTTTCAAAAAGCTCATGTTTCTCAATTCTCAGATAATTAATGCTCCTAGACAGCATGCCTGCTAGTATAGAGCCATCAATTAATTATCTCTAATCGTTAACTGAATATTCAGCAATATTTTACGATTCTTCGTAATATTTCGTCACTTCAATCTGTGGTTCTTCCCAGCAGAATTCCACGGGTTAGTGATAAATATTCAATGTACGGGCATCTGGGCAGCTATCGAGTAAGCCCCGACCAAAATGGTGCGAGTGTACTCAGCAATAATGCACAAACGAGCACCTGAAAGCACAAACGAGCATTCCAAAACACGAAGGAACGATGAACCTATGCAAAATAGGAAGAAAAATAATAATAATAAAATATTAACAAAGGCGCTATGGGACTGGTCCTACCGGCCGGCCAGTCAGTCACGCCATGACCAGTCCCACGCCCAAATTTATATTTTATTATTTTTCTCTGATCTCGTGAAAATCCCTTCATTTGAACAAATCTCCTCCGTCTCAAGGAAACTCCCCAGTCTCATGGTGTTTTCTCGTATCAAAGAAATAATAAAATTTAGGAAAGGTGTAGCGGGACCGGGCCCACTAGCCGGCCGGCCAGGCCCTAGCCGTGGCCGGTCCCACACCTCATGACTCCTTATTATTTAATCATTTCCCTCATCCCACGAAAATTCCCTGATTTCATGATATTTCCCTCAACTCATGAAAATAATATAAAATTAGGGAAAAAGCTCATGAGACCGCCCTCATTGGTCGGCCGGCCATGCCCTAGCCGTGGCAGGTCGCACACGCCCATGTCCTAATATTTTAATATTATTTGTTTCCTCATCTCATGGAAACTCCTTCACTTCAAGGGAACTCCCTAGTTTCAGCAAACTCCTTGAATTCATGAGATTTCCTCAAATCATGAAAATAATATAAAATTAGGGAAACCTGTGGGACCGGGCCCTAGCCGGCCGGGCATTCCCTAGACGGTCCCACACGCTCGTTATTTTATTATTATTATTTTTTATGTTTCCCTCATTTCATGGAAACTCCTTGATTTCAACAAATTCCTTGGTTTCAACAAACTCTTTGATTTTATGATATTTCTCTAAAATCATGAAAAATATTATAAAATTAGGATAAGTGCCTTGGGACCGGGCTCTTTGTCCGGCCGACCATGCCTTGGCCATAGCCGGTCCCACACTTCATGATTGCTTATTATTTTATTATTTATCCCTTATCTCATAAAGTTTTCCCGGTTTCAGCAAAAATCCCTGATTTCTTCATATTTTCTCAAAATGTTGCTCAAATGCGCATCATAAAATATCAAAACTCTCAGGACTGAGACATGGACATTATGGCGACACGGGAATATCTCCTTGACTGACCAAGGCCTCCCCTGAGGCTCGCAAAATCCGGTCCCACATGTTTTAACAATTTTGACCTAATTTGCTCAATTGCTCACATTGGGTCCAAACTCTTCTCAGGAAACTGTGAGTTTCTCACACGACCATCAGCTGGTCCCATGACCACCAAGGGCCGGTCCCATGACCCATTGGTCGGTCTCTCATCTCTCCATAGTCAGGTTCTACTACCTGACGCTCACACAAGAACTATTTGAATAAATGATTAAACCAGCATTTAATCATCTTTTCACCAACTGGTCTTCAGGAGACTTTGGTATTTTTCTCACTTGAGCATATGGGTGTGTCATGGATTATTCCTCATCCCGTGTATCCGGTCCCTCCTTCATTTTCATTTCATGAATGATTTTCAATAAAATCAGCAATTTATTATCAATTCAGCAATTGATCAAAATTAGGTTTTTGAATCCAGAGCTCTGCAAAACATAATTCTGAGCAGATTCAAACACTAATAATTTTACGTTGATCCTGTGATCAACACTTTAATAATTATGCTCGGCTCAGATGTCAGCATCTTAAATTAATGTTTGCTCAAACTATATATATTTGCTCAGACTAAGGAATATTGGTTCAATTATCAATATTCAACGATACCGAGAACTCATCAAACGAGCAATATTTGCTCAGACTAAGGAATATTGGTTGAACTATCAATATTCAACGATTCAGCAACATTTGTTCACCTTAAGTTATCAACATTTATTCGACAATATATCTTTGTCTCAGCAGACATGTTCAATTAATGAGTCTCAGAACATTTTGCAAATCATGTTCGTCTCAGAAATACAAGGACTCATCGTCCCATAAAGTCAGCAACTGACTCCACAATCACGAGATGTCAATCACGTCACATGGGGGGATATTAACTAGGTTTTTGGTCTGGCGGTCTACGACATTTGTGTTCATACACACTATGAGAATGTGAGCAAGTCGTGCAATAAGTTTAAGGAGTTAGCAAAAGTAGTGGATAGGAAATCAACCAAGTCTCCGCACGATGAGCAACTGGTTTTGACACGATTTACCACTTCCCCACTCTTTGACTTCAACAACTTTCACACTTCATGGGATCAAGGTGTTTACAATTCCAGCAATATAAATAAGTCTCTGAATCCTGAATGAAACAGACAAGAATTTCTCGACAAGTTCACACAGAAAATCTTTCGTCTACACGAATTCATCGTCTGAGCAATCACTCTCAATTGAGTAAAATTTAATCATTCAGAACTCTCTTACGCAGAATACACAACACACCTACAATCTCGATCACCATTGATCTCAGACATTTCTCAGCTTCCCTCCTACAGATCAACCCATCCTCTCTTGTGACCGAATTGACTCTGGAACGTCCATTGTCTTGGTTTAGTTCGGAGTCCTACTGATTGATCTCTCAAGCTTAAAGCACTCCCATCTTGCAGTGCATTTGTATGAGGTTGAGCATTTTATCGGTTCAAGGAGTCTCCGCACGGTCATCTCCTCAAATCCGTAAAAACCAGCAAATCGTTTTTCCCCATCTACAGATTGGCGACCACGGTGGGAGATCATTCTCTCGGTTGCAATCTCAGTATTCACAAAGATGGATGGTCTTAGGTCTGGGTTAGTTACAGGTTCCAACACAAACGACGCTAGCACTAGCAACAATAACAATGAGGATATCCCGGAAACCATTTCGACCTCTAACACTGACGGTGGTGATGTTATTCCTCCTCACGCTAACATGGAAGGTCATCCCCTGTTCGGCCGACACCCTGAAGAAGTCAGGGGGAATCCACCACCTACCATGGCTGATCTCATCAAGGTGCAAGAGACTCTTGCAAAGAATCAAACTGACATGGATGAAACACAAAAGGAGTTATTCAATTATCTCAAGACTCTCACTGACAAGATGTCATAGAAGGCTCAAGGAAAAGGAAAAGAAGTGGAAACATCCTCAGATGTTGATCCTGAAGTGGTTCCAATTCATACAATGGATGACGTCTGCAAATCTACAAACGATCCAGCGAAGGAATCGTCAAATTTCATTACTCGGG
Source organism: Papaver somniferum (assembly GCF_003573695.1). Taxonomy (NCBI): domain Eukaryota; kingdom Viridiplantae; phylum Streptophyta; class Magnoliopsida; order Ranunculales; family Papaveraceae; genus Papaver; species Papaver somniferum. The sequence goes on from NW_020653081.1 coordinate 8,618,968, forward strand.
AAGATTTGGAAAGACTATTGGAGAACCATGGAAAAGACAAGACATCACAAATCCATCGTCACCAACCTCCATACCCTGCTGCTATTCAAATGATTCCTCTTCCAAAAGGTTATACCTCTCCAACCTTCACTTTGTATGACGGAACATGCAATGCTCGGGAGCATGTTTCTCGAAGCCTTGAGTGAACATGAGCATAACCATGTGGTTCTCCTCAAGGAATTTTCAAAATCCTTGAAAGGCAGGGCATACATCTGGTACAACAACATCGCACCAAGAACTATCAACAATTGGGGAGAAATGATTAACGTCTTCTACAGAAAGTACTTCTTTGTGTCAGATCAAGTTACTCTCTCTGATCTTGGAAGAATATTTCAGAAGAACAATGAACATCCCAACGACTACGTGAAGAAATTCAGTGTTCAGTCCTTGGACTGTTATGATCCAAACGTCACGGAGCAAGAGCTAGTAGACTTGTGTATCAACGGCATGATCCCGGTCTATAAAGCTTTATTGGAAAATCTTCGTTTCCACACTTTCTCAGAGCTTCATGAAGCGGCGAAGAGATCGGCAACTACTGCACCTGCTTTACTGAAAAGAATAAAAGCTACAAAGGCTGAGGAACCACAGGACGCTCGAAGTAGCAGAGTCTGATCAACAAGAAATACAATCTCCAACCTTCCACAAACGTTGTCGCATAAGGGAGCAAACGGAAATCCGAACCATCGCGCAAGCATACCTCTGCTCCTTCAAAAGCACAAAGGAAGGATAAGCAAGATGCACAATCCCCTGACCAGCACACAGGGGTTCCTTATCAAGACGCACCTAAATTTCCCATTTCCATTGAAAAAGTGATCGAGCTCCTGGATGCTTGGATTCAAGATGGTGCAATCAAGTTGCCATATGTAAAGAAAGAACCAACTGAAGAAGACATGGAAAGTCCTCATTACTGTCGCTTCCACAGGTTCGTCAATCATCCCACCAGTGACTGCAGAGTCTTGAAAAGCATATTCAAGGAAAATGTTGAATCAGGAGAGATCAACTTGGTAACATATAGTACTCTGGATACTCCCCTTTGCATGAGTGTCCATATGTGCCACAGCCTTGGAATCCCGCCACAAGAGGAATTCCGAATAAGCAGAAGATATAAAAGGCGCGGACAACCAAGCCTAAATTTTTTTGTGAAGGAGACCTAGTTCTCAAAGCGACTCAGCGCAACCTCCACTCTGCAAGAAATTCCAATTGGGAAGGGCCATTTGTGGTTGCTAAGTCCATGACCGGGGGGTACTACAGGTTGATCAACACAGATGGCATGACCCTACCAGTTATCCACGAAAATTGGCTTAAGGCATTTGACGCCTGAAATTATTGGGCGCCTGAAGTACTGGGCGTTTGAGCATTCATGACGCATGGGATTTGGCATTTAGGATTTTCTTTCATTGTATTTAAATTTCTCCAAAACGTTTGCAATACTTGCATTTAGTATTTGAATTCAGCAATTTATCAAAATTCAGTTCATTTTACTTAAAGAAAATCTCTATCAAATCCAAAAGAAAATCCTCAGTCATCTACCAATCCAAAACCAATCAATATCAAAACCAAAATAAAACCTCACATCTCTCAGAAGTGCAGGAGTTCAGAAGTTTAAGAGATTATGAAAAGTAATCAAAGGAAGTCAGCAAAGAAAGACTTTTGCTCCTCTGCATCATTCAAGATTTGCAAAGCCGCCTTCTCCAGGTTCAGCTCCTCGGTCAGCTTAGCAATCTTTTCCTCCTTCTCCATCACAGCATTACCGAGAGAGGGTATGTTATTCTCACATGAGTCATTAATAGCATTTATTTTCTTACGAAGCCACTTCACGTTGAAGCCAAGTCTTTTAGAATTCTCCAAGTTGAACTCCCAATCAAAGAGTACATCTGAAGTCACAGTATTTCTAGCCCTGGCGCATATATCACTTACAACCCGTAAGATGACACTTACTTGCATTCTTAAAGCATAAGCACGTCTAGGATCTCTAGTAACGATGATGTGACCAAATTTCCTCCATATCTTCTCGTACGATCCTGCATATCCAACAGGAACGCTGAATCCACCAACTAGTTCATGATATAGGAGTGATACATCAAATGGAGGACCAAAAGAAACTCCTGCACTTGGATATCCATGCACCACTATGTGATTCTCAATTACTGGAGAAACTTCTACGGTCATGGAAACAGTTTCTTCAGTCTCCTCTGCTTGTGGCTCAGTTTCTTCTATTACTGGAGTGGCAACATTTGAAGTTTCCATAAGTTTGGTGATGAATCTCTCATGGCCTTGAAGTTCAAGGATGTTTGTATCTTCATCAATAACTCCAGGGTTGCTGGAATTATCCTTATTGGTTTCAGTATCCTCAACTTCGGTATTTGACACCTAATACGAAGATTACATGAGGTTAGAGAAATCTAAACATGGAAACCAAATGGGATCATACAATACAACATAAAAATCATTCCAACATCATCAAAATTCATCATTATTCACTCAAAACACGAACAAATAGCGTGAAATTCATGAAACACGTTTTTACGGCGAGCTCATCTGAAGAGATTTTACTCTGCCCTGTACAAGACGATAAACTGGGAGAAATCTACAAGGAATCTTAGGATGAGTTATATACCATATTATTCGTATTTATGTTCTCTACAACATATAAAAATTTCATAACAATCCGATGAACGAGCAAGGAGATGTGGTCAAAACATTGGACAACATGCAGTCTGAAAAAGTTCTGAAAGTCTTCTGGAAGTTTACTGTTTCGTGTTTTTCAGGTCCTAAACATGCTCAAAAGTTAAACATCTTCTCTCTTAAATCTTGGAAATTTTCCGGGATTGAAGATACATATGCAGACCTTGAAAATCCGACTTCAGACGAAGATTTTATGGCGTTTTTGCTAAAAGACTGAGTTCTGAATTTTCTGGTGACGTATTTCGGCAAAGTTTTTCGTATATGCACATGGATTCTCGTTCGTTCATTCATAAATCAAAATTTTCATGCGTCCATAGATAAAAATAAAGGGAAATACTTACTTTAATGGTTTCTGAAACGTTCAAAGAATCAGAATTGCCCGTATCAACATCAAGAGTCTCATTACTTCCGTTCGGTTTTGAACCCTGGGAGTTTTCTTTATCTCCACCCTCCGAAGGTGAACGAGCATCAGCACTCTCCACTTTTATGGCAATATCCTCCTGGATATATTCTCAAACAATTAGCATTTTATCTACGAAGCATCATATTTGGTTATGTGGAGGAGTACTCACGTCATTCTCCTCTTCATCACTCAAGTCAGAAACCGTCTGCCCAGCAGCAGAAAATTGAAAACCATCAATACTTGATGGAGCAAAGTTCTGTAACCAAATAACGAATGTTGGTTTACGATCCTAGTAATGCAGACAAGAAAAAGTCACGGCGGAAAAGTACTGACAACTCACCAAGGAAACAACTGGGGACTTTATGGTGTTAGGCAAAAGCTTACAATTCTTGTTCCTGCCTTCTCCACCGTGACTGTTTCTGCTTCTAAAAAGTTTATTTCTATTCGAGGTCTCACAGCACGGCCATCCTGCAAAAGGAAATTGATGTGATAATCAAAAACAACTATTTTTAATCTTATGAAGAATATGTAAAAGATACATACTGGTGAACATCCTGGAGATGCCTTTCGCTTATCGCTGTCAGAGATAGGTTTCAATCTTGGTCGAGAAGCAATCATATCAGCAGAAGAAGGCTCTTTCACTAAAGGTTGGTAAAGCCTTACAAAATCGTGTAAACGCTCAAGCTGCTGATCCCAGAAGTCTATGTAACCTGGATTTACATATGTGGTTCGTTCAGAACAAGGAAACCAGTAAGAACCTCCTTCCATGCGGGTGCGATCTAAACAGGTTTTAAGTTGTTCCACTGGTGGTTTCCTTCTTCGAAAAGTTGGAACACATTGATCCATACCCATCTGACGAGCTGCTCTATCGATGTTGTATTCCTCTACTGAAAAGTCTCCATATATTGCTGATATCAAGTGACCTGGAGTACTACTCAACATGAAGGATCTTTCGCCATCGTTCAAGTCAACACCAGATTTCAAAGTCATACTTTCTTCAGTATTGAAAGTTTTTAACTGTACATAAGAAGAAATTAGCACCCAAGGGAGAAAATTAAACTTAGATTCATTGTCTAACACATCAATGAGTCTTAGATTGAGGTTGCTTTGTAGGCCAGCGCATAATCCTGGCATTATCCTTCTCAGGAAAAATATGACGAGAATCAGCAGCGTTCAGCCCTTGCAAGATATTACGAGGAATAGGTGCATAATTCTTGAAGCGCTCCCACATCAGGGCCAGGAGAAACATCGTATTGGCGTAGCATTCAATCTTCATAAAGGAATTCGAAACGCCAGAGTCTATAACCAAGGAGTTCATGTTAGAGTACAAAGATCCCAAGAATAGACTACCTATGGGAAGTTGTTCACCTTGAGACATTTTAATGGAAAAAGGGATTACAAATGGCTTTAGCAAAGTTCTGATGTCTTCAAACACGTCCCTGGACAGCCATAAACACAAGAAAGCAGCAATAGATAACATACCGTCAGGTTCGTCAAGAGGGGTATCTCGTGGCCACCAGTGTGTTAACCAGTGGGCGTAACAACCTTTTCTAGATTCCTTATTAATTCTCTCCATCTCAACTATCAAGATGTTGGAAACTGTTGTCTCCTTTTCTGAAAGCTATTCAGGGAAGTTACCCGTGATGGGGAGATGTAACAGAGCAATTACATCCTCCAAATTAATGGTAAACTCTCCCCATCTGCATATGAAGGTATGAGTTGGAATGCACCAGCGAGCAAGTAGAGCTACATTACCTCGCGCGTCATGGAAAATGAACAAGTCTCCATATGCTTGGATAGCCCTGGTCACCTGTGCTCTATCCAACATGTCTCTAACACGAGGAAAACCCAGCATCCAGAGAATTTTTCTAAAGGTCGTCGAGAAAGCTTTAATTCTATAATCGACGCAAGAAAAAGTCCTTGTTCAAGGCAAAATCGAATAGCTGCTCGAGGAGTCACTAGTTTTTTCTGAACAACCTCTCTGGGATTTATCAGAAGGCGAAATGCTGGAGATTGAAGACGTTTTTCAGTTCCCTGCTGAACCGCGAAAAATGCATCATCTATATTTGGGACGTTTTTGAGCCCAGGAGTTTCTTCTTCTTCTTCACCAGCGGAGGTCTCACCCATACATATATCGTCTCTGGAGGCATCATTTTCCTGGGAGCCAGACATCTTTGTGAAGTAGCTATAATATGCGCAAACATTATTTCAGAGTATTGTCATACAAGATGCAAACTTCGACAATATAATGGAACTACACAATCTGACAACAAAATATTCATGCAGGCATCTACAAAAATGGTAATTCTTAACTCTTACCTCTTTACAATTCCACTAGCAGTGATTGTGATATAAGAGTTAACACTTCGAAATTAGTTCGTTCTTTGAAACATGCAATAACGAACAAAGCCTTATCATTTGAAAATTGAAACCCGATTTTTCATAAATCATGAACATAATTTTCATAGTATAAACATCCACAACTGAGCTATGAAACTTACACCGAGACAATATTTCATAAATAAATCGTCTAAGTTCAAAGGTTACTCAAAATCTATGTTTTGATTTTTAAACAATCATTAACGTGAATCATTCACGTAATTTTTTTTCAAAAACCTTTATTTACTCACTAAATAAATAAATTGAATTATATGTGTCACGGTTTCACAAAAAATATAATCCGTGAGCAGGTCACGATTTCATAAAAAATCTTTTTTCCTTCGTACGAGCATTTTTCTTTGAAACGAAGGTTTATTTCGGTCTTGTGAAAAGTTCACACCTTTTAAGATAAAGTTTTGGTTTTCATGAAAGCTCATAAACAAAATTTTATCACTGGACACAGGTTTATATATAAAAAAAAATCTCTCCTAAGTCAGGGATTATTGCTAGTTTCTTAAACTAACGATCGAACGAACATACGTTTTCTAAAAATAAGGGTTTTCTACAAAACTCACACTCATATATACACATGTATAAAATTTTAATATGATAAAAATATGAACAACTCATGAAATCAGCCAAAAAAAAATAATGCCACGAACCTGATCGGTGCCGGTCGGAAGTTGGCCGGACGGTGGTCGCTCCGGTCGGACGACCGCAAAGCTCCGGCAAAAAAATTTCTTTTTCTATCAGGCGTGAGATGATGAAAGGAGGAAGAAGGTGGTGGTCATGTGAGGTGAAATAAAAAAAAAGGGGGTTAATTCCCTTTTTTATCAATTTTATTTCCAAAACCTAATTTCACAAGGATTTCCTTTTTTTGGCCGGCCCCGCGAATCCTAATACGATCAAGGTCCCATCACCAAACCAGCGGTTCAACACCAATTTATGCTCATTAGGCGATGCTCCATTGTGCCACTGGGATCTTCGTTCAAGTCATGGTCCCCTCGCACAATCGAAAATCCGGTAACATCTTATCTTATTTTACGGCTAAGTTCAAATACTTATTTCGTTCATAACTGGAAAATCACCATTCAGTGCTGACTGAGGAACATGACTGTCCCTCACTAAGCAAGGGACTTAATGTAGATGGTGGATTTTCGACAAAGGCTAAAATCGTAAAACCATAATTATAGTACTCCTGATCCAGCAATCAGATTAGTATTGAGACCCATGTCTCTCGCCGAAAGCATGAAAGCTTGTGCTACAAAATCTATGACTAAGAATATTGTCTCTCAGAGTATATGTAAATGTGTAGTCTCTCAGCTGAGGCAACGGCACATCTCATAAATACCGATCAATTTCAGTAATTAATTTTATATAGAATCGAATGATTGGACGGCTCCTAGACAGCTTGCCTGCTAGTATAGAGCAATAACGTCTTCAGGGTGCAACAAGGTTTTCCCTGACTATATAAAGGAAATATGACGTTTCAACAAGCTCATGTTTCTCAATTCTCGGATAATTAATGCTCCTAGACAGCATGCCTGCTAGTATAGAGCCATCAATTAATTATCTCTAATCGTTAACTGAATATTCAGGAATATTCTACGATTCTTCGTAATATTTCGTCACTTCAATCTGTGATTCTTCCCAGCAGAATTCCACGGGTTAGTGATAAATATTCAATGTACGGGCGTCTGAGAAGCTATCGAGTAATCCCCGACCAAAATGGTGCGAGTGTACTCAGCAGTAATGCACAAACGAGCACCTGAATGCGCAAACGAGCATTCCAAAACACGAAGGAACGATGAACCTATGCAAAATAGGAAGAAAAATAATAATAATAATAAAATATTAGCAAAGGCGCTAGGGGACTGGGAACACCGGCCGGCCAGTCATGCCGTGACCAGTCCCACGCTCAAATTTATATTTTATTATTTTTCTCTGATCTCGTGAAAATCCCTTTATTTGAACAAATCTCCTTCGTCTCAAGGAAACTCCCCAGTCTCATGGTGTTTCCTGGTATCAAAGAAATAATAAAATTTAGGAAAGGTGTTGCGGGACCGAGCCCACTAGCCGGCCGGCCATGCCCTAGCCGTGGCCAGTCCCACACCTCATGACTCCTTAATATTTTATTATTTCCCTCATCCCATGAAAATTCCCTGATTTCATGATATTTCCCTCAACTCATGAAAATAATATAAAATTAGGGGAAAAGCTCATGGGACCGGCCTCATTGGACGGTCGGCCATGCCCTAGCTGTGGCCGTTACCACACGTCCATGTCCTATTATTTTAATATTATTTGTTTCCTCATCTCATGGAAACTCCTTCACTTCAAGGGAACTCCCTAGTTTCAGCAAACTCCTTGAATTCATGAGATTTCCCTCAAGTCATGAAAATAATATAAAATTAGGGAAACCCGTGGGACCGGGCCCTAGCCGGTCCTACACGCCCCTTATATTATTATAATTATTTTTTATGTTTCCCCCATCTCATGGAAACTCCTTGATGTTAACAAATTCCTTGGTTTCAACAAACTCTTTGTTTTATGATATTTCTCTAAAATCATGAAAAATATTATAAAATTAGGAAAAGTGCCTTGGGACCGGGATCTTTGGTCGGCTGGCCATGCATTGGCCATAACCGGTCCCACACATCATGATTCCTTCATTATTTTATTATTAATCCCTTATCTCATGAAGTTTTCGCGGTTTCAGCAAAAATATATGATTTCTTCATATTTTCTCAAAATGTTGCTCAAATGCGCATCAGAAAATATAGAAACTCTCAGGACTGAGACACGGACATTATGGTAACACGGGCATATCTTCTTGACCGACCAAGGCCTCCCCTGAGGCTCTCAAAAGCCGGTCCCACGTGTTTTAACACATTGGGTCCAAACTCTTCTCAGGAAACTGGGAGTTTGCTCACACGACCATCATCTGGTCCCATGACCACCAAGGGACGGTCCCATGACCCCTTGGTAGGTCTGTCATCTCTCCATAGTCAAGTTCTACTACCTGGCGCTCACACAAGCACTATTTGAATAAATGATTAAACCAGCATTTAATCATCTTTTCACCAACTGGTCTTCAGGAGACTTTGGTATTTTGCTCACTTGAGCATATGGGCGTGACATGGTTGATTCCTCATCCTGTGTAGTCGGTCCCTCCTTCATTTTCATTTCATGAATGATTTTCAATAAAATCAACAATTTATCATCAATTCAGCAATTGATCAAAATTAGGGTTTCGAATCCAGAGCTTTGCAAAAACATAATTCTGAGCAGATTCAAACACTAATAATTTTACGTTGATCCCGTGATCAACACTTTAATAATTATGCCCGGCTCAGATGTCAGCATCTTAAATTAACGTATGCTCAAACGAGCAATATTTGCTCAGGCGAGCAATATTTGCTCAGGCGAGCAATATTTGCTTAGACTAGGGAATATTGGCTAAACAATCAATATTCAACGATACCAACAACTCATCAAACGAGCAATATTTGCTCAGACTAAGGAATATTGGTTCAACTATCAATATTCAACGATTCAACAACATTTTCTCACCTTAAGTTATCAACATTTATTCGACAATATATCTTTGTCTCAGCAGACATGTTCAATTCATGAGTCTCAGGACATTTTGCAAATCACATTCGGCTCAGCAATACAAGGACTCATCGTCCCATAAAGTCAGCAACTGACTCCACAATCACGAGATGTCAATCACGTCACATGGGGGATATTAACTACGGTTCTGGTCTGGCGGTCTACGGCACGTGTGTTCATACACACGATGAGAATGTGAGCAAGTCGTGCAATCAGTTAAAGGAGTTAGCAAAAGTAGTGGATGGAAAATCAACCGAGTCTCCGCACGATGAGAAACTGGTTTTGACACGATTTCCAACTTCTCCACTCTTTGACTTCAACAATTGTCACACTTCATGGGATCAAGGTGTTTATAATTCCAGCAATATAAATAAGTCTCTGAATCCTGATTGAAACAGACAAGAATTTCTCGACAAGTTCACACAGAAAATCCTTCGTCTACACGAATTCATTGTCGGAGCAATCACTCTCAACTGAGTAAAATTCAATAATTCAGAACTCTCTTACGCAGAATACACAACACACCTACAATCTCGATCACCATTGATCTCACACATTTCTCAGCTTCCCTCCTACAGATCAACCCATCCTCTCTTGTGACCGGATTGACTCTGGAACGTCCATTGTCTTGGTTTAGGACGGAGTCTAACAGATTGATCTCTCGAACTTAAAGCACTCCCTTCTTTCAGTGCATCTGTGTGAGGTTGAGCATTTGCTCGGTTCGAAGAGTCTCCGCACGGTCATCTCCTCAAATCCATAAAAACTAACAAATCGTTTTTCCCCGTCTACATATGGGATCAACAACTAAGTTATGAGATCAACAACTAAAATTATGGGATCAACAACTGAAATTATGGGATCAACAACACATATCAGGGGATCAACAACAAATATTATGGGCTCAACAACTAAAATTATGGGATCAACACATATTAGGGGATCAACAAGTAAAACTATGAGATCAAAAACAAAAATTATGGGCTCAACAACAGATATTATGGGATCAATAAGTGAGATTATGGGATCAACAACTAAGTTATGATATCAACAACTGAAATTATGGGATAAACAACACATATTATGGGCTCAACAACTGAAATTATGGGATCAACAACACATATTAGGGGATCAACAACAGATACTATGGGCTCAAAAACTACAATTATGGGATAAACAACACATATTAGGGGATCAACAAGTAAAACTATGGTATCAACAACAAAAATTATGGGCTCAACAACCAAAATTATGGGATCAACAACAAAGTTATGGAATCAACAAACTGAAATTATGGGATCAACAATAGAAACTACGAACCTACAACAAAAGTTAATAAAGAAATATGGGATCAATAACAATCTTTGTGGGATCAACAAAAGTTATGTGATTCATATGATTGAAATGCAGAGAAATATCAGACAACAAAAGTTATTATGTCATCAACAGAAACACTTAATAATTAAAAAAGAGAAAAAAGATTAAAAAACATACCTTGGTTACCAGTTTTCCCGCAAGCAACCATAAGACCACCCTTAAACTTCCCAGTGAGAAAAGTACAATCAATAAACAACATCGGACGACAGTACTTATTGAAACCAGTAATAGAAGCTTCTAAAGCAACAAAAAACCTCTGGAACTGCTTCGTTTCACCATCATACTCAAACTTGATGACGCTACCAGGATTATAACGTTCGACAGATTCTTTGTACCAAAGAAGGTCTGAATAAGACTTGATGTCATCACCCCAAAGAAACTCTTTAGTGAACTTTAAACCATGGTATGCCTGACTATACGTGAGATCAATACCATATTCTAGATGGAGTAGATCTTGGACATCAGCTGCAGTCTTCTTCTTCTTTGTTGCTCGAAATTCATCTTTTAAGATATCCTTCAGAAAGGACTTCGTCATCCTGACTTTTGCGGGATCAGAAGAAGCTAAATCACATGAATGCTCTCCGCGAAACTTCTTGCACTGAAAGACACCTTTAGTATTGGCAACGAGTGATGCGTGAAACCTCCAACTACAATTTTGACTTATCTTGTTCTTACACTGCACATTGTAATGTTTCTTGTCACTCTTACGTACGTCAAGTTTGTAACCACTATGATATTCGTACTTATTAACAGTATCACGAAAATCAATTTTACTCTCAAAAACCTTCCCTAATCCAGATAAGATGTTGGCCCAAGCATCTGACTTCTTGGGGACCCTTTTGATCAAATATGAATCATCCGTCAAGTTTTCTACAACATTCAATTCATTGTTTGAAACACAACTTGATGATGACGAAGAAGGAGCAACGGAAGAAGAAGAAGAAGAAGAAGAAGGAACAAAATCAACACAAATCTTCAGCTGGATGTTAAACTTGACAACATCAATCCCTTTCGAGATGCAATAGTGAATGAAAAACCTCAACTCCAAATCGTGACTAATAACATGTAATATTCCATCTACAGTGTAACCAAACAGTACAAGGTCTTCAAGGATATAAGGTCAGTATTGCTTCACCACACTTATCATGTTACTGACAGTAGTTGATTCAGAAACAGCATGCGAGACGCTCAAATTGCAAAATATGAACTCTGCAGCAACCATCTTTGGCCTGCAACAAAATATAATCATTTCATTATCCAAGTGTTTGAGGGTAAAAACCGTTTCTGCTGGTTTCGGTAATTTCATGTGATGTGGGTGAGAAACAAGTCTAAACCCTAAACAATGTACTGCAAGGGAGTACTTTAGATTCGAGAGATCAATCTTTACAAATCCGTCCTAAACCAAGAAATGGTCGTTCCAGACTTGCTTCGGTCACAAAGAGGAGGAGAAGGGTTGGTTTTGGAGAGGGGAGCGAAGAAAGTGTTGAGACCAGAATAGTTGATTCTGGAAGAGTAGTTGTTTTATACGACTTGTATCAGAAAATGGGAATCTAAAAGATGGAAAGCTAGAAAATTTTTTCTGAGTGTTGTATGCTCCTGACCTGAACTTGTTGTTCGGTGGAAATAGGTAATGCCTATTTATACAAGTCGAAGTGAAACGTACTCTGGTCTCATTAAGAGATGGAAAACGGGTGAGTAAATGGGAGGAGATGGTAACCGGTAACGCCTGGAATTGATGTTCCATAAAAGAAAGCGTTTCACCATTAATCCATGTATTTACTAACTGCCTCATCCTTATGACACTTTCTTATAACGGGCGTAGTGTACGCCGCACGCTGTAAACCGCCAAACCAATACCCAATGAGCATACCCCAGTTTGTGACATGCATTGATATCTCGAGTGTTTTCGTGGAAAACATGTAGCACGTTGTTGTTGTCTGGCAAGTTGAGCTTGGGAGACTTGCCGGCTCGGTGGTGACCTTCGACGGTCGAGATTTTGCATCTTAAGAGGAAAGGTAGTCGTTGATTATTGCAACCCTTCATTTGGTAGCCAGTGGCATGAAAGCATGATCAGTATGGCTTTAATATGGCCTAGTTTAGGCGCGGCCAAAAGTTAGGGTTTTGGATTTGTTTAGGCGCGACCAAACTAGGTTCAAAGGTTTCCATGCGTTAGCTAGTAACCTTGGACGGCTAAGATCTGCATCTTAGATGAAAAAGTGGTCGTTGATTGCTGCAGGCCTTCTTTTTGGTAGCCGCATAGGGAAGGCCGGCATAGTATGGCACGGAAAGGTGGTTGGCATGCCATTGGCACATGTGGCATGGCACGCCTTGGCGCGGTTTGGCGTGGCCAACACTAGGGTTTTGGGCCAAAGGTTACCATGCGTTGTTTGGCGACATTGGACGGCTCGGATTTCTATCTAGGATGGAAGGGTGGCAGTTGATCGTCGCACGCCTTCGTTTTGGTAGCCGTGTAGGGAAGGCCGGCATGGTATGGCGCGACAAGGTGGTTGGCATGCCATTGGCACATGTGGCATGGCATGCCTTGGCGCGGTTTGTCGTGGCCAAAACTAGGGTTTTGGGCAAAAGGTTACCATGCGTTGTTTGGCGACCTTGGACGGCTAGCATTTGCATCTAGGATGGAAGGGTGGTCGTTGATCGTCGCACGCCTTCGTTTTGGTAGCCGCGTAGGGAAGGCCGCCATGGTATGGCGCGGCAAGATGGTTGGCATTCCATTTGCACATGTGGCATGGCATGCCTTGGCGCGGTTTGGCGTGGCCAAAACTAAGGTTTTGGGACAAAGGTTATCATGCGTTGTTTAGCGACCTTCGTCGGGTAGGATTTGCATCTAGGATGGAAGGGTGGTCGTTGATCGTCGCACGCCTTCGTTCTGGTAGCCGCGTAGGGAAGGCCGGCAAGGTGGGGCCAAGGAAAATGGCGCGGATGGCTTGGCATAGTGGGGCCAAAGGTTTGGCACGGACGGCTTGGCATGGTGGGGCCAAGGAAGGGGGCGGTTGGCTTGGCATGGTGGGGCCAAGGCAAGGTGCAGTTGGCTTGGCATGGTGGGGCCAAGGGTTTGACATGCCATTGGCGCATGGTGCGGCTAGCATGGTTGGGACCAAGGTAAGGTGCGGTTGGCTTGGCATGGTGGGGCCAAGGGTTTGGCATGCCATTGGCGCATGGTGCAGCTAGCATGGTTGGGGCCAAGGTAAGGTGGGGTTGGCTTGGCATGGAGGGGCCAAGGAAAATGGCGCGGACGGCTTGGCATAGTTGGGCCAAGGGCTTGGCACGGACGGCTTGGCATGGTGGGGCCAAGAGTTTGGCATGCCATTGGCGCGTGGTGCGGTTAGCATGGTTTGTCATTGGCACAGTGGTGCGGCTGGCATGGTTGGCATGTCTTGGCGCGGAGATGTGGATGGCATGGTTTTTCATTGGCACAGTGGTGCGACTGGCATGGTTGGCATGCCTTGGCGCGGAGATGTGGCTGGCATGGTTTTCCATTGGCACAGTGGTGTGGCTGGCATGGTTGGCATGCCTTGGCGCGGAGATATGGCTGGCATGGTTTTCCAATAGCACAGTGGTGCGTCTAGCATGGTTGGCATGCCTTGGCGCGGAGACGTGGCTGGCATGGTTTTCCATTGGCACAGTGGTTCGGCTGGCATGGTTGGCATGCCTTGGCGCGGAGACGTGGCTGGCATGGTTTTCCATTGTCACAGTGGTTCGGCTGGCATGGTTGGCATGCCTTGGCGCGGAGACGTGGCTGGCATGGTTTTCCATTGGCACAGTGGTGCGGCTGGCATGCCTTGGCGCGAAGATGTGGCTGGCATGGTTTTCCATTGTCACAGTGGTGCGGCTGGCATGGTTGGCATGCCTTGGCGCGGTAGCATGAGAAATAGGGTTTGACATAGATGATGTCGGTCAATGTTAATGGTTCTATCGTGGAACATGACACATAAAAAAAAAGGTACCCTGGTAATTATTACGTAGGCATGCTGATCGATGCAATAAATGTGCTAATGGTCATAGTGACGTCATGTAAGATGTGCGGTTTTACGATTTTAACCCTAAGCTAAAAACCACCATCAACATTAAGTCCCCTTCTTAGCTCGGAACGGGAGCATCGTTGCGAGGTAAGCATAAGATGGTGACAAGCTAGGAAAAAAATCGAAACAACAAGTCGTAGAAGATGGTCAGGAAGGTCCAGCTAACCTTTTTCGAGAGGTAATGAAAGTTTGTGCTTCCCGTGTTGGCGACCTTGCATAAATTGTACTGGTGGTGCAGACCGTGGAGTGGTGAGATGAAAATCGTCGGATCAGTCTGGCCATGTATCACCTTGGCTGGGTTAGGGAACATCGTGACGCTAGCTTGGCGAGTTTTTTGGTGTTGGCGCGACAAGTTATGGCGCGGCACGATGGTGCAAGGCATGACGCGGTTTGGAGAGGCAAGCATGGCGCGGTTTGGTGAGGCGAAGCATGCGCGGATGGCTGTGAAAGGCATGACACGGTTTGGTGAGGCAAGGCATGCGCGGATGGCTTGGCCCAGTAGTGGCTTGTCTTTGAGGGTATGTTTATTTCTCCTCCTTACGTGACTCACATAGGAAGTTCTTTCCTTATTCAAAACCCCGCAAGTGTTATGCCCGTAGAAAGGAGGTGTTATTCCTTCTCTTCATGTTACCTTGTCGATTTTTTTTTTTTGCAAGTCTCGGTGCTGGTGGCAGAGAAGTAATAATGCGAGCAAGCGTGTCTTAAACATGTACTTCCACGTTTTCTCACCAAACCCTAATTTACCTCGCGTGGCCAGGCATTCCCTTATGTTCGCTAGTAGAAAACGGTTTCATTAGAATCTGATATCACGCCTCAATCCGCGGCTAGTAGGAGGCTTTCATTTTCGGGACCTCATCGCTCTGCTGGTTATAGGAAATGACCTTGAATCTTCATTTGCACAGGTCGTTCTGAAATCGTGTCTATCTTCTATTCTTTCTCTGGTTTTATATCGCATAATGGGATGTTCCAATGACAGACATGTCTCCAATTTTTCGGGGAAAAACTTTGGAATCGACGAAAACCAGTCTTCTTCTCATGGGGAGGCGTTGAATAGAACTGAGTCTCTATTTCGTGAAACTGGCGAAATCATTCGGGACATACCTTTGGAGAAAGAACAGGAAGGCGGCGAAGCATCCCAATGCGTTGGGAGGATTTGGTGCAACAAAACCTCTTCACGGCCCACTGTTAGGGCGGGACAATTTACTTCTCAGTTGATATGACGGAAGACCGAGCTTGTGAAACTTTTAGGGGAAAATCAACGTAGCTCCCCTGTCCAGGACGGTGTCATAACCCTTGATTCTGATGAATCGGGAAATTCTCCTCAAAAGGTCGCTGAGAAGACTTCCGAGGAAGATGATGATGTTGCGGTTGATGAAACTGAAACAACTTTTGGAGAAGAAGGTGAAACTGTTGTCGGTGGCATTGGAGAAGTCGTGGTGGCATATGCTGGGTTGGTTGCCGAGGCGGATGTCGGTAAAAAGACGGATGATGTTGCTGCTGAGACGACTTCCGGGTGGGATGTTGAGGATGCTATTACTGATGTGGCTTCCGGATGGAACCTTTGCTTCCCTAAAGATTATTGGGGAAAGTGTTTGAAAAATCTCTGACCGAGGCATTGGAAATTCACACATTAGCTTTCTATGTCTAGCTTCTTCTTCTTCTTCTTCATTGTTTATATTCGTCGCTTACTTGTCCTGATGTTTTGCAGATTTTTTTTTTACCTTCCTTGTAGTCGTGGCGAAGTTAGGGTTTCTTCAATTAGCATCCCGCTTGCCCGCTTGCGGTTTCTGTCTTTGAATGAAACTTCTCTTCTTTTTTTTTTTTAAAAGACCCAAGCCTTCTCTCAGAATGAGTTGGTGTTTCTGGTTGTGATTGGATGGTTAATGGCTTCTCAATGATTTGGGATTTGTTTGGTATATTTTTCTGAGATTTGGAAAACTCATTCGGAAATAAATGTATGCCTTTTGAATAAAAATGAAACCTAAAGAAGAATACAAACGGTGCATTCATCTTGGGGAAATACAAATATCAAGCGGGAGGAGAAATTTCTGAAGAAAATACTAAAGGGAGAGTGCTGGAAGAGGGTAGTACAGCGTTTTAGGGATTGAAAAGCTTGAGCCATCGCGAGTGAACTATCACACCTTCCAGCTTGTCTGTGTTGATGAGCTTGCAGTAACCTCCCAAAAGGACGTCTGCCACCAGATATGGCTCGTCTTCTTTTTCCTTAGGTGGATCGGTCCGAACATCTATCTTTACCGTCATCTTCCCAACTTGAAACGAGTTCGCTTTGACCACCATATCTCCGATTTGAAACGAGTTTGGGTGTTGTATAATCGTTTGAATCTTGGTCTCGTGAGTTTCGATGGCAGCTTCCAAATTCTTTGCAAAGCGTTTGAATGGCCCAACGCCCCACTCACATCTCTTGACAGTGTCCGCGCCAGTAACCGCGCTGAGTCCCCATGACGGAATAGGAGAAGAAATGACTGGATGTAGAGAAGATCGTTCGGCCAAACTTACTTGCGTTTGGAATCTATGAGTTAGCGCCAATGGGTCATCTCCAGGTATCCGGGTTCCATTGGTAACTAGTCGATGCGGCAGCAAGTGGGACGGTTTATTGGAGATTCTTTCGGGCGTTGATATCGGTAGAGGGGATGTTCCCAATTTCGCCTTGTTGTCGAGTACCCACAATTGCCCCAATATCATGTCGTAACCCAGTTCTTTGACAATGTGGAATTTTCTATGTGTTATAGCGTCTCCCATCTTGATCTCGAGGTTAATGTAGCCGTGTGCGTTCAAGGCTTCCCCTCTCGGGTTCTTAATCACGGATGGGGAATGGGTAGCCTCTTGTTTCGTAAATCCCGCAGCTTTCAGAGTCTTGAAAGTAACAATGTTGAAGTCAGAGGCCGTGTCGATTAGCGTGTTCTCAAATTCAGTACCTCTTAAATAGGACGTGGTCAGCAGTCCCCAGTTGTCCTTTTCGATTCCTATTGCTGAGAGATCTTGGGCTCTTGGCGTGGCTTCCGTGGAGGGAAAAAGCCGTTTGCCCGACATGACACGATTGAGAGCCGTGAAGATATATTGGCGTTGCACCTTGGAAAGGTAGATAATTTCGTATACGTGCTGAATCATGGATCACACAGTCTCGTGCACGGAGTCCCCAGAGACTCCACAATTCCTCACCGGAAGTGGGTATCGATGTACTCCCTCGTTTCCTAGTTGAAGTTCCCCTGCTTCTATCTTTTCTTTGAATATATGCTTCAGTCTGTTGCAATTACTGGTTGGGTGGTGAACAAATCTGTGGTAATGGCAGTATTTGGGGTTTGCCATCTCGGCCTCAGTCGGTGGGCGTCTGGGAGATGATAGTCTGATAACATCATCTTGAATCCATCCTTCTAAGAGATCGATCAACTCCTCAATGGGAAACGGGAAATCCAGGGTATTTCCTTCAGCTTCGTGATGACGCATGGGAGCTTTAGCGGCGACCTTCCATGGCAGAGTTTCTCGTCGTGCTGGTGCTTCGCGTTTAGGCTGCTGGTCTGCAGCTGTGACCTTCCTTTTCCCTCCTTCGCTTACTACGCTCACAGAGGAGGGACCAACGTTGTACTGTTTGTTGATGAGGCGTCTATTCCCGCGAGTTTTGCGTACGTCTTCGGCTCTGGTTGGTCTAGCTCTTTCTAATAATGCTGGTGTTGTCGTTGTTGATCGCCTGGAAGCTTCATGGAGCTCAGAAAATGTATGGAAATGCAGGTTCTCTAGCAAGGCACGGTAAATGGGAGTCATACCGTTGATGCATGAATTCACCAGTTGTTTCTCGGTCACGTTTGGATCATGACAGTCTAGTGCTTGAACCCTGAATCTCTTAACAAAATCATTTGGATGTTCGTTGTCCCGTTGGTACATCCTTCCTAGGTCCAAGAAGGTAACTTGTTCAGACACAAAGAAGTACTTCTTGTAAAATGTGGTAACCATGCCACCCCAGTTGGGGATGCTGTTTGGCGCGATGTTGTTATACCATGTGTACGCTCTTCCGGTAAGCGATTTCGAAAACTCCCTCAGACGAAGAACGTGATTGTATTCCTGTTCGCCTAGGGACTCCAAGAAGCGAGAGACGTGCTCACGTGCATTTCCGGTGCCATCGTACAGGGTGAATTGAGGAGATGAGTATCCTCTTGGAAGAGGAATTTTTTGTATTTCAAATGGGTAAGGAGGTTGATGCTGATGCATGTCTATCTCATCATTCTTGATTCGATTCCGGAGAAGTTGTTCCAGATCCTCTCGTGTGACAAAATTGGACGGCTGACTAATTTCCAATGGGGTTCTGGCACGAATCTCCTCGTACGCGGAGACGCGTTCCGCCGAGGTGCTAGCGTCGTGGGTGTTGGAGGCGTTTCTAATCGGCTCTGGAGGGCGTGACTCATGCGACAGCCGCTCTTTTAGGGCTTTTAGTACTGCCAAGATTAGCAACTTGCGTAGGGACATTAAAGGCGGCATCGGCTCTGTCCATGGTGATCGGAGGTGTTACATATGAAGGAGTGCTTTCGGTGTTACTGGAGTCAGTAGGTGGTGTAGCGATGCCGTTGGAAGTAGCATTAACACCAGGGACAGATTCTTCGTTGGTGTTCTCGGCAACTGATCCGGATCTGAGTTCCACCATGTTGGAGTTGGAAGTGAAAGGTGATATCGGAAATTTAGAAATCGATATTGCAACCGAGATATTGATCTCCCACTGTGGTCGCCAATTGTTTGAGGGTGAAAACAGTTTCTGCTGGTTTCGGTAATTTCGTGTAATGTGGGTGAGAAACAAGTCTAAACCCTAAACAATGTACTGCAAGGGAGTACTTTAGATTCGAGAGATCAATCTTTACAAATCCCGCCTAAACCAAGAAATGGCCATTTCAGACTTGCTTCGGTCACAAAGAGGAGGAGAAGGGTTCTTTTTGGGGAGAGAAGCGAAGAAAGTGTTGAGACCAGAATAGTTGATTCTGGAAGAGTAGTTGTTTTCTAAGACTTGTATCAGAAAGTGGGAATCTAACAGATGGAAAACTATCAAATGTTTTCTGAGTGTTGTGTGCTCTTGACCTGAACTTGTTGTTCGGTGGAAATAGGTAATGCCTATTTATACAAGTCGAAGTGAAACGTACTCTGGTCTCATTAAGAGATGGAAAACGGGTGAGTAAATGGGAGGAGGTGGTAACCGATAACGCCTGGAATTGATGTTCCATAAAATAAAGCGTTTCACCATTACTCCATATATTTACTAACCGCCTCATCCTTATGAGACTTTCTTATAACGGGCGTAGTGTACGCTGCACGCTGTAAACCGCCAAACCAATACCCAATGAGCATCCCCCAGTTTGTGACATGCGTTGATGTCTCGAGTGTTTTCGTGGAAAACATGTAGCACGTTGTTGTTGTCTGGCAAGTTGAGCTTGGGAGACTTGCCAGCTCGGTAGCGACCTTCGACGGTCGAGATTTTACATCTTAAGAGGAAAGGTAGCCGTTGATTATTGCAACCCTTCGTTTGGTAGCCAGTGGCATGAAAGCATGATCAGTATGGATTTAATATGTCCTAGTTTAGGCGCGGCCAAAAGTTAGGGTTTTGGTTTTGTTTAGGTGCGACCAAACTAGGTTCAAAGGTTTCCATGCGTTAGCTGGTAACCTTGGACGGCTAAGATCTGCACCTTAGATGAAAAAGTGGTCGTTGATTGCTGCAGGCCTTCATTTTAGTAGCCGCATAGGGAAGGCCGGCATAGTATGGAACGGCAAGGTGGTTGGAATGCCATTGGCACATGTGGCATGGCACGCCTTGGCGCGGTTTGGCGTGGCCAAAACTAGGGTTTTGGTCCAAAGGTTACCATGCGTTGTTTGGCGACCTTGGACGGCTAGGATTTGTATCTAGAATGGAAGGGTGGTCGTTGATCGTCGCACGCCTTCGTTTTGGTAGCCGCGTAGGGAAGGCCGGCATAGTATGGCGCCACAAGGTGGTTGGCATGCCATTGGCACATGTGGCATGGCACGCCTTGGCATGGTTTGGCGTGGCCAAAACTAGGGTTTTGGGCCAAAGGTTACCATGCGTTGTTTGGCGACCTTGGACGGCTAGGATTTGCATCTAGGATGGAAGGGTGGTCGTTGATCGTCACACGCCTTCGTTTTTGTAGCCGTGTAGGGAAGGCCGGCATGGTGGGGCCATGGCAAATGGAGCGGATGACTTGGCATAGTGGGGGCAAGGGTTTTGCACGGACGTCTTGGCATGGTGGGGCCAAGGCAGGGTGCGGTTGGCTTGGCATGGTGGGGCCAAGGCAAGGTGCGGTTTGCTTGGCATGGTGGGGCCAAGAGTTTGGCATGCCATTGGCGCATGGTGCGGCTAGCATGGTTGGGGCCAAGGTATGGTGCGGTTGGCTTGGCATGGTGGGGCCAAGGCAAATGGCGCGGACGGCTTGGCATAGTGGGGCCAAGGGTTTGGCACGGACGGCTTGGCATGGTGGGGCCAAGAGTTTGGCATGCCATTGGCGCGTGGTTCGGTTAGCATGGTTTGCCATTGGCACAGTGGTGCGGCTAGCATGGTTGGCATGCCTTGGCGCGGAGATGTGGCTGGCATGGTTGTGCGGCTGGCATAGTTGGCATGCCTTGGCGCGGAGATGTGGCTGGCATGGTTTTCCATTGGCACAGTGGTGCGGCTGGCATGGTTGGCATGCCTTGGCATGGTAGCATAAGAATTAGGGTTTGGCATAGATGATGTCGGTCAATGTTAAGGATTCTGCCGTGGAACATGACACATAAAAAAAAGGTACCCTGGTAATTCTTACGTAGGCATGCTGATCGATTC
Organism: Papaver somniferum; assembly: GCF_003573695.1. Classification (NCBI taxonomy): domain Eukaryota; kingdom Viridiplantae; phylum Streptophyta; class Magnoliopsida; order Ranunculales; family Papaveraceae; genus Papaver; species Papaver somniferum. The sequence goes on from NW_020653081.1 coordinate 8,640,329, forward strand.
AATAAATGTGCTAATGGTCATAGTGACGTCATGTCAGATGTGCGGTTTTACGATTTTAACCCTAAGCTAAAAACCACCATCAACACCAAGTTATATGCATCAACAATGAAAGTTGATACAAAAATCTTGCATAAACAAACCAATGTTGATCAAACAAAAAAAAAATGTCAACAAACATAATAAATTCATTATCCAAGTTATATACATCAACAATGAAAGGTTATCCAACAAGCCCGCATCAACAAACAGTGTTGATCCAATAAAAACAGATGTCAACAACAATAAACAGAAAATTATCCAAGTTTTATGTATCAACAATGGAAGTTGATCCAACAAACCTGCATCAACAACCAATGTTGATCCAAGAAAACAGGTATCATCAACCTATAATCAGAAATTTATCCAGGTAATTTGCATCAACAATGAAAGTTGATCCAACAAACCTGCATCAACAACCAGTGTTGATCAAAATAATCTGGATATAGTACAAATTTTCAGTGTCAACAATGAAAAATCTATGTCAACAACAAGGATTTTGCTACAAAAGAACAGCATGAACAACATCATATATGTTACTTCACATCGCATTAGTATGCAATATGTGCAAATGTGAACCTGCAATATGAAATACTACATGAACATACATGCAAAATTAAAAAAATTCACTGCAAACCATAAGAAAAAGCCTAAATCTAACCCAAGCTACAAATTCAAATTACGTCGCACATCACTCAGGGGCTGCCCCCCATCGTGAAAGTTATATTCACTGTCTAATGTTAGATAGTAAACTAAGATATGCGAACTGAGTTTATAAACACTAAATTGTAACATCTAATTGATTACACTAACATCTAACTTATAATTATACCAAAACTGATTCATCAACACTCAGTATTCTCAAAAATAATTCTTCAATACTCAGTATGATCCAAATAATACTACTAATAATTCATCCACACTATGCAAAGTACATTGAAGCAACAGAACATAACAGATCAAAAAAACTCATGAATTATAAACCTAACATTGAATCATGAGCCGATCTAAGTAAAACAACAGAAATTCAAAAATCAAAAACCGTGGACTGCAGATTGAAGAATTGAATAATACCTGTTTGAGAGATGAATAACGATTTCGAATTCAAATAATATGTAAATGAACCAATCAATCTAGTAGAATCAAACACACATAATCAAGCTTCCAAAAACTCGTCCTCTGCAACATAAAAAACAAAAAAAATGAATTTAGAAATTTAGAAACTACAAATTGAACATGCAAACATCATAAAAATTTCTACTCATCTTCAATAACTAATCACCATTACCAATTTGTTGCAGAAAAACAGATCGAGAATTTTCGATTGAATCTGTTGTTGATGAAGAAACTCAATTCAGATCTCAGATTTAAAGGATCGAACAATTAAATCAATGAACATAGATTTAGTAGAAGAAGAAAATGATGAATCAACTGACGGATATTCTTCTACTGATTGAAAACCAAGATTTCGTAAAAAAAAATCGAATATTTTTTTCTTCTCAGCTGACGAAACTCGAGTATCTCTCTCGAGTCTGTTTTTCTTTCGGTTGATAACTGTTTTTTGGATTTAGATTATTAAATATATATATGAAGGGTATAATTGTAATATCGCATTTTCTTAATGGACACCTGATGGGCTTTGGATTGAGAGGGTTATATTTATTGTTTTATAAGGGTAATTGTGAAGTCCGTGAAAAAAAAAGGGCATTTATATAATTTCAACTAGATAAATAACCGCGTATCCATGAATATGGTCACATTTATTTTGGAGTTGTACAGTTGACAAAATTCGGCCCACTTTTAATAGCAGCCGTCTCTTTAATCTGGGGTTAGGGAGTAAACTGGATTGAAGAAGCGATGAGTTGGAACCAATTACTGTACTGGAATTGGGTTCCAATATAATAACCCTCGCTTCTGATACCAGAGAGAGAGAGAGAGAAGGATAACCGACGTTCAATTAGACATGAAAACTAATTGAAGAGGAAGTGGGATGACCGATGACGACGACGACAGCACCGGCGACGAGAAGAAAATGCCGAACGAGGAATCCGCTCCATATGTTGTTGTAGTTGTTGGAAAATCCTCGTTGATCAAGTCTTTAGTGAAACATTATACCCGTAAAACTCTTACCGACATCACAAACCCCATTACGATTTTATCAGGTATATATATTTTTTCTCTGCCGTATTTCATTTGATTTTGATTTATTAGTCTTCGGTTTATTCAAACTACGGATACAATTTGTGGAGTTTCCTGATAATGTCAATGGCATGATTGATGCTAGTATGCAGACGCTGTGATATTTCTTATCGATGCAATTTATGAATTTGAAATGGTATATCACACGGTATTGCATGATGAATTTCTTTGTTGAGTCAAGGATCTTTAATTAAGATCAACAATCTCATTGATGCCGTCTCTTTACATTCACAGACTTTCATAGTCTCCGGTAACTTCTGTCATAGTGATAACTGTGCTGAACACTGACTCTTTTTTTTTTTTAAGAATTAGATTTTTCTACCCATTTGATTTAAAATTTTCATGATGCTATTGTTATATCTTTTCCTTTCAATTGGAGAGCATTATGCAGCTTTTAAATTTCTATCGCATTTTAAAACCAAACCATATAAACATGTGAGGTTGGCTTGCACTGATAAAGGAAGTGAGCCAAGTTTCTATTGCATTCAGAACTGATAACAGCAGCGCCCCTCCTACTTTATTTGATGAAACCACATGCTTAATAAAGATATATAGCTCTTTTCAAGAGTTTAATTTAATAGTTTTTGATTGTTTATGAGGTTATTTAGCTTTTTTCATCTTTCTTTTTTTCTGCACTCTTTAGTCATCTACGACGTTAAACCTTAATTTCATCCATTGTCCTGAGTACGTGTATGTTCAACTTTTTGTAGAAGCTGTTTAACATGTTTTCTGTATTGCAACATGCTTCCATTGATTTCAGGAAACTTTCAAGTTCCTTAACCTGTTAAAAGTTCACGGAATGCGTAAGGTGATGGGGGTGCTTACATATCTTGATAACTTTAATAATGTTGATCACCTAAAAAAAGCAAAGAATGTTCTGTTTATGCGATCTCGATCACGGGATGTAAGTTTCTTGGATGAAACATAGTAAAGAAGCTAGTTATAATCTTGTGACTATCTTATAATATTTAGTTATAATGGTCACATATTTATAAACTTAAGTAACATCCAGGTATTCAAAGGATGAAATTCGCGAATTGGCGAGCTTCATATCGCTTATGGAAGCTGCACATCCTTATGTGCTTTTAGATCATTTTGAAGATGTCACTGCTCCAGAGGAAGTGCGCATGCATAATGAGTGCACTAGAGATGTAATCTTGTATGGGTAGTGACATCCAGAAAGGAACTAAGGTACTTCTTTCAGCTAGACTTGCTTTTTGTTTTATTACGTTTTGAATCTAAAGAAGACTTCTTGTTTTGTCACATTGTCTAATAACATATTATGCCGCAGTTGATTTCGATGTCTATCTTGGTAATGATAGTATACCCATATCTGACTATTATAACATGCTCCTGAATCACATTTTTCACACGCTTTTGCACGGTATGTTTCTTTTAAAGACTTATTATATCCTGTCTATATGTTTCTTCATATTTTTCTTACTTTTACAAATTTGCTTAATTGAGAAGAAAAGAAAAGATACCAATTTTCAGTTCATGTTTAGGTAATAAAGACAAAGAAGTCTATCATCTATTTCTAGAAGCGAAATATAGAGTAGAGAATGACAGTCTGAACTGTAATGCTAAGTTGTTCGAGTCCATTCCCTTTGGTTATTTAATGTTTCTGTTTCCTTCGTGGTTCATGCATTAGAGTTTTTCTATGCTCGACTTATTTTCCAACTATGCACGTGTGCACGTATTTCTTTTCACTTCCGCCACGAGTTAGACTGCAGTTATATTATATGGACTAACTAAAGATGTATTACACCAGGTGCATATTGCGGGTATTGGTGATTTCCATTCAGCTTGTATTACAAGTGTCGCTGATCCTTTCCCTTTACCGCCTGTTGATGGCCATAATCTGGAGGTACCCACTTTATAAAGTTTAGGTTTTAAGTTTTGAGTTGAATAATACTCTACCTTTTAGACTCTAGAAAGGTGATACTTCATATTTGTTCATTGGGAATAATACTGCATAATGGTGTCAATCAAGGTTACGTAGAAAATGACGCTGATTTCTCTCACTTAACTCTTGAAAATCTACGAACTGATTGCAATATCTGTATATCTTCAATTAACTTTGTGGATCTGTGTATTTTAAAATCAGGTTGATCTTGATGAGATAACCTATTTGGAGATCGGGAGTATTAAACCGGGGACTTATCTAATGTTTGAAATCCGTGGCATTACTTTTGAAGTCGTCCTCCTTGTCAGCCTATTCTTGTTGGAGGTATTGCTCCCGAAGAAGAAAATGCTGGATATATGCAGGTTATGATGCCTTTTTCTAAGTTTAACTTTACACTTATGACTGTAAATTATAAACCCAGCTGAACTCTCTTGCGCTGTCTGCATTGTTATGTATTTTGTGTTGCTCAGGCGGAACTTAAGCAACGTAGCCGGCCCACAAAATCATTGAAGACAAATAATCCAATTATGGTTTCGGTTGGTTGGAGAAGGTACCAGACAACACCTATCTATGCCAGGGAAGACCGCCATGGAATGTATCGAATGCTCGAACACACTCCTGAAGACGTTCCTTGTCTTGCAGTATTTTGGGGCCCTCTTGCACCTCCCAACACTAGAGTTGTTGCTGTGCAGAGTCTGGCAGACCACGAGGTATGATGTATTCTGTTAAGATAAAAATATAATGATGTTATCGATAAAGATATAATGATGTTATCCTTCAGTTAAGTTGTTCATTTACAAAGTAGTAACATATTTGCTGAGTAGCTTGCATTTGAATCCTCAGTCAGCATTTCGGATTTTAGCAACTGGGGTTGTACTCAATAACCATGCTGCAAAGATAGTGAAGAAAAGCAAGCGGATTGGAACTCCTTGTAAGATCTTCAATGATTTTGCCCTTACCAATGACATGTTTACATCAGATGATGAAATTGATCAGTTTAAAGATGCAAAGATTGAGACTGAGAGCGGAATTGGTGGAAGCTGAATACGGGGAAATTGGAGATGCTACTTCTGAAGTTCTTTGGGTTCATCTTTGCTTACTGAACTTAATTTCTGTTCTTCTTCTCCTCCGGCTCTGTGGTGTGACAACTTAGGGGCTACTTTTCCAAGAACCCGATTTTTCATCATCGCATGAAGCATATTGAGATTGCATTTATTTTGTGAGGGCCCTTGTAGCTGCTGGGAAACTGTTTGTGAAGTTCATTTCTACTGATAATCAAATTGCAGATGCTCTTACCAAGCCATTGTCTACTGTTAGATTTGCTTTCTTATGCAACAAGCTCAGTGTCACTGCTTCTGCAGTCCCCCTGGACTTGGGTGGGTGAATGAATGTAATAAGGGTGTGGGTGAATGAATGTAATAAGGGTGTAACAAACCTCAACTGCTATCTTTTATTTACTTTTGTTTTCAGATGAGTCAAAGTCAGTCAATCTGTTGACTTGATTATATATACTTACCCTTTCTCTGTGTTTCGATTTGTCAAGAATCTAGAGCTCTTTATCGGGCCTTCAAAAGAGCTGTGGTTGGACTTGGATTTCATTGGTCCATAAAATCTGGCCATCCGCCATCTTTAGCTTTTTCGTTTCACTGGTGTCTCTCTAGCACTGCCGATTACATAATTGGTCTGCACTACTTTCTGAGTTTCTCTGTTCTTTCTCTGTTCTATAGAGAGCAGAATGTGTCGGGGTTTAGCTAAAGAAGGATGTAGAAGTAAATTATTATTTTTTATTTTTTTACTGCATCTATTCCGAGAGAACAGACGAGTAGCCAGTTTGAATTGCCATTTATAGCCGGGCTGTGTGGGGTATTGGCTTGAAAACTTACTCCTCCACTCTCTTTTTGACCTCCTTTTAGCTTCTAGTTGACTGTAAAAATTATTCACTTTACTTTCTAGTTGTGTGTTTCTCTATTCCTATAAATTAGAACACTTGAAGATAGGGTATTTACAGTCCCTGCAGGACTGCATTGACCCGAAGAAAGTGTAAAAGCTAATGCTAGATAAAACGAGAATGCTGACGAGGAAAATACAATAGCATTATAGTAGTCTGTACACTCGACCTAGTGGGAAATGGTATGGAAGAACAAATAATCAAATTCCTCCGGCATTGAAAAGGTCTCAGTCCAGTGGCAAAGAATTCGGTTTAAATAGTATTGCACCATGTATCATTACATAAAGAAGATAATGAAAAAGTGCAAGAGAACACTTAAACTCAGTCTCTCACAACTACTCCTAGTACTTCCAAATCCAATCTCCACTACTTTCTGAATTTCTCTGTTCTATAGAGAACAGAGTGTAGGGATTTAGCTAAAGAAGGATGTAGAAGTAAATTGTTATTTATTTCTTACTGCATCCACTCTTAGAGAACAGGAGAGTAGCCAGTTTGAATTGCCATTTATAGCCGGGCTGTGTGGTGTGTTGGCTTTGAAAACTTATTCCTCCACTCCCTTTTTGTCCTACATTTGGCTTCTTTGTCTAGGCCTTTTGGCATTTTGCATTTTCCTTTCACGAAGTACATTTTGCAGCTAAATGCAGTCTGAAAAGCAAGTGTTTTAATTACAACTCTTTTATAGAAAGTTTTTGTTCTTTCGTGTAATACATGGTTGGTTCAAAGTTCCAACTCCCAAGGCAAGACCTGTACACCATGGCTATGGTATTAAGCAAGCAGTCATGATTTGATTTTGTGAGATTTGTGGGGCCAACACATTTTTTTTTCTGAACGGAAGGGGCCAACAACATGGTATTCTAGAGTTAGATATACATAGATTAGGTAGTACTAGCCATAGTTTAGACTTAAGAGAGGGAAGAACCCATGTGGGACCTAGCATGGCAAGTTAATTGTTGGCTCTTGGTAAGGCTTCACTAATGTTAATGTTGTAGTCAGCGTCCCTCTCGACTCCGAGCTTTTCTATCGGCATTTGCTGTATTCCGAAACGTCTATTTCTCTTGTTAAAATATCTGCTCCGGATTAAAATGATCGCGAAGTATGGGGTCATGTCCTTCACAACGTCCATGAGTTCTTGTGCCATTTCTATTAGAAAGGAGATATATCAACTAGCAAAATTGAGCTACATTGTATTCCTCAAGATAATAACCACGAAAAAAGCTCATTGTGTCTTAACCAAACAAGAAGCACAACCATAAGCCTTTTAGTTAATAAGTCGGCAAAATTATTTGTTTCTCTCAGCACAAAACTACATTTCAGATCATTAAAACTTGCTACTAGCCTTATTCAACCGGCTGCCCCTACGTCTTTCACAGGATACCGTAACATCCCGTGTCGTGATGCTTCGTACATGCCAAAATGCATACATAAAAGGACGCGGGAACAACACCACTTAAGTCGTCCGCCTCCTCACCAGTGTTTCTCTCTTTCTTCCTCTGCTTTCCCCATTTCTCTCTCTCTCTGTATCACAAACCCCGGAGGGAGTGTTTACTCTTTTTCATGTGTCTATGCCAAAAACTTACTTGTTTTTTGGTATTTTTTCATGGGTTTTTACCTTTTAGAGTTTTAGGTGGTCTGTAGACTTGATATGAACTGATTTTGGAATCTCTTTTTAAACCCTGATTCGATTAATTTAGGTTCTAACCTGTAAAAACAAATGAGTTGTAAGCCCTTTCTGGTGGGGCTTTTATGGGATTTACCTTTGTTTTGTGGACTTTGATGCTCATTTTTACTGCACAGTATAGAGAAATACTATCAAGCCACTCTATGTCATAGAGAGTTTGAATCTTGTTTGTTTAATACATTGTCCTTGCTTGTTTAGTAAATTGCTAACCTCACTGCTGAGACTGAGAGATGATTAGTGAACTTTATTATGACCTTAGATAATGCATGGATACTAATATCCACTAGTGGTATAATTAATTATAGGTCTCACTGCATAGGAAGAACACCACAGGTTCTATGCCTGAACATGAAAATAGGTGAACATATTTGAGCTCTGTTGGCATTTTGATTTTTAGTTACATTCACTTATTCTTTCCTTATTATTTTCAGAAAATTGTCACATGTAGACTTTCTGGATTTGGTTTATAACTAGTTCTAGATTTTGTATAAGTTTTAATGTTTGGATCTCTTCGTATGGTTGCGCCAGTTTTTGTTGTCTATGTTTAGTGGAAATATTTGCTTGTTGTCTCTTTGAGTATTTTGTTTTATACAATTATTGAAATATTCTGTCGCTTAATGATTTGTTCCGGAGTTGCTCCAGTGGTTTGCAATCCATGTAATTAAATACTGTCCAGCTTAAGAAGCGGGTAGAGTCCCATCCATCAATTTCACTATGCAGCCGAGTATTCTAGGAGCTTTATACCTTCAACTAACTCCATGGAACTTTCCATTTCTAATTCAGGGAGATGGCCATGGGTCCATTTTTATTACTTTCGTTAACAAAACGGGAATATACCTCGCCACAGATGGCATGGAATTCTGGCTGGAAGACTGTGATACGCATGAGAAACAACAGAAACTGACAAAGGAAGATGCAATATCGGAAAAGTCAATTAAACAATTTCTTATTGGAACAAGCTTATTAGCAGCTGGGATTGGTGGGAACGCTTTGTTGGGTGCAATAATCAAAAACAAGGAAAAATCAAATAATCAAAAGTTATTGATACTTAGCTCTTTTATAATGAAAGTGATCGATTTGATGAAACGGACGAGCTCCCATATCTCTGCAACAGCAACAAGGTAAAACTTTGGAAAAACAGAGTGAGTCACGTGTTCAACACGTTGCCCTTAAGACACTAGCGCCCGGCTACACTCAAGAGTGATGCTATAGCCCTCACAGGACGGATATCTCCAGGATAAAACACTCTACTACACCTACTACTACCATATGTAGTAGATGCTCAACTTGAGCTTGCCAACTCCGAAAAAACCATAAAGGAAAATCTCGAACACTTGAGAAAACAATATAAAATGTTTTTTCCCTTAGAGGTCCCTCTAAATATAGAGCAACCCCTTTCCCATAGATTTTACAAAAATAGTGAATTTGTTTATATAATTGACAAATACAACTTAAGAAGAAAAACTCCCCGATGTGGGACTAAAAGGTTTATATAGTTTCTTAAAACTACTAAAAATTGGAAACTCCACAATGTGGATTAATAAGTTTCATTCACAAAAGAAAACAATAAATTATAATTTTATATTAAAACTTTAAAAAATTATTTTTTATTAGTCGTTTTCCAACAATCCCCCACATGAATGAAAACTCAATAAAACATGAAAACACAGATAAATATTGGTAAATCAACATCCCAATCTCACGATCCAAACAGACTGATCGTGCAAGTGTTGAAATCATACTAGTCATTTCTACGTCCCCTCCCTCACACAAAAGTGTGTTGACCCCAGGGTCATACTATGGATTGCACAAATCATAATAGTATTGAGAGCTTTCATCTTTAGTTCTCACACGGTGAGACTATAGGTATCTTTCACCAAAGTGAAAAAGCATGAACTAGTGAACCCTTAGTGACCTTTAGGTCCTAAGTTCCAGTAATACCAAAACCGTCAAAACGAAAATCACATAAAAAACGCAGGAAATACCATTTTAGGAAGAGGTGTCCATGAGGTCTTGAACCTTTGCTTAGTGAGATATTACCGGAATTACTTGATAGAGACAGTGAACTATGTCTTGAACTGCTAGCATTTGATGTAATTCGCGATAACAACCACGGGTGATATCTCCAAGGTTGCTGTCAAGCTCGTGCCGTTTTGTCCAATTTGGCCCTGGACATATCCTGTTTCTCAGAATGCTCTAGAGAATCAAAGCTCATATTCTCATAGGAAGCGGCCCACTTCCTCATTCAGATAGGTGAGTTTCCATAAAGAGTGTTACTGTTACACCCCACTTCAATCTTAAATTGAAACTATAGAACTCATTAAGACTTCTTAAAAGTCATCCTTCACATGCAGTCACACTATCACGTCTACACCATAGGGAAGGGACAAAGAATAAAATTCTCTGATAGTGTTTACCTTTACCCACCACAAATTAGTTGTCTCATTCGAAACCTTGATCTTGGGATCTCCAGTCAGCAAGGTTGAGTATCCTTCATGGCAAGTTTAATTTATGAGCTTAACCCCCTTCCCCCTCGATGCATTTCTAACTATCTCTTGGGATAAATCTTTAGTCAAAAGTTGCGCGATATTCTCCTTGGACTTTATCCAATCAATGGAAATAACGTCGATTGAGATTAGTTATTTTCAGCTTTAGCTATTATAGCTTGGCTAACACAATGTATAGATATAGCTTGCACAGGCCTATGCCATAGAGGAATGTCTTCTAAAATGCATCTTAGGCACTCGACCCCCTCTCGTGCTTTATCTAACTCAATACTCTCAGATTCCATAATGAATTGAGCAATATATGTTTGTTTGTAATTCTTCCAAAAGCAAACCTCATGCTAGAGTGAAACATATCCACTCGTAGACTTAGACTCCTCTGAGTCAACTATCCAGTTTACATCACAAAGTCCCTCAAGGACAACAAGATACCTTTGATAAATCAAATAAAAGGTAATAGATTATTTTAGGTACCATAATACTCTACTCAGTGCATCTGAATGCTATTGCTCTGAACTACAATTATATCTACTTAACTTACTCACAATATAGGAAATGTCTGGATTCTTACAGTTCATTAAATTCATCAAACATCCTATAACTCTCGAGTATTCAATTTAAGATACTTCATTACCTTTTTTTCTTGAGTCTAAGAATAATCGTACGAAGTACAAGCAGGCTTACAATCACACTGATTGTATCTATTAAGCACAAATTCAACATAATGAGAATGACTAAGACTACATATGTTAGATTATTTTCTAATCCTCATCCCTAAGATTACATCAACATGGCCTAAGTCTTTCAAGTCAACATTCTCATTCAGCGCATGTTTTTAGTGGAATTAATCACATCTATGTTTGTATCAAGTATAAGCATATCATCAACATACAAGCATACAATTACACGGGCATCCTTAACAAGTTACTTGTAAATATACTTGTCAAATTCATTAACTTAAATCCTCTACACATTATCACATGATCAAATTTTCTATGTCACTGTTTACGTGCTTATTTTACAAACCATACAAAATTTTGTTCAACTTACAAACTTTGTCATCATAACCTTTCACCACAAAGTCCTCAGGTTGGTCTATGTAAATTTCTTTATCTAATTCACGATTTTAGAAAAGTTGTCTTAACATCCATCTGATGTATCTCTAATTTGTTTATGACAGCAATAACAATTAGCATATCAACGGAAGTAAATCTCGTCACATGTGAATAAGAATCAAGGAAATATACACCTTCTTTTAGATTATAGACTTTAGCTACCAACTTAGCCTAATATTTTTCCACAGTTCTATATACCTAATGTTTCCTCTTAAAGACTCATTTACATCTCATGGTCTTACACTCTTGAGGTAAACTATAAACCTCCCAAGTCAGGTTCCGACGGACTGAGTCCATTTCACTAAATGAAGCTTCTTACCATAATGGGGTTTCAGTAGATATCAAGGCTTATTTACAAGTCCAGGGCTTAGACTAAGCTAGGTATGTTATGAAGTCGGCTTCATAAAAAGTCTCAAGTCTAATTGTTTTACTTCTCTTAGGATCAACCTTAACTTCATCTTCCTTTAAGATAAGTTCTGACTATTTGAAAATAAATCTAGGGGATCAACAACACATCTCTAATGAGGTACAGGTTTAAGAATAAACATGTTCAAAGAACTCAGCATCCTTAGATTATGTAATAGTATTCACAACAAAGTCAGAAAAATCACACCAAAGTATGAAAAATCAGAACACACAACCAAAAATCTATGTGTAGAAGTATACTCAGCATACCCTATATGAAGACACAATCAACATTTTTGGTTTCTATCTAGTTCTTTTAGGAAGAGGAATGACAATCTTAGTCAAACACCCCCACACTTTGACGCATTCATAAGAAGGTCATCTACCTTTCCATAAATCATATAGAGTTTCATCTGATCCTTAAGGGTACTATATTCAGGATATACTAGTTAAGAGGACTGCCTCCCCCCACAAGGCCGCAGGTAATCCTGAACTAATCAACATGGCAAATATCATCTTCTTAAGGATATAGTTTTTATGTTCAAGGCTTCTAATTGGTTTTGAACTTCAAGTTTATACATCTTAAGGCTTCTAAGGCATCATCCTTATCCCTAAAAAAGTATAGAAGATAGTACCTCGTACAATCATCCATGAAAGTTATAAACCATCTTTTACCATAGTAGTTTTGGGTTGAACTCATGTCAACTAGGCCTAACTGAATTAATTCTAAGGGCTTAGAATTACTATGAACATTTGTTCTAAAAGATTTTATAGCATATTCATTTCACTTTTGTGTTCAAGATCCAAACTAAATTTGGTTACGTAGCCTATGCTAGGCAGTTTATGCATTGACTTATAACTTTACGGTTCCAAGTCTACCATGCAAAACATTCAAAGACACACAAAAGAAAGCACAAGAATCAATTATGTTCACTTCATCAGATTTTCCTTTAAACTTATATAGACCCTAAGTCCTATAACTGTTGCCTAAAAAATCAATTCCCTTAGTTATAACAAGTTTTCCACATTTAATTAAGATCTTCAATCTTTTACCATCTTCAAGAGAACAAGATACAATATTCTTTCATATGCTTGGAACATGAAAACTTCATTCAGTGTGAGAACATTACAGATATGAGCTTATGCTCGACCTTTCCCCTTTATGAAACCTCTGTCGCAGATGAGTTACTCATATAGAGTTTATCGACATCCCTTATCCTCTGATAAGAGGTGAACAGGTCTCTGTTTCAACAAACATACTTAATGGCTGCAGAGTCCACCCACCAGTCTCTCACATTGGTTATTAAAATAACTTCCGACATCATGTCAATGAACTCTTTCTAATTTGTTTCAACTAAACTAGCATTAACTTTCTACTTATTAAGGTTTTATGTTGTCTACACTTTACTGCCGTATGGCCAGGAATCTTACAAACATAACAATCACCCTTAATTAAAGTAATGTCGGATTCAGTTTTACGAAACATACCTTTCTTATGAAGACTATGCTTAGAGTTGTGTTTGATGTTCTCGCCTTTGTCAGCTTTGGAAAACTTGTGTTCATCCACATGCGCCTGGAAACCATGTTCCTTTTCAATTTCATGTCACAAACTTCGTTTATACTCTGACCACTGACAAGGTAATTTCCCAATCACCTAATACACCACATCTCACAAATCTTAGTTCAGATAAAATATGAGTTTTGAAGATAATATCTAGATTTATAAACTTCGTTTGAACCACCATATCAAAATACTCATGGTTACCCCATAAAAACTACTTTAGTTAACAACAAAATTCTGCCCGTCAGAATTTTTCAGGAACGTTTCTCTGTTTTGTAAAATATCAATAAAATACTTTTACAACTCCAAAAATTATGAAATTTTACGTGGGTAACTATCAGGATGTCTACTACGTTGTGTCAAAAGGGTTCATCGAAATTCCTTCTAGGTTAAGAGATAAACTCGAAACTCTACAGCTGACCAAAAATTCGTTTTTGTTTTTCACTCCACAATTAACATCCATGATTCACAAATCAACCAACCATTTTCGATTATTACAAATTTTAATGTCTTAAGATTGTTGGGTGCAATAATCAAAAACAAGGAAAAATCAAATAAGCAAAAGTTATTGATACTTAGCTCCTTTATAATGGAAGTGATCGATTTGATGAAACGGACGAGCTCCCATATCTCCGCAACAACAACAAGGCAAAACTTTGGAAAAACAGAGTGAGTCACGTGTTCAACACGTTGCCCTTAAGACATTAGCGCCCGGCTACACTCAAGAGTGATGCTATAGCCCTCGCAGGACGGATATCTCCAGGATAAAACACTCTACTACACCTACTACTAGCATATGTAGTAGATGCTCAACTTGAGCTTGGCAACTCCGAAAAAACCATAAAGGAAAATCTCGAACACTTGAGAAAACAATATAAAATGTTTTTTCCCTTAGGGGTCCCTCTAAATATAGAGCAACCTCTTTCCCATAGATTTTACAAAAATAGTGAATTTGTTTATATAATTGACAAATACAACTTAAGAAGAAAAACTCCCCGATGTGGGACTAAAAGATTTATATAATTTCTTAAAACTACTAAAAATTGGAAACTCCACAATGTGGGACTAATAAGTTTCATTCACAAAAGAAAACAATAAATTATAATTTTTATTAAAACTTTAAAAAATTATTTTTTATTAGTCGTTTTCCAACACGCTTCAGTTGTTAGGAAGCTAAATAGAAAGGTAATAAAATTTCTGCTTATTTAAGTATAATGTTTTTCGCTAATGATGGAACAATGTTTTGGAACTAAATGTTGAAGTAATATATATACTCCTCTGTTCTTTTTTAATAGGCCGGTTTTGTTTTTAGCGAAATTTAAGAAAATTAAGAGAACTAATCATTGAAAGCGGTTTTCATGACACTTTCAATAAAAGAAGTGAAGTGAAATGATATTCGTGACACTTGTTAGCAAAAGAAGTAAAGTGAAGTGGTCCACATGACACTTGTCACCAAAAGAAGTTAAGAGAAAAGTGGTCCCAAAAAAATGAAAGTAACATTTGACTTTCCCAATTAAGAAACTAACCTATTTTTTTAAAACTTTTATTTATAAAAACTGGCCTATTAAAAAAATTCGGATGGAATATATGTTATTAAGTAAATTTGGTTGGAATATTGGATACCAATTTGGCTCGAGACAATCATACCACCAATTTGGAATTAAAGTTTGTGTTAAAGGAAATATAATAAACACCAACACTCACTTCTGTTTTTCTTTGTGCAGATGCTGAAAAAACCTTTGACCCCCTACAAATGTGCCAAAAAAGCATGGAAGTATTTTCAGAAGCGAAAAAAAGGTGACGATGACTTTTATTGTGCAATGGTATTCGGTGGCTACATTGCTAATTCCAAGAAGGAGTGTCCGGCAGATCCTGCATCAATTCCATCAGTCTACTATGCGAATCATAAGAAGGTGCGAGAGGTGATTGATCCTACTGACTGGACAGGAAATCGTGCTGATGAACAGAACTTCTTTGGGTATAAATGTAAAGGTTGCGGTCAAGATCGTGCGTATAAACGGTTGAAGTGTTTCGCCGATGAGATTACAAATGGGAACATGACTGTAGATGAGCACGAATGGCTCTTATTGAAAGCTATGGAAGAGGCTGTTGAGGATTCTTTTCCTTTAGTCGGTGGAAATATTACTTGTTGTAAGGTTTCTTTTCTTTTCTGTTTCTTTTCTTTTCTTTTCTTTATTAATTAGTTAACCAATCTTTTTATTATAATTCACCAAGTTAAACGTTTAATAAACAGTAAAGCACATCTCTGTCACTGGTGTCTCGGTTTTATTTGATGATCATTTTGATACAATAAAGACGAGGTTGCGTGAACTGAGACCACATGTTGATATACATTTGCGACGAATTTCTAAAGGATACAAATATGCTAAAGCACATAAATACATGAAAGGTCTGATGAAGGAAGTCAATGAGGTACATATTCTCTCTTAGTGGAATATATGTTTAAGACTGATTTCTTGATAATGTTCTGTAATTTCTTATGAATGCTTAGATTTACCCCAATCCTCTGTTTAATTAGTTTGTTTTCTTCTATTACTTGTGTATTTAGTAGTATTCACAAATGGAGTGGGATTGAGTTAATCATCAACTACACTATAGAATAAACTAAAGAGAATACCATTGTTGTTCTCATGTAAGAACTTCACAAATTGGAGTCTTAGGGAGATGGACGATACAAATTAAACTAGAGGATTTGTCATCCAGGCAGTGTACCAACTTAAAATGACTCCTCTTCTCACTCTACGAAGGCACTGCAATAAGTCAAATAGTAATGTAGGTAAAGAAGACATTCCAGAAAGAGAAGTCTTAGAATGGGCTGATGTTAGTTGTTTTGGATCTTCAATCGTAAGTCAAAAAGGGTGTAAAATACTTACGCTGTTTACGAATTGCCGAAATGTAACGCCCTTTTGGCGCTAACATGATGTACAACTTGTGAATTGCAATCAAATTTCACTATTATTTTTTTTCAAAATTGAGGCCGTTTGTTCTGATTTGCACTATAGCAACATACCAAGAGGAACCTTAGTTTTAGTTTTTTAGGAAAAAAGCAGCATCAATGAACTCAAAAATTTGCACATGTAGGTAGTGAAGGAGTTAGCTTGGTTCCTAACTTTTGTTGTTCAACTTTGTGTGATCTGGTAATGGATAATTGGATATCAATATTATGCATTTACATACTACATTGATCTGGAATAGATCTATTGTGCTGTGTTATTGTTAGTTGTGTTTAACATATCGCTTTATTTGGTGTTGTAGATTGTGTAGGCATCAACCCGCAGTGACGTGCAGGTGTGTTTCGTTTCGCTTTACTTGTTTCTGTGTCTAGGTTTACTCTTTCATGTTATGTTATTTTAGTTTATGACTACAGAGCTTTGCTTTCACTACGTGATAACTCTGAAATAAAACCAGATATTGGTTCTTGTTTAATGAGAATTGTATGCGTCGGCGTTTCTCTTCAGAGCCAGCTATCTTGGGTTCATAATCTTTATAATTGGTTTTTGACATCTTCATCTCTTTGTTGCAACTCTTTTTTATAACCCGAGAGAGCTTCTTTATGCTATGTTTTCACTTTTGATTACAAATGGATAAAATAGGTTGATCAGAAGATTGCCATCTTTGTAGACTGTAAACTACAGTTTGATGTGAGTTTACCATGACAAATAAGAAACTTGAATTTTCTGTAGATTGGCAACAAATTCATAAGTTTAGGAACTGAAACTTCTTAAAAAGCACCAAGTCTCGTTTTTAAGCATTTTTATCTAGTATTTGAATGAAAATGTTCCATATATGTTCAAATAGTTTTTCAAGCTGGAACGCTCTTGTTTTTTGTTTTTTTTTTTTGATAAGAGGAACACTTTTGTTTCTCGCCTTTCAAGTAACCTGATATATGATGCTGATCAGATTTTACAGTTTGCCTATTATCAAGCTTATGAACATTGTTGAAAAGTCTACTTGAATGGAAATAATATCCTAAAGAAAACTATGTTCATTAATTGTGATGGGCCCTCATCTTTTGCTTCTTATTTTGCAGGTACTGGGGGTGTGATTCCTGAGTGCTCAGGTTTTTTTTGTGGTTGCTTTTACATATCATCTTTGTTCAAATTCTTCCCCTGCAGCTGAAGTATGGGCTATATAAGTCATTGTCTTCTTCTTGCTCTTGAGCTCAATATCACTCACCTGACTGTAGATAGTCTTCTACTATAGCTTTTTGTAACTCTTCTGTGTCTGCTCCTTGGTACTTGAGAGTTCTCTTGCTTGACATTCACAACTTGCCCCTTTTCAAGCTGTTTTCTATTTAGTGCACAATTTTCGTGAATCTAACATAGGGAGCTTTAGCACCTTCGATTTTTGAGGAGTGCATTCATCACTCACCTCTTTTTATTTTGGAAGCATTCGTGGAAATTGCTATCAGGTCTAATATTCCACTTATTATTTTTGTAATCTAACCCACGTCGATTGGGGAATTTAAGCGTGCATATGAAAAACTCAAATACTTAATCAGAAGCCATTTGAAATATTGTGGTGGCTGACATTACAAGAACAACAACCAAGCCTGTAATCCAAACAAGTTGGGCTAGGTTAGAAATGCATGTAAAAACGGAAAGAGTATTATTATTATCATAAATCCTACTTTTGGTGTTCGTGAAATAGTTGTTAAAAAACTAAAAATTTAAAATGTCTTATCTTATGAGTAGCACATAGGAAATTTTATGTTTAGTTGTAAAATTTCCTAAGAAATCTTCAGAACGGAAGATCTTCATGCCACCCTAAGAACGTGTAATTGGGGGATATTAAAACTAATCGGGGATATGAATTACTTCCCCCAACCAATAGTGTCTGCTAAGGAGTGTTTTTGGGAACGAAAATATTAAAACACCTTTTGGTTAATTAAAAATCATTCTGAAAAGACTATATTATCCTTTCTCCTAAATTTAAATCTAAAACTTAAAATCAAATAACCGAATTCATCTCCCCCATTTTGTATTCTGTTCCGGCACACTCGATTAGAGTTAGGTTTTGAAAAAAAAATTCTTTCATCTTCTTCATCGTTCTTCATCGACGATTTATCGTTGATTCAAAAAAAAAAAAATCGTCGATTAACCTACCCGAATCCATAACAATGCCTCCATGAAAGAAATCAGATGCCCAATCGAAATCAAAATCGATTGCTCAACAAAAACAAGAAAAAAGGATTGCTTTGATTGCTCAAGAGCAAGAACAAGAGGCTTCGGACGATCAACTTGGTGATTATATGGCTTCTGTGAGAAGGTAAATGATTTTGAACTGTTTTATAAGTGTTTGAATCGATTTATATCATTGGGTTTAGGTTAGAATCGCGAACCCTAACTCAAAAAGTTGAGTCTCAGTAAGTTTCGGCACTGATTTTTGTATGAATATCATGCCGTTACTTAATCACGACATTGAATTTAGGATGAAGAGAATGTCGGTACTTAGTTACGACATCAATTTTAGTGCCAGCATGTAGTTAGTGAATCACTTGAAACTGAATGTTCTGTACCGACAATGAAATTAGGTTGAATACCATCCCGGTAATATGTTACGACATTGGTTTAAATTTATTCGATTACTCCGGAAGTGCAATTTTAATATATAGAAAACCCTCGGAATTTTTTATAAGTACCCGCATTGGTTTTAGGTTGAATGCTACGCCGGTACCTGATTACGGCTTGGATTTGATTTTTTTTATCTATGTGCCGGCATTGATCTTTTGGTATCCAGGAACTCCCTAGGAGTTACCTAAGACTACCGGCATTATTGACAATTATTCGACAATACCGGCATAGTGTCCCGGCATGATGTGTTTGTTAATATTCTATGTCATTTTTAGATCTCGGCATGGTCGATATATATTTCGTTAATTAATGTCGGTACTGATGATTATATGCCGTTATTTAGTATATCTATGCCGGTATTAAAAATGAAAGTGAGTTGTCTTATATTTATTTCGTGTTTCTTTTGATATAGGGCTAGAGCCAAGAAAGCTAACAAAGAAAAACTAAATATGTTGGAAATAAGAAAAGAAAGAAGGATGGTCTTGGTACTCCTCAGACTCTGCCTCCTTGAGAAAAAGAACAAGGTCGCAACAAGCGTTTGGGGGCATCTACAAGAGGTGAAATTTGGGAGAGTGGTCGTGACCGTAGAAAAATCGTAATCCGTGAACCTACCGGAACAGTTGAGCACGATGAGCAAGATGAAGAGTAAAGTGAGGAGGAAGATAATGAGGTTGATCCAAGTTAATTAGAAACCCAAAGCAAGTTTATTAGGAAGATGGTGGGCCAAGTGAACAACCGACACAAGCCAAGGGAAAAGGCAAAGTTAAAGTAAAAGTTAAAGGTTTGCACCTTCCTCATATTGGTGACATGATACCTGACCTTGATCGTGGTAGAATTTGGGGTGAAGCTTTGGATCCGTGAATGCTATTTGGCTACAAGGACACGTGGGCTCGTACTATCTATCAAACCTATGTAAGAATTTCTATCTCGTGCATATGTATTGTTTTATATTTATGTAAAATCTCTTAATCGTATTATCTCCTAATTGTAGGATCATAAGAAGGTTGTGCGTGTTTGCCGAAACCAAGACGCATCTCATTAGGATTTGTCTAAGGAATGTGAAGAGGTCCAAACATTAGTAAGGGATTCTGGTTTATATGGTTTGGTTGAAAATTATGTGAAGTGTGATTATGTGACAGTCAATTGCTTCGTCAAAAGGTATCATGGTGAAACTGATACCATGCACTTCCTGGTTGGGCAGATGACCTTGATCCTTGATGATGCTCAGAACGTTCTAGGCTTGAATGTTATCGACAAATCAATTGTCGAAGGAGATAATTTTCCGAACTAGAATGGTCAAAGTTGCACGCTCTTACTAACAAGTTGTTAGGTTGGGACTACAAAACTTCTGTGGAAAGCTTTTATGTATCTAAGAATAGTAGGACAAAGACAATCAAGCTGACGTTGCTTAAAGAGACCTTTAAAAACACGAATGCAAGAAGTTTGAAGGATGGATGAGACTTGTTATACAGCCGTTGTGTACCTGTTATTCATCTTTGGCACTAAGGTATTCCCTGACGCTAGTGGCAACAGGGTTAGTACAAAGCTGTTTCGATACTTGGATCTGTTGGAAGAGGTCTTTACCTATTCTTGGGGCAACGTGGTAATGTCATATTTGATGGCGGAGATGAGAAGGGCCTCAAAGGCGGTACAAACCAATTTGTCGGGAATTTCACTCTACTCCCGGTAATTATGTTTTTAAACTTATGTTCTTATGTATATTGTTCACATGTTCTATAATTTTTATTATGAACTTAGAAACAAAATTTATTGCTTCTTATATGTATCATTCCACATTGGTATAGGTGCGGGCTTATGAACACTTTCCAACATTGTTCACGAAATACCCCTTCTTGAAGATCAATAACCTTTCCGAACCCGAGGAGCCTAGAGCTAAGAGATACGAGTTTAACAATATTCCCAAGCCCGGTAACAATCATCGATTGACAGATATGAGATTGGCTCTGGGCGCGATGACTGCCAAAGAGGTTGTGTTCGACCCTTACAAGGAGGCTAGAGAGAACCGCCAAATTTTGAGGTATAATAACGTTGCATTTTACAATGGACCGTTGTTCCACCTAAAGGGATACGTTATGGATGATCCCCGACGTGTCATGTGGCAACTTGGATATAAGCAATTACCTTATCCCGAGACATCCTCTCTTGAAAGGTACGGAATTGATTGTTCTCTCAGCTTTTCAACTAAGCTGAAGTTGAGGGTAGAGTATGATCCAATTGCAGAACCAACACATTAGAGGGATAGGGAACCACATCGTTTGGTAGATATTAGTTACTGGGAGCTTGCAGAAAATGGTTATGAAGCCCACCCCAATGACATGTTTTATTACCTGGAAGAGTCACATCCTTTTGTCGTGCGTCCGGAAGACGTCAAAGTTCCACCCCAGAAAAACCTTCCCGCTCCTCCTATAGATGCACCACCTACGATGGCCGAACTTCAGAAGACTGCTGGATTATTTGTAAGTATTTTTAATTCCTTAGTCAATTAGTGTACACATAATATTATATTAGCATATATATACTAATTATGTGTTGGATGTATGAAACTAGCGAGGTCCACTTAGCAAGTTGGGGAAGATGTTTGGTTGCAAGTAAGAGAAAGGAGAGGTGATATCCATTGAAGAAATGAAGGAAGTCGTGGAAAAGATTGATAAAATGGAATACCCTAATGCCAAATCTTTGTTCGGGAAAACGAGGAAGGTGCTCGTGGCCAAGAAGCAAAAGATTGAGTGACGTACTCTTTAGTTGTGTTTCTTCATTTGGATGGTGGTTGCTATGTTTTGAACATTTTCGAACTTGTTTTTGGATGAACTCTTTAGTTGTTTGGTTTACTTTTGGTTTATGATACCTGGATTAAGAACATTTAAGCACAATTCAGTTGTTTGGTTGATGTTGAACATATTTAGATTTCTAGTAAAATGTTTTCTTTGTAGGTTTTCTTTACACCAGAAGCGTCGGCATTGAAATGTTTAGGTTCCACGGTGCCGGTATTGTTTCCGGCATTAAAAGTAATTAGAATTTTATGCCGCCACCGGTACCGACATTGAATTTTTTTTTTCTAAAACCATACTGGACAGTTGGGATGAAAGGGTCCAAGTTCCTGTATAGAATTTGGATAGTGACGGCATTGAAATATTTACTGAATTTGTGCCGGAAATCTGATTTTCTTACACTTGCATAGTTTCCAGAATTCCGACATTGGTTTGGATAAATCTACAATGCCAGTATTGATTATAGATCCGTTCTGAATGCTCTTTAATTCATTCCTAAGTAATCTATTACATTAAATTTGAAGCTTTAAATTAAAACATACTAAAAACATTTTAATGAAGTACTTTTGGTTTAAGATGATCTCATATTTAGTATCCCATTCTTTTTCAACAATCACGGAACCTTTGAGCCTTTCGCAAATATCTTTGAAGATATCGTCTGGAATCTCAGTGTAAAGGATCATCTTCATTGGTTCATCTTTTCTCTCAACATATTCCTTTCCCTTCATATAACACCCATCACATCCATCAATAGGCTTGCATTGGCCCTTGTGACCTTTTCTTGCCTCTGATAGTTCGACAGCTCTGTCAAACCACTGGAACTCATCGCATTTTGGGTGATTTAAACACCTTAGAAACATACTTCCATTTTCAGCATCAGCAGTTATTGCAATCCAAAACCGGTGTGTCCCATCACAATTCCTACACTTGGAATAAAAAATGGACAGGCCATGGCTAAATGAGAAGGAGACTTGCAAATTTGACAGCTGCAATGATGACTCTGTAAGAGAAAATATAATTAGTGATACGTTCTAGTAGAGAATATTTTAACTCTCGATAGTAATGGTGACTCTGTAAGAGAAGATTAGTAATGGCGAGTGTACTTACTTTGCAGGTAGAGCTTGATGGTAGTTTGTTTAAAGACTTTGTTGATGAATCACCCATCGCTTGTGAAACTTGAAACGTGATTGCTTGATCAATTTTCTCACTCTTGCGTTCTTGAGAGAAGGATTTTTGTTATTTGGTGGGTGCTTTAAATATTTTTTTTACCATGGAATGGTGGTATATTATATATAATGAAACTCTAGCGGTCATATTTTTTCAAAAAAAAAACTAGTCGTTTTTTTTGAATTCCACATGTGCCGGCATTGTCGTGTGTATAAAACCAAGCCGGGATTACTACCGGTGTTGTATGTTATAAAAACACCACGCCGGTATTATCCGCAGAATGGCCAAAGTTTCTGAATAAAATTGATCATATACCGGCATGGATATTTGACACAAAATCAACACCGATATTTGATCCGGCGTTCACTATATATTATCAACAATGCCGACAGTGAAAATTTCAAGAAATAAGATCGTTGTGGTAGTTTTCTATACATAGGGTGATCATATTAGAACCCAAATGGCCCAAAACATAGTGTTGTCTCTATCCTAAGAAACTTAGTTCCAAAGATTTGAAACCCTAAACTTAGTATAGCTTAGTAGAGAACCTACCCATCCACATACAACGAATGGCATCATTTGACTCTAAGGAAGATCTAGCAATCACCCAAGCATGGTACGCCGCAACCGGAGTTATAGATGACACTTCGTCCGAGAGCATGTGGGTGAAGATTTTCAACAAATTTATCCACGATTGTGGAAACCCAAAAGGAAAGACTGCTCAAAAAATCGAGGATAGGCATGCAGTCATCCTAGATCCGGTAGTTGATTTTCTAAACATCAAATACCAGATCGAGCATGCTAGCCGTAATAGCTTAATCCCTCAACAACTCGTAAGTATCTTTATGGTTTATTCGAAATATTCTAATTTTTTTCAATCCATATTTAACAAAAAACGTTCTTGTGTTGTTTTTGAAGCACGAAGCCGTGAAAGCGCGCTACTGGTGGAAAAGAGGGAAGCATTCACGTTTGATAAAAACGTCCACCACATGGTAACCAAAGTTGCGGAGTACCACAGCTGAGTAAATCGGAGACGGATTCTTCGTAAAAAGATCGGTAGGTTTCTTAGTTTTTGGTTAGGTTTTGTGGGTAGACCTCTATGTAAATCCTCACGAGAGTATAACTCGTCCACTAGGGTCACCTAAGGGTTCAAAGGCTTGATGCACGTGCTAAGTGCATCCGTTTTTCCGACGACAAGGAATAGATATGAAATAAAATTAAAATTCCAGCACAATATCTTTGAAATCTTTCTATGACGTCACAATGACGGCGTTGTATTGATACCAAATCCTATGCCAGTATACAGTGACAAGATGTAATGCTTCATGTGTACAAAATATAGAATACCGACATAGAATTCAAATACTACTCCATGCTGGCTTTATATTGCCAAGCACTGCCTTAAATTTTCGATGAACGCCGCGATCAAATAATTTGAAAAACTTAGATTCTCTGACATCATAACGGTAATATTATGTATTATGGCATAGCAATAACAATGCTGGCTACATAAAGTGAAAAAAGTGTCGTTGGGTTCTCATCTATTTATTGTAATAGAGTGACGCATTGGACTTGTTACCTCAAACAAAAAAAAAACTTTTTTTTTAGCTCCACCACATATCTCCAATGGCATATCCATCACCAACTACAGATTTCTCGTAGCCATGGAAAAAGAAAATCTTAAGAGGAACAAATTATCCTCTTTGATAGGAAATCAATCATCATCCACCACCAACTTTATTTCCCTTATACAAGAAAAACCACCAAGTCAATTGCCGCAATGGAAGAAGAGATACTTAAAAGGAGAAGATAAGAATAAGAGGCAGCAATAGAAGCGAAATATCGCAAAGAAACTAAAGAGGTATACGAACGTGTAAAACAGGCGAAGATAGAAGCGGGTGTTGAGGAAGAAACCGCATGGATTAAAAATTACTACATAGTATCGGATCTCCCGGAAGATCACCGCCCTTTAAACCTTTTTTTGGGTCTTGTTAGTTGTGGTCCTTATATGCCGAAGTTTGAGGACGGTAAGTGCAAGAAACGCAAAATGGATTACGGGGATGAGTTTGTGGCGAATCGAACAATTGTCCTCATAAAATTATGTCGCAAATACAACGATTTTATTGCAAAATACAGAGGGAATAGGTATCAAGCTCAGGAAGCATATACCAAGTGGAGAAAAAAGTCTTTAGGAATTTCGATGCTGCTTTGTTTATTGATTCTCGTTCCAAGAAATGATGTTAGTTGTAATTAGCTTAAGATCTTTCCATTTATGTGCTTAATCTTTTAACCTTTTAATATGAAAGTTAATATTATTATTTTCAGTTTGTGTGTTATAGTTATATTCAAAGTGACCAAGAATCTTTCTCAGTTAGCAATCAATATTTCAAAATTATCAAGAACCACTACCAGCATAGAATGTTAACCAAGCATATATGCCGGGATTATATACTGCCGGCGTCGATAATGAATATTAGACAACACCGTCATTATGACAGTTTGTTTCCTTTCAACCGTCATTAAACCCTTTGGAGTAACCGTCTGTCCCACCAAGTATCCCCTATTGTAACCGTCGGTTACAAACTCCCTCATTCCATTTATTTGACGGTTACAAACTCCTCAATTCTATTTAATCGACGGTTATAGAATGGAAACTGTTCCATCTTTCCATCTTTTTGTTTTTACTTCTCGGCTATTCTAAAAGATCTTCCAAAACAACTAAATTCCCTAATTTTGTTTCATCCTCTATACCAAATTCATACAATTATTCAAACCCAAATAAGAATGGGTCCTCGAAAACCTCCAGAAAAACCTAAACCTAATCCTGAAGGTGGTAAATCGAAATCAAAAGCGCAACAAGTGCACGAAGCAAGGATAAATCAAGCATCTATTGAACAAGATGATGATGAGGAAATAAAAATTTTGATGAGGTAAGTGATGTCTATGTTGATTTGAAGCATTCTTAAGGTTTATCACATACTAGAAAACACAAATTGAAACTTGCATGTTTAGTCTTTCTACTACAGTAAAAGAAAAAATAGAAATTGCAATTTAGTGAATTGAAATTCCAATTTAGTTTCGCCATATAATTCAATTTGAAAACCATGCCGGATTATATGTCTTGTATCCCCCTTTTATTGCATGAAACTACCGGCATAGAAATAGAATTGCCGTTACAAAGTGCCAGCTTTGTATATTTCATAAATCTCATGCCGTTTTTGATTTCCTACTTTTGTTAAATCTCTGTACAAATTTCCCATATTACCGGCATAATTTATCTGTAAATATCCACGCCTTCACTGATGCCAGTATTGTCGTTATGTTTAACATCCATGCCGGTTTTGATTTCCTTATTTTGTTAAATCTATGTAGAAAATTCCCACAATACCGGCATTGTATTTCAGTAATTTACAACGCCGGAACAGTTGCCGGCATTGTGTTTATGTTTACAATCAACGCCGGATTTCTGTATACAACTCAGTCAACATATTTTGTTATAATTTCCTGTCTTTGTACGCAAGTCTAAAGCAGAACAAATGATGAAAGGAAAGGGAAAAGCCGTTGAAGAAGGAAAACCTAAGTCTTCTCGGCCTCGACGTAGTCGAAATGATCCGGATCGTGGTAAGGTCATTATTCGGGAGCCTATGGGAGACACAAGCAGCGGTGATGATAAAGAGTGGGAGAATTTTGTACCTCCTGAACCAGCCCGAGCAGGTGACTCATCCTCACAAGGCTTAGGACAACCTGAAGTTGAAGCCGGTGAGAAAAAGGAAAAGAAACCATCAAAGCACCTCCCTAAAACATATGAAATGATTCCAGAACGCAACGACGGAAAACAGAGGGGTTAGCCGAGAGATCCACAATTATTATTTGACTACAAGAACTCTTGGGCTCGTTGGAACTATTCAACTTATGTAAGACATTTTCATCTTGTTATTATATTATTTTATATGATCAGGTGAATTTAAGTTAGTTTGGTGTGTTTTTATAGGACCACGAGAAGGCCTTCCGTGTTTACCGCCATCAATAAATGGATGTATGGCCTTTGGAGTGGGAGTGTGATGTTGTTCAAGCATTAGTCTTAGCATCTGCGTTGTACCCCGCGGTAGTAAATTATGTGGCCACTGATCAAGTCACGGCGAATTGCTTCTTGGAGAGGTTTTTTGGTGCAACTGATACCATGCATTTTCCTTTTGTAGAGATGACCATTATCCTTGAAGATGTCCAAAGAATACTAGGTCTAGAAGTTCTTGGGAAAGCCGTTAAGGAAGGAAATCACTGTAAGAACCTAGAATGGACCAAGATCTATCAGCTGACTAAAAAGTTCTTTGGGTGGGACCAGGAAATGACTAAAGCAAATATGTATGTGTCAAAGAATACCCTGAAAAATACTATCAAATTCGTCAAACTCACATAATTGTTTGGGAATACGAAGGACAAGGAATTGAATCCCGGAAAAATTCAGCAAACTACCGCTGCTTATCTGTTGTTCACCTTGGGCACCGCAATATTCCCTGACGCTAGTGGTAACAGGGTGCATATAAACAACATACAATACTTGGATCCCTTGGATGAGGTTCATGAGTATTCATGGGTCACTGCTTTCTTGGCACATTTTTTGGCAGAGATGCGTAGATTTTCTAAGGTGAATGCCCGTCAATTTAATGGGAATTTCACTGTAATACAGGTAATGTGAACTATTTATTTTGTTTTCCAATTATTTCTTTTTTTATACATTTCATTGGAGCGATCTTTCATTGGTATAGGTGTGGGCTTATGAACACTTCCCAACATTGTTCACGGACTACAAATCTTTGGAGACAAATCCTGAATGGCAATCGCAACATCCTGTAGCTCATAAATACTTTTTCAACAATACTCTGAAGCCCAATAACAAAACTCGGTTATTCTCCATAAGAGTTGCTTTGGACTCTATCGCTTCCCAAGATGTTGTGTTTGACCCATATAGGAATGACAGAGGAGCTCACTTTGCAAGGCATGATAATGTATCATTTTACAACGGACCATTATTTCATCCAAAAGGATTTTTTATGAACAACCCTCGCCTTGTAATGCACCAACTTGGGTACAAACAGAAAAGTCTTACGGATACATCTTATCAGAAATTCTCTCATGACTTTCCTCAATGTCGAACAGATGAAAAGCATACGCTGGTAGTTTACAAACCAACTCCTCTACTTGTACATTGGAGTGAAAGGGAATAACAATAACGAGTGCTGGATAGGGTTGGTTGGGGATTGGCGGAAAATGGTTATGAGTCGGAACCAAACTTCCTCAGAGGTCATTTGAGGTACTCGCATCCTTATATTGTACGCCCGCCACCGATGAAGTGCATCCACAAGTAGAACCTCCCTCGACAACTCCCACTGAACTTACTGTACCCGTACTTCAAAATACCCTCATGTTATTGGTATGTACTTCTTGTTCACTTCTTATTATTTAAATCTATATCTATAAACTTATAAAAGTTTACATACGAAGTACTTGTTGAAAAATAGGACAAAAACGTTCGCGACTAGGTGCAAGAACAAGAAAGGAGAGGTGCTGACCCCGGAAGAAATGAAGAAAGTGGAGCAAAAGATAGACAAAATTGAAGATCCAGAAGCAAAGGCTGTGTGGAGCGAAATGAAGAAGAGGGTACACAAAAAGCCAAGGACCGAGTGATCTAAGATGTTTGTTAATGTTTATTTTATAGTATTAGTTATGTGTTTGAACAATCTAGTGTTGGTTTATGTTTATTTGTGTGTCTTGCTAAACTTTGGAGATGTTTGTTTCATTTGTTTTCGGTATGGAACATCTTAACTTACATATGGTTCGTTAAGCAATCTAGTGTTGTTGTTTGATTTATTATGTTGGTTAACCTGTGTACAACCTTGCGGGTTTATTGATTTTTTTTACAGTACCGGCATGGTCGAAATTGTAACAACAATTCCAGTACTCTGATTTTTTTTCCATACCAAAGGAAACTTAGAGTTTCTGCATAGATAATTTTTTATCGACCATGTCGGTACTCTTTATTTTACTGACACAGAAGTTAAGGTATTTGGGTAAAATTCCGGCATCGTTAGAAATTTAATTTCAACGCCGGCATTTATACTAATTTCTCTGTGTAATTTCCGTGATATTCCGGCACTAATGGTATTTCGAATTTAAAGCCGGCATTGAAACAAAAAGTGTAGTTATAACCAGGGACATGTTACCGGCATTGTAATATTTGAATTTAATCATGCTGACACCACCATAGAAACGTCAAAATGTTGTTTAATGATTACAATTCAAACTTCCAAAAAAAAAATGTTACGTACTAGTTACATATACCCAAATTACTCACCATCACTTTCACATGTATGAATTTCTCCCTTCTCTCGGTTAACTGATGGCTTCAAAGCATCCCAAAGTTGGTGGTTCTCCTCATACAATTTCATCCATTCCTCCGAGTGATTGGGGACTATATCCTTGTTTTTTCTCATCGGACAAAGCGGTGGCAATGTACAATTTTCCTTTAGTTTCAAAATAATGAAATGATTTCCGTTCACAAACGCCAAAACTATTCTCCTCTTCTTAAGATATCCTTCACACTTTTGCCACTTTGGTTTATAAGTTGCTTGTACGATGGGGCCAAAATAATGAACAACAAGTTAAATGTATCCGCCACTAAATGCCACAAACCGGTATTCTCATCCAATATTCAGTAGGAAGGAACTTAATCTCGTGCTCTGGCCCTAACACCCGATCATACAGACTATTAAACTCTTCTTCATTATCTACCAATTGTTCATAAAAGCTCTTCTTTTCATAATTATTTAGGTCATCCTCTTTCTAGCTTATCGGCATGGTGTCATCCCTTTACTAACCACCGTCTCAAAGATTCCTAATTGTTCGGTCACGGCATGATAGCCACAATTTCCATCTCCATCGACATCATTCGTATATACAATATACTCGCGAAAAACCTCAGGAAGTTTCTCTACATAAAACTCTATTTTGGTATGGTAATGTCTATAAGTCTTACCTGTTTTGGAATCCTTATACATCTTCATATTACCAATTTTAAGCATAATTATATCCAATCCATCTAATGCAATCTCTACACTTCCGATGTCTTCAATATGTGATGGGAGTCTGTACTTCCTTGGCCTACCCCTTCGCTTTTAACCGAAACTACATCACCATCGTGTTGTTGTTTACTAGATATGGGTCTCTTGACTTTGCTATCACTTATCTTTGGTGTGGCTTCGGATTTTCAGCTTGATGTACTTGACTTGATGTAGGTTATTTATTCGGACTTCTCTTTTTGTACGACGCCCCATCAACTGTGGGTGTACCTTTGGAATGTTCACCTTGTTTTTGTTTGTCACTTGATGTTGGTACCTTTGTCGTCCTACACCTTTTTCTTGGAACCACCGCTCCATCAACTATGGGTGTGGCTTCGGAGTGCTCACCTTGTTGTTCTTGTTCAATCGATGTGGGTACCTTCCCCGGCCTACCCTTTTCTTTGTAACCTCCGCTACATCGACTCTAGGTGTGGCATCCGCTTCCTCGGCTTGTTGTTCTTGTTCAATCGATGTTGGTACCTTCTTCGGCCTACCCTTTTTCTTTGAAGCCGACACTTCATCGACTTGTGGTGTGGATATGGAATTCATCGTTTGTTGTGGACTTGATATCGGTTCCTTCCTCGGCCTACCCCTTTTCTTTTGAATCGGCGCTTCGGTAACCTTGCTTCCGAAATCTCACATGCGGTTGGATCTTGTTTCTTACTTGACTGATTCTCACATTTACGTTGACTCATTTCTTTCAATTCTCTTCTTTGTTTTCTCTTTGCCTTTTTGGTTTGTGGCCTACCGGTAGGATCTCTCTTTGTTGGCTCTTCACTTTGTGTTGTCCATGGGAGAGGAATTAGCCTTAGTTGGCTCAACAAGACTTATCTTCTAGCCGAGTTTCCACGTAATTAAGCTTCAAAGAATTCCTTTGCTTCGTTGTTTCTCATGGTGATTGTACGGGAGCTTCCGTAGGAGGAGGGGTGAAAGATAGTTTCTTCCAAAACAGATCGACAACCTCAATAGGTATCACTTCTTCATACCTCACAAGCATATGACGACACGGAAGGTCCAATGAAGACATGTCGGGACAAATACACACATCACCAGGTTTTCCGTAGTTTATCTCCTTTTGCCCACTGAGACACGTTGAATTCTATTCCTCGTAGTTTCTCTCATCATATGTTTTATTGCCTACTGATACACGTTGAATTATATTCCTCGTCGCAACTTACCATACGGAAGAAATTGAGTTATCCTTTCCATGAAGCTTTTATCAAAATCCTGCTAGATCCTATCGATATCACTCTTGAAGTATTGCTCCATTGCCTCCGTGACCGTAACCACGTTTCCTTGGTTAGACTGTATGAGATCTTTAAATCTCCCATGAGCGGACTCCGATATACTAGTTGCTTCATTCCCGTAGTGTCTATACCGGTTTGTCCATGCACACACAAATTTTTCCTTGTACTTATCCAACCATTGGTTCCGACAATACGAGACGGCACTTGGATACACTTTGTTCCAATTGGAAATAAACATGTTCAAATTCTTTTCGTACGTATCCTTGGTAAGAGACCAATAAAATTTCTCCCAATATCTTTGAAGTCCAACTACTTTTTAAGATTTTCATCATGTTCTTTGTCCACTCTCTCTTTAATCTTTCCTCTTTCATCTTCTTCTTTTTCGGATGGTAGTTTCTTCTTGCGAATGTATTCCTCTAGTTGAGCAATCATTCTCTTCTTAATATCCGCCTTAGTGGGTTCAAACAAAGCATGACAAGATTTTATCACATTTTGACCTATATGATATTGTTAGAGCACTGCTCGGTCGAACTCGCATGCGTTGCTATCTCAAGCATGTTTGTCAATGTTAGTGATCAAAACTATAAGTCTTGATTTCTAGTCTACTATAGCTAAGTCTCGTACTAGGATATAAAGTGTAGTTGATCTCAAGAACTCCATGGCGATCATCATACAAGATGAAGAACTACTCAAGGAACTGGTGGAACTTCGTCGACTAAAATATATGTGGAGACTTGAACTTATCTATCACTCAAACGTCTATCTACTCTATCTCCTATATTGAGACAAAAGTCGTTTTGCTATATAGACTTTGATTATACACATTTGCTATTTCGAGCCGAGTTTATCTAGCTTATCTAGTTCTCGAAATATGTGTCTGTAAGCTTTCGCTTTAGCCAAGTTCATCTTTACCTAGTGAAAAAAGTGATGTTATGTTGCAATCACCTTGAAAATGGCTTTGACGAAAAATGGTTTGTGAATAACAACTATATAACGTCCTTTAAGAATGTTTCAGTGATTGAAATGAGAGTTTAGATTATATAACCATTGTTGGATATAATCATTGCCTGGAAACACATATATGTATAAGTCCTTATTCCTTGAACCAACGTATGCGTACTTTGCTGATCAGGAAAACCAGAACAAGAGCTGTGAACCCAGTCCGCGAACTGGTGGAGGTTCTCATTCCGAGAATATCTGTTGGAGTTTGTGAACTCCTTTCGGGAACTTAAGTCCGCGTACTTGAGTTGGTTATATCTAAAGACGATTATTTGTGAACTTATATTTATATTAACTAAGGAATGCAAATTCCAAACCGTGGTTATAAAGTTCATGAATCTATATGAGTGAATCAAATCGTTTTTGCTTCGATTGTGTCTTGTATAGTTACATAAGATTTATACAGTTGAACAACTCTCTAACTAGTTCATTTGAGTCATTTGAACTAGTTATGGTGAACAAGAATATGGTTGATATGAAAGTGCTCATATGGCTAGCCATTTGGATAAATACTGTTGAACCAACAAGTGTACATGTTTGGGTACGGTTACACAAACCTAAAATCGTGCATTTCATTTGTGTGTGTTAATACCGGAATTCTCGTTGGGTTCTACCCGTCTTAGTGTACCAAGATGACCTCACTTTTCTTAGAATAGTATGAGGGAGAGTTTTCTTTCCATTGTACCTTGTCCTTCCTTATATAGACTTTCCAAAATCCCCTTCTTTTTATGACATCTTGCCATGTGTCCTAAACCTCCTTAATTACTACTAATTCCATCTCTTTTCTAATATAACCTCCTTATTCATTGTTAATTCCTCCATTGTCCCTTCCACCTCATGGATACTTCTTCGGTGGACTTGGGCCTTAGTACCCAAGTCCCCATGTACCATGTGTGGCCTTTCCCCTATTTGGGGAACCTTAACCTGGTTAAGGGGAATTATTTTTCATGTATCAACATTAGTCCCCTGACTATGAGGTTAATCGTCAGATAACCTTATAGTCATACTTATATGGTCGAGTCGGCATACACATTCCTTTGCGCATGAGGAAGATCGCCGGTTGGTGCCTCGTGAATGGTGTCTCTCTCTCTTATATATACATATATATATATATATATACATATATATATACAACGGGTACCTTCTCATCTTATTCCTTGATTTTTTCTTCTTCTTTTTTCCTTTTGTGAGTTACTCAACTCGCATGGCTGACTCTCTCCACGGGTATGTGCTAGTCTTAGCGCCTATTCCTGCATTAACCTCTGTGATGTTCAAGCATGATGAACTAAAGTGCCTGATGCTCGTGAAGGCTGAAGTCGAAGCGCTACGGGAGCGGAGAATTACTAATAGACATGGCGTGAATACCAAGTTTAGGGAGGTGTCTGAAGCTTATCAAACCGCGCTAGACACAGAACCATCGGGTCGTGTGTCGCCAGAGACTCAACGCGCTCTCAATAATGCCGCTACCGCACATGACGCGGCCAATCAGTTGCATGCAGATTCCCTGGCGATGGTGGCTACAATAGATCAGGCTATTTCAGATTGTTTCCTCTGGATTTCCAACCTAGTGATGCGGCCACTCCTTGGTCACAATTTGGTCTTACCAGCGACCACTTTTCTTGTTTCTCATCCTTATATTGAGGACGAACTGGCTCGTCTGCTAGTTCTAAGGGAGGAAGCGGGGATGTTATAGACCCTTCGTTCGTTATTGCTCGCTGCCGTAGATACTGCTCGTTGTCGTTCATTATTGGCAAACTAAATTATTATTATTATATATATTATTATTGGATAACGATTATTACATGAAACTAGTTGGAAGCATAACAAGCTAAGCTCCAACAACGCACTACCACATTACTTTAACAGGTTGCCGTGATAGCCTACCAGCGAGCCTTATGAGGAACCATCCAAGGGAGTCGAAGAGGATAGGGGGGCCGATTATGTCGCAAGGGGGCCAAGCTAACTCTACCTTCCATGTCAAATTCTGTAATATTGCGCCATCGGGGACTTGAACCAGGGACCTCCTGGAGCGCATCAAATCTTTGGGGAACGGGGATGACCAGCTGAGCTAGGGCCCGTTCTAATATATTATTATTATTATAAAAATTATTATTATTACAATTAATATTTTTTACAAAGAATTTGTTGGTAGCCTAGCAACAAGCTGAGCACCAACACCTTTCTGAATAGTAATGCCAATACGATGAAAAAGAGAACCTCCTACTTTGGAATTAGCATCTTGACTAGCAAGACGATTCTTCAACCTACTCAAAAATATACAAGTATCTTCTCCAATTCACCAAATGTTGAAAAAGCCAAAACACCAAACTCATATCCGTGTGTCAGGCATTTGTCTAGGTATTTATTATTATTATTATAAATTCAAATTTATTAATTTTTTTGAAGAAAAGAAAAGTTTTTACAAGAAACTTGTTGGTAACCGCGCAACAAGTTGCGCCTCAACCCCTTTTTGGATAGGTAAACCTAATCTAATAAAAAGAAAATTGCGAACTTTAACATTAGCATCATGTCTAGCTATGTAATTTTTCAACCTCAACAAAAACTCTATAGTTTCGAAACCAAGCTCACTTAAATTAGTAAAGCCAAGGTACCAAAACTCTACCCATTGGCTCTACAAACATCAAGGTATTTACATCTTTTACGTTCAACGGATTTAGACAAAGCAAGACCCAGTGTGAAAGCGTCTACACCAACCCAAGCGAAAGGAGAAACTCCCGTCACATCCAAACAAGCATCTCGGCCCTCCTCCCAATTGTAGAAAAGAATGTCCGCTGGTCTTGAATCACCACCATCGCGCGATAAGAAACTCAAAGGCGCTTCAAATTTAACGTGCACACCTTCCCTATAACATATATCCGCAAAAGTGTCACGAACAAAATCATGTCGAAACTTGACTCCAACTTCACTTGCACAATGCAACGCATGGTCACCATATACATCCATAGCCTTGTTACAACACAAACAAATACTTTTTTCTGCAAATAGGGGAATACCAAGTTATAGCTAAGAATATCACAAAACTGACGAGGCCCTAACTTCTGTCCAAGCCCATCAATAGGAATAGCAAGCAAGTAATCTTGAGCATCCTTAGTTTTATTGCGTTGCCAAAGTACTGAGTACGTCTTGACATATTGAAAAGGGAAGGCATGTTTTCTGTCACTCCTCCAAAATATTGAATTGCCAGTGAATGCATGGGATGTGGGGCAGTTATGAGATTGCTAAGTTGGGAAAAATCAATACCACACACTCGAACAAAATGATCAAAAGCCTGTTGATAAGTGAGACCCTTAACAGAAAAGACTGAATATATAGGATGTAAAATATTCCCATGTAAATGCAGGGTCTGAGAATAAGAAGCTAAAAAACAGTATTGCATTGTATCAAACATAGAGTAGATACCAAGAACACCCTCTCTGATGGGTAAAGACACTAGTCTCTGCTTAATAAACCAAAACCTGGACCATCACGAGTCACTAAATTCCTCATATATTTGAAAAGATGATCATCATATAAAACCTGCGCTTCTTTCACATACTTAGGTGCAGTGGTACGCAAAGTAAAGTAAAGTTTAGAAACACCTGTACAGTTCCGCAGAAGAAGCAATTCATTATTATTATTATTATTTTTTAACAATTATTATTATTATTATGAAATTTTCTTAATTATAATTTTTATTTACATGGGGTTGGTTGGGAGCCTAGCAACAAATTGCGCCCCAACTCCTTTTTGAATATCTAAACCTATCCTATGAAAAAGAAAACTGTCTATCTTAGAATTAGCATCATAATTGGTTAAGCAATTTCTTAACCGGTTCAAAAAAGCAATAAAATCATCTCCTAATTCACCAAAAGTAGAAAAGGCTAAAACCCCAAAACTGTATCCATGAGATGTGCAAGTGTCCAAGTATTTGGCACACTTGCGATGGATAGCCATAGAAATAGCATGTCCCAGAACAAAGTTGCGAAGTCCACCACCTGTGAAGGGCGAAACCCCTGTAACGTCAAGGCAAGTGTCTTGACCGTTCTCCTAGTTGTATACAAGAATGTCAGCTGGTTTTAAACCATTACCATCCGCCAAAAATCCCAAAGAAGCCTCTTTTCTAGCAGCTACACCAACCTTGTTTCATATGTCCATGGACACATCACGAACCAGATCATGTCTGAATTTGGGGCCGACTTCATTCGCACAATGGATGGCATGATCACCAAATGTATCCATACTATGACTGCAACATGGGCACACACTATTCTCAGGAAAAAGGGGCACGCCAAGACGATATTGGATTACAGCCCTAAACTGTGTCGGTCTAATAGTTTGATTGAGCCCAGCAATAGGAATCGCCTTTAAAAAATCCATCGCATGAGCCATCTTGTTGCTCTGCCAAAGAACTTCATCTCTTGCAGACATTGCAAACCTGGTAGGTAATTCTCTCTTAACAACATCAAAGTAACGAACTGCCAATGATCTCATGGGGTGTGGGGCAATGTCTTTGATGCTGAAAGTAGAAGAAGTAAAGCCACAAGATTGCGTATACCTGTTGAGGGCTGACGTAAACTGATGGCTGGGAGCAGAAATGTCTGTAGAATGTAAGATAGTACCTTGTAAGCTCTGAGTTTGGACACAAGATGCAAGATAACAATACAGACTTGTATCTGTCATGGTGTAAACTCCCAACCCTCCATCCTTAATGGGTAGTGTAGCTAGCCGTCGCTGAAGAGGACCGAACCCAGGACCATCCCCTGTGACTAAATATTGTAAGTACTGAAACAAGTGGTGATCAAAGTGATTGGCAGCATCATGTAGGACTCGAGGGTCAGTGGTGCGCATGGTAAAGTAGAGTTTGGACACACCAGTGCAGTTGCGTAGAAGTAAAAGCTCAGATTGCGGATCTTGTAACTTCCTCATAGAGTCCATAAGTTGTATAGTTTTATTGACTCTGGACATTACCAAATCACTGCAATAGTGAGTATTCAGGCTAACAGGTCCACCAAGTAACTTAACACCTCCCTTGGATCTGCCAATATTACTCGGAAACAACCCATCTATAAAACTCCTAGGGTCTGACGAAGGCCAAAATACCTCAGATTTATTGATGTTCAAAAATAAACCCCTGGTACCACCATCATTTTGTATTATACTGAGTGCCTTAGAAACCTCCATTGTGTCCCCAATTATAGTACCAACATCAAGGTACCAGGCATGTAAGTCCAGAGAGCATTGAGAAGCAATTTTACAGACAAGAGGATGTAATGTTAAAGCAAAAAGCAGAGGACCAAGGGGTTCCCCTTGCTGAACCCCTTGAGCAGAAGATAAAATAGAATCAATGTAATACAGTCTTGCTAGTTTAGCGTAACAGAACTTAGCCCATTTTGATATACTGGGGCATTTACTCCTCACTTCTCTAATAAGACATGTCCTATTAACTAAGTTGAAGGCATTCTTAAAATCTACAAGTAACATAGTTAGGTTAGATTGAGTACCTTTCAATTCAAGAAGTCTGTTTGCTGAATGCATGATTCCTTCTCCTCCACATTGGATACCTACTCCAAACTGGTGGTTACCTAAGTATGCAGTCATGGCCTGGCTCACTGAACTTGCTGCAAGCTTAGAGCACAACCGTCTCCAGATGGTACCAATTGCAATTGGCCTGATACCCCCATCAGGTTTAAGGAGTGGTGTAAGACGAGCACTATCAATATACTCTCCTAAAACAGAAGGACATTTACCAGAGAGCCATAAGTTTACAACACCTGAAATTGAATTGAGCAAATCTTCAGAAACTGCAGCTGCTGACCCACTTAGAGCATCCACAAGGTGTTGTGCTCTAAGTCCATCTCTTCCACATGAAGTACCCTTGGGGAAGCTCCGGATGGCAGTCAAAACAGCTTTGACATCAACAGACACAGGTACAACATCAATATTATCTGAGTTTATTTTTGCAAGCTTCAATGTCAGGTTGTTGCTTCTTCTTGCTAAGTTTCCTACTACTCTGAATCTCCTTGTTAGTCTCCAATAATTGTTGTACCAATGTGATGCATCCATTTGGTTCTCTCCACTTAGCCAGGTCCTGGTTGATTGAAGTTGTTTGTAGCCTTCTCCTAGCGCCTGATCTCTCCTCTATAGAGCTTTTTGGTACATAAATATTGAGGGTGCATGTGGGGAGCAGAAGCAACTGCAACCATGAAGCTAAATCATTAGGTTGGAACAAAACTTTATCAAGAGAAGCCTTTAAAGTTTTAGAAAATTTGAGCCTGCATAGTGGTGGAATGCTTGATATAGTAGCAATCTGTTTCTGAAACACCAAGTCCAGCAAATTAACAGAAAGACACAAAGAATTATCAACACTACTTGTAGGTATGTCTAAGTTGGTATTGGTGTCACGTGTGGCGGAAGTAGGTTTGTCAACACCATATAAAAGGAAATCAGAACTTCTACCGTTAAATGGACCTTTTATAACAATACTACCTCCATGATCACGACACGGTCGTTTCCATGAGTACCAACGAATACAAGGAAAGCATAGCCACATCTGCAGTTGTTTCAACAATCGTTCTCAAGACCTGTAAACATAAGCCATATCATGAATTCTTTCCCTACATATAGAAATACCATTCTCAATGGATAAATGTCTATCCTTTATTATTATTATTATAATATATGAAAGGGATCCTTAGAGGCATTTATTAAGAAAAACCAAGAGGTATATTTACAGAGACTTGGCACGGAGTTGCGCAACAAGTTGCAACTTGGAAGGAACCTTATGGATGTTACAGTTTGGTGCAGAAAGTATTGGAGTTGTCCAAACCAAACCACCACCAGCAAAAACAACCTACCAGGAAGGTGAAAGATGCCAATCTTGAGGCCTGTAGAAGGAAGTTAAGCAATGGTCATTACACAACTGCAATCCGTGTTATGTCATCTAACGGGGTTTCTCCATCTACACCGGACACATTACATGAATTGCAACTGAAACATCCCTATGCACCACCTCCAATCATTCCTGCGGATAAACCCTCGTCAAATGCATTATATGTGGATTTTAAAATTGTTTTATAGGCTTTGAAGACTTCCCAAAAGGAACAGCGTGTGGGAGAGATGGTCTTAAAGATCAACATTTTTTAAATGCTCTTAGTGGTGCTGCGGCAGCTGTTGCTGGTGATCTCTTACAATCTATTGAAGGTGTTGTTAACTTATGGCTAGACGGGAGATGTCCTGTAATCCTTGGTGAGTATGTATCTAGTGCACCATTAACACCTTTGCTCAAGTCTGGTGGTGGTTTGAGACCCATTGCAGTGGGAAAAATTTGGAGAAGATTATGTTCCAAGTTGGCAGCTACATATGTGTGTAAGGATATGACCGCTTATCTTGGAAATCATCAGTTTGGTGTTGGAATACCATGTGGGGGAGAGGGTATTTTATACTCATCAAACAAGCTTCTAGAGATGAAAGGCAGCCATGATAACATGACTATGATGCTTATATATTTCTCTAATGCTTTTAATTTGGTGAACAGGACTGTCTTAATCAATGAGGTTAGATCCAAATGTCCCAGCATATCCAGGTG
This sequence comes from Papaver somniferum, assembly GCF_003573695.1. Lineage (NCBI taxonomy): Eukaryota > Viridiplantae > Streptophyta > Magnoliopsida > Ranunculales > Papaveraceae > Papaver > Papaver somniferum. Next base: position 8,680,177 of record NW_020653081.1, read on the forward strand.
GATAGAATTTTGTTACTCGAAACCATCTAGGCTCTACTACAATGATGCAATTCTATCCTCAGCACAGGGTGTACAACAAGGTAATCCATTGGGTCCATTACTTTTTGCTCTTATATTATATCCGCTTGTAAAAAAAATTGCAACTGAGTGCACTCTTGACTAGGGCTGCACATGGGCGGGTATGGGCGGGTATAAGCTAAAACCAACCTCGCACCCACATACTGCGGTTTTTTTTTCATAACCAACCCCGCACCCACAAACAGCGGGAGGGTTTTGTTACCCGCCCGCTACGGGTTGGGCGGGTATGGGTTTAAACGGGTTTAAACCCGCTTTATATTCAAGTATTTAGAGTAACTTCTATTCTCCTTGATTAAGTGAGAAAAAAAAACCAAAACCCCCAAAATATTCATATCTAGGAAATTCACAGATGAAGATTAAGCGTTGAATCTGTTGATTTTTCGATTGTTGTCGATTTCTGGTGAAGATTCGAAGTTGTTGTTGTCGATTTCTGGTGAAGATTTCTGGTAATTGTCATTCGTAGGTGAAGAAGAAGAACTGAGGAGGAAGAAGAGGAGAGGCCGAACAGAGAGAAGAGTGTAGAAAGTGAATGAGGGTTATCAGTTATCCTATCTACTAGTATTAGGGTTTCATAATGGACGACTAGGATTAGTTTTATCTAATGGTATATAATCTGCGGGTTTTTTGGGCGGGTATGGGCGGGTATTAGCTTAAACCAACCTCGCACCCACAGACAACGGGTTTTTTTCTCATAACCAACCCCGCACCCACAACGGGCGGGTATGGATTAAAAACCCACGGACTTAGCGCGTACGGGTGGGTTTGGGTATCGTGGGCGGGTCTTGTGCATCCCTACTCTTGACCTTCACGCATGGTACCTTGATGATGGCACCATTGCTGGAGACACAATGGAAGTATCCAAGGCGCTTAAGATAATTCAAGCTGATGGGTCTGCTAGGGTTCTGCATTTGAATGTCAGTAAAACTGAGATTTTCTGGCCTACGGTAGATCCCAAGAGAAATGTCACATGTATTTTTCCAGCCAATTTTAGCAGAGCCAGTACTGGTGTCAAATTGCTTGGAGGGACAGTGAGCCTTGACTTGTAATACTGCACTAACATTGTTACAGAAAGAGTAATGAATTCTTTTAAAAAGCTATAGGACCCACAAAGTCTGTGAGATTAATGAATTCTTTTAAAAATCTACAGACCCACAAAGTGAATTGATTCTCTTACGCAATTGCACTGGGGTGTCCAAGCTATATTTTATATTGCGCATAACTTCTCCTTTAGCTTTGCAGTCAGCTACGACTTTATTTGATAATCATCTGGGTCAATACTTAAGAAATTTAGTGGTGGGTGTTGGTGCTGGGTTTGGGAAAATTCAACAGCGAATGACTACTTTGCCCATTAAAGATGGCGGTTTAGGAGTTTATACTATGTCAGATACTTCCAAGTATTGTTATCTTGCATCATGTAATCAAACACAGTATCTGCAGCACATTCTATTACAAGGTACATCCACATTCGATTCTGGCAAGAGTTATCAACAAGCATTGCAGGTATACACTCAGTTTTGTGGCCTTAATTCTTCTGATTTCAACATTAGTACTGCTACCCCCATTTCATGAAGTCACTGGCAGCTTGTTATTTTGATGTGGTTAAGAAGGATTTTCCCACCAAGTACTCTTTATCTGCAAGGGATGCTGCACTCTGGCAATGCAATAAAGCTGACCATGCCATGGATTTTTTCAAGGACATACCTGTCCAAGGTTTGAATCAAGCAGTTGGGCCTCATCAGTTTCGCGTTGTCCTTAGCTACAGACTGGGTGTACCTCAGTTTGTGGAAGGTAGTTTGTGTTCGTGTTGTAACCGTAGTATGGATATATATGGTGATCATTCTCTCCATTGTACCAGTGAGATCGACGTCAAATTTCGGCATGATATGTTACGTGATGTATATGCAGACATATGTTACAAAGCTGGTCTGGCAGCTCGCAAAGAAGTTCCCGTGGGTTTTCTGTCTAATACAGCGCATGCCATCAGGCCGGCATATTTGCTTGTTTACAACTGGGTTAATGGTTGGGATGTTTGTTTTGATGTTACCGGTGCTTCTTCATTTACTAGAGCCCGAACCACTTCTTTCACACCAGGCCAAGCTGTTTCTGCCGCAGTCACTCGCAAACGTAGTAAGTACTTAGATAAATGTTTAGAACATGGGTATGAGTTCGGTGTTCTAGCTTTTTCAACTTTTGGCGAGTTAAGTGAAGATACTTGTGTATTTTTGAGAAGACTGAAAAATTTTCTTGCTAGTCAAGACGCGAATTGTAAAGTAGGAGAGTCTCTTTTCCATAGAATAAGTATTATTATTCAGAAAGGGGTTGGTGCCCAGATTGTTGCTAGGTTACCAACTAACTCCATGTAATTTGACTTTGTTTTCAAAAATTAATTTAAAATTATTATTATTTTTTTATTTTTTTTATTGCTTCTCTCCCCTATTTTTTTTAGTATTTCTCTAGAATTTTGGGGTTTGAAATTGTGAAGGTATCCGATTTTCCAAAGACGTGGTTTCTCGAAATACGGCCCCCCTTCGATGTTGTCCACGTGTCAGCCATGGTTTTGGCGGTCGTTGTAATTATTCGTACTTTCATGATTCTTTATAAATATGCAATATCGGCTTCTTTGAGCTCCAACTTGTATGCTTCTTTCTTTTGTTCTAAATGGTATATGTTCTTCATGGTTACGTTCTTTCGTTGGCACCAGTACCCCCGCTGGTTGACCTTCGATACAAGGAGGAGGAACTCGCGAGGCTTTTGTTAGCAAAAGCGGAGATTGAAGCGCTCAAGGCTTTTGTTAGCAAAAGCGGAGGGAGATTGACAGGGATGACAAACGAGCCCAATTTTCTGATCACTACGATACATTCTAGATGGCTGAAAGGGTTCGTTGCAGGGATGCGTGTATGTCCAAATCCGACGCGCATTAGACGAGACGGTTAAGATCCATCAAGCTGCCGATCAGCTCTTTGAAGAGTCCGTTGTTATGGCGGCGAGTATGGACCAAGCCATAGCCGAATGTCGTCTGTCTATCTCTGAGCGGGCTTTCCTTCACCTACACGGGTGTATTTTAACCCTTGCAGCGGTTTCCGCGCTTGTTCGCTCCTTTGATATTCCTAGTGAATTGAGGCGTTTGCTTCTTCTGAGGGGGAGATAGATATGTTATTGGCTTATCGAGTGGTGAATGTGGACAAGATGCGTGCGATTTATCATGATCGAGAGGAAATGTTAGCCGCTGCTCATAAATCAAAGGTTCTCAGCGAGATAAAGGAGCTCGCTGAATTGGCTGATGAAGCCGATTATGCGTTGGCTACTGCTATTGATCAGCATGAGGAAGCGCCCCTAATGATGCAATCCGTTGATGCAGACATTGCTCATTATCACGTGTTACTATCATATGGTGAATGAGTGACAGACGACTTGTTGTCTTCATTTTTTTTTTAGCTTTCCTTTGTACTCGGGTATTTATTCTATATAGTGTATTTCACTCTGTCTGCCTTCCTTCTCTTCCTCTCTCTTTGAGGGTTTAATTAAGGATATGCTTATTTCATCCCCCTTTTTCTTTTTCTTTTTCTTTTTAGCGGGGATCGGGAGGGCGGGATGTATGTTAAAAGCGCCAACTCTCCCTCTTCTCTTTTTTTTTTGTTTGATATGGATCCGGCGGTCAGGATGTATGTTAAACGCGCCTACTCGCCCCTTCGTTTTTCTCAACAGGAGATTGGGTTGGGCGGGATGTATGTTAAACGCGCCTACATCTCCCTTCGTTTTTCTCAACGGGGGATTGGGAGGGCGGGATGTATGTTAAACGCACCTACTCCCCTCTTCGGTTTTCTCAACAGGGGATTGGGAGGGCGGGATGTATGTTAAACGCGCCTACTCCCTCCTTAAAGGGGCTTAGGAGGGCTGGATGTATGTTAAACGCGCCTACTCGCCCCTTTGTTTTTCTCAAAAGGGGATCGGGAGGGAGGGATGTATGTTAAACGCGGCTACTTCCCCCTTCGTTTTTCTCAACATGGGATTGGGAGGGCGGGATGTATGTTAAACGCGCCTACTCCCCCCCTTTTTTTTGTTCGATGGGGATCCTGAGGGCGGGATGTATGTTAAACGTGCCTACTCTCCCCTCTTTAAATTGGTTAGTCATACGCCATTGGCATTCGCGTGGTTTTTCGTTAGTCGATCGGGCGCCATTAGCATTCCCGTAATCTTTTGTAAATTTGTCAGTCGATCGGGTGCCATTGGCATTGCCACAGCATTTTGTCAGTCGATCGTGCGCCATTGGCATTCCTGCAACCTTTGTCAGTCGATCAGACGCCACTAGCGTTCCTGCAACCTTTAGTAAATCTGTCAGCCGATCGGGCGCCATTGGTATTCCCGCAGCCTTTTGTCAGTCGATCGGGCGCCATTGGCATTCCCACGACCTTTTTTCAGTCGACCAGGCGCCATTGGCATTCCTGCAACCTTTAGTAAACTTGTCAGTCGATCGGGCGCCGTTGGCATTCCCGCAGCGTTTTGTCAGTCGATCGGGCACTATTGGCATTCCCGCAACCTTCTGTCAGTCGATCAGGCGCCATTGGCACTCCTGCAACCTTTAGTAAATTTTTCAGCCGATCGGGTGCCATTGGCATTCTCGTAGCCTTTTGTCAGTCGATTCGGGCACCATCGGCATTCCTGCGACCTTGGTAGATGTTACGAATCACATATCAAAAGTTGGCCTTTATTCGAAATGAGAGTTTTTACATTGATTTTTTTATGCATAAAACTTCTTTAGCCATTTACCATTGATCGGTGACTTGATCTTTGTGCCATTCATGCGCTTGAGCTTGTAATACCCGCTCTCTGCTACCTTTCTTACTCTGAAAGGTCCTTCCCAGTTTGCGGCGAATTTCCCTGCACTAGCATTTCTTTGCACATGAGGAGCGATCTTAAGGACCAAATCTTCTACCTCGAATCTCCTTTCCTTTACGTTCTGATTATAATAATTTGTTGTGCGCTTCCTGTACGCCTCAGCAAACCGTTCTGCCAGGGCTCTCCTCTCTTATATTGTATCTAAATTGGAAAAGCGTCTTACTTCGTCCGGAGTCGTATGACTAGCCATTTATACCTTCGCGGATGGAATTGCAATCTCTGTCGGCAATATCGCGTCCTCCCCATAGACCAGAGTTAATGGCGACTCCCCCGTGGAACTTCGTTTCGAGATTCTGTATGCCCATACCGCGAGCGGGAGCTGCTCATGCCACTCTCTAGGGTGGTGATGAGTGCCAAATATTGTATAATTTTATCCCTTTTTGTTGGCATTTAACTCATCTTTTGTGCAGTAATTCTACATTTTATCCCATATTCTGTATTTTCATTGTTTTCAAGAATAAATATTTTTCTTAATTAATTTTGTATTTTTAGGTAATAAATGAAGTTTGGATGAATTGCGGAGCGGAAAAGAGCAGAAAAGTAGTAGAAAGCCGGAAGAAATCACGCAAGGAAGCCGCGAAGAATGTTGTGCACAAGACCAAAAGGCTAGAAGTGGGCTTGAAGAGGAAGAATTGTTCTTAAAGAAGATATGGGCTTGGCATACCCAAGGCCCAAAACCCTCACCCAAACCCATTTTCTATAACCAAAACCGCCTACATTCTCAGCCGTCAGATTGGATCCAACTCATCATCCTACGGTCGCTCATTCATAGAGCATCAAAATCTGAAGTCTCTGCCAAACACCACAGCGCTTAAATTCCAAGCCTTCAGATTAGATTGTATTTGAATCCAACGGTCTCTCCTATGCCTGTGAATCAAAATTAGATACTCCCGCTTTACACTACAGTACCTAACATCATCTAGCACCGTGACTTTGTTGTATTTCACAATCCAACGGTCGAAGTGATTCATCTCTCATCACGTTAGATCTACCAACCATCTTCATATCCAACGTCTTTCACACGCTGATCATCAGATTCTTGTTCGCCTACACCGAAAAGACCTAACCCTAACCTAAAATCTATCGACCTCTTTCATCCTTCTTATTTTCTCTTTCTATCCACCTCCTCTCGCAAACCATTCCGCCACCATCACCTCCACCTGCTACCCACTGCCATCGCCACCACCTACACCAACTGCCACCAACTACCCCCATATCTGCAAAAACCCATCCACCTAGCCTGATTGTTTCATCAAAACCCACATCACGCCTATGAACCTAGGGTGTGGGTTGATGAAGTAATTCATGCTGAACAGCAGCAGGAGCGTTGAGAAGAATCAGAGCAGAGAGAAAGAATGGGTCGACGATGTGGTGAAGACTGTCAACAAATTAGGTAAAAAAATCAAACCCTAGGTCTGTAAAATTAGTGTTTTAATTTGGGGTTCATAGGTCCCTTTTTGTATAAATTGAACACAAGGGTGTCGAATAGAAGGCATGCCTGGATTAACCAGAGCATCAGTAGAATAATTTAGTTTTGTTATTTCCATGAACTGTAGCTTTGAGGGTTTCAATCTTTTCAATTCCATGATTCTCAATTCAAATGCATTGTTAATTTTAGCTGTTCTGAACTCCAACATGTATTTAATTTGAGTGTGTGATTGTTACATTTTATATCAAGCTCCTGTTCATGTTTATCTTGATGCCTGTTTTGTTTGAGCAATGGGAAGTAATCAGTGCTCTGGTATGCCTGTGATTGACTGTGCTGTCAAAAGACAGTCAATACTAGGGGCATATCAGTGAGCAAGCTGATTTTCCTCCCATTCTAATATATTGCATTGCTTTACTTTCTATCACTAGAAAAGTAGAAACAACACCAGCTCCCTCCTTGTCCCTGTGGACTTCCCCTGCTTTTCATTATCTACTATCTGACCCTGTATACTTGCAGGTGTAAATATAACCATAGTTTTAGGTTTAATTCCTTAGCTATCAAGTTTTTGGCGCCGCTGCCGGGGACTTGGCTGCCGTGTTTTTGAAGTTTTTCTTGTTGTTCTTTGCATACTCATACCTGCTGTGTAGTTCTTGTAAGCATCTGCATATTAGTGTAATCATCTGCATCTTAGTATAAGCATATTTTTTTTTGCATTTCTTGCTGTGAACTGCTGTGAACTGCAACCCATTTGCACCTTTGTTGCTGGTTCTTCCTTGAACCTGGTGTTGCTGCTGCTGGTGCCAGAACTGCTGCCTGAAGTCCTGCTCTGTGCCTTGTGGTGCCTCTGAACTTGTGGTGCTGCTGCTGTGGAGCTGGTGCTGCACTATTGTTGCTAGAACTTGTGCTGCTGTGGTGCTCCTGCTGGTGCCAGGCCAAGTCTGCTGCAATCTCTGCTGAAGCTGCTGCAGCTGGTGTAAGATAAAGCCCAACTGGGCTTGTGAAGTGAACTGATTTGAACCAAGCCCAACTGGGCTGTAAGCTGCTGAAGGAGAAGAAAGACCAAAGCCCAACTGGGCCTTGAGTGTTGAAGCCAAAGCTTAGGATGATCCAAAGCCCAACTGGGCTTTTGCAACCAAACTGAGCAGCTGGGCTGTGCTTCAAAGGTAAGCCTAAACCCATTAAGAGAACCCAACCTGTGGGCTTCCATTTTTAATCTGTGGGCTTGTAATAATTTTTTTAATTTTAATTTTATTTCTTTCTTTATTTGGGATTGTAATAATTTTAGTTTTATTTTTATTTTCTTTTTTTGTGGGTTTGTAATAATTAGTTTTATTTTTATTTCTTTCTTTATTTGGGCTTGTAATTTAGTTGTTTGTTAGGCTTGTAGTTTCTTTTAAACTAAAATTTGGGCTTCAAAACCCAACCCAAAAAAAAAAAAAAAAAAAAAAAATTGCTCCTAATTTCGAAAACCAAATTTTTAATCCCATAAAAACCAAAGTTTTCAAAACCCATAAAAACCAAAATTTTCCCATAAAAAACCAAATTTTTGAAAACCCTTTAAAACCAAATAGTGGGCTTTGTGTCTTTTCAATATGGGCCAACCTAGTGCTCTCCATGAATACATATATCCCACAATAAAAATTCCATTATCATGTATTGTCTTACCTCAAACCAATAACCCTTTTAAAATAAATGCAAGCATGATACAAATACTTCCTTTATTTCGAGGGTTCGATTCTGAGAACCCCTATACTCATGTAAGAGAGTTTGAACAAATTTGTCGGACTATGCAACCTGATCATATGTCCGAAGACTCTTTGAAATTGCGTTTGTTTACATTTTCTCTAAAGGAAAGGGCCAAAACATGGTTTTACGGTTTGAGACCACAATCAATCAACACTTGGGACCAACTCACAGATCTATTTTTCAAAAAATTCTTTCCACATCATAGGACCATCGCTATTCGTCAAAGTATCAATTGTTTTGTCCAATTGGATGAGGAAACTGTTTTTGACTATTTTGAACGTTTTAATGATTTGTTGAGCGAATGTCCACACCATGGATTTGAGAAGTGGAGACTTGTCGCTATCTCTATGAGGGACTAGACTTTAAATCTCGAGCCATGGTTGAGTGTATGTGTAATGGTGAATTTCTTGATAAAACTGTGGATGATGCATGGAAATTTTTAGCTGAGATTGCAGAGAAAACCCGTCACTGGGAATCCATTAGGGAAACTGAGACACTGTCACATGATATAGGTGGTAATGAATTGAACTTTGGAAATAGCATGTCTAGTCCTTCTCATGTGTATGATATTGAATATGAACCTAATCTAGAGGAACACGAGTTGACTAATAACACCACAACTGCTAATAGGGACAAGTATGCATATTACTATGATGATGATAATGATAATGTTATGTTAGAAGAACATGTCTATGCTGAAAATGTTGTGGAACCTTTGGTTTCAAATACAATAGGCTTTTCTGCCCCGACCTTCATGAATGATATTTCTTCTAATATTCCATATGCATGTGATGTTGATACTGATTTGATATTGTGCAATTATCCTGTGAAGAGCATGACTTAGGTAAATCTTCTGTTGACACTAATGATCCTATGCATGAAAACATAGTTGATGTGTCTGATTCCATACTTAAGCCACAATATATTGCTTCTGTTGATGATAATTTGAATATATCGGATAACCACGATTCTGAATTAGGACTTGTGCTTTTGTGTTGGATGCATGCTACACATCTTGAGTGTGACTTAGATAATGCTGATGTGACTGATAATACTGATACTCTTGATCTCATGCATGTGAGACACTTAGATGTCACTTTCTTGCCTAAGTCACAATCTGATACCCTTCCACCCAACCTAGAGTTGGTTTGTACCCATATTGTCAAACCAATTTTTCTGAGAGTCCCTAATCTAGGTTTGGAACTGTGTGCTTCCCAAGTCCTTTTGGACTATTTTGCATCTAAGTATAATATCTTTGAGGAACCACAGTTGGAATTAGCATGTGTACCCGTCCTAGCAAAGTTCATTTCGAATTAGACCTTGTGCATGATGAACCCCAAAAACTGCGAGATTTTGTATCCAAAATTTTATCTGTTGAAAAATCCAGGTTTGGGGGTAGCTCATTTTGTTTCACAGCTTCACTTGCATGCCTATCATATTATTTTGTGTGAAGCTGTTGAAATGTCTACTTTGTCTTTTGGGTTGATCCTCAACTCTTTAGACTGTATGTATATGGTGAATTTTTGTATATAATCCGGTAGGTAATTTTAGTGGAATCATTGTTTCTTGTATATATTGTGTTAACCCAATGTGAATTCAGTTGAGTTATGTTGGTTTTGCCCTGAATAACGGAGTTCTAATATTACTTTCGCCGAAATCGGGTATTCTCTTTCCTTTTTCTCTACTCAACATGATCCTCTTCATGTGTTGTATTATAATTTTGTTCATATTTTGAAACATTGAGGACAATGTTTAGTTTAGGTTTGGGGGTAGAGTAGATACTTTGATAATATGCCATAATTGAAAACAGAACTCCCTTTTTGAAAAAATTGAAAAAAATAAAATAAAAAATTAAAATTGAAAAAAAAAAAAAAAAAAAAAACATAAAAATGGAGCTCATTTACCTTGAAATGTTGACTCTTGTGCAAATATGTAATTTTTAGGAGTCTTAGTCTAGATATTTAGGCACCCTGATTCTAGCACAATTCACATAGTGATAAGAAACTTGCACGCGCACGATCTACCAATACATGTATAGCCTCGATCTTCAAGGTGTTTGATAGGAAGTTAGATTGCCAATCACTTTAGAATACTGAATGAGACTTGACTAGCTTGTTCTTTGGTTGGCTGGGATAGAAGTTGGAGGATACGTTAAGAAAAGCAACCATAGAATTTGACCGGATGCATTCGATAAGGGCCACCTCTTGCTAAGAGTCATGTAATTATGTTTTTCTTTTTGTTCATGTATCAAAAGTGTCACTATGTTGTAAAGATCAAAATTTCTTAAAAAAAAAAAAAATCAAAATTCAAAAATCAAAAAAAAAAAAAAAAAAAAAATCATCAAGTATTTATTTATTCCATGTTTTGTCATGTTAAAGACAATAGTTCTCTCTTGTTCCAAAAATAAAAGAGAGTAATCAATGTAAATAAGAGTCATGTAAAGAGTCATCTTTTTGTTGTAAATAGTCTTGTAATAAGCAAGGAGGGTGCAGCCATCGATGTATAACGCGGGTAAACTGAAATATCACCAACTCATTGGGTGAACATTCACAATTCTCGTAAAGCCGGACAGCTAGCTTGGCTTAGAATTCGGTTCTTAGCCTAAAAACTATCTCTTGGTGGTTAGTAGTCATAACTTCAGGTCATTCTAGAAACATGTGTAGATACACTTTACACTCTTCTCACATGTCTTTATTTGTTATCAGTGCTAGGATTGTGTCTTTGATAGCTAGATTGACATCTCCATTTTGCTGTGAGCTTAAACTGACTTGCACATGTCACATTTGATGGAATCTGAGCTTATATTTTTCCCTAGAACTTTGTAGGTACGTTCTAAGCAAACCTTCACGAGACTTCACTCGTCCACTAGGGACACTTAGTGGTTTAAAAGGCTTAGTGCATACGCTAAATGCATTCGAGAGACCAGCGACAGTGGTATAGTTAGGATTTCCTTAGTTTTGTTTTACTTGAGGACAAGTAAAATTCAGGTTTGGGGGTATTTGATGAGTGCCAAATATTGTATAATTTTATCCCTTTTTGTTGGCATTTAACTCATCTTTTGTGCAGTAATTCTACATTTTATCCCATATTCTGTATTTTCATTGTTTTCAAGAATAAATATTTTTCTTAATTAATTTTGTATTTTTAGGTAATAAATGAAGTTTGGATGAATTGCGGAGCGGAAAAGAGCAGAAAAGTAGTAGAAAGCCGGAAGAAATCACGCAAGGAAGCCGCGAAGAATGTTGTGCACAAGACCAAAAGGCTAGAAGTGGGCTTGAAGAGGAAGAATTGTTCTTAAAGAAGATATGGGCTTGGCATACCCAAGGCCCAAAACCCTCACCCAAACCCATTTTCTATAACCAAAACCGCCTCCATTCTCAGTCGTCAGATTGGATCCAACTCATCATCCTACGGTCGCTCATTCATAGAGCATCAAAATCTGAAGTCTCTGCCAAACACCACAGCGCTTAAATTCCAAGCCTTCAGATTAGATTGTATTTGAATCCAACGGTCGCTCCTATGCCTGTGCATAAAAATTAGATACTCCCGCTTTACACTACAGTACCTAACATCATCTAGCACCGTTGACTTTGTTGTATTTCACAATCCAACGGTCGAAGTGATTCATCTCTCATACCACCGTTAGATCTACCAACCATCTTCGTATCCAACGTCTTTCACACGCTGATCATCAGATTCTTCTGTTCCGCCTCACACCGAAAAGACCTAACCCTATACCCTAAAATCTATCGACTTCTCTTTCATTTCCTTCTTCTTCTTCTCTTTCTCTCCACCTCCTCTCTGCAACACCCATTCCGCCACCATCACCTCCACCTGCTACTGCCACTGCCATCGCCACCACCTACACCAACTTCCACCAACTACCCCCCATATCTGCAAAAACCCATCCACCTAGCCTTTATTGTTTCATCAAACCCACACTCACGCCTCAGAACCCTAGGGTGTGTAGTTGATGAAGTAATTCATGCTAGACACAGCAGCAGGAGCGTGAGAAGAATCAGAGCAGAGAGATAAAGCATGGGTCGACGATGTGGTGAAGACCTGTCAACCAAATTAGGTAAAAAAATCAAACCCTAGGTCTGTAAAATTAGGGTTTTTAATTTAGGGTTCATAGGTCCCTTTTTGTATAAATTGAACACAAGGGTGTCGAATAGAAGGCATGCCTGGATTAACCAGAGCATCAGTAGAATAGTTTAGTTTTGTTATTTCCATGAACTGTAGCTTTGAGGGTTTCAATCTTTTCAATTCCATGATTCTCAATTCAAATGCATTGTTAATTTTAGCTGTTCTGAACCCCAACATGTATTTAATTTGAGTGTGTGATTGTTACATTTTATATCAAGCTCCTGTTCATGTTTATCTTGATGCCTGTTTTGTTTGAGCAATGGGAAGTAATCAGTGCTCTGATATGCCTGTGATTGACTGTGCTGTCAAAAGACAGTCAATACTAGGGGCATATCAGTGAGCAAGCTGATTTTCCTCCCATTCTAATATATTGCATTGCTTTACTTTCTGTCACTAGAAAAGTAGAAACAACACCAGCTCCCTCCTTGTCCCTGTGGACTTCCCCTGCTTTTCATTATCTACTATCTGACCCTGTATACTTGCAGGTGTAAATATAACCATAGTTTTAGGTTTAATTCCTTAGCTATCAGGTGGTCCTCCACTGTCCTGCTCAAGACCCGGATCAGCGTCTTATTGCTCGCCTCGGCTTGCCCGTTACCTTGAGGATAGTAGGGGGTTGACGTATGAAGCCTCACATTATGTTGGCGTAGCAAATCTATCACGTCCTTGTTTACGAACGATTTTGCAATATCCGCCCTGATAATCATGGGCGCGCCAAATCTGCAGATGATGTACTCTTTGATAAATGCTGCAATGGTTGCCCCGGCATAGTCATTGAGAGGTATCGCTTCGACCCATTTCGTGGTGTACTCTGTTACGGTTATTATGTACTTATGGCGCGTCGAGGACATCGGATTGATGTGCCCTATAATGTTTAAATCCCAACTGTTGAACGGCCATGGTGTTACCACGCTATGCAACAGGGTGTGGGGCGTTCTGATTAGGTCTCCATGTGTCTGGTAGTTGAGGCATTTTCTGACATATTCTGCGGTATCACTTTCTATAGTGGGCCAGTAGAACCCGCCTTCATAGAGCTGCAGGAACAACTTCCACATTCCTTGATGTTCTGTATTGTGTGACCGAGTCATTACTTTAGTGGCCTCATCGTCTGATAAGCACCTTAACACTTCGTTACTGTAGATTCTGCGGTAGAGGATCCCCTCATAAATGAAAAACGCGCCCCTTTCCTTTGGATTTTTAGGGCCACCTTCCTGTCGCTGGGTAATTTTCCGTTTTGGATGACATCCATGTATGGTTGTCTCCAATCTACCCCGTCGACTGTGAATACCTCTGCGGGTTGTGGTGGGGCTTGGCAATCGATGCAACTGTCTTGGAGGGCCGCTACTTGCGCTGACATACTAGGCCAGTATACCCCTCTCCTCTGAAGCTTTCTGTAGAGGTGAACTGTTGCGGTTTTCCCACATGTTGTCGTGTGTAGCTCCTGGAGTATTTTTTCCACTTCTCTCTTATTCACGTATCTGGCAAGAGATCCCCCTGTTGATCGATAGTAAAGATCTCTTTGGATCAATACGAATTGTTTCAGAGTTTGGGTAGGCATTACACGATCCTCCTCCATTTTGGTCAGGTCGTCGATGTAAGTCCGCCTCCAATCATCTTCCTCTTCGAAGGCCATGTCTTCTTTCCAGGTGATGGGAAACTCCTTTCTTATGACTGTCACCGTACCATTTTCCTTACCATTTAGTTGTATCTTGCTAGCTAGTGTTGCCAGAGCATCTGCATGTTTGTTCTTGCCTCTACCTGTATGATCTAGGGTTGACCATGTCTGACTTATCAGGTTTTGAGCCTCTGCTCGATATGGAGCTAAAAGTGGTTCTTTGACGTGGAAATCCCCGTTGACTTGGTTAGTTACCAACCTCGAATCACCTTTTATCTCGACGCCTCCTAAGCCAAGCTACTTCTCTATCCTAAGCCCTAGGATCAAAGCTTCATATTCGACGACATTATTACTGCAGGGAAGTACAACTTGAACGAATATGAGAGCAATTCTCCTTGTGGTGCTTCGAACACTATTCCCGCTCCTCCGAAGGTATCATATGACGACCTATCGAAAAACATGGTCCAAGGCTTGTTAAAATCGGCGGCAGCTACCTCTCCCGGCACCCGGTCGTGAATCTCGTTGTCTCCTTCCCCAGGAAACATATACATTAGGTCGGCGATCGCTTGTCCTCTTACTCCTTTAGGTCGCTGATAATTGAGTTCAAACTCTGATAGTTGTAACAGCCATCGGTCCATTCTCCCAGTCAGGGAAGGCTTAGAGGCGAGATAATCTATGGGGTTTGTTGCGGCTACAACGATCGTATCATGCGTTAGAAGATACGGCCTTAGTTTCTGTGTTGCGTAGATGAGGGCTAGGCATGCTTGTTCCACTCGTGGGTATCTCAATTCCACGTCTCTTAAAACCCGACTCACATAGTAGATGAGTGATAATTCGTTTCCTCGCATATCTTGTGCCAGGACTTCCCCTATGACCGAGATCGTGAACGTCGTGTATAAGTAAATAGGCACCCCTTTTATTGGTGGTTTGAGAACTTGGAGGCTGATGAGGCATTGCTTTAGTTTTTCAAACGCGACCTGTTGAGTTCCCTCCCAGTTGAAGATAGTCCCTTTCCTTAGCAGGGGCAAAAATGCCGACATTAGTTGGGCCAAACCAGGAACGAAGCGTCGTATATAAGATATCCGTCCTATAAATGCTTGGAGCTCTTTGGTATTAGTCGGAGGTATCATAGTCATAATATCCTCGACCTTACTTAGATCCACCTGAATCCCTTCATTGGTTACAACGAATCCCAATAAATTTCCAGATGTTACCCCAAAGGTGCACTTGAGTGGGTTCATCTTGAGTTGTTACTTCCTACATCTTTCAAACACCGTCTTCAGGTGAGATTCGTGGCTCTCGGTCTATGAGGTCTTAACAATGATGTCGTCTAATATACCTCTACCTCCTGATGCAGTAGATCGTGGAATATGGATGATATGGCGCGCTGGTACGTGGCGCTGGAATTTTTTTGCCCGAAGGGCATCACAACATAGTAGAAATTCCCATATGGAGTATGGAAGGCAGTCTTATTTGCATTTTACTCGGCCATCTTTATTTGGTTATATCTGTTAAACCCATCCATGAAAGAGAAGTGCGTCTTCCCTCCAGTCACATCCAACGTTAGGTCAATGTTGGGAAGTGGGAAATCATCTGTGAGGCAGGCTCGGTTGAGATACCTATAGTCTACGCATCGGATCTTTCCATTCTTCTTCACCACTGGGACGATGTTGGCTAACCAGGTCGAGTGCTGGATAAGTTTGATGAACTTGGATTTCAACAAGCGTTCCACTTCTTCTTCTTTTATTGCGAGATCGGTAGCCCTCGGGAACTCTCTAGTTCTTTGTTTTATTGGCTGGAATTCATGAGATACTCCGAGGTTATGAGCTACGAGGCTGCTATCTAGACCCGGAATTTCATCATAATCGTAAGCGAAAAAATCTATGTATTCCTTGAGCAGGGCGATCAATGCTTCCCTTTTTTCCGCGTCTAAGCTTTTACTGATCATGGTCAGTCTCTTGTCTTCCTATGTTCTGATTTTAATTTCTATTATGGCGTCCATGGTGAGATCTTCGGGGGCTCGTTCCTCTGCAGACTGCGTGCTCGTGTTAAGTAGTTTCTGTAATTCCTCATCATCGATTTTATTGTATGGGAGATCGCTTAGGTTTTGCTCGAGGGGGGCCCTATATCAAGTGTTTCGGAGTTTTGCATGCTTATATACGCTCCCTCGGTTAATTGCTATAAACAGTACACGTGCCCCCCGTCTGGTCTTGAGAAACGCTGGAACGTAGGTTGCTCTTCGTGTTTCCGCTTTCTTTCCGCTGGGAACGTCATCCTGGACGGGCTAAAGACTGAATTGGTCGGTTCCGTCTTCTCTTCCTCACTCTATTTCGGTAGCGGGGTAAGTTCCACATCGAGGATTTCGTCCGCGTCCTTAGCCAAATCATAAAAAACCGCATCTACCATGTAAGCTTCTTCCGGGTCAAAGGGGTGGCTCGTGGCTGGTATCCGAAATTGCCTTCCTCCTATGTTAGTTTTGACACACTGATGATATGTTAACGCCACCACTTTATGGTTGAGTAACCACCCTCTCCCTAGCAGTACATGGAACGTCGTGTCATCTTCTATTACATAGAAAGTGGTAAGCCCACGAATGGACCAATCTTCAAAACCAAATGGACAATCCCAATTGTAGTTTGAGTATGCCCTCCAAATCCTTTCACTGTCGTCGTTCGCATTTTAATTTCCGACCGCCCTACTCCGAGAAAGTCTAGTGTGTTGCGTCGCCATCTACGAAGGCCCTTTTCAAAGGAACCTTATTGATATACGCAGTCAGATATAAGGGTCTAAGGTGCTTTCCAGGATAGAAAATATCCTCGTCTGTGAATACAATAGCTTCTTTGGGAAGGGAATTGTAAGGCTTTCCTGCCGTAATTGCAGCAATAGTTTTGGACGCTTCCTTGCTTTGATCCTCGATAAAACCCAGCGAGTCAAAAAACTGCTGGGCCAACATTGTACCCGCGAATTTTCTAGTGACGACGTCTGTATCTGTAAATGCGCGGCCTTCTATGGTGGCCTCGCATGCTTCTTCATCCTTTTATTCCCAGAGTTTTCATTCGTCTCCGCTGGGATCATGAGAAAGCATCATTACCTGATTTTGAATTGCTTTTCCTCCCTCGGGATCTCCCATTTCGATTTCGCCCACTTCAAGTTTCTTCTGAAACATTCTTCTTAGGTTATAGCAGTCGACCGTGGGGTACTGTACTCTGCGATGGAAGTGACAGTACCTGGCATTGCTCTTCTGGATATCGTTGGCATCCGCCCCTTGTTGGAGGCAGCTGAATTTCTTTAATCGTCACCCACTGCTCTAGGAGCCTGACGATCTGCTCTTTACTACAGGGCAATGGGGAAGGAAGCGGTTGATCCCTGTATGACTGATTTGTTTGCGTGCCCCAGCCTTCTTGGTTGTTGTTTACGCGGGTGTTCCTTGGTTTTGTTGAGACAGTGTTGACTGCATTGCGCCAGACATAATCCGAGTTGCTTTCTTCAATACAATCGACGATTCTTGTTGTCGCTTCTTCCAGCTCGACGAAGGTTGGGAATCAGAAGTTCACTAGGATTTTCTTGAAATATGGTATCATTCCGCGTACGCATATCTCCACTAGCGCATCTTCCTTAACGTCCTCATGGTAATCCAGCGCAAAATGACGAAATCGAGTGATATACTTCCTTATGTCTTACCCTAACCGCTGGTTACATTTACTCAAGTCAATGGTCGTGACTTTCCTTTTTGCGGAGTAAAACTTTCTAAGGAAGTGTGTGGACAGGTCCGTCCATGAGCTGATGTTTCCGGGATTTAGGTTATCATACCAAGAGAAGGCAGTCTCAGTCAACGACTTCAGGAACTCCCCTAGGCATAATTTCCCATCAGAGGCTCGATCATTCATAGTAGTGACGAATCGGCTAAGATGTTCTCGCGCATTTCCTTGTCCATCATACACTTTGAACTTTGTTGAAGTATAATCTTCTGGGAATTGATAATCCACGATCTCAGGGGTGTACAGGCTTGCCATAAAATTCTAATTGTTCTGTTTTACCACTTTGTAGTTTATTTCAAAACTTGGCCATCGCCTCCTGCGTCATCATTCCGTGATCCTCTCATTTATCCTCAGCGCTTTCTAAGGATTCCTTGGAGCTTTGCTCGTTGCTAGCTTCTTTCAGCAATCTTCTCAATTCTCTTTCCCTGCGGATGTGTTCCTCCAACTCTTTCTGCATTTCCTTTAAAGTAGGTTGCGCGAGTGATGTGCTTCCACCCTCTAGTTGTTTATCCTTCTCCTGCGTCGCCTCAGGTCTTCTCGCTTGTAAGATTGGGTCTCATACTATCCCTATACGTTCCCCTTCTAGGTTAGGGGGAAGATTATTCAACTGACCGCTAGTCGCGTTCGGGAGAGTACCACTCGGCTGCATTATGATAGACTAGGTACGAGCCTCCGCGTGTGGTCGCCAAATGTTAATACCGGAATTCTCGTTGGGTTCTAAGCTTCCTAGTGTACCAAGATGACCTCACTTTTCTTAGAATAGTATGAGGGAGAGTTGTCTTTCCATTGTACCTTGTCCTTTCTTATATAGACTTTCCAAAAGACCCTTATTTTTATGACATCTTGCCATGTGTCCTAAACCTCCTTAATTACTACTAATGCTATCCCTTTTCTAATATAACCTCCTTATTCCTTGTTAATTCCTCCATCGTCCCTTCCACCTCATGGATACTTCTTCGGTGAACTTGGGACTTAGTCCCCATGTCCCATGTGTGGCCTTTCCCCTATTTGGGGCACCTTAACCTGGTTAAGGGGAATTATTTTTCATGTATCAACAGTGTGTAACAAGTTAAGTTTTCGATCCAACGGTTGAAAGATATTAGCTTGAATCTAATCAGGTTTTCATCTAACGGTGAATATTGAATGCTTTGTTACTAAGCTAACATTGATTGCAAACCATGATTTGAAAGACTATATAAGGGAGAACTCTAGCAACTTGGAAACCTAATCCCCACACTGATAGACACATTTTTGTGTCTGATAGAATCTCAATTGTATATATTGTTAGTGCTCGATTTTGTATTTATTATGGCTTTTTGTGTCTTTGTAGGTGTTTTTGGAGAAATAAGCTTTTGCGGGAAAATTGGCTCGAAAAGTGGTATTTGCGCTCGTGGGAGAAAATTACTAAGGGGAACCTCACTGCTATATACACTCTAATGGATAAATGCACCCCAGTCTGGATAGGGGGAGGTCATCTTCTCTTTTGTTTGAAAATAGAAACTGGCGGGAAAAGAAAACACAGTTCGTCGACGTTATTATCTGGAGAAATTTGGTCGAGATTTTCTCAGGGTTTTGGTTGCATTAAAGACACGTATCATCCTGTTACACCAAAACAGGGTGGATAATCTCCTTTAAATTCGATAAAAGATGGAAGGTACGTCACTTTGAAGTAAAATAGGGCAGCCATTGTTTATGGGATTTGGTGGATCGTATTTGGCAGTTGATGTTGGATTTATACGAGGAACTGGATAGGAATGGTTGTTATATCGTAACAAGCTTTTTATTGGGCTTTTGATTCGAAAAAGAAGTATTTCACGCTGATTTCCTTAAACAGGGAGTGAGAGAGATATTCGGCTCTGTAATGGTATTTTTGGAAGTTACATGAAAAGATAGGAAAGATTACTCTATGTTGATTTAGTTTTCTCCTTGAGAGATTCATGGACGTCAGATTGGACTAAAAAAGACTCGTAAAGAAAACTTGGAGAGGATTATTCGCAACTTGGCAGCGAAGAAAAGAAGAGAAGAAACAAAAGATTTCTTGGAGGTTTTATTGGTCCTGAGGTGTATATAAGAGCGGCTGGAAGTTCGGAGAAGGGTATCTGGAGTTAGGGATCTAGTCAGAGGACAGAGAATCCAAGAAAGAAGACTTGCAGAGAAGCTCTCTGCTGCTGTTGAAGCAGGAGGAAGAAGACGAAGCTGAAGAACATTGGACAGACGAGGACAGTCGCAGAGGCAGTCTTTTTCAAACAGCATAACAGAAGTATCGTTGTTCAATAATAATAGATAACATATATCATAAGCTTGTCATCTTTTCTATGTAACAGTTCAACCCGTTGTAACAGCTGTTTGTAACACCGTTGCAGCGTTGCTAACTGTCTGCTTTATTAGTTTTCTCTTGTTTTTCACCTATTTGAGCTATGAACAACTATTTTGAGCACGTGAATAATATGAGGAGATAAACCCCAACACAGGGATGACGGAGGAAGCCATATTTCATGCGTGTGGTAATTATATTTAATTCTTTCATGACTTTTTGCATGGATTATTAATTGTTTTATGGTTTTTATTGAACGGTTGTGATTTCAATTGATGGGTTATACTTAGGTTAAGTCTTTTGATATCCCACGCTTTAGATTTACAGTCGTTGCTTTTCAAAAATCTACCTTGACAAAGAAACAGAGTCAATATTCTATTTGAGCTATAAGTGTCTAGAATAAATATATGAATCGCATGAATGGGTTTATTGGTGGAGTCCTGAGTCCCAGTCTCTTGTAACATTAAGTGAAACCAAAATTAAGTCTGAAATCAAATCTTTACAAGTTTTTAACGAACTTCCACTTATCACTTTCAAAACTACACCAATTTTTGGCGCCGCCGACGCGGACTTGTATTTAGATTTGTTTTAGGTTTCTTTTTCTTTTAATTATTTTTGTTCTTTTTTACGCGTTTTGGTATTTTTCGATTCTTTTCAGATTTGGAGGGAAGCTACAAGGAAAGAAAAAGTGTTGTAACAGGAAAGCATCGCCAGAGAAGGAAAGAAAAGAGGAATCTGAAAGGAGTGAAGAAGAAGATTTTGTATATAGTTATTTTGTTTATTTTTAGAAACTGTAAATAGGATTTTATTTTTGTAATTTTTCTTTTCCTTTTTGGACATTTTTAGTTTTGGACTTTATTTTTGGACTGGACATTATTATTATTTTGAAACCCTAAGGAAGGGTTAAAAATTAAATATAAACTGTTTGTAGAGAAGGGCGACAGTTACGATACTGTCTCGGCCCCTCGGGTTCGTACACTGACATTGGAGTCGGTGGCCTGAGTCGACTTCAACGGTTCATCGCCCATCTGGTACGGGAGGTAAGACTCTATCCACCCACGAATCCCCTGTCAGTGGGTTTTATTTTGTGTGACAACTCACATCCCTGCAGTAGAATGTCGAACTGGTATTATAATAGCCAATACAACGAATATCCGACTGAGTTTCAAAATGGACGTTACTACTTTGACCATAGTGTGAATAGTGATTGGGAAAATCAGCCTTTTGAATATTATGGTCCATACCATGGTGAGCCCAATTACTATCCACATACGCACCGGTCATATGAGAAAAATTCTTATATTTCTCCTTTAGAAGAGTCTCTCAGGAAATTAGAAGAGTCGACACGTAGGATAGCTGAGATGAATAACTTAGTTTATAACGAAAGAAAACTTTCTATAGAGGAATCCCTCAAGCTGATAGCTGAGACGAACGAAAGAATTGCTCGAAATAATCTTAATTTTCAATACAGTGTCTCCAATAATACCCTTGAAAATGAGGATAGTTATTTGCATAATCAAGATGACGAGGATATAATTGGTAACACTACTTGTTTAGATGAGGTTCAACCATTTTCATGTTATTATAATGATTATGATGAGGATAGTGTTGATGAAGAATTTGAAATAAATAGGCCTAGTGATCAGGAATTTGCTAGTCCAACTGAGCTTACTAATAATATTATTTCTAGTTCAAATCCAAATAATTTTAATAATTATTCACCTATTCAAAAGGACGAGGATTTGACTAGAGATACCCCGTTTTAGACGATGTAGTATTTCCTTTTGATTACGAAGCTAATAATGGTTTAGCGGAACGAGTATATTTTGAGTCTAGCGATTTAGAAACAATAGACTTAGAAAAAAAAAAATGAACTCGTCGAGATGAGTGAGGATGTACCCGACTTAGAAGAATCAATTGACCATTTTCATGAATTAGATGACCTTGAAATTAGGGAAGTTGTGACTAGTCTTTCTAGAGACACTGAAAACTCTAAGTTTGGGGGTGATTATCATTCTCCATGTGATTTAACTCTTAGAAAGGTCCCTCACTTGGGACTTGACATATGTGCCTCAACCATTTTACAAGATTACCTTCATACACGTTTTCCTGAACCTAGTGATGTCCACAAGAAATTTCAGTTATTAGAAACCCATCCTCTGGTTGATGTGGCTTACCCAGGCTATGATACCCTGATTGACTTTGTTTTCCCACCAAATATTTTACTTCCAAATGTGGGAATGTTTGATTTTCAAATGTGTCGAATATTAAGTTTTGAGACTAAACCTAATTATTTTAGGAGATTAGGGTCGACATACTTGTTTAAGGAAGATCACCACTCTCATTGTGGTCAGCTGTGTAAGTCAAATCTGATTGACTTAGAGGATCCTCAATTATTCAGGTTATTATTATGTGCTTCTAAGTTTTTATTTGAGTTTTTCCAGACTCTAGAACCTGAACATTTGGATCTAACCTATGAGGAAACGCAACCCATGAAAATATTTTATTTGGACCCAGTTATAGATCCTGAACCTGAACCACAACTAGATGTAGTTGTCTTAAACAGGAAACTAGACAAGGGTGTGCATTATTTGTTCATTTTCTTGGCGTAAGGAGAGCAACTGTACCTTGGATCAGTGTGAGATTGATTGGGGTTCAACTACAGTCCAGACTGAAGTTAGTTTGTAGTAGGCTAATGTCTGTAGCGTCTTAATACAGTGTGTGTTCAATCTGCACTAGGTCCCTGGGTTTTTCTGCATTTGCGGTTTCCTCGTTAACAAAATTCATGTGTCTGTGTTATTTCTATTCCGCATTATATTTTGTTATATAATTGAAATATCATAGGTTGTGCGTTCTAATCAATCAATTGGAAATCCGACCTTTGGTTGATGATTGAGATTGATTGATACTTGAACATTGGTCTTTGGTACCGTTCAAGTGTTTTCTCTTGTATTCAATTAGACTCACAGATTCTATTTGCTTGAGTAAGAATTCAATCGAGAAAGAGAGATATAAATCTTTGATATACTTTTATCTAAATTGAGTCTGACTGTCTAGTTGATTCTCTAGAAAGTATATTGGAGTTAGTCCATACAGATTGCTAAGCGAAATATTGGGTGTGGTTGTTGTACCCCCGCTTTTTCAAGTTAAACCTCATAATCGTATTCCTCCTATAAAAACAGGGACACATATGAAACTGATGACGAGGATATGCCTCAGTGCCTTAAGTGTAAGGGGATTTGGTCATTTTGCAAACAAGTGTCCAAATCGGAAGAAATACACTGGGAACAAAGGTCTAGCTGCAACTCTTGATGAAATGTTTGACAACTATGATTCTAATAAAGACGAGAAATCAAGTGTTGCACTTCTTGGTGGAAACATTGATTTTGATAATTGTAGCAATACATACATCAATCTTGATATTCTTTCAGAAGAAAACTCAACCAATCTGGAAGAAAAAATTGACCCCTTCTTTGGAAACTCTATGTATAATGTTTCAGGTTCCACTGTGTGTCTAGCAGCTTGCACATCTCAGATGCTTGATTTAGATCCAAGATTGATGTGCTCGTATTGTTCTATAAAGGGTCATGAACTATCAAAGTGTTACTGATAGACACATTTTTGTGCCTAATCTGTCCTCAATGTTCTGTATTGTTGGTACTCGATTTCGTACTTATTTTGGTGTTTTATGTGTTTGTAGGTATTTTTGGGAAATAAACATTTTTGGAATTTTTGGCTCAAAAAGTTGCTAAAGGCACCCTGGAAAAATTACTAAAGGCACCCATCATTTCAGATACGGGCACCCAACAAATGGATAGAGGCACCCTCTTATTCTTCATTTGAAACAGATTCACATAATTTATGGGAGATCTCAAAGATTTAAGGAAAATATATCTTCTTGCCTATTATACAGGAAGTTTTCATATCTTGAAGTTAAAAGAGATAATATATTGATGAGTTTGTTTTTATTGAAAAGGAGAAAGAAAATCTGTGGTTTTATTTATAAATAAAAAAAGATAATATCCCCAGGATTTTATTCTAGCAAATAGAGGAAGATGTGTGATAAATGGAGAAAGAAATTATTCCTGAGATATATTTCATTAAAGAGAAGATCTGGTGGAGTTATGGAAGAATATTTTGAAAAGATGTTTGAGTAATGGGTTGTTGTGTATAAATAGGGTGCTAATAGGACCAAACAGGCATCCAGAGAGGGGGGAGTTTTGAAAGAGCAAAATAGTTGCGTTTAATTTTTCTTCATTTTCACCATTGTAAACACTTTTCGAGCAATAAAATAATCTTTTAAGAGTGTCTACAACATGATCAGCTAGACCCCTACACTGGGTCGATGGAGGAATCCGAATTTCATACATGGGTAAATTTGTTTTATTTTTCTACTTGACTTTTGCACTAACTAAAATATAATTATGATTTGAATTAATTAGTTATCATTTTATTTGATGGGTCATGCTTGCTTAGATGTTTGATGTCCCGTGCTTACAATTTATAACTAATATTTTGAGAATCTACTTTGGCAAAAATAAGAGTCCATGTTATTTTATTTATCAAGCGATAATTGTTGAGAATAAATAATTAAGCCTTATGATATGAATTCGGTGGAATCCTAGTCCCAGTAACTCTCGCCTTTGTTTATTATTTTCATTAAATATTTAAATTTAATCTTCACAAGTCTTAGGGTTCGAATCATTATTTACAACAACGATTAAAAATCACAACATTTTGGCGGCTAAGAACAGTTTTAGATATCTATCTTGAGGAATCATAAAGTATGACAAAGAGAACTTTGTGATCTCGTTCCTGATATGAAATTAGAAGAACCTCAAAGATCAATAAGAACATCATCCAGAAACAAGAAATATCAAGCTAAAGACAGACTGACCAGGCTTCACGCACCCTTAAGTGAAATCTTCAAGTCGTAACCTTGGATACAGTTCACGAAGAACCTAGGTTATAGAGGTCGACTCTAGTTATGCAACTAGGATGCAAGCATGCCAGGATTAAGAAATCCAGTTTCCAGAGTTCTCTCTAGTTATAGATTTTCAAGGCTCCAGGTTGCTTGGAATTCAAGCTAAGGTTATTTAGAATTCAAGCAAACACTTTATGTATGTAGATGAAATTCTTTTTAGGAAATTCATGTAAGCATGTGGAATGTATGCGTTGAGAAGATATAACTCTAGTGCTAACTTTGTACTCCCATCTAGGAAACATCTCTAACCATTTAGCTTTGAAACTGCTTTGTCCAAAATGCAAATAATTCTTTTAACACCCACTCTATTATTGCTCCAAGAAAATTCAATACCCGATTTAGGATCTTGAATCAACCCATAATGATCAAGACAATTATTGAAATCAATCATTGAAATCATTAACGGTTGTCTACCTCCTTTCTTTTCATAAATCCTCAAGTTAGTATTGAAATCACTTAAAACCATCCATGGTTTACCAAAAAAACTAATTTACTCTAGCTCCTCCCTATTGTTGAAGATGCATCATGCAACTCCAGTTACAAGTGAAAATGCCGGGGTTACCAAAATACACCTCCAACTTTTTCTTAGGAAATCTGTATGGACAAACTCAACACAACTACGAGAGTAAAAAGTCAATCAATGAAAGTGCCTAGAGTTATATCTATTTCTCTCTTGTCGTTAGAGCGTTTACATAATTGAATCCGTGAACCTAACTACAAAGAGAGTTCTTGGGCGATACCAAAGACCACTGTCCACGGATCAATCAAGTCTTATCCAACTAACAAGGTTGGACCTAGATACTCTGATTGAACAACCCACAACCTGTGATATTTTAATTATAATGATAAATAATATAATACGGAAAAAGAAATAACACATACACCAGGAATTTTGTTAACGAGGAAACCAAAAATGTAGAAAACCCCGGGACCTAGTCCAGATTGAACACCAAACTGTATTAAGCCTCTACAGACACTAGCCTACTACCAATTAACTTTGGTCTGGAATTTAGTTGAGACCGAACTCAATCTCCCACTGATTCAGGTACAATCGCGCTCCTTACGCCTCTTGAATCCCAACAGGACTCTACACAATTTATTCCCTTAGACGGTGGTACACCAACTAAGAATTGCTCCAACTCAATTGAAGACTTTAAACCAAATCTGTCTCCCACAGATTAAGCCTATAATTAATTTCCTGATTTACGATCCAAACAGATGATCAGATCAAACGATAGATCCAGGTGATGGAAATCGATAGCAACTTAGACAAAAGTCTGCTATCCTCAAAATCTGGACTTATGCAACCCGAAGTGCAGCCTAGATTATTATTCACCACACAAGTATAAAACTTGCGGAATCAACAAAGTATGAGACGAAGAGACTTTGTTGATTACTATCTATCTTGATTGATGGAGAAAGGCTCTACAAACAACCAAGATCAGGATACTTAAGTTATCAAGATAAAAGATAACTGGACCTGGTTTCACGAATTCCAGTGAAGTATTTATAGCCGCTAAACCCTAAAAGGGTTTCTGGAGAGGACGACTATAGATACTACTAGGACACACCAAAAAGTAGTGTCAGGATTCAAAGATCCCAGTTGCCTAGAGTTCCCCTTATATAGAATTCAAGCCTATGTTGCTTTAGGTTTAAGCTAAGATAGCTTTGGAACCAAGCAAACAATATTCACCATTAGATGATCTTATTCACATATACAAGATATACATTATGGTTAGGTAAACCGTAACCGAACCGTGTATAAAGACTATGTTCAATATGGTTAGCCGAAACTAGCCGATTTGAACTTAAAAGCTTAACACTCATTTTCATGTTCACTAAGACATTAATATTGGATCACAATCATGTGATCAAATGAGTCTAGTGTTAGTTAGAGAATTGATCAAATCCAAATTACTTCATAGAAATAATTTAATCGTAATTGAATCATAATTAATCGACATAGTTTGTAAATGTACAAAGTACAATTACTTGAGTTGTTCGTGAATTGGCTGAGTCACAGTACACGGAGTGGTTTGCAAACTTATATACAAAAACCGAGTTTCATAGTCTACAAAACTTCTCAGTTAATAAACCGGTTTGCAAACTTATGCAATTACCGATTTCCGGATTCTACAGAACTTTTCAGTTCGCGTACCGGTTTGCAATCTTTGAACCAAATCAAAGTTCCGGAGTCTACAGAACTTTTTAGTTCACGTACTGGTTTGCAAACTCAAGACCTTTGCATGTTCCAGAGTTCACAGAACATTCAACTTACGTATCGGTTTGGGTACTAAACCGGCTCTGGAATATAGTTTTTTGGCTCGCATACCGGTTTGATTATTTTAACCCGGTTCCCTTACCACAGTTCCACAATGGTATGTATACGAATATACATACCTATTCGGATCACGAAACAAACAAATTTTCCCATGATGTACATACTGAAAAAGTGGGGGTACAAGAACCACACCCAATATTTCGCTTAACATTATGTATGAACAAACTCCAATATACTTTCTAGAGAATCAACTAGACAGTCAGACTCAATCTAGATAAAAAGTATATCAAAGAGTTTATATCTCAGTCTCTCGATTTGATATATACTCAAGCAAATAGAAATCTGCGAGTCTTTACCAAATACTAGAGAGATAACTTGGATGGTACCAAAGACCAATATCCAAGTGTCAATCAATTTAAATCAACAACCAAAAGGTCGGATATTCTAATTTATTGAACAACACACAACCTGTGATATTTCAATTATATAACAAAATATAATGCGGAAAAGAAATAACATAGACACCAGAATTTTGTTAACGAGGAAACCGAAAATGCAGAAAAACCCCGGGACCTAGTCCAGATTGAACACACACTGTATTAAGCCGTTACATACACTAGCCTACTCCAAATTAACTTCGGTCTGGACTGTAGTTGAACCCCAATCAATCTCACACTGATCCAAGGTACAATTATGCTCCTACGTCTCTGATCCCAGCAGGATGCTACGTACTTGATTCCCTTAGATGATCTCACCCGCAACTAAGAGTTGATACGAACCAGAGTCTAAGACTTTAATAAACAAATCTGTATCGCACAGAAAAGTCTACGGTAATAGATAAATCCGTATCCCACGAATATACCTACGAGTTTTGTTCCTTATTTTGATAAATCAAGGTGAAAAGGAACCAATTGATAAACCGGACTTATATTCCCGAAGAACATCCTAGTATTATCAATCACCTCACAATAATCCTAATCGACGCAGCGAAAAAAGATATTGTGGAATCACAAACGATGAGACGAAGTGTTTGTGATTTCTTTATATCTTGCCTATCGAAAATATCAATCTCAAGCCAATTATTACAATTGTACTCGTACTATAGAAACAACAAGATCAGATCATACAACTACGAGAAAGTAGTATCGGTCTGGCTTCACAATCCCAATGAATTCTTTAAGTCGTTAACCTGGTTTAGAAGAAGAAACCAAAGGTTAAAGAAGAATCGACTCTAGCTTAACACAACTAGTATCACATACAAGGTGTAAGGATTAGGTTTCCCAGTTGCTAAAGTTCTCCCTTATATAGTCTTTCAAATCAGGGTTTGCAATCAATGTTAACTTGGTAACAAAGCATTCAATATTCACCGTTATATGAAAACCTGATTTAGATTCAAGCTACTATCCTTCAACCGTTAGATCGAAAACTAGCTTGTTACACACAAATGAAATGCACGTTTCTAGGCTTGTGTAACTGTACCCAAACTTGTACATTTGTTGGTTCAACAATAGTCAACCAAATGGTTATCCGTATGATCATTTTCATATCAACCATATTCTTCTTCACCATAACTAGTTCAAGTGACTCAAATGAACTAGTTAGAGAGTTGTTCAATTGCAAGGAAATCTTATGTAACTACACAAGACACAATCGAAGCAAAAACGATTTGATTCACTCGAATCGGTTCATGAAATATATAGCCACGGTTTGCATTTGCATTCCTTAGTTTATATAAGAATAAGTTCACAAACATCATTTTTAGGTATAACCTACTCAAGTTCGCGGACGGAGTTCACAAACTCCAGCAGAAATTTTCGGGACAAGAACTTCCGCCAGTTCGCGGACTTGGCTCACGCCACCATGCCGGTTCTCTTGATCAACAAAGTTCGCAAACTTCGGTTCAAGGAATAAGGACTTATACATATATGTGTTTCCACAACAATACTTATATCCTTCAATGGTTATACAATCTAAACTCTCATTTCAATCATTGGAACATTCTTAGAGGACGTTGATATTCTATAGTTGTTATTCACAAACTATTTTTCGTCAAAGTAAGCAATTTCCAAAGTGATTGAAACTTGTCATGGCTTTCGTCACTAGGTAAATATGAACTTGGTTAAAGCGAAATATTACCAACACATATTTCGAGAAATAGATAGGCGAGATAAACTCGGCTCGAAATAGCAAATGTGTATAATCTAAGTCTATATAGCAAAACGACTTTGGTCTCAAGATAGGAGATAAATATACTTTTGAGTGATAGATAAGTTCAAGTCTCCACATACCTTTTAGTCGATGAAGATCCACCGGTTCCTTGAGTAGTCCTTCGTCTTGTATGATAATTGACATGGAGTTCTTGAGCTCAACTACACTTTCTATCCTAGTCCGGGACCTTAGCTATAGTAGACTAGAAATCAAGACTTATAGTTTTGATCACTAACATTGACAAACATGCTTGAGATAGCAACGCATGCGAGTTCGACCGAGCAATGCTCTAACAATCTCCCCCTTTGTCAATTTTAGTGACAAAACTATCAATACATATGGAATACCAAAAATAAATAAATTAACTTTTGTAGCTCCTATTCCATACGCCTAATCTTCAACATTACTTGAAATCTTCTTCACTTCCAAGTACTCCAATAATCCCAAAGGTTGTAAGTTCAGCATTATCGTTGTTGAAAATCCATAGCTATAACAACGAGAAAACAAGAGTTCTCAATCATTGTTATACAGTGTCATAGTATCATTACACAGCGTCAAAGTTTAATTGTATCACAACTTCAACAACAATACTTTGGTGATATGTATCGCTCCCCCTTAGTCAATACTCCATCTCACATGGAAACCACTCCCCCTTACACAATGATCCGAAAACCATATGTATTTGTAGTGTGAACTACATATTAATTCTCCCATTTTTTGTCAATAAAATTGGCAAAGGTACAAGAACGGGATCCTAGTGAAATTTCCGAAAGTGACATTTCTTGACCAAAAGAAAGCAAAAATATATCATCTTATTTAGATGCAATCATAAAGCCGAAGCTAAATGCATTCATCAAGGAGTTTGTAAAGATACAAGATAACCCCTATAATATTTCACAGTCGCACTCCCCACAAAGATTTAGCAATTAAGCACAAGTTCAATTAAGAACTCTCCCCCATACAATGTCATTCCCGAAAGAACAACAAGAGCGACCTTAATTTTGAAAGAAAAGAAGGATTTCTTTCGACATAACAAATCACATACAGTATGAATTTGAATCCAAAAAATCACAACATACACAAGAGAACCCATGATTAATTTAATCGACAATGCTCAACAAGTATGAATTTGAATCCAAAAATGTTCAATTAAACTAATCACAAGAGAACCCATGATTAATTTAATCGACAAATGCTCAACATAAGTGAACTTATGGAGACTTAAAAACATACAATTAGATTAATCACAAGAGAACCCATAATTAATCTAATCGAAATACACAACCAAACTAATCACAAAAGTAATCAATTTAATTGGTCATGCTCGACATAAGAAAACCTACGGAGCAATAACTAAATAACCAAACAAGATGATTAATTTAGTTGAATATGCTCGACATAAAGTATCTCACGGAACAACAACATAGCTAATCATAAAAATAATCAACTTGGTCGTTCAACGCTCAACGTAAGACACTTTACGGAGCCTCACAGTAATACATAAAATATGGATCAGGGAAGATCAATACTGCGGAATACACAAGGATTCATTCTATTTTCCATCACTATTCGCATAGCGACATTCAATAGACATAATCCTTCCAAACAAAATATTTTAACCTATCTTCCATCAATAATTGACATAATAGGCTTAACTTTTGTATTTGTCAAAAGTCTATCCATTCTTTTATCAATACATGCATATCGACATACGAAAGACTTTATTTTTGACAAGGTATGGGACAATCATAGTTCACGGACGTAAACACACATATCCCATAACAAATTTGCAATATATAAAACCATAAAGATTAATACTGCAAAAATCATCTTCCAAACAAATTTAGAGTTTAAACCAATAAATCTAAAAATAAGAAGATGAAAAAGTTGGACATAGCTATGTGTAATCACAATAATGGATACTCCAAGCTCTAGTTATTCTTCTAACAAAAACAAGAAAATAGAAGATTTACTAGGCAAACATAAACTCAGATAGAGAATATGCTCTGAAAAACACTAGATCCGGTCAGCAGCCAGAGATTGAACATGGACGAGCTCATCAGTTGCTTCCTTCAGTTCGTTTTTCAAAAACTCAAGATTCCTTGTTCCGATTCCAAGTTGTTCACTTACGACTTCAAAATCTTGAAGAAGATTTCCTACCAGTTGTGATGATATCTGAACTGGTAGTTTGTTTTCATGATCAATGGCATGAAGGCATGTTATGAAAACAGGATTCTCATGAAACTAGATAGTCTTCCCTTTATTGACTTCATCATCTTCGTTTCCTCCATTCATTGTGCACACAAAAACCTTTGACCTTTCAGAACAGTGTAACACGGGATAACACCCAAGTATAAAAATAAGTTCCATGGAAAACCCTAGGAGAACTTGTACACATTCGTGTGGGCCAGAAGTTCGTGCACTGGTAGTCACAGCCTTAAGATGTGACAAAAAGGAAGAAGAATGAAGTTTGAGTGGCAAGACTAATAGTTGAGAACCAACTATTTGGAGGAAGTACACGCAAACATGAATTTTTCTCAAGAACAAAGGATCATGATTATCTACAAGAGAAAAACTGGAGCCAAGCTCAACAGATTTTAAAGATCAACAATAAGAAAGGAAGAGAATACATATAACCTTGACAGCACTTCTCAAGATACACTTCTTGAGAACAATGAGCATCCTTCTTAAATTAAAAGAGGGATGTTGTAGTGAGTAGTCTTGGTGTATTAAGATGAGCATTTTTCTCATCAATTTTGACTTCTTCTTTTTCTCCTTCAGAAGGATTTAGAGACAAATCACATGACATAGTTGGTGGAGTTTTATTAAGAGATGAACTAGGAATACATGAGTCAATCGCTTTCCATGTTTTTTTAATGCCCCGTTTGAGTCTGTTTATGCTTATCTTAAGTTCTGAGACTCGATTATTGATATGTAAGCAATCTGGAGCTGAACTCTTGGATTTGCGGCCTTCTTCAGGGAGTGACAAGAAACTTGACCTTTCTTTCTTTCTCCTATATCTTTTCCTCTTTTCAGAGTTATTTAATAAGTCAGTTACTCTTCGGTCGTTCTTCCTTCTACCATTTTTTGTTTCAAAGGCACGATTAAGAAAAACTTATCATAGTAGTTTTTATGATTGTCTAAAGTGCCCTTTACTCCAACAATGTGAGAGACATGTTTGATGACTTCTTTAGACATCCATGCAAGCATGTTGTGAAGTTTTTCATTCCTTAACCGAAAACGACATCTTCGCTCAGAATGTCCTTTATTTCCACAGTAATAGCAGTTAAAGGAAATTATTCTTAACCGTTCTCGTGTGAGAAATTTCCTAACACGGACACGGACAGTCCCCAAAAGAATGAGCTAATGTCGAAAGATCGCGCGGGTGGTTTTCGATAAGATTCAATGGCCCTTGTGACTTTCAGTTCTTCCAACGTTCGGGTATGTATTCTTTTTCTTGCCCACTCAGTCGGATTGCATAGTTCTTTCGTTATTGAAAATCTTTCCTTATTCCTTAACCAGGGCGTGAATGCCTTAGCCCAGCTTGCACGTAGTCAGAAAACGGCGAATCTCGCAGCAGAGGGTGACAATGCTGAGCCTCAGAGAACGACGGCTCTCGCGGCAGAGGGTGACAATGCCGAGACTTCTTGCGGTGAAGAAGATCTCAAAAAGGAGGAAAGCTCGGAATCTAGTGATGATGAAAATAGCTCTTCCGATAGCAGCGCTGAGTCTTCTTCTAATCAGTCTGAAAGTGAATCAGTGAGTCTTCCACGCATTCTTTTTCTTCCTTTCTCGCTTTTTTTTTTTGTTTTGAAAAATGTATAAAGCACGATATCGCAGGGAGAACCCGCTCCTGAAGATGGCCCTGAGGCGGAAAACCGTGGAGATACAACTTTGAAAAAGAGGGGGTCTAACAACACCACCCAATATTTCTCTTAGAAATCTGTATGGACTAACTCCGAAATACTTTCTAGAGAATCAACTAGACAGTCAGACTCAATCTAGGTAAAAGTATCTCAAGGAGTTAATATCTCTCTCTTGTTTTGATTTACTCGAGCTAATAGAAATCAGCGAGTCTTTAATCAAACACAAGGAATAACTTGGATGGTACCAAAGACCAATATCCAAGGATCAATCAATGACAATCAACAACTAAAGGTTGGATTACTCTAATTGATGATCTAACACACAAATTGTATTATTTCAATTATAAAGATAACACAATATAATGCGAAAATTGAAATAACACAGACACCAGAAATTTTGTTAACGAGGAAACCGCAAATACAGAAAAAACCCGGTACCTAGTCCAGATTGAACACACATTGTATTAAGCCGCTATAGACACTAGCCTATTCCAAGCTAACTTCGTACTGGACTGTAGTTCAACCCCAATAAGTCTCCCACTGATCCAAGGTACAGTTGTACTCCCTACGCCTCTTATCCCAGCAAGAAACTGCGCACTTGATTCCCTTAGCTGATCTCACCCACAACTAAGAGTTGCTACGACCCAAAATCGCATGCTTTTACAATAAACAAATCTGTCTCCCACATACAAGTCTATCAAAGGATCAATCTGTCTCCCACAGATAAACCCAAAAAGTTTTGTTCCGTATTTTGATAATAATCAAGGTGAACAAGAACCAATTGATAATCCAGTCTTATATTCCCGAAGAATATCCTAGAGTTATCAACCACCTCACAACAATCTTAATCATATGGTAGCGAAACAAGATGTTGTGGAATCACAAACAATGAGACGAAGATGTTTGTGATTACTTTTTATATCTTGCCTATCAGAGATATCAATCTCAAGCCAATCAATCTGATTGTACTTGTACGATAGAAGATGCAAGATCAGATCACACAACTATGATAAAAGTAGTATCGGTCTGGCTTTACAATCCCAATAAAGTCTTTAAGTCTTTAACCTGGTTTTAGAAGAAGAAAACCAAAGGTTAAAGGAGAACCGACTCTAGTATGCAAACTAGTATCACACGTAAGGTGTGGGGATTAGTTTTGCACAATACTAGATGTCTCCTTTATATAGTCTTTCAAATCAGGGTTTGCAGTCAATGTTAGCTTAGTAACAAAGCATTCAATATTCACCGTTAGATGAAAACCTGATTTAGATCCAAGCTAATAGTTCTCAACCGTTAGATCGAAAACTTAGCTTGTTACACACACTTGACAATGCACGCTTCTAGGTTTGTTAACCGTACCCAGACGTATGCACTTGTTGGTTCCACAACAGTTAACCAAAAGGTTACCCATATGAGCATTTCATATCAACCACGTTTCTTCTTCACCATAACTAGTTCAAATGACTTCAAATGAATTAGTTAGAGAGTTGTTCAATTGCAAGGAAATCTTATGTACTACACAAGACACAATTGAAGCAAAGATGATTTTATTTACTTGAATCGGTTCATGAACTTTTATAGCCATGGTTTGCAAACTGCATTCCTTAGTATTTTTAAGTTTAACTTCAGAAATCATCTTCAGATATATAACCTTCTCAAGTTCGCAGACTAGGTTCGCGGACTTAAGTTACCAGGCAGAGTTTACAAACTCCAGAAGAAATTCTCGGGTATGAGAACTTCGCCGGCTCGCGGACTGAGTTCGCGGACTTAGCTTCACGCAAGTAGTTTGTCAACTCCAGCAGAAATTCTCGGGTTTGAGAACTTCGGCAGTTCGCGGACTGAGTTCGTGGACTTGGCTCATGCCATTCTTCCGGTTCTCTTGATCAACAAAGTTCGCAAACTTTGGTTCAAGGAATAAGACTTATACATAAATGTGTTTCCACAACAATGCTTATGTCCACCATTGGTTATGTAATCTAAACTCTCATTCTAATCATTGAAACATTCTTAGAGGACGTTATAAAGTTGTTACACCATTTCTCGTCAACGCAATTTTCAAGATGATTGAAATATATCATGACTTTCGTCACATGGTAAAGATAAACTCAATTAAAGCGAAAAGCTTACCAACACATATTTTGAGATATAGATATGCGAGGTACACTCGGCTCGAAATACCAAATGTGTATAATCCAAGTCTATATATATAGCATACGACTTCTTGTCTCAAAGAGTATGAGATAGAGTATATAGACTTTTGAGTGACAGATAAGTTCAAGTCTTCACATACCTTTTTTTAGAAGTTCCACCGGTTCCTTGAGTAGTTCTTCTACTTGTATGATGAATCGCCATGAAGTCTTTGAGCTCAACTACACTTTCTATCCTAGTCCGAGACTTAGCTATAATAGACTAGAAATCAAGACTTATAGTTTTGATCACTAACATTGACAAACATGCTTGAGATAGCAACGCATGCGAGTTCGACCGAGAAATGCTCTAACAATCTCCCCCTTTGTCAATTTTAGTGACAAAACTATCAATACATATGGAATACAAAAAAGATAAAGAAATTTTAGTAGCTCCTATTCCACATGTCTAATCTTCAACATTCCTCGAAATCTTCGTCACTTCCAAGTACTCCAATGATCCCAAAGGTTGTAAGTTTAGCATCACCGTTGTTGAAGATCCGTAGCTATAACAATGAGAAAGCATCGGTCTCGATCATTGTTATACAGTGTCATAGTATTATTACACAGTGTCAAAGTCCAATTGTATCACAAATTCAACAATAATACTATGGTGATATATATCACTCCCCCTTAGTCAATACTCCATCTCACATGGAAACCACTCCCCCTTACACAATGATCCGGAACCATATTTATTTGTAATGTGAACTACATATTAATTCTCCCCCTTTTTGTCAATAAAATTGGCAAAGGTATAAGAACGGGATCATAATGAAATTTCCGAAAGAGACATTTCATGACTAAAAGAAAAAATACACACCAACTAATTTAGATGCAATCATAAAGCCGAATCTAAATGCATTCATCAAGGAGTTTAAAGATACAAGATAACCCCTCTAAAATTCCACAGCGGCACACCCTTCAATATATGACCATTAAGCACAAGTTCAAAATAACTCTCCCCCATTTGATGTCATTCCCGAAAGAACAACAAGAGCGACCTTAATTTCAAAAGAAAAAAAGGATTTTGAAACAAAAAAGACACTAACAAAACAAGAACAACTCTACAGAAACTGAACTTGAGTAAGCCTACTGGAGTTTCAAACTCAATTTCCCAAAAGATAGAGATAAGCATAGGTCCAAGAGTTATATAAACGTTTTAATGAACCAAAACAACACCAATAGACTGCCGCAAGTGTTGAAACGTAGCAGTGTCTAATGGTTTGGTAAGAATATCAACCAATTGTTGTTCGGAAGGCACAAATTCCATACTTATGATACCATTTTCATAGATGTCACGAATAAAATGGTACCTTATGTCAATGTGCTTTGTTATTGAGTGCTCAACGGGATTCTCAGTGATTCGAATCGCACTAGATTTATCATAAAAGATCTTCATTATTCCAGTATCAACTCCATAATCAGCTAGCAT
The DNA here is from genome assembly GCF_003573695.1 of Papaver somniferum. Lineage (NCBI taxonomy): Eukaryota > Viridiplantae > Streptophyta > Magnoliopsida > Ranunculales > Papaveraceae > Papaver > Papaver somniferum. Next base: position 8,717,116 of record NW_020653081.1, read on the forward strand.
TTGTTTCATCCATATGAGTTGAGTACAACATGATCCAGCAGCAACATATTCTGCCTCACATGTATATGGAGATTGATAATTTTGCTTCTTGCTATGCCAAGATACAAGATTCAGTCCTACAACATGCTATGATTTAACTCTTCATGTTATGCTAGTCAAATTGCACTTGTTGGTTCAACAACAGTTAACCAAAAGGTTAGGCATATGAGCATTTCATATCAACCACGTTCTTCTTCACCATAACTAGTTCAAATGACTTCAAATGAACTAGTTAGAGAGTTGTTCAATTGGAAGGAAATCTTATGTACTACACAAGACACAATTAAAGCAAAGATGATTTGATTCACTTGAATCGGTTCATGAACTTTTATAGCCACGGTTTTCAAACTGCATTCCTTAGTCTTTTTAAGTTTAAGTTCAGAAATCATCTTCAGATATATAACCTTCTCAAGTTCGCAGACTAGGTTCGCGGACTTAAGTTACCGGGCAGAGTTTACAAACTCCAGCAGAAATTCTCGGGTATGAGAACTTCGCCGGTGCGCAGACTGGGTTCGCGTACTTAGCTTCACGCAAGTAGTTTGTCAACTCCAGCAGAAATTCTCGGGTTTGAGAACTTCGGCAGTTCGCGGACTGAATTCGCGGACTTGGCTCATGCCATTCTTCCGGTTCTCTTGATCAACAAAGTTCGCAAACTTTGGTTCAAGGAATAGGACTTATACATAAATGTGTTTTCACAACAATGCTTATGTCCACCATTGGTTATGTAATCTGAACTCTCATTCCAATCATTGAAACATTCTTAGAGGACGTTAGATAGTTGTTATACCATTTCTCGTCAAATCAATTTTCAAGATGATTGAAACATATCATGACTTTCGTCACATGGTAAAGATAAACTCGGTTAAAGCAAAAAGCTTACCAACACATATTTCGAGATATAAATAGGCGAGGTATACTCGGCTCGAAATACCAAATGTGTATAATCCAAGTCTATATATATAGCATACGACTTCTTGTCTCAAAGAGTAGGAGATAGAGTAGATAGACTTTTGAGTGACAGATAAGTTCAAGTCTTCATATACCTTTTTTTCGGGAAGTCCCACCGGTTCCTTGAGTAGTTCTTCTACTTGTATGATGAATCTCCATGAAGTCTTTGATCTCAACTATACTTTCTATCCTAGTCCGAGACTTAGCTATAATATACTAGAAATCAAGACTTATAGTTTTGATCACTAACATTGAAAAACATGCTTGAGATAGCAACGCATGCGAGTTCGACCGAGCAATGCTCTAACAAGATTTGTCTCCAACCGTGCCAGCTGCGCCTGGCGACCCGGAAATGGAGGTCGATTAAGATGAAGATGTTGTTGCGGCTCAAGTAGCGGAGAGTGCTCCAGCGACCGCTGGCGCCATTATAGTTAGGAATCCCTTTCCAGTTTCCGGTTCGGTTGCGGGTGCCGTTTTTGCTCCACCATACTTAGTTTCTTACCCAGATCATGTGTTGATCAATGGCTTCAGCGTGCCAGCCAAATACGAGATGTTATATACCAAGATATGGGAAAGGTATGGACACATCGCCACCACCAAAAAGGTTACTAGTCGGTTTACACTGGTCAAGCGTGTGGAGGAAGCTTTATCTTCAATTGACGACATGTGCAAAGTGACTGGCCATACCGTTTCTGAGGACGTGGTCTCAAGCGGGAAGTTCCATCGTGACGTGTGCGTAGACCACGGGTTCAACGTTCCCTGTTTTGTTGAAGGTTTTTCTGAGATCGAAAAGTTGCAGACCACGTCGGCTGAATGCCCTTCCGCAGATGAGGTCGCACAGCAGTAGGCGGAGATCAAAAGGTTGTCCACGGAGCGGAAGATGTAACGGGCGCCTCTCGGGAAAGCACGAAGGAGGCTCTCTCCAAGAAGAGAAAGCCATTACTAAATGGTTTTCCTTGAATGTACTCATGTTTTCTGAGCTTCTTTATTTAGGATTTTTTTTTCTTTCTGAGAGGCGAACATAGCGCCTGGTTCATAGTTCGATTTGAATTGATAGATAATCGTCTTCTACGAGGGTTTTGGATTATTCTTTGGAATGAATTATTATTTTTTTTTAGAATAATGCTTCTATTTTTTTGTTTTGACTATATGTGGCATAAATACCCCAGGAGAGTCATGGAGTTGTGAATGTTGTGTTTTCAGTAGAAAGTATGGGATGAAACATGGGGATAGCATGGTTGTCGGTTTCTACTATCTATGTGAAAATTCTAGGTAGTAGAACATGCAACTCGTCTGACAAGACTTACTTTCTTTTTAGAGTCTCCCAACAAAATGGATCTCCCGGATGTAAATATGAGTTTTTGTGGGCGGCGGCGCCGTGACTGTGAAAAGTCCCCAATCATTCCTAAGTCCCAAGTCGTTCCAGAGTCGTCTGAAACCGAGGCGGCAGCTAGTCTGCTTCTATCATCTCGATATCTGGGTTGAAAAGATGGAATCGGAAATCGGGAATTGATATTGTGACCGATAGATTAATCTCCCACTATGGTTTCCAATTGTTTGAGGGTGAAATAGTTTCTGCTGATTTTGGTAATTTCGAGTGTGTGGGTGAGAAACGAGTCTAAACCCTAAACAATGTACTGCAAGGGAGTACTTTGATTCGAGAGATCAATCTGTACAAATCCGGCCTAAACCAAGAAATGGTCGTTCCAGACTTGCTTCGGTCACAGAGTGAAGGAGAAGGGTTGGTCTAGGGAGGGAAGTGGAGAGAGTGTTGAGACCAGAATAGTTGATTCGGGAAGAGTAGTTGTTTGATGACTTGTATCAGAAAGTGGAAAGCTAACAGATGGGAAAGCTAACAAGTGATTTCTGAGTATTGTATTCTCCTGCCCAAAACTTGTCCTTTGGTGGAAATAGGTGAGACCTATTTATACAAGTCGCAACAAAACGTACCCTGGTCTTGTAAGAAGTGGAAACGGTTGAGTAAATGGAAAAAAGCGGTAACGGGTAACGCCTGGAATTGATGTTTCCTATATTTACTAACCGCCTCACTCTTATGACATTTCTTGTAACGGGCGTAGTGTACGCCGCATGCTGTAAACCGCCAGACCAATACCCTGATGAGCATCCCCCAGTTTTGTGACATGTTTTGATGTCTCGAGTGTTTTCGTGGAAAACGTGTAGCATGTTGCTATTTTTTGGAAAGTTATGATTGAGAGGCTTGTCGGTTCGGTGGTGACCTTCGATGGCCGAGATTTTGCATCTTGAGAGGAAGGTTAGCCGTTGATTGTTGCAACCCTCCGTTTGGCGGCCAGCGGCATGGAGGCATGGCCATCACGGCTCATGCATGTTCTTGGCGCGACCCAAATTAGGGTTTGGCACAAACCGTGGAAATTTGGCATAGCATCCAAGAGGTTGCCACAAATCGTTTGGTTTGGTGGCAAGCTTGTACGACTGAGACTTGCGTCTCAGAAGGAGAGGTAGATGTTGATTGTTGCAACCCTCCGTTTGGCGGCCAGCGGCATGGAGGCATGGCCAGCACAGTGCGTGCATGCTCTTGGCGCGGCCCAAATTAGGGTTTGGCACAAACCATGGAACTTTGGCGTCGCAGCCAAGAGGTTGCCACAAATCGTTTGGTTTGGTGGCAAGCTTGTACGGCTGAGATTTGCGTCTCAGAAGGAGGTGTAGCCGTTGATTGTTACAACCCTCCGCTTGGCAGCCAGCGGCATGGAGGCATGGCCGGTATGGCTTTGGCATGGTTTAGGCGCGGCCAAAATTAGGGCTTGGCATTGGGATAAAAGTTTCCACGCGTTTGGTGGCGAACTTGGACGGCTGAGATTTGCATCTCAGAAGGAAGGGTGGCCGTTGATTGTTGCAACCCGTCGTTTGGCATCCAGCGGCATGGAGGCATAGCCGGCATGGCTTTGGCATGGTTTAGGCGCGGCCAAGCTAGGATTTTGGCGTAGTTTTAGGCGCGGCCAAAATTAGGGTTTTGGCATAGTTTGGGTGCGGCCAAAATTAGGGCTTGGCATTGGGCCAAAAGTTGCCACGTGTTTGGTGGCGTACTTGGACGGCTGAGATTTTCATCTCAGAAGGAAGGGTGGTCGTTGATTGTTGCAACCCTTCGTTTGGTAGCCAGTGGAATGGAGGCATGGCCGGCATGGCTTTGGTGCGGAGGTGTGGCTGGCATGGAATGCCATTGGCATTATGGTGCGGCTGGCATGGTTGGCATGCCTTTGGCGCGGAGATGTGGCTGGCATGGCATGCCATTAGCATGGTTGTGCGGCTGGCATGGTTTGCATGCCTTTGGCGCGGAGATGTGGCTGACATGGCATGCCATTGGCACGGTGGTGCGGCTGGCATGGTTTGCATGCCTTTGGCGCGGATATGTGGTTTGCATGGCATGCCATTGGCACGGTGGTGCGGCTGGCATGGTTGGCATGCCTTTGGCGCGGAGATGTGGCTGGCATGGCATTCCATTGGCACGGTGGTGCGGATGGCATGGTTGGCATGCCTTTAGCGCGGAGATGTGGCTGGCATGGCATGTCATTGGCACGGTGGTGAGGATGGCGTGGTTGGCATTCCTTTGGCGCGGAGTTGTGGCTGGCATGGCATGCCATTGGCACGGTGGTGCGACTGGCATGGTTGGCATGTCTTTGGCACGGATATGTGACTGGCATGGCATGCCATTGGCATGGTGGTGCGGCTGGCATGGTTGGCATGCCTTTGGCGCGAGGATGTGGCTGGCATGGCATGTCATGTCATTGGCACGGTGGTGCGGCTGGCATGGTTGGCATGCCTTTGGCGCGGAGATATGGCTATTAGGGTTTAGCGTGTCGAAACCCTAGTTTAAAATATATGGCACGCGTGATTGGCACGTTTGGCTAGCATGCGCGGCTTGCAGGTGTGGAGATGATGCCAGTCAGTACCGAGGGCTCTGCCGTGGAGCATGGAATTTACATAAAAAAAAGTACCCCTGTAATTTTACGCAGACATGTTGAATGGTTTAATAAATGTACTAGTGGCGACATTATTACTCTAGTGTGACTCACTGTTTGACTAAGTTTTTTCGATTTTAACCTAAACTAAAAACCACCATCAACACCTGCGTACCTATTTATTTTTGTAGGAGGCCTCCCCTTACTCTTTCCCTTTTGTGGTTCCTTGATATCATACCTAAATTGTGGATATAAGAAATCTCTCAAGTTACTCAACCATATTTGCTTTTAGCCACGTCTTAGTGTAGCATATTTCTCGGCTAGAGCTTTTCCAATCTTGGTAACGGAAAACGTTCCTCCAAAATCTTGATCAAATATTGTTTCACGGAATGATAATTGTTGTCAAAAGGGATCAAAATCTTGAATAGGGATCACTTTTTCTTGGTATGTGGCTATAACATGCCGACATGGGAGTCCCAAATTTTTCATGTTTGGACAAACACACTCTTCTTCATAATCTCCCAATTCAAAATGTTGTACTTCATACATTATATTATCAATTGCGCGGTTCGAAACTTGAAATGTAATTCCCCTTAGCAACGAATTGTCTAACCAGTTGGTGTATTTTTACTTGGGCTTTTTTCAAAAGACTCTGTAACTCTATCGTGATCACGGCAGAAATACGCATCCATGGCTTTGAATAACGTAACTAACCCACCATTAGAACTACGAAGTTTATTCTTCGACCGGTTGTGAGATAACTTCGTCGTACTTGTAGCTTGGTTGTCAAAGTGCCTATATTGGTTAGTAAACTCCGCTACAAACTTCTCTTTGTGCGGATCCAACCAATTATCCAACAAATACTTCACAACACTTGGATAACTTCTTTTCCAATGAGACACTAACATACGATCTCTATCTTCATATTCATCCACGGTGATAGAATGTGTCAAGGATTTCCACTCCATTTTGAAACTATCCCATTTTAGTTCCGCCAACTTGTCATCCTTCTTATATTTCTCTTTGGCTTCCTCTTGTTAATGTAACGGTAGTTTCTTTATTCTATCCATTTCCCTTTTTTTGTTGGACGAACAATGCATGCACTTAGTTTCAATACTATTCCACAAGTGGAACGTGCAAACAAGGTTACGAGCTTCCGGGAAAACCCTCTTGATTGCATTCAACAAAGCTTGTTCGTTATCGGTAATAATCAACTTTGGAGTAAATCCCTCTACGTAGAATAACTTCACTTGTTTTATTTCCCACACATAGCTCTCTTCGAGCTCATTTTTCAAGAAGCAAAAACCAACACTAAAAGGAGCATTGATAGAAGTTTGCCCGATAATGTTCAACAACGACATCTCAAACTTGTTGGTTTTGTATGTGCAATCCATTAGAAGCACTTGATGAGAGTAACATGCCAACTTTACAAACTCAGGATGATCCAATAAAAGATGTTTTATTCGTCTTTTCTCATCTTCATCGTGGAAACCGAGTAATTATGCGTCTCCCCCTGTAGATGGGGAAAAACGATTTGCTGGTTTTTACGGGATTGAGGAGATGACCGTGCGGAGGAGACTCGTTGAACCGAGCAAATTCTCAACCTTACACATATGCACTGCAAGAAGGGAGTGCTTTAAGTTCGAGAGATCAATCTATAGGACTCCGGCCTAAACCAAGACAATGGTCGTTCCAGAGTCAATTCGGTCACAAGAGAGGATGGGTCGATCTGTAGGAGGGAAGCTGAGAAATATGTGAGATCAATGGTGATCAAAGGTTGTAGGTGTGTTGGGTATTCTGTGTGAAAAATAAAATAAGCTCTGATTGATTGAATTTTCTCTGTTGAGTGTAATTGCTCAGACGTTGAGTTGTTAATCTCGTGTTGTCTGCTTGACGAGAGATTGTCTGTATGAACTTGCCGAGAAATTCCTTGTCTTCTTTCAATCATGATTCAGAGGCCTTTTATATTGCTGAATTGAAAACACCATGATCCCATGAAGTGTGACAGTTGCTGTAATCAGAGAGTGGGGAAGTGGGAAATCATGCCGAAACCAGTTGCTCATCGTGTGAAGACTTGGTTAATTTTCCACCCACTACTTTGCTGACTCCTCCAACTGATTGCACGACTTGCTCACATTCTCATCGTTTGTATGAACACACGCGTCGTAGACCGCCAGACCAAAACCCTAGTTAATATCCCCCATGTGACACGATTGACATCTCGTGATTGTGGAATCTGTTGCTGACTTTATGAGACGATGAGTCCTTGTGTTGTTGAGTCGAATGTGATTTGCAAATGTTCAACATGTCTGCTGAAGACAAAAGTATATTGTCGAATAAATGTTGATAACTTAAGGTGAGCAAATGTTGCTGAATCGTTGAATATTGATAGTTTGAACCAATATTCCTTAGTCTGAGCAAATATTGCTCGTTTGAGCAAGTGTTGCTCGTCTGATGAATTGTTGGTGTCAGGACCAGATAAAATAAAATATTAATTTAATATACTGGCAGCTAGGCCTAGCATAATAATAAAAGTGTTGATCACGGGATCATCATAAAATTATTAGTATTTGAATCTGCTCAGAATTATGTTTTGCAGAGCTCTGGATTCGAAACCCTAATTTTTGATCAATTGATGATTTATTGAAAATCAATTGAAGGAGGGACCGGCTACATAGGATGACGAATCGACCCTGTAACACCCAAATGCTCAGATGAGCAAAATACCAAAGTCTCCTGAAGACCAGTTGGTGAAAGGATGATTAAATGCTGGTTTAATCATTTATTAAAATAATGTTCGTGTGACCGCTAGGTAGTAAAACCTGATTATGGAGAGATGAGGGAGGGTCATAGGACCGGATCTTGGTGGTCATGGGACCAGCTGATGGTCGTTTGAGCAAACTCCCAGTTTTTTGAGAAGAGTTTGGACCCAATATGAGCAATTGAGCAAATTAGATCAAAATTATTAAAACATGTGGGGCCGGCTATTTCCAAGCCCTAGGGTCGGCCTTGGTAGGTCAAGTATACATGCCCGAGTCATCATAATGTTCGTGTCTCAGTCCTGAGAGTTTCGGTATTTTCTGATGCGCGTTTGAGCAACATTTTGAGAAAATATGAAGGATTCGGGGTTTCGCTGAAACTAGGGAATCTTCATGAAGATGATGAAAAATTATTAATAAAATAAGAGATTGCAAGGTGTGGGACCGGCCACGGCTAGGGCATGGCCGACCAGCTAGAAAGATCGGTCTCGCAGCACCTTTCCCAATTTTATGTATTTTCCCTGATGTGTGGGAAATATCATGAAACTGAGGAATTTCATGAAGTTAAGAAATTTCCATGAGATTATGGAAATAATAATAATAAAATAGGGAGCCATGAAGTGTGGGACCGGCTATGGCCAAGGCATGGCCGGACGGCCAAAGAGCCCGTCCCAAGGCACTTTTTCCAATTTTATAATATTTTTCATGATTTTAGGGAAATATCATAAAATCAAGAGGTTTGTTGAAACCAAGGAATATGTTGAAATCAGGGAGTTTCCATGAGATGAGGGAAACATAAAAAATAATAATAATAAAGTAAGGGACGTGTGGGACCGGCTAAGGCATGATCGGCCGGCTAGGGCCCGGCCCCCCAATTTTCCTAATTTTATGTTATTTTTCATGAATTGAAGGAAATTTCATGAATTTTAGGAGTTTTCATGAAACGAAGGATATTTGCTCAAATGAAGAGATTTTCATGAGATCAAGGAAAATAATAAAAATATGATAAAATATAAAATTGGTCGTGGGACTGGGAATGGGACTGGCCACGGCACGACCGGGCGGCCGGTTGGCCCAGTCCCCTGACGCCTCAATTAATATTTTATTGTTTATTATTTTCTTCCTATTTTGCATAGGTTCATCGTTCCTTCGTGTTTTGGAATGCTCGTTCGTGCATTCAGGTGCTCGTTTGTGCATTATTGTTGAGTACACTTGCACCATTTTGGTCGGGGCTTACTCGATAGCGGCTCAGATGCCCGCACATTGAATATTTATCACTAACCCGTGGAATTCTGCTGGGAAGAACCACAAATTGAAGTGACGAAATATTACGAAGAATCGTAGAATATTGCTGAATATTCAGTTAACGATTAGATATAATTAATTGATGGCTCTATACTAGCAGGCATGCTGTCTAGGAGCATTAATTATCTGAGAATTGAGAGATATGAGCTTGTTGAGACGTCATATCTCTTTTATATAGTCAGGGAAAACCTTGTTGCATCCTGAAGACGTTATTGCTCTATACTAGCAGGCAAGCTGTCTAGGAGCCGTCCTATCATTAAGATTCTATACACATGTCTTTTATATAGTCAGGAAAAACCTTGTTACATCATGAAGACGTCATCGCTCTATACTAGAAGGCAAGCTGTCTAGGAGCCGTCCAATCGTTCGATTCTATATAAAAGTGATTACCGAAATTGATCAGTATTCATGAAATATGTCGTTGCCTCAGTTGAGAGACTGCATATTCGTGTATGATCTGAGAGAATTATACTCAGTCAGAGACTCTTGTGGCATGAGCTTTCATGCTTCGATAATAGACATGAACCTCAATACTCATCTGATTGCTGGATCAGGAATATGTAAAATTATGGTTTTACGATTTTAGCATTTGTCGAAAATCCACCATCTACACCCCCAAATTACTTAATTGTTGCATTTCGTTCCTTTGTTCCCATTTCTTATTCTTCAATTTTGATCTTGCATTGTAGATGTTAGCCAAAGTAGAAGCATTTTGTGGGTTTATTTGCTTTAAGTGAGCAAGGATATCAATGGGATTTATACGAATTTGTGTCATTGACTCTACGATCATCTCTTCTTCTTCAGTAAGGCGTACATCATAAGGGTGTGATAGCAAACTATCCGGTATAAGGTGGTTATGACGACGGCGTACAACTTTCTCCAAAAACCATATTTTTGCCGCGTTCCTTCTAAATTGAAGCTTGAAGGGGCATCAGGTCTTCTTAGTGAAAGTAGTATTCTTCCTCTTTGTCTTAGCTTCGTGCACGGTACCTTTTTTTTGATTGACTTTTATGTTGTCCACTACACTCGCAAACCATTTGAAAGCTACTTTCATTAGTGGTACCATTACAAACTATGATACACATAATCAACTTGCCTCGTTCTCTAGCCCACTTCTTTGCATCTTCTTTCTCCTTCCATGTCTCCTCGGTTAAATAGTGAAAGCTAGAATCTTTGGTGAGAACTTCATTTGCCAAAGGTTGTTCATCCATTAGGGGAGGTACATCCACGACCTGGAAAAAATATACGCACATCAATCTAAATGAGGCAACAAAATGACAACATATATGAAGTTACGGTTGGTAACGAAAGAGGACAAACGAACCTTACATAAGTTACGGTTGGTTACTATAATCCAAAACGAACCATAACCAACATACGGTTGGTATCAATCATCTACTTACAAACCGTAAATAAATCAAAAGTAATTTGAAAACATACAGAGTAATTTACGGTTAGAAACAAAATTATACAACAAACTGTAATACTAATTACGTTTCGTTTCGATTTACAACTTACCAACCGTAAAAAGTGCAGTAAATACTGCCATGCACATGAAGAGTTACGATTTCTCACGACTGAACGACTAATCAACCGTAACTGGTATTACGATTGGGTTTTGCCCAAAATTGAACCAGTTACGGTTGGTATTCGATACTTTTCGAATAGTTACGGTTGGTCACGAGCTAAATTCCAACTGTATGTTCTTCTGAAATATTAAAAGTTTTGATTTTTTTACGTACTTTAGATAATTTTGAGCGAAAAAAAGCTAATGGGAACTAACTTAGAAGTATACCTGGTCAATTTCAGGCTCTAGTTCTTCACTTTCTTGGTTGATTTCTTCAATTGATTGATATTGACCTTCATTTTGGGTTAAAACATCTCTACCATCTAACAAATACTCCATATCCGGATCTCCATCAAGAGGTATGTAGTATTTTTTCTCTCTATCATATAGAGATTCACCCATCTCAAATTTGTCACTGTAATCACTCATTTTGGTTGAGTGAATCAAAACCTAGGATTTCACAAATATCACAAAAGTTTTTATTTTCTTCTCCTCTAAGTTTTTTTTTTTAAACTCTAAAAATATGATTTTGCTTTGATTTAGAGTTAATATAAGTGAAAATTAATCATTAACACTAAACTAGATTATCAACAGAAAACTAGATTATCAACACCAAACTATGTAAAGGTTAATTATAAGTTTTTTTTTGATAAGAGGCACTTCAAATGACCATGTAATGACCCTTTTTTGTCCTATTAGCTTCCGTCCCTCTAATAAAATCTGCCGCCCCTATAACAGGATTATGGAGATAAAGAAACCTAAAGTTTAAAAACTTTGAAATTGATTTTTAACAATAATACAAATACTCAACAAGCCTTTTTATTCACAATGAAGATAAAGAATGCTGCATCACCCATCTAATCCCTTCCTAGCTATGCGCACAGGTACCCAAAGTCATAACAGTCATTAGCGTAATAAGGTGTTTGGTTTTGAATATATGTTTTTTTAGCGAGCAGTTCTTAACGAATCGCCAAAAAAACAATATAAAAAACGGCCCCTCACAGTTTTTGGTCTCCAGTGGGTCCCACTCCTAAGGATTTTAGCAGGGGAAGTGTATCTAGCGGTTTTTTTCATAGTTCTTTAAGCGGTCTGTCGAGACTTTTTGTTTTTTTAGCTAAGTTTGGGTTTTGAATATCTGATCTGAAGTATATGGGTACTTTATCACCATGATAGAGGCATGCAAAGAGAGTGTTGTGCTGTTTCAAAGTTGTTGCGCTCGAACAAGGTGGGTAATGCGTATACACAGACAGACTTAGCCGGGGGAAGTTTGTGGTGGTCGACGGCGGAATTCATATAGCAAACCAGATGATTTTGGAAAATAATACAAGGATAACCACGGATGTGAACCCACTTTTAAATTAAATCTGGTCATATTGATGTCAAACCAATTCAGTCCAAAAATAAACCTTAAATGGGAAATGATACTTTTTGTTCTTAGTAATGACCCAGGGACCTACACGCTCATGATATTCAAAGCTCTAAGTTTGATGTGATGTATAGATATCAAAACGCAAACCATAACAAATGCCCACATTGAAGCTTGGGGTGAAAGCAATATTAAAAGTGAGAGTGTCACTTTGGCCTTGTTTGGTAAAATTTATAATTATGTATTTATGATTATTGATAATTGTAAATTGATAGATGATTTTGGTATAATTATTTTCAAAATAAATTTTTCCAAACACTTTTTTCAAATAATTGGTTATCTTAGAATGATGATCTCCAAAAACAGAAGAAAGAACAATGATTTACGATATTTTCTTAGTCCTATGTTGTATTTTTGTCTCTTTCTTGATAGTTTAGACAAAATAAGAAGAAAAAATTGAATTTGAGTTTCTTAAAAAAAATAATTGATTATAATAGATTTTCAAAACAACTTTTTCCTGCTTATGGAAATAATGGATTTTTTTCAATTATGATTAAAATAAATATTTATTATAATGGTTACCAAACGCATTGAGAATCCATTATAATCTGCATAAGAGATTATGGAATGATAATCCATTAAAATAATGGTTACCAAACATCCCCTTTAATTTATGTTCAAGATTACTGGTTTTTGTTTTTTGTTTTATAACTTGTAGTGAAGGGAGTTAATGATGCCCAGTTGGCCAAGGGTTGGGCTCCCAACCTATAGGTTGCGGATTCGATTCCCGCGCTGATCAAAAAAGATAAAAAATAAATAAATAAAGATGCGGAAAAGAAATGTTGGTTTTGTTAACACTTTATTTGCAGGGCTCAATTAGGGGCCTGGAAAAATAATTAGGGGCCCTAGATTCCTATCCCCACTCATGGGAAGAGGATAAGGGGTGTCTAAATACCATGAAAAGACTAGATTACCCCAACCCTTGGGATTGTGACACATGTCAACTTATTAATTTTTATATTTTTTATTTTTTTTAGTGTTAATTTTTTTAATTTTAATTTTTTTTTATTTGTTATTCTTTTTTTATTTTTTTTGCCAAGATTTGTATGAAAAATCTTCGTGATAGTGAAGTGTTTCATTGACGACTATCAAGAATCGTTACTATTTTAAAAACGACCCTTCATTGTTTCATTGACGACCCTCAACGGTCGTTAATGATTGAAAAACGACCCTTAAGAGTCGTCATTGTTTGAATGACGACTCTAAACAATCGTTAATGCATATAAAAGGGTTGTTATCTTCTCCGAAAAATATATCAAAGGGTCGTCATGGTCTTATTCAATACTATTACGACCCTTTAATGTATTTCTGCCATTAATAACTCTCCGAAGATAATAACGACTCTTTTATATGCGTTAACGACTGTCTAGAGTCGTCATTCAAACAATGACGACTCTTGAGGGTCGTATTTCTATCATTAACGACTCTTGAGGGTCGTCAATGAAACAATGACGACTCTTGAGGGTCGTCAATGAAACAATGACGACTCTTGAGGGTCGTTTTTGAAATAGTAACGACTCTTGAGGGTCATCAATGAAACAATGAAAACTCTTGAGGGTTGTTTTTGAAATAGTAACGACTCTTGAGAGTCGTCAATGAAACACTTCACCTCCATGACGATTTTTCATACAAATCTTGGCGAAAAAAATTTAAAAAGCTTAAAAAAAAAGAAATTTCAAATAAAAAATTTGAAAAAATAAAGGTTAAAATCAAATTAAGTAAGATTAACAACTAATCAACTCAATTAACACTAATAATTTAGGGGTAGTTTAGCCATTTTTTAAAAACTTACATAAGGGATAAACCCCAATTACTATTTCATGACCTTTTTTGTCATGTAGCTGGGGATCCCCAATTATTTTTCCAGGCCCCCCAATTCAGCCAAGTTTATTTGCTTATCAATTCTGATGGTTCAGTAAGGAGATTCGTTCATTGTTGTCTGCTTTTTGAACTACTTTTCTCACCTTCTTTTTTTCTTATTCTCCCACCAAGTGTAAATGTACTCTTTCTATATTTGTTTATAAAATTTTCTACTCTATCCTATAACTGCTACAATCTCAGTTGATTCTTGATTTTTGACCAAGCTTGATTAGTTATTGTTTGTTTTCGTATCCAATTCTGATATAGATTTTGAGCATTTGATAATACAAATATCTACGCATGAATAAAGGTGTCAAAAGCTGTTCGATATTTGTATCAATTGGCATAAGAATTGTTTGATGTAGTCCGAAAAGCCGAAAATACATATCCGATCTGGATACTCGATTTTGTGATCTGAAAATATAATTTATTAGAGACGGATGCAGGTATGGAGGTATTTTCATACAAATTATATGTGTTAAATTTCTTACAAATACGAAAAGACATCCCATAAAAAAAATTGATAGATAAATTAAAAAATTTATAAAAAGAAAGTAAAGTACATGAAGTATGGATCAAAGTCAATAAACGGACGAAAACCTCTAAACAAAATGATCAAAAAAAACAAAGACAAGGTGTGCAACAAGCCATCACCCCATAAAACCTAGACAAAACCTTGCCTCAACTAAGATCGAACATGATATACCACCAAAGACTCACAAGAAAAATATCATAAACCACAGTCAAAGGACAAATAAAATAAAATCCTCAAGGAGGTTGAAAGATTATTTGTTTCCAGCTGATGGAAAGTTTTTTCAATGAGATACCACGACTCTGTCGTGAAGCCAATAAGCTACACTTAGCTTTATAAAGTCCTTAATGGCGTCTCGCTTTTAATGATATAATGCAAAGCTTTCTTGTTTCTTTCAACCAATAAACACCACATAATTGTTGCATCTAGAACTTTAAGCGCCAGATTTTTCCTTGGCGAATTAGTTTTCGTCGGCCATGATCTTATGAAATTAATAAGATCTGTAGGAGTCACCCACACAACAAAATACTTTGAAAGGAAAAAAATACTAAATAGACCACTCCACTTTACAGTGAATGAGGAGATGGTTAGCTGTTTCTCCATCTTCGATGCAAAGATAACAGTGATTTACCCAATCATACGACCAACCTTTCTTGCATATCACATCTTGGGTAGAGATCTTTGAGTAACTTGCCACCTACATAAAGAAACTGACTTTAGTATGCCAAAATCCCGACCACACTCTTTTCTTAGGGAGAAATTTTAAAGGGTGTGGGGAAAAATAATTGAGCCAATGATAATAAGAACTAACAGAAAAAACTCCCTTCGATTTTTCTCTACACCAAACCATGTAGTTTGAATCATTACCACTTGTAGATTGGAAACTATCAAGTAACGGAAGTGTTAGAGCACTGCTCGGTCGAACTCGCAAGCGTTGTTATCTCAAGCTTGTTGTCAAGTTTAGTTGCCAAAACTATAAGTCTTGATTTCTAGTATACTTATATCTAAGTCTCGGATTAGGATAAAAAGTGTAGTTGAGCATTAGACTTCACGGAGTTCATCGATTGAAGACGAAGAACTACTAAGGAGAGATTGTGGAACTTCATCAACAAAAGTTATATGGAGACTTGAACTCATCTATCACTCAAAAGTTTATCTACTCTATCTCCTATTTGAGACAAAAGTCGTATAGCTATATAGACTTCAATTATACACATTTGATATTTCGAGCTGAGTTTATCTCGCTTGCATATTTCTCGAAATATGTGTTGGAAAGATTTCGCTTCGACCAAGTTCATCTTATATCATGTGAAAATTTTCGAGTAACATCTTACATGTTTTGTGTGATACAATCATTTGGTGTTGTCTTAGAATGTTTCGATAATGTTTATTTCAATATTTTGAAAATTGCTTTGATGCTAATAGTGTGAGAAAACGGTTATTGTGATCCTCTAAGAAAGTTTCAATGATTGAAATAAAGAGCTTAGAATCATGTAACCATGTTTGGATATAAACATAGTATGTTATCACATTTTTGTGTAAGTCCAAAACCGAGAACCTGATGTATGCATACCCGTATGCATACTGGCGGTTGTTGGATGTCTGGGCAGGTATGCGTACCCGTACGCATATTGGCGGAAGTTTCACGTCCGTGAATTTCTGCTGGATTTTGGAGTGTGAGTAAGTACGCGCACCCGTACGCGAACTGGCGTAACCAAACTGGGTCCGGCTACTTCAGTATGCGTACCCGTTTGCATACATGAGTTGGTTACCTTCTAAAATCGGTTTTGTACGTGAACTAAACATTTATAAATTAAGGAATGCAATCTTTGCAAACCGTGGCTATAATGTTCATGTATTGATTCGAGTGAATCAAATCGATTTTGCTTCAATTGTGTTCTTGTATACTTCTATGAGAATATAGCAATTGAACGTCTCTTTAACTAGTTTCATTTGAGTCATTTGAACTAGTTATGGTTAAGATGAATAAGGTTGATATGAGATTAATCATATGGCTAACTTTGGTTAACTATTTGTGAGTCAACATGGTATACACGTTTAGGTACGGTTACATAAACCTAAATGAGGGTACATTTCATTTCTGTGTAACAAGCTAAGTTCGATCTAACGGTTGAAAGATATTAACTTGGTTGAATCAGGTTTTTCATCTAACTGTGAATATTGAATGCTTTGTTACCAAGGTAACTTGGATTGCAAACCCTGATTTGAAAACTATATAAAGGAGAACTCTAGCAACTGGGAAACCTAATCCCCACACCTCATGTGTGTTACTAGTTGCATAACTAGAGTCGATTCTTCTTTAACCTTAGGTTTCTATCGAGACCCTGTAGGTTAACGACTTTAAAGACTTCATTGGGATTGTGAAGCCAGACCTAACTATTCTCTTTGTAGTTGCGCGTTCTGATCTTGCCCGATTCTATCATATTGAGTAAAATTGAAATAATTGACTCGATATTAATTTCTTCGATATGCAAGATAGAAGTAATCACAAATATCTTTGTCTCATCGTTTTTTATTCCAAAATATCTTGTTTCGCTTTTCGATTAAGATTATTGTGAGGTGATTGGTAATACTAGGATGTTCTTCGGGAATATAAAACCGGTTTATCAATTGGTTCTTGTTCACCTTGATTTATTAAAAGACGGAACAAAAACTCTTGGGTATTTCTGTGGGAGACAGATTTATTCAATCTATAGACTTTTCTGTGTGAAACAGAGTTGTTTATCAAGTCTTCGACTTTGGGTCGTAGCAACTCTTAGTTGTGGGTGAGATCAGCTAAGGGAATCAAGTGTGTACTATCATGCTGGGATCAGAGACGTAAGGAACGCAGCTGTACCTTGAATCAGTGTGACATTGATTAGGATTCAACTACAGTCCGATCCAAAGTTAATTGGTAGTAGGCTAGAGTCTGTAGCGCCTTAATACAGTGTGATGTTCAATATGGACTAGGTCTTGAGGTTTTTCTTCATTTGCAGTTTCCTCGTTAACAAAACTTACGGTGTCTGTGTTATTTCTTTTGCGCATTATATTTTGTTATATAATTGAAATATCACAGGTTGTGCGTTTAGATCAATCAATAATAATATCCAACCTTTGGTTGTTGATTTAAATTGATTGACACTTGAACATTGGTCTTTGGTACTATTCAAGTTGTTTCACATAATAATCAGGCACGTGGACTTCTATCTGTTTGATTTGCCGATTACATTGTGAAACAGAGATATTAAAACTCTTATTATATGCTTTACTCTAGATTGAGTCTGAATATCTAGTTGATTCTCTAGAAAGTATATTGGAGTAAGTCCTCTCAGATTGCCAAACGAATTGTTGGGTGTGGTTGTTAGACCCCCGCATTTTCAATTGGTATCAGAGCAGCCAAACACATTAAAGACCTTATAAGTATGTGTTTGTAGCAATCTGTCTTTTGAGGACCTAAGAAGTATCTCACGAGATAACACATACTGATATGTCTTCCAAAGATTTTGATTACAACAAAAAAACTTGGGTTTGCATCAAAGGATAGCTCCTTGGTAGATTATTCCGAATCCCGAGGGAAAAACAAGTTTTGTGAGCTCGTGTCAGAATCTGAAATGGAATTCACCAGATCATTAAAAAATTCTGCTGAACTTCAAGCTTCTAAAATTAAGATTCTTGAAGAAAAGAATGATCAGCTTATTGATGAATTTCAGAAATCTCTTGAAAGGGAACGTGAACTGTACATCTTCATTGAATCTCTCTCTAACAATATCGAAAAATTAGTTCAAGAAACTACTCTACAGCGTGAAAATATTAGTACTCTTGAAGATACTGTTAGAGAAGACTCGGTTAGAGAAAAGCGTTTAGTCAAGGCTCATTCATCAGAAATAAAAAATTATCGTGTTGAAAAAGAGAAACTTGTTGCATCCCTTCAACTTGCCCGAGAACAGTGTAACACCTTGAAAAAGGAAAACCCCGCCTTTATGATTAAGTCATCTTCTACATCTTCTCGTGATACTCACAAGGTTTTACCTGGCATAAAGAAAAATTCCTTCAAGGAATTACCTACTGTGAATCACTTGAAAAGTTCACATCTGCAGAAAGAAGTCTTGGGTCAAGACAATCATTTCTCAAATCCATGATGTTGTTCCTTCTGTGGAAAAAAGAATCACTCTGCTCTTCATTATTTTACCAGAAATAAACAGATTTCTAATCTCCATAATTTGCTTCTTTCTACTGTCAATGGAGTAAACCTTCTGACGACATCTACAATGAGTTTCTTGCCTACAGAAAACCAGAAATCTTATACAAATGATCTCTCTTCAAGAAATCATCACAGGTTACATGTTCCTCGTTGTGGTATAAAATCTTGTGCCAGTAATGAACACTTTCCCTGTGTTTATAAGAACAAGTATGGTAAGTCTAGATCAAGAAGATGGAAATCCTCCAAATCCCCTCTTCTGGAACCGATTCCTAAAGTTCCTAGACTCAGTCCTCAGAAAAATCCTTCAGATGGACTTTTGAAAGGGCTTATGAAATATTCTTATGGAATACGTTATAATCGATGGAAATGAGGTAATATACAAGTAAAACGCTCAAAAAACTTGTACAACTCTTCTCCCATGTTTCGTCAGGAGAGCACTTCTCACTCCTTTACCTAACTCTAGGTAACCTCATCCTTGAATCTATCTTGAAAGATACAAGGATGATGATTATGGGAGTCTCAAGATTTGTTGTATATATATTTTTTTGTTTTCCTTTATTGAATCAATCTGAGTTATGAAATCCTGCTATCATGACTCAGGCTCTAATTTGAAGGATTATTGAGCGATATTGAAAAATATTGTGTTTCTCTTATTGATTTTTTTTTTTAAAATCTATATTTCTCTTGTGAATGGTCCGCGAACGTCCATGTCATTCTCCTGTGAGTTCATACGGTTTCCTTGATGAGAAGTGTCTTCTCTTTATACAGATATATCCTATATTGTATTAATCCATCCCCAACAAAAAAAATTATATGGAGAACTCTGCAAAATCTCAAGAGATTGTGCATCTTGATATGGAGGAAGACACTCAAGGACGTGATTCGATTCAAGAGCTGGTTCTAAAGAAGATGCTTTCAAGGAAGGAACACAACTCCTGGATTGGTGAATTTGTGAAGGACTTAACTCGTTTTCAGGACGATTCAAAGGTCGAGTTTGCAAATATTCAACTGCAAATAAACCAACTCTTAGATGGTCGGGCCAGAATCCTTGCAAACCAAAATATTCTGATACGTAATCAGAAAAAGATCATCATGGACTGTGTCAAAGCTAGACAACTTGCTCGGGTTGTTGATCGAAACGTTTGTGTTCTAACTCACGAACATGGTGTGTCTACAGTCAAGAGAATAAAGTAAAGCAGTGACACCTTCTAGTATGGATTTATTGAAAGGTATGAGGTTTTCAAAGAACTTTGATTGATTTTGTCTAGGAAACTTCTAATGAGAATTTATTTCTTGTGTTTTTAGAAGGATTACTAGGGTTTGGAATAGCCATTATTGTGAGTACACATAGCTATCTCCAACGTTTTCATCTTCAATGTTTTTAGATTTATTTATTTATAAATTCTAAGTTTTTGGAAGATGGTTATTTTTGCAATTTTAATCTTTATGATATTATATATTGCAAAATTGTTATGGGATATGTTGTTTACGTCCGTGAACCCGTGACTGTCCCATACTTGTTCAAAAGTTATCTCTATTATGTCGATACGAATGTATTGATAAAAGATAGAATGAACTTTTGAAAAACAAAAGTTATTGCCTTTTATGTCATTTTTTTTATGGAAGAAAGGATAAAACTTTTGTTTACAAGGATTAAGTCTATTATATGTCACTGTGCAAATAGTGATGAAAAATAGGATGAATCCTTGTGTATTCCACAGTATTGGCCGATCTCCGATCCACAGATTTTTGTGCATATACTATGTGGCTACGTAAGTTCTCTTATGTTGAGCATGGCCAATTGAACTGATCATTCTTGTTGTTGATTCAATTGATATTTTTGGATTAAAATCCATGTTTTCTTGTGATTTGGTTATGTCCAAAGAAATCCTTCTTTTCTTGTAAAAGCAAGGTCGCCTTTGTTGTTCTTTCGGGAATGAGATATTATGGGGGAGAGTTCTTTTTGAACTTGTGTTTTATTTCCAAATCTTTGTGGGTAGTGCGTCTATGGAATATTATAAGGGTTATCTTGTATCTTTATAAACTCCTTGATGAATGCATTTAGCTTCGGCTTGTTGATTGCATCTAAATTTGTTGGTATGTTATTCTCTTTTAGTCATGAAGTATCTTTATGAAAATTTCATGAGGATCCCATTAGTTTTCGTACCTTTTCCAATTTGTATTCACAAAAAGGGGGAGAAATAATGTGTAGTTTCATACCATAAATACATATGGTTTACGGATCATTATGTAAGGGGGATTGGTTTTCACGTCGAGATGAAGTATTGACTAAGGGGGATTGATACATATCACCATAGTATTGTTGTCAAAGTTGTGATACAATTGAACTTTGATGTTGTGTAATAATATCCACTGTATAACAATGATCGAGAGAATTTGTTTTCTCATTGTTATCGCTACGGATCTTCAACAACTAAGATGCTGAGTTAAACACGTTTAGGATCATGGAGTACTTGGAAGTGACGAAGTTTTCGAGTCATGTTGAAGATTCCAAGGAGATCAAGCATTTAGATAAGAAGCTACAAATTTTTATTTATTTTGTAATCCATATGTGTTGATAGTTTTGTCACTAAAATTGACAAAGGGCAGATTATTAGAGCATAGCTCAGTCGAACTCGCATGCGTTGCAATCTCAAGCATGTTTTTCAATGTTAGTGATCGAAACTATAAGTCTTGATTTCTAGCCTATTTATAGATGTCTCAGACTATGATATAGATTGTGTAGTTGAGCTTAGACTTCATGGCGTTTATCATTTGAAGACGAAGAACTACTAAGGAGAGCCTGTGGAACTTCATCGACAAAAGGTATATGGAGACTGAAACTCATCTATCACTTGGAAAAGTCGATTTCTACTATATCTCCTATATTGAGACATAAGTCGTATTACAATATAGTTTTCTATATACACATTTGAGATTTCGAGCTGAGTTTATCTCACTTACATATTTCTCGAAATATGTGTTGGCAATCTTTCACTTCGACCAAGTTCATCTTATATCATATGAAAATTTCCGAGTAACATCTTACATGGTTTGTGTGATACAATCATTTGGTGGTGTCTTGGAATGTTTCGATAATGATTATTTCAATATCTTGAAAATTTCTTTGATGTTAATAGTGTGTGAAAACGGCTATTGTCATCCTCTAAGAAAGTTTCAAAGATTGAACTAAAGATCTTAGAATCATGTAACCATGTTTGGACATAAACATAGTGTGGTATCACATTTGTGTGTAAGTCCAAAACCGGGAATCTGAAGTATGCATACCTGTATGCGTACTGGCGGTTGTTGGATGTCTGGGCAAGTATGCGGACCCGTACGCATACTGGGGGAAGTCTCACGTCCATAATTTCTGCTGGAGTATGGAGTGTGAATAAATATACGCACCCGTACGCGTACTTGCGTAACCAAACTCGGTCCGGCTATTTAAGTGTGCGTACCCGTTTGCATACTTGAGTTGGTTACTTTCTAAAATCGGTTTTGTACATGAACCTGCAAAATTATAAATTAAGGAGTGCAATCTTTGCAAACCGTGGCTATAATGTTCATGTATTGATTCGAGTGAATCAAATCGATTTTGCTTCAATTGTGTTCTTGTACACTTCTATGAGAATATAGCAATTGAACGACTCTTTAACTAGTTTCATTTGAGCCATTCGAACTAGTTATGGTTAAGATGATAAGGTTGAAATGAGAGTAATCATATGGCTAACTTCGGTTAACTATTGGTGAGTCAACCTGGTGTACACGTTTAGGTACGGTTACATAAACCTAAATGACGGTACATTTCATTTGTGTGTAACAAGCTAAGTTTGATCTAACGGATGAAAGATATTAGCTTGGTTGAATCAGGTTTTTCATCTAACGGTGAATATTGAATTCTTTGTTACCAAGGTAACTTGGATTGCAAACCCTGATTTGAAAACTATCTAAAGGAGAACTCTAGCAACTGGGAAACCTAATCCCCACAACTCATATATATTATTAGTTGCATAACTAGAGTCGATTCTCCTTTAACCTTAGGTTTCTATCGAGACCCTGTACGTTAACGACTTCAAAGACTTCATTGGGATTGTGAAGCCAGACCCAACTATTCTCTTTGTAGTTGCGTGTTCTGATCTTTCCCGATTCTATCGTATTGAGTACAATTGAAATAATTGACTCGAGATTAATTTTTCTGATAGGCAAGATAGACGTAATCACAAACATCTAGGCCTCATCGTTTGTGGTTCCACAATATCTTGTTTTGATAGTCGATTAAGATTATTGTGAGGTAATTGATAATACTAGGCTGTTCTTTGGGAATATAAGACCGGTTTATCAATTGGTTCCTGTTCACCTTGATTTATCAAAATAGGGAACAAAAACTCTTCGGTATTTCTGTGAGAGACAGATTTATTCAATCTATAGACTTTTTTTGTGTGAGAAAAATTTGTTTACCAAGTCTTCGACTTTGGGTCGTATCAACTCTTAGTTGTGGGTGAGATTAACTAAGGGAATCAAGTGCGTAGTATCCTGCTGGGATCAGAGGCGTAAGGAACGCAACTATACCTTGAATCAGTGTGATATTGATTAGGGTTCAACTATAGTCCAGTCTGAAGTTAATTGGTAGTAGGCTAGAGTCTGTAGCGGCTTAATACAGTATGGTGTTCAATATGGACTAGGTCCCGAGTTTTTTCTGTATTCGCGGTTTCCTCGTTAACAAAACTTATGGTGTCTGTGTTATTTCTTTTCCGTATTATATTTTGTTATATAATTGAAATATCACAGGTTGTGCATTTAGATCAATCAATTAGAATATCCAACCTTTGGTTGTTGATTTAAATTGATTGACACTTGAACATTGGTCTTTGGCACCGTTCAAGTTGTTTCACATAATAATTAGGCTCGCGGATTTCTATACGTTTGATTTGCTAATTACATTGTGAAACAGAGATATTAAAACTCTTCTTATATGTTTTACTCTAGATTGAGTATGTTTGTCTAGTTGATTCTCTAGAACATATATTGGAGTAAGTCCTCTTAGATTGCCAAGCGAATTGTTGGGTGTGGTTGTTAGACCCCCTCATTTTCAGTTTCCAATGGAGAAAAATCATCAGCTGGACTTAGCAAAGGGTAATATATTAGATATTATGGAGAACTATAGGAGACTGGTTGGTCGTCTGATTTATTTGTCAGTCACCATACCAGATCTTGCTTACTCACTGCATATTTTGTCGCAATTTATGCAACAACCAAGGGTGGAGCATTGAGGAGCAGCCCTTCATGTGGTTAGATATTTGAAGAATAATCCTGGACAAGGAATTATGTTGCGCTCTGATAATGGTCTCAGTTTAAAAGGATGGTGTGACTCGGATTGGGAAAATTTCCCATTAACTAGACGTTCATTAGCAGGATGGTTTGTTCTCCTTAGGTTTTTACCTGTGTCTTGGAAGACTAAGAAGCAGCGTACAATTTCTTGTTCCTCAGCTGAAGCAGAATACAGATCTATGGCAGCAGTTACATGTGAATTAAATTTGTTGAAACAATTACTTGGTGATTTAGGAGTTCATCATCCACATGGGATGAATCTCTTTTGTGATAGTCAATCAGCATTATACATTGCCCAGAATCCAGTAATTCATGAACGAACAAAACATATAGAAGTGCACTGTCATCTTGTCAGAGATGCCATAATATGGAAGATTATATCACCAGCTTACACTCATACAACAGTGCGATTGGCAGATATCTTCACAAAAGCTTTAGGGAAAGCTCAGTTTAAGTTTCTTTTGTCCAAGATGGGCATTTGTGACCTCCATGCTCCATCTTGAGTTAGTGTATTAGGAAATATGGCTATATTTAGCCGAGAATATTTTTGAGTTATATTTCCGTTATAGAATTCGTGTGATTCAAGTCTGGTCTTTTATAAATACCTTGAGAATTAATGATCTTTTATAAATACCTTGAGAATTAATGAGAATATTAAGACTTGTCGAGAATTTGACAAGTTTAAAGATACAATGATTTGAATCGTAATTTCTTGGTTCATTGTTTGCATTTAAAATATTTGAAAACATGATAGTTGTTATTTGTTAATATTTGATTGCCCCATACTTATGGGTTTCCCATCAAAATTATTGTAATCAATTCATGTCAGTTGTAAACTGATTGCACGCGGTTGCGGCCTATTCCTGTAGAGTAGCAGGCGACCTCATTGGCCTGCCTACTTACCGAAAGAGCTAACAATAATAAAGCTTGATTCAGGTATTAATTTTCCCTTGCCTTTTATCTCCCTGTATAGTCTTGGTTTACTTAGGATACGCATGCCACAAATGGTCATACCAGCCAAAAATGGATATGCTACATGTACACATAAAAAAACTCAATGCAAAATCTCAACTAAAAATCCTTGATAAGTTTGTTTTTAGAAAGCCACATGGTTTAGTTGGAAGCTCGTCTGCTTAAAACGAAGGGGTTCATTGCATTGTTCATAGCATTATAAATGCAATACCAGGAGGTTTCAAGATTTTCGGCACAAAGTCACCAAAATGTCAAAGACGGCCATGTTCTCCTCTATCTTCCTTTCAAAATTCCCAAAAATAAATAATGTTCCGATATTTGAACTTAGCTTTTAGAACCTGCATCTTCTTTGCAAGGAAATCCCCATAATTCTTTGTTTGTACTACGCTACACAATCAAGTTTTGAAAAGATAAAATGATACTGGTTAAGGATTTATTTGTACAACCAAAATAAGTACATATTCATAAGATACACTGCACAATCAAGTATATTGCGATACCAGCCTTTCTCGACACAAAAGCTTATCACATGAATTAATTTCTTGGCGGAGTTAGTAAAAAATTGGTAAGCATGTCATGTGACATATATAAACAGAGAGAACTCAAACTTCATCAAACCTGTTAATCCTTGGTTTTCACATACTCACCATGACCAACTAAACAAAAATTCGCGCTAGCCCATCATTTTAAAGTATCATCATTAGTTCTGGGGGTGGATATATTTAAGCCAGTCCAAAATCCAATATTTTTTACATTTTGTAGTGCAATTGTGTCAGGTTACAAAAAAAATCAAATCTAAACAATAGGTTTAAGTCAACCCAAATCAATCCAATTCATTTTCAAGACATCCCAACATTCATTTTCTGATTGCGCCACCGATTAGTCCATCTAAACTAAAAATCATTCTAAAACTCTCGTTTTGAAGTGCCAGTAGTCCGTTATAATACAAATCCCAACGCCAAGGATGTCAGAGCAACATATTAATATATCACCTAAATCGTGTTGATTCAATTCAAAAACATTCATTAAAACGGAAAAGATAGCTCATACATTTGGTGCCTCCACCGTAATTTGGCCTTCTGTTTTTTCATTATTGAGATAGAGACAAATAGAGATTTGACTTGGTACGCCGGTAGTCTCTAGGAAGGGACCCACAAAACTAGCTACTAAACGCCTTGCCTTGCCGTTTTTATCGGTCACTGCTGCAAGCCTATAAAACATCAGATTTTTTGCTAGCCTTGGGGAAGAACGCCTCCTCATAGGCTAATAATGATATGACGTCATCCAAGACAGTGTTTTAGCTAAAGCATGGGAGGTTGGTAACTGGCAAAATAATCATACGAGGAGGATACGACTGGAATTCTGTATTGCAAAGCTGCTAATAGGGTTATCGTTTTGGTTAGGGGTGTACCAACATATATAGAACAAAAAAGTATTCGTCTTTGGATTGGTACATCCCAGGTAAAATGGTACTCCCATTAGCATCGTTGCTGTATTGGTCATACTTATGCTAGGGTATTAAAGTGTTTGGTTTGAATATCTGACATGAAGTAAAGGGATACTTATATAACCATGATAGGAACGTGCATATCATTTTCGTTGAAAGAAAAAAGACTGCTGTGCTGTTTCAAGTTGTTGCACTCCCACAGTGTACAAGCTGGGTATGCGGAAATGTAGACTTTAATGCATGATAACCAGAGAACATCTAGGTGCCTTCTTCATATGGATGCGTAACAATATACTATTCTTAGCCGAGAGAAATTTTCGGTGGTCGACGGCCAAATTCATATACTCTCTCCGTTTTCAAATAACAGGCTGGTTTGTGTGTAAATTTACACAAAAACCAGCCTATTTTTTTGAAACGGAGGTAGTACTAACAAAGTAGATGATTTTAGAAAATAATAGAAGGACAACCGTGGATGTAACATCACTTTTGAATTAAATCGGGTCATATGGATGTCAATTCAGTCCAAAAATATACCTTAAATGGTCCTTAATGTTAGAGCGTTGCTCGGTCGAACTCGCATGCGTTGTTATCTCAAGCATGTTTGTCAATGTTAGTGATCAAAACTATAAGTCTTGATTTCTAGTCTATTATAGCTAAGTTTCGGACTAGGATAGAAAGTGTAGTTGAGCTCAAGGACTTCATGGCGATTCATCATTCGAGGAAAAGAACTACTCAAGGAACCAGTGGAACTTCTCGATAAAAAGGTATGTGAAGACTTGAACTTATCTGTCACTCAAAAGTCTATCTACTCTATCTCCTACTCTTTGAGACAAGAAGTCGTATGTTATATATATAGACTTGGATTATATACATTTGGTATTTCGAGCCGAGTATACCTCGCCTATCTATATCTCGAATTATGTGTTGGTAAGCTTTTCGCTTCGATCAAGTTTATCTTTACCATGTGATGAAAGTCATGATATGTTTCAATCATCTTGAAAATTGCTTTGACGAGAAATGATGTAACAACTATATAACGTCCTCTAAGAATATTTTAATGATTGAAATGAGAGTTTAGATTACATAACCGATGGTGGACACAAGCATTGTTGTGGAAACACATTTATGTATAAATCCTATTCTTTGAACCAAAGTTTGCGAACTTTGTTGATCAAGAGAACCGGAAGAATGGCGTGAGCCAAGTCCGCGAACCCAGTCCGCGAACCGGTGAAGTTTTCATTCCCGAGAATTTCTGCTGGAGTTTGTAAACTCTTCCCGGTAACTTAAGTCCGCGAACCTAGTCTGCGAACTTGAGAAGGTTATATATCTGAAGATGATTTCTGAACTTAAACTTAAAAATACTAAGGAATGTAGTTTGCAAACCGTGACTATAAAAGTTCATGAACCGATTCAAGTGAATCAAATCATCTTTGCTTCAAATGTGTCTTGTGTAGTACATAAGATTTCCTTGCAATTGAGCAACTCTCTAACTAGTTCATCTTGAAGTAATTTGAACTAGTTATGGTGAAGAAGAACATGGTTGATATGAAATGCTCATATGGCTAACCTTTTGGTTAACTATTGTTGAACCAACAAGTGCATACGTTTGGGTACGGTTAACAAACCTAGAAGCGTGCATTTTCAAGTGTGTATAACAAGCTAAGTTTTCGATCTAACGGTTGAGAAATGTTAGCTTGAATCTAAATCAGGTTTTCATCTAACGGTTAATATTGAATGCTTTGTTACTAAGCTAACATTGATTGCAAACCCTTATTTGAAAGACTATATAAAGGAGACATCTAGTATTGTGCAAAACTAATCCCCACACCTCATGTGTGATACTAGTTTGCATACTAGAGTCGATTCTCCTTTAACCTTTGGTTTTCTTCTTATAAAACCAGGTTAACGACTTAAAGACTTCATTGGGATTGTGAAGCCAGGCCGATACTACTTTTATCATAGTTGTGTGATCTGATCTTGCATCTTCTATCGTACGAGTACAATCATATTGATTGGATTGAGATTGATATCTCTGATAGGCAGGATATAAAAATTAATCACAAACATCTTCATCTCATTGTTTGTGATTCCTCAACATCTTGTTTCTCTACCATACAATTAAGATTGTTGTGAGGTGATTGATAACTCTAGGATGTTCTTCGGGAATATAAGACCGGATTATCAATTGGTTCCTATTCACCTTGATTATTATCAAAAGACAGAACAAAACCTTTAGGGTTTATCTGTGGGAGGTAGATTGATCCTTTAATAGACTTGTATGTGGGAGACAGATTTGTTTATTGTCAAATCCTGTGATTTTGGGTCGTAGCAACTCTTAGTTGTGGGTGAGATCAGCTAAGGGAATCAAGTGCACAGTATCCTGCTGGGATCAGAGGCGTAGGAGCATAACTGTACCTTGGATCAGTGGGAGATTGATTGGGGTTCAACTACAGTCCAGTCTGAAGTTAGCTTGGAGTAGGCTAGTGTCTGTAGCGGCTTAATACAGTGTGTGTTCAATCTGGACTAGGTCCCGGGGTTTTTCTGCATTTGTGGTTTCCTCGTTAACAAAATTTCTGGTGTCTGTCTTATTTCAATTTCCGCATTATATTGTTTTATCTTTATAATTAAAATAATACAGGTTGTGTGTTAGATCATCAATTAGAGTGATCCAAACTTTGGTTGTTGATTGTCATTGATTGATCCTTGGATATTGGTCTTTGGTACCATCCAAGTTATTCCTTGTGTTTGATTAAAGACTCGCTGATTTCTATTAGCTCGAGTAAATCAAAACAAGATAGAGATATTAACTCCTTGAGATACTTTTACCTAGATTGAGTCTGAATGTCTAGTTGATTCTCTAGAAAGTATTTCAGAGTTAGTCCATACAGATTGTTAAGTGAAATATTGGGTGGTGTTGTTAGACCCCTGCTTTTTCAATTGGTATCAGAGCAGGAAAACACGTTCAAGACCTTACAAGTCTGTGTTTGTAGCAATCTGAGTCTGAGGACAGAATCTGTTACGCATACCAAGATGCCTCTTAAAGCTTTCAACTATGTCAGTTGTCTCGGAAATACCTCAAAGGATTGTTCCTTAGTTGATTCTTCCGAATCCCGAGGTAGAAAGATTGTCTCATCCTGTGTTGATCACTCTTCCTCCAATGAGACATTGGACACAATGGCGAAAGCTGAAATGGAGCTCACCAGAATCGCAAAAAATTCTACTGAGATGGTTGATCTTCAAAATCATGATCAACTCATCGATGAATTTGAAAAGTCTATTGATCGAGAACGTGTACTCTATAACATTATTGAGTCTTTTTATAAGGATATTGAGAAACTTATTCAAGAGAACAATCTACAACGTGAAAAGATTTGTGATCTTGAAAAGGTTATCAAATAAGGCTTAATTAGAGAAAAACGTTTGATCAAGATGCATTCATCTGATATTGACAGACTTCGTGTTGAAAAAGAGAAGCTGGAAGCAACACTCTCACTAGCCCACGAACAGTGTATGACCTTGGAAAAGGAAAAATATGTCTTAAGGAAAAATTCTTTTGTTCCTATTGTTCCTCTTGATATATAGTACATGAATAAATATCCTCCAAAAGAAGATTGTGTCGAGAAAAGTTTATATAACTTACAATCTTCTCACAGGGCTGTAAAGATGCCGCCTGTTGCATTTTCTCCACGAACCTGTACTTTCTGTGGAAAAGGGAATCACTATGTTATCCATTGTTTTTACAGGAAGAAACAAATTTCTAAGCTTCATAATTTGCTTCTTTCTACTGTCAATGGGATAAATAGTCAGTCGACTACTGCAGCGAATCCGATGCTCACAAGAAACCAGACATCTTATAAAAATGATCTCTTTCCTAGGAATCATTACAGGACTTTTGTGCATTCTAGTGGTATAAAGTCTTATGCAGCTAATGAAAGCATGACATGTGCTTATAAGAACAACTCTGGTGAATCTAAGTCTAGAGTATGGAGACCCATTTCGGAAAATCCTCTAGTTACGATCTCTAGAGGTCCTAGACTCAGTAATCAGAAAGCTTCTTCTCTTGAGCTTCCAGGAAGGGCTGTGAGAAATTTCTCTAAATTTGAAAACAACCAAGGAAAGACAAGAAATGCTGAGGTCAGACATCCTGGTGAAAAACACAACTATTCTCTCAATACCTATGGTGAGACTATGTCTCCCTCTGCTACCTAGTAGTAGAAAGTTCCATTCTTGTATCTAACTTGAGAGATACAAGGATGATGATTGAGAGATTCTCAAGTATTTAGTTGACTTTGCATCTGTCTGATTGATAGCTTCTTTGTGAGTTTTTAGTATTTCTTCATTGTGACTCTTCTAACCTGTTCATAAGCATTGAAAATGTCACAATATGCAGTTTTCCCTGTTTAGTCTATCCTTTTTGTTCATACATTCGGGTTAGCCCACGGACGTCCATATCTCCTCAAGGAACTCTAGGGTTTATATCTAGGGTGTACACTTGAACATATATATATATATATATATATATATATATATATATATATATATATATATATATATCATATATGCGTTCATTAATCTTCAGAAAGGAACTCGATGGAAACTGTTCCCAAGGAAGAAGTTAACCCTACTGTAGAGGATGATCTCAAAGGAAGTGATCCTGCTCAAGAGTTTATTATGAAGAAGATGATTGAAAGGAAAGAGTATAACTCTTGGATTGGAGAATATGTCAAGGATTTAATTCTCGTTCAGAATGAAGTAAACAACGAACTTGCTAACCTTCAAATGCAGATAAACCAGCTTATTTATGGACATGCAAAAATTCTTGGTACTCATAACATCTTGATCAAGAATCAGAAGAAAGTTATTCTTGACTGTGCTAAGGCTCGACACTTTGTTCGCATTGTTGATTGAAAAACTAACGTTCTGACTCATGAACATGGTGTCTCTATGGTCAACAAAATCAAGGATATCAGTGACTCTTAATTCGATGGACCATTCCAGAGGTGTGAAATCATTAAGGAAAACTGAATTTTATTAGCTGCCTAGTAAGTCTTCTTTTTGGTTTAGTTGGAAGAATAACTAGTGCTTGAATAGCAATGATTGTGACTACACATAGCTATTATGTTTCATCTTCTTGTTCTTTTTTAGGTTTATTGGTTTAAATTCTAAAAATATTTGGAGGATGATGTTTTTGCAGTATTAATCTTTATGATTTTTTATATTGCAATTGGTTATGGGATATTGGTGTTTTCGTCCATGAACTATATTTGTCCCGTACTTTGTCAAAACTAAAGTCGTTCGTGTTCGGTATTCATGTACTGGTAAAAGAATGAATGGACTTTTGACAAATACAAAAGTTAAGCCTATATTGTCAATTATCTTGATGGAAGATAGGTTAAAATCATTTGCTTTCAAGGATTATGTCTATTAATTGTCATTATGCAAATAGTGATTGAAGATAGAATGAATCCTTGTGTATTCCGCAGTATTGATCATCCCTGATCCATATTTTATGTAGTACTGTGAGGCTCTGTAATGTATCTTATGTTGAGCATTATACAACCAAGTTGATTTTATTAGCTTAGTTGTTGTTCCGTGAGATATGTTATATCGAGCGTATTGAACTAAATTAATCATCTTGTTTGGTTATTTAGTTATTGCTCCGTAAATATTCTTATGTCGAGCAAAACAAATGACAATTAAATTGATTACTTTTGTAATTATTTTGGTTGTGTATTCTAATTAGATTAATTATGGGTTCTCCTGTAATTAATCTAGTTGAGTATTTTCGTGTCTCCATAAGTTCTCTTATGTTGAGCACAATCAATTGAATTGATCACTTTTTTGTGTTTAATTTGGTTGAGTATTCCGATTAAATTAATCATGGGTTTACTTGTGATTAAATTGATTGAGTTTTTGGATATATAAAATCATTTTCATGGTTTTTGGTGTCCAATAAAATCCTTATTTTCTTTTGAAATTAAGGTCGCTCTTGTTGTTCTTTCGGGAATGACATCAAATGGGGGAGAGTTCTTTTGAACTTGTGCTTAATGGTCATATCTTGAGGGGTGTGCGCCTGTGGAATTTTAGAGGGGTTATCTTGTATCTTTAAACTCCTTGATGAATGCATTTATCTTCGGCTTTATGATTGCATCTAAATTAGTTGCTATGAATTTTTTTCTTTTAGTCATGAAATGTCTCTTTCGAAAATTTCATTATGATCCCGTTCTTGTACCTTTGCGAATTTTATTGACAAAAAGGGGGAGAATTAATATATAGTTCACACTATAAATACATATGGTTTTCGGATCATTATGAAAGAGGGAGTGGTTTCCATGTGAGATGGAGTATTGACTAAGGGGAAGTGATACATATCACCATAGTATTATTGTTGAAGTTGTGATACAATTGAACTTTGACGTTGTGTAATAATACTATGACACTGTATAACAATGATCGAGATCGATGCTTTCTCATTGTTATAGCTACGGATCTTCAACTGATGCTAAACTTACAACCTTTGGGATCATTGGAGTACTTGGAAGTGACGAAGATTTCGAGGAATGTTGAAGATTAGACATGTGGAATAGGAGCTACGAAAGTTTCTTTATCATTTTTGTATTCCATATGTATTGATAGTTTTGCCAATAAAATTGACAAAAGAGGAAATTTTTAGAGAATTGCTCGGTCGAACTCGCATGCGTTGCTATCTCAAGCATGTTTGTCAATGTTAGTGATCAAAACTATAAGTCTTGATTTCTAGTCTATTATAGCTAAATCTTGGACTAGGATAGAAAGTGTAGTTGAGCTCAAGGACTTCATGGCGACTTAACATACAAGTAGAAGAACTACTCAAGGAACCAGTGGAACTTCTCGACAAAAAGGTATGTGAATACTTGAATTTATCTGTCACTCAAAAGTCTATCTACTATATCTTCTACTCTTTGAGACAAGAAGTCGTATGCTATATATATAGACTTGGATTATACACATTTGGTATTTCAAGCCGAGTACACCTCACCTATCTATATCTCGAAATATGTGTTGGTAAGCTTTTCACTTCGATCAAGTTTATCTTTACCATGTGACGAAAGTCATGATATGTTTCAATCATCTTGAAAATTGCTTTGACGAGAAATGGTGTAACAACTATATAACGTCCTCTAAGAATGTTTCAACGATTGAAATGAGAGTTTAGATTACATAACCAATGGTGGACATAAGCATTGTTGTGGAAACACATTTATGTATAAGTCTTATTCCTTGAACCAAAGTTTGCGAACTTTGTTGATCAAGAGAACTGGAAGAATGGCGTGAGCCAAGTCCGCGAACTTCCGAAGTTCTCAAACCCGAGAATTTTTGCTGGAGTTGACAAACTATGTGCGTGAAGCTAAGTCCGCGAACTCATTCCGCGAACCCAGTCCACGAACCGGCGAAGTTCTCATTCCCGAGAATTTCTGCTGGAGTTTGTAAACTCTTCCCGGTAACTTAAGTCCGCGAACCTAGTCTGCGAACTTGAGAAGGTTATATATCTGAAAATGATTTCTGAAGTTAAACATAAAAATACTAAGGAATGCAGTTTGCAAACCGTGGTTATAAAAGTTCATGAACCGATTCAAGTGAATCAAATCATCTTTGCTTCAATTGTGTCTTGTGTAGTACATAAGATTTCCTTGCAATTGAACAACTCTATAACTAGTTCATCTTGAAGTCATTTGAACTAGTTATGGTGAAGAAGAACATGGTTGATATGAAATGATCATATGGCTAACCTTTTGGTTAACTATTGTTGAACCAACAAGTGCATACGTTTGGGTACGGTTAACAAACCTAGAAGCGTCCATTGTCAAGTGTGTATAACAAGCTAAGTTTCCGATCTAACGGTTGAGAAATATTAGCTTGAATCTAAATCAGGTTATCATCTAACGGTGAATATTGAATGCTTTGTTACTAATCTAACATTGATTGCAAACCCTGATTTGAAAGACTATATAAAGGAGACATCTAGTATTGTGCAAAACTAATCCCCACACCTAATGTGTGATACTAGTTTTCATACTAGAGTCGATTCTCTTTTAACCTTTGGTTTTCTTCTTCTAAAACCAGGTTAACGACTTAAATACTTCATTGGTATTGTGAATCCAGACCGATACTACTTTTATCGTAGTTGTGTGATCTGATCTTGCATCTTCTATCGTGCGAGTACAATCAGATTGATTGGCTTGAGATTGATATCTCCAATAGGCAAGATATAAAAATTAATCACAAACATCTTCGTCTCATTGTTTGTGATTCCGCAACATCTTGTTTCGCTACCATACGATTAAGATTGTTGTGAGGTGATTGATAACTATAGGTTGTTCTTCGGGAATATAAGACCATACTATCAATTGGTTCCTGTTCACCTTGATTATTATCAAAAGACGGAACAAAACCTTTAGGTTTTAACTTTGGGAGACAGATTGATCCTTTGGTAGACTTGTCTGTGGGAGATAGATTTGTTTACTGTCAAAGCCTGCGATTTTTGGTCGTAGCAACTCTTAGTTGTGGGTGAGATAGGCTAAGGGAATCTAGTGTGCAGTATCCTGCTGGGATCAGAGGCGTAGGAGCATAACTGTATCTTGTATCAATGGGAGATTGTTTGGGGTTCAATTACAGTCCAGTCTGAAGTTAGCTTGGAGTAGGCTAGTGTTTGTAGCGGCTTAATATAGTGTGTTTTCAATCTGGACTAGGTCCCGGGGTTTTTCTGCATTTGCGGTTTCCTCGTTCACAAAATTTCTGGTGTCTGTGTTATTTCAATTTCCGCATTATATTGTTTTATCTTTATAATTGAAATAATACAGGTTGTGCGTTAGATCATCAATTAGAGTAATCCAACCTTTGGTTGTTGATTGCCATTAATTGATCCTTGGATATTGGTCTTTGGTACCATCCAAGTTATTCCTTGTGTTTGATTAAAGACTCACTGATTTCTATTAGCTCGAGTAAATCAAAACAAGAGAGAGATATTAACTCCTTGAGATACTTTTACCTAGATTGAGTCTGATTGTCTAGTTGATTCTCTAGAAAGTATTTCGGAGTTAATCCATATAGATTGCTAAGAGAAATATTGGGTGGTGTTGTTAGACCCCCGCTTTTTCAATTGGTATCAGAGCAGGCAAACACGTTCAAGACCTTACAAGTCTGTGTTTGTAGCAATCTGATTCTGAGGACAGAATCTCTTACGCATACCAAGATGCCTCCTAAATCTTTCAACTATGTCAGTTGTCTCGGAAATACCTCAAAGGATTGTTCCTTAGTTGATTCTTCCGAATACCGAGGTAGAAAGATTGTCTCATCATGTGTTGATCATTCTTCCTCCAATGAGACATTGGACACAATGGCGAAAGCTGAAATGGAGCTCACCAGAATCGCAAAACTTTCTACTGAGTTGGTTGATCTTCAAAATCATGATCAACTCATCGATGAATTTGAAAATTCTATTGATCGAGAACGTGTAATCTATAACATTATTGAGTCTTTCTATAAGGATATTGAGAAACTTCTTCAAGAGAAAAATCTACAGCGTGAAAAGATTTGTGATCTTGAGAAGGTTATCAAATAAGGCTTAATTAGAGAAAAATGTTTGATCAAGACGCATTCATCTGATATTGACAGACTTCGTGTTGAAAAAGAGAAGCTGGAAGCAACACTCTCACTAGCCCACGAACAGTGTATGACCTTGGAAAAGGAAAACTTTGTCTTAAGGAAAAATTCTTCTGTTCCAACTGTTCCTCTTGATATACATTACATGAAGAAATATCCTCTAAAAGAAGATTGTGTCGAGAAAAGCTTATATAACTTACAATCTTCTCATAGGGCTGTAAAGATGCCGTATGTTGTGTTTTCTCCACGAACCTGTACTTTCTGTGGAAAAGGGAATCACTATGCTATCCATTGTTTTGCCAGGAAGAAACAAATTTCTAAGCTTCATAATTTGCTTCTTTCTATTGTCAATGGGATAAATAGTCAGTCGACTACTGATAGACACATTTTTGTGTCCGATTTGTCTCGATTCTACATATTGTTAGGGCTCATTTTTGTACTTATTATGGTGTTTTATTTATTTGTAGGTATTTTTGGCCAATAAACATTTTTGGAAAAAATTGGCTCGAAAATTGTCGGAAAGCACCCGGAGGACATTTGCTATTCGTACTCTCACTTTGGATAAGGGTTAACCTAATTACTAAGGGGCATCCCATTTCCAGAAAGTTGCTAATTGCACCCCTACTCTGGATAAGAGGCAACCATCTTCAACATTTCAAAAACCAGGTTTTTGACGGGAAAATGGTACAGTGAAGAACAGTTTTGGCAATCGTGATTTGGAGGAGTTTGAGGTCGATTAAACCTCTGATTTTCATAGGATAGACTCCTTATGGATCTAGGAATCTGATACGGGTGTTTAAATCGATTAGACTGGGCTCAATCGACGGATTTTTCTCACAACGGAAAAAATGGAAAGTCACGTCTGTGACCTGTTTTAGGGAATTTTAGAGAGATTAAAGCGCTGTAAACCTTCCCAAAGATTTGTATCTATCTAAGGAAGAGTTTAGAATAAAAAGGAAAGCTCAGAAACGCGTAGAAATTCTAAAACAAGAAATTGCCGCAACTTGGCCGTGCAGATAAGGAAAGAGATTTTGGAGAGATTTAATCGGCATTTTTCATATAAATAGATGTCTTGGGTCGTATAGAAGAGGTGTCGAGAGTTTGGGAACCTAAGGAGAGCCAGAGAAGAAGAAATCATAGTTTTACCAAACTCTGTTTCTGTTGCTGCTGTTGAAGATGAAGAACGCGAAGAACATTGACGCACGGTAAACAGTCGTAAAACAGTGTCGTTGTTTAACAGCTGAAGAACATTAAGCTGTGCAGAGCAGTCGTATTCTAGGGTCTTAAAATCAGCGACAAAGCAACAGTTTTTCTATAACAGTTCCATTGTAACAACTGTTTTGCAACACCAATACACTGTTGCAAACAGTCTGTGTTATTACTTTTCACTCTTTTAATCATCTTTTGAGCAACAAACACATATTTTGAGATCATGATTAATATGAGGAGCTAAACCCCATTGCTGAGGCGATAGAGGAAGCGATTTTTCCAACAAAAAGTGGTATATTCTATTTTGTCTTTTTATTTGCAATAATTATATGATTATTTGCCTTGAACTATTATTGAATATGATTTTTTATTTAAGTGATTGTGATCTATTTTGATGGAATATGCTTAGTTTTAAGACTTTTTATGCTTCATACTTGGTATTTACAATTATTACTTTTGAAAATCTACTTGTTGCAAAATTTTAGAATCAAATTAAACAAGAAAATTACATAAATATAAGTATTGGTTTAATCACTTTGAACTTGGAAAATAGTGGAATCTTAGCCTCAGTGTTTATTTTAGTATTGATATCATCTTTGATTGGGTTTGCTATAATTTTTAGTGAGTTTTCTATTTTAATATTATAATTTAAGTCTAATTAATATCCTTCACAAGTCTGAGAATCGAACCACTTTTACCACTATCTACAAATCAAATCAATTTTTGGCGCCGCCGAGGCGGACTTGTTTTTAGGTTTTAGATTTTTTTTATTTTTTTATTATTTTTTTTGTCTTTTTGTATGTTTTTGGGTATTTATCTTGTGTCTACAGGTTCTGGATCATAAAGAAAATTGAGCCAAGGAGTTCGGTGATTTCATAAAGACTTGGATCTAAAGATTAAAGCAAAAAGTACAGAAAAGAAGACAATTTTATTTTAGAAAATTTTAGTTTAGGGTTTGTTTATTTTATTTTAAAAAAAAAAAACTGTATTAGGGTTTATTATTTTTGTAATTTTTCTTTATTTTTTTTTGGACTTTTGGACTTTTGGACTTTGGGACATTATTTTTTTTATTAACCTATGGAAGGGTACTTTAAATATAAACTGTTTGCAGAGAAGGAGGACAATTACGATATTGTCTCTGCACCTTGGGTTCGTACACTAGACATCGGAGTCAGTGGCCCGAGTCGACTACAACCGATTCATCCCCCGTCTGGAACGGGAGGTGAGATTCTAAACACTCGTGAATCCCCTGTCAGCGAGTTACTGGACTCCTTCGTATGCATATATGTTGTGGACTGAATACAGACATTTATTTTTCTAGTAAAGGGAAAGGCCTGGCCATACAAGATAAGGGTTCGGATTTCATCACCGTTCTCTTCTTGCCCGCTTTAGGAACACGTAACCTACGCGAACCTAAGCCTAAAATTTTGACTAGAACGAGACCGATAGGGTAACGAGCTTAACAGGAAAGTCATTCGAAAAATATTGGTTACTCTTTTAAGCATACTTCGAAGTTCTTGACGGTTTCTGTAAGTTGAATGCGTGACTGCGCCGCCTTGTAATACCGGTGAGGCCTTGGGTATCAAAGCTCCACCGAGCTTCCCTCGCCTCTATTCAACTTACGTTAACTCGGATTGATTCCAGAGGGGTTTGCTTAAATTGTAACGAATTCCCGTTCGAAGGATTAGAAGCTGGTCTAGAAACAATCTAAGTGGAGCCATCATGCTTTTTGTTTGCTAGAAATCAATAGGTTTGATTTGGTTGAGTCGGCCTTGATCTGTGTTTGCTTACCCTTCCAATTTAGAAAATTCTATTGTATGCCTGAACGTAAAAGAGACGCACTAGGTAGATTTGTTAAAGAGAAACCTAGTAGTTCGAAGCGTCTCGATTACCTTAATCTAGAAAGTCCGGCTTTTGAAGAGTCTGTTTTTGAACGTTCTTTGACTGAGGAGAGAATCCATGTTGCTCCGATAGCGCCAGAAATGGCAACTTTGAAAGCTTTGTTGAATCCAACTAGGACTACCCGTCCTTCGTGTATTAAGTTAGCTGAAACGGAGGCACCCTATGAACTGAAACCTGGGACCTTACAGATGCTCCCAATCTTTTTAGGGAAAGAAAATGAAAACCCTTATTACCATGTTAGGGATTTTGAGGAAATTTGTAGTACTCTAAGAATTAGAGGCTTAGATGATGATGCTTTGAAACTTAGGTTATTCCCATTTTCCCTGAAAGATAAGGCCAAGTCGTGGCTGTATAGTTTGGACTCCGAGTCAATTGAGACAACTTACATCTGCCTTTTTCAATAAGTTTTTCCCTAGGCACAAAACATCGTCTATTAGGACGCAAATATGCACATTTTCACAACAAGAGGGAGAATCTTTATATAGGTATTTGGAAAGGTTCAATGATTTATTATCCCAGTGTCCTCATCATGGTTTAGAAAAGGTTAGGCTAGTTCAGATCCTTTATGAGGGTTTAGATTATTCCACAACGACCATGGTTGAGTCTCTATGCACTGGTGGATTTGAAAACCAAACTGTTGATGCGGCGATGGAATTTTTTAATGAAATCGCCGAAAAAACCCAGCAATGGGAAAATAGTAGGGCACCCCAGAAAACAATTCTTTTAAGTAGAGGAAACGTTAATAGGGTAGAAGGAGGCTATGAATCAGATGCCAAAATTGTTGCTATAGCAAAAAGGTTAGAAGCCTTAGAAGTGGGCCAGACTAGTGGTAGAGTGGAGCCTTTTTGGGAAGGCCAGAATATTGAAGAGCAGGCCAATGCTCTTTATAATAACACTAGATTTGATAACCGTCAAAAGATTGACCCATATTCAGAAACCTATAATCCTGGTTGGAGAAACCATCCGAACCTTTCGTGGTCTAAGGGCCAAAGTCAAGGTCAGTTTAGTAATTCTAATGCTCCCCCAGGTTTTGGCTATACTAAGAATCCTTCAGGACTAGCTCAGTTTCAGAATCAGTCAGATAAGAAAATCCTAAGTTTAGAGGAATCTCTCGCCTTGTTAACTCAGCAAACTGCAAAATTCCAGTTATCCGTAGAACAGAGTCTACAAGCTAGTAACAGGATAGGACAAGAAAATAGTCAGGCTATTTCCGAGTTAAAAACCCAGGTTGGTCTGATAAGTGATTCTTTGAGAGAAAAAGGTAAGTTTCCTAGTCAAACACAACCCAACCCTAGAGGAGTTCATGAATTAGGTGCAAAACCATCGAATCAATTGAATGCTGTTAGAACCCTTAGAAGTGGTAGAGTTGTAGACAATAAGGTAACCATGCCCGATAGTGAACATACTGTAGTTCACCCCTCAGGATCTCACCTCTCAGGACCAGTAGCTGAAGAGACTGATAAAGTTTCTGATGATGTGAATTCGGTTCCTGAAAGGTCTGATTTTAGGCCTAGAGCCCCATTTCCTCAGCTATTAGTACCAACAAAGAAGGAATCGAACTTTAATGACATAGTGGAGGTTTTTAAGCAAGTTACCATAAACTTCCCTTATTAGATGCAATTAGGCAAATTCCTGCTTATGCCAAGTTCCTTAAGGATATGTGTACGCGAAAGCGAAAACTTAGCGTCCATAAGAAAGCCTTTTTAGCTAGTCACGTAAGTTCAATCATTCAGAACACCACAACTCCAAAGTACAAAGACCCAGGTTCTCCTACCATTGCTTGCACAATAGGTAACTTCCGGGTAGAAAAAGCTTTACTTGACTTAGGAGCCAGTGTGAACTTACTGCCATTCCATGTATACTTACAGCTAGGACTTGGTGAAATGAAACCTACTCAGATGACACTGCAGTTAGCTGATAGGTCTGTTAAAATCCCTCGAGGTGTTATCGAGGATGTTCTTATTGAGGTCGACAAGTTTATTTATCCAGTGGATTTCGTGGTCCTAGATACCCAACCTGTCCCTGACCCAGAGAACCAGATACCTGTGATTTTAGGTCGCCCATTTTTAGCTACGTCTAATGCGATCATTAACTGTCGAAATGGTGTGATGAGTTTATCTTTTGGTAATATGACTATGGAGATGAACATTTTTAATGTCAGTAAGCAACCTCATGAGCTAGATGACACATGTGTTGAGGAGGTGAACATGATAGAAGCCTTAGTTCAGGAGTCATTACCAAACATCTTGTCTGAAGACCCATTAGAAAGTTGTCTATCCCATTTTGGTTTAGATTTTGACGACGATAGCACTATTGAACAGGTGAATGCTCTATTAGATTCTACCCCTGTGTTAGACACTGATAGATGGAAAGCTAGGTTCGAACCGTTACCAGTTTCTGAGACTACCCTAATTCCTTCTTTAGAAGAGCCCCCAAAGTTGGACCTTAAACCACTACCCGATACTCTAAAGTATGTGTTTTTAGGCCCATCTGAGACTTTACCTGTGATTGTAGCTTCCAATTTGGATAGTGATCAGGAAAGTAGGCTAGTAAATGTACTTCAAGACAATAAGGAAGCTTTAGGGTGGACTATAGCAGACATTAAGGGTATAAGTCCTACTGTGTGTATGCATCAGATTCATTTAGAGGAAGACTCCAAACCTTCTAGGGAGATGCAACGTCGACTGAACCCTAACATGAAAGAGGTAGTTCGAAAAGAGGTGCTTAAGTTGTTAGATGCGGGTATTATTTACCCAATTTCAGACAGTAAGTGGGTCAGCCCTGTTCAGGTTGTCCCCAAGAAATCAGGTATCACTGTAGTCCAGAATGATAATAATGAATTAATCCCAACCCGAGTGACCACGGGATGGCGTGTGTGTATTGACTATAGGAAATTGAACAAGGTCACAAGGAAGGATCACTTTCCCCTTCCTTTTATCGACCAAATGCTAGAGCGATTAGCTGGACATAGTCACTATTGCTTCTTAGATGGCTACTCCGGTTATAATCAGATCGTTATTCCCCAGAAGACCAAGAGAAAACCA
Organism: Papaver somniferum; assembly: GCF_003573695.1. NCBI lineage: Eukaryota > Viridiplantae > Streptophyta > Magnoliopsida > Ranunculales > Papaveraceae > Papaver > Papaver somniferum. The sequence continues at coordinate 8,759,235 of NW_020653081.1, forward strand.
CTTTTACCTGTCCCTTTGGTACCTTTGCGTATAGACGCATGCCTTTCGGGCTATGTAATGCCCCTGCAACTTTTCAGCGTTGTATGATGAGCATATTTTCTGATATGGTAGAACGGTTCTTAGAGGTCTTTATGGATGATTTTTCAGTGTTTGGTTCATCTTTCGATGAGTGCTTGCATCATTTGACATTAGTGTTGACTAGGTGTAAGGAAAAAAATTTAGTGCTTAATTGGGAAAAATGCCATTTCATGGTTAAATCAGGAATTGTTAGGGCACATCGTCTCTTCAAAGGGTATAGAGGTAGACAAAGCCAAAGTTGACCTTATTAAGACTTTACAGGTCCCAAAAACCGTAAAAGATATTAGGTCATTCCTAGGGCATGCAGGTTTTTACCGTCGATTCATTAAGGATTTTAGCTTGATTTCTAGACCTCTTTGCAATTTGCTTGCAAAAGATGTTAAGTTTGTCTTTGATGATGCTTGTTTAGAGGCTTTTGAGAAGCTTAAAACTTTACTCACTACTGCCCCGATAGTCCAGGCACCTAACTGGAACCTACCCTTTGAGATTATGTGTGATTCTTCAGATTATGCTATAGGCGTCGTTTTAGGACAACGAGAAAACAAATTACTTCATGTGATTTATTATGCTAGCAAAACTCTGAATGATGCCCAAATGAACTACACAACTACCGAGAAGGAACTTTTAGCCATCGTGTTTGCCTTGGATAAGTTTAGGTCCTACCTATTAGGTTCTAAGATCATAATCTATACAGATCATGCTGCTTTGAAATACCTTTTATCTAAGAAGGATACCAAACCTAGATTGATTAGATGGATCCTATTGTTACAGGAATTTTCCCCAGACATTAGAGAAAAAAGGGTGCAGAAAATGTAGTAGCAGATCACTTGTCTAGGCTAGTTGTTAGTTCCCCTAGTGATTCCCTTCCTATAAGGGATAGCTTTCCTGATGAACAATTGTTCTCTGTTTCCCAATCACCTTGGTATGCAAATATAGTGAATTATCTTGTTACTGGTCGAACCCCTCAACATTGGGGTAAGCAAGATCGTTCTAGGTTTTTAGCCGAGGTTAAGCATTTCTTTTGGGACGATCCTTATCTGTTTAAGTATTGTCCGGACCAGATTATTAGGAGATGTGTATCTGAGAGTGACCAGTCTAGTATTATCTCCTTTTGTCATGAACATGCATGTGGGGGTCATTTTAGTGCTAAGAAGACTGCTGCTAAGATTTTGCAGTGTGGATTTTACTGGCCTTCGTTGTTTAAAGATTCCCATAGTCATTGTGTTTCTTGTGAGCGTTGCCAGAAGTTAGGAACCATTTCCCGTAGAAATATGATGCCTTTGAACCCTATTTTAGTGATTGAGGTCTTTGATGTGTGGGGCATTGATTTTATGGGTCCATTTCCTATTTCGTTTGGTTATCTTTACATACTTGTCGCTGTAGACTATGTGTCTAAGTGGGTTGAGGCGGTTCCGTGTAAACGAATGACCACAGGGTCGTAGTCCATTTTTGAAAGAGAATATACTTACACGTTTTGGTACGCCGCGAGCTATAATTAGTGATGGAGGTTCACACTTTTGTAATAGACCGTTTCTCTTTTAATGAAACAATACGGTATTACCCATAAAGTAGCAACCCCATATCACCCTCAGACTAGTGGTGGTAGGTAGAGGTTTCCAATAGGGAAATTAAACGTATTCTAGAGAAAACAGTTAATCCAAATAGGAAAGACTGGTCGTCGAGGCTTACTGATGCCTTATGGGCTTACCGTACTGCGTTTAAGACACCCATTGGAATGTCACCTTATCGTTTAGTGTTTGGCAAGGCATGTCACCTGCCTGTTGAGTTAGAGCATCGAGCCTATTGGGCTATTAAGAACTTAAACTTTTCACTTGACAAGGCAGGAGCTCAAAGAAAGCTCCAGCTCAATGAGTTGGACGAGATTCGTAGAGATGCATACGATAGTGCTAAGGAGTATAAGAACAAAATGAAACTTGTGCATGATAGGAATATTTTACGAAAGTCATTTTCTCCAGGTCAAAAAGTTCTTCTGTATGACACTCGTTTGCATCTATTCCCCGGGAAGTTGCGCTCTCGGTGGACCGGTCCTTTTGTGGTCCGTACTGTTTTTCCTCATGGCGCTGTTGAGATTGAGACACCAGATGGTAGTAGTTCTTCGAAGGTTAACGGTCAGCGATTGAAGCCCTTTTTAGAGCCTTTTCCTACAGGTGATGTTGAGGAGGTCCCTCTGGAGGACCCTGTTTACCTTGATTGACCATCGAGGCGATTTTGTATGTTGTATAATATTTTTGTAGGTTTTTGGTTACACTTCACCCAGGTACTATCTTTCCGACTTCTCTCTTTACTATTTCCTCATGTTACTTATATTTTTGGTACTGTTCTTTGATTAGAAAAATTGAGGACAATGTTAGATTTAAGTTTGGGGGTGGGGTAGAACTTTTTGTTACCTTTTCGTTGCAATAAATAAACTCCAGAGCCTAGAAATTTATCCCTATTAAGGATGGCACTAACCAATCTAAGTGGATGGAAGCATTTTGGTTGTAGGAGTTGAGGAACCAATCTGACTAGATGGCAACATCTAAAGAATCTATTCATAAAAGCACAGAGCTCAGGTGTTAGAAATAACATGATAGTTTCACCATATCTCGTTGAGTCCTTTTCACTTCTGTTTTTATTTTGTTTTGTTTTTAAACTATGTTTCTCTAAGTGATTAGGTGGGGCACACGATTCAAGTTGTTACCAATGCTAGGGTGAATTAGAGTGATTGAGATACAAAAAAAAAAAAAAGAGACCAGACCATCAGACCAACTGGAATAAATTCAATAAAGTCGACCACTGGAACCCTTGTATATGCCAGTTGTGTTGACCTAGAGTTAGGATTATCGACCACTGGTACCCTTGTATATGCCAGTGTGCTGATATTAGTCAGACCGGTATCTCAGTCCATTAGGATAGGTTCATTTTGGCGGAGGCCTTCTGACAGATATGAGAAACACCGTTCACCTAGTAAACATCAAAACCATCTATGTTTTTCTAAATCCATCTTCTTGATCTATCCATGTGATTAGTTTTGACTCCGGATATTGATGTCCATAGTGCGACTATCTGAGTAGAGCTCTGTCACTTCATATGAATTTTAGTATGCTTGAGTGCAAACTCGTGTACAACAATTGGAATTTCGCATCAGGGTACTTCCTCCTGTAGTCAATAAGTATGTCAATCAAGGAGATTCTTTAGTGCCTTCCAAGTTTCTGTGTAGATAGTTAGGGTCTGAAGTATAAAGGTTTTGTGGGTATACCTCTGGTAAGCCCTCTGGAGACAACACTCCGCCACTAGGGACACCTAGGGGTTTAAAGGCTTATTGCATACGCTAAATGCAATCGACGATGCCCGCGACAGTGAGTTAAGATTTTATTTCTATTTTATTTTTGCTCGAGGACTAGCAAATAATAGGTTTGGGGGTATTTGATAGACACGTTTTGTGTCCGATTTGTCTCGATTCTATATATTGTTAGGGCTCATTTTTGTACTTATTATGGTGTTTTATTTAATTGTAGGTATTTTTGGCCAATAAACATTTTTGGAAAAAATTGGCTCGAAAAATTGTCGGAAAGCACCCGGAGGACATTTGCTATTCGGACTCTCACTTTGGATAAGGGGTAACCTAATTACTAAGGGGCATCCCATTTCCAGGCAGTTGTTAATCGCACCCCTATTCTGGATAAGAGGCGACCATCTTCAACATTTCATATAAATAGATGTCTTGGGTCGTATAGAAGAGGTGTCGAGAGTTTGGGAACCTAAGGAGAGCCAGAGAAGAAGAAATCAGAGATTTACCAAACTCTGTTTCTGCTGCTGCTGCTGCTGAAGAAGAAGAACGCGAAGAACATTGACGCACGGTAAACAGACGCAGAACATTGTCGTTGTTTAACAACTGAAGAACATTAAGATGTGCAGGGCAGTCGTATTCTAGGAACTTAAAATCAGCGACAAAGCAACAGTTTTTCTATAACAGTTCCATTGTAACAGCTGTTTTGCAACACCAATACACTGTTGCAAACAGTATGTGTTATTACTTTTCACTCTTTTAATCATCTTTTGAGCAACAAACACATATTTTGAGATCATGATTAATATGAGGAGCTAAACCCCATTGCTGAGGCGATAGAGGAAGTTATTTTTCCAACAAAAAGTGGTATATTCTATTTTATCTTTTTATTTGCAATAATTATATGATTATTTGCCTTGAACTATTATTGAATATGATTTTTTATTTGAATGATTGTGATCTATTTTGATGGAGTATGCTTAGTTTTAAGACTTTTGATGCTTCATACTTGGTATTTACAATTATTACTTTTGAAAATCTACTTGTTGCAATATTTTAGAATCAAAATAAACAAGAAAATTGCATAAATATAAGTATTGGTTTAATCACTTTGAACTTGGAAAATAGAGGAATCTTAGCCTCAGTGTTTCTTTTAGTATTGATATCATCTTTGATTGAGTTTGCTATAATTTTTAATGAGTTTTCTATTTTAATATTAGAATTTAAGTCTAATTAATATCCTTCACAAGTCTGAGAATCGAACCACTTTTACCACTATCTACAAATCACATCAACTACTGCAGTGAATCCGATGCTCACAAGAAACCAGACATATTATAAAAATGATCTCTTTCCTAGGAATCATTACAGGACTTCTGTGCATTCTAGTGGTATAAAGTCTTATGCTGCTAATGAAAGAATGACATGTGCTTATAAGAACAACTCTGGTGAATCTATGTCTAGAGTATGGAGATCCATTTCGGAAAATCCTATAGAACCGATCTCTAGAGGTCCTGGACTCAGTAATCAGAAAGCTTCTTCTCTTGAGCTTTTAGGAAGGGCTGTGAGAAATTTCTCTAAATTTGAAAACAGCCAAGGAAAGACAAGAAATGCTGAGGTCAGACATCCGGGTGAAAAACAAAACTATTCTCTCAATACCTATGGTGAGACTATGTCTCCCTCTGCTACCTAGTAGTAAAAAGTTCCATTCTTGTATCTAACTTGAGAGATACAAGGATGATGATTGAGAGACGCTCAAGTATTTAGTTGATTTTTCATCTGTCTGATTGATAGCTTCTTTGTGAGTTTTTAGTATTTCTTCATTGTGACTCTTCTAACCTGTTCATAAGCATTGAAAATGTCACAATATGCAGTTTTCCCTATTTAGTCTATCCTTTTTGTTCATACATTCGGGTTAGCCCACGGACGTCCATATCTCCTCAAGGAACTCTAGGGTTTATATCTAGGGTGTACGCTTGAACATATATATATATATATATATCATATATGCGTTCATTAATCTTCAGAAAGGAACTCGATGGAAACTGTTCCCAAGGAAGAAGTTAACCCTACTGTAGAGGATGATCTCAAAGGACGTGATCCTGCTCAAGAGTTTATTATGAAGAAGATGATTGAAAGGAAAGAGTATAACTCTTGGATTGGAGAATATGTCAAGGATTTAATTCTCGTTCAGAATGAAGTAAACAACGAACTTGCTAACCTTCAAATGCAGATAAACCAGCTTATTGATGGACATGCAAAAATCCTTGGTACTCAGAACATCTTGATCAAGAATCAGAAGAAAGTTATTCTTGACTGCGCTAAGGCTCGACACTTTTTTCACATTGTTGATTGAAAAACTAACGTTCTGACTCATGAACATGGTGTCTCTACGGTCAACAAAATGAAGGATATCAGTGACTCCTAATTCGATGGACCATTCCAGAGGTATGAAATCATTAAGGAAAACTGAGTTTTATTAGCTGCCTAGTAAGTGTTCTTTTTGGTTTAGTTGGAAGAATAACTAGTGCTTGAATAGCAATGATTGTGACTACACATAGCTATTATGTTTCATCTTCTTGTTCTTTTTTAGGTTTATTGGTTTAAATTCTAAAAATATTTGGAGGATGATGTTTTTGCAGTATTAATCTTTATGATTTGTTATATTGCAATTGGTTATGGGATATTGGTGTTTACGTCCGTGAACTATATTTGTCCCATACTTTGTCAAAAGTAAAGTCGTTCGTGTTCGGTATTCATGTACTGGTAAAAGAATGAATGGACTTTTGACAAATACAAAAGTTAAGCCTATATTGTCAATTATCTTGATGGAAGATAGGTTAAAATCTTTTGCTTTCAAGGATTATGTCTATTATTTGTCATTATGCAAATAGTGATTGAAGATAGAATGAATCCTTGTGTATGCCGCAGTATTGATCATTCCTGATCCATATTTTATGTATTACTGTGAGGCTCCGTAATGTATCTTATGTTGAGCATTATACAACCAAGTTGATTTTATTAGCTTAGTTGTTGTTCCGTGAGATATGTTATGTCGAGCATATTGAACTAAATTAATCATCTTGTTTGGTTATTTAGTTATTGCTCCGTAAGTATTATTATGTCGAGCAAAACAAATGACAATTAAATTGATTACTTTTGTAATTAGTTTGGTTGTGTATTTCAATTAGATTAATTATGGGTTCTCCTGTAATTAATCTAGTTGAGTATTTTCGTGTCTCCATAAGTTCTCTTATGTTGAGCACAATCAATTGAATTGATCACTTTTTTGTGTTTAATTTGGTTGAGTATTCCGATTAAATTAATCATGGGTTTACTTGTGATTAATTCTATTGAGTTTTTGGATATAGAAAATTATTTTCATGGTTTTTGGTGTCCAATAAAATCCTTCTTTTCTTTTGAAATTATGGTCGCTCTAGTTGTTCTTTCGGGAATGACATCAAATGGGGGAGAGTTCTTTTGAACTTGTGCTTAATGGTCATATCTTGAGGAGTGTGCGCCTGTGGAATTTTAGAGGGGTTATCTTGTATCTTTAAACTCCATGATGAATGCATTTAGCTTCGGCTTTATGATTGCATCTAAATTAGTTGGTATGAATTTTTTTCTTTTAGTCATGAAATGTCACTTTAGGAAATTTCATTATGGTGCCGTTTTTGTACCTTTGTGAATTTTATTGACAAAAAGGGGGAGAATTAATATGTAGTTCACACTGCAAATACATATGGTTTTCGGATCATTATGAAAGGGGGAGTGGTTTCCATGTGAGATGATGGATTGACTAAGGAGGAGTGATACATATCACCATAGTATTATTGTTAAAGTTGTGATACAGTTGAACTTTGACGTTGTGTAATAATACTATGACATTGTAAAACAATGATCGAGACCGATGCTTTCTCATTGTTATAGCTACGGATCTTCAACTGATGCTAAACTTACAACCTTTGGGATCATTGGAGTACTTGGAAGTGACGAAGATTTCGAGGAATGTTGAAGATTAGACATGTGGAATAGGAGCTACTAAAGTTTCTTTATCTTTTTTGTATTCCATATGTATTGATGTTTTGCCAATAAAATTGACAAAGGTGGAGATTGTTAGAGCATTGCTCGGTCGAAATCGCAAGCATTGCTATCTCAAGCATGTTTGTCAATGTTAGTGATCAAAACTATAAGTCTTGATTTCTAGTATAGTAGAAAGTGTAGTTGAGCTCAAGGACTTCATGGAGCTTCAACATACAAGTAGAAGAACTGGAACCAGTGGAACTTCTTGACAAAAAGGTATGTGAAGACTTGAATTTATCTGTCACTCAAAAGTCTATCTACTATATCTTCTACTCTTTGAGACAAGAAGTCGTATGCTATATATATAGACTTGGATTATACACATTTGTTATTTCGAGCCGAGTATACCTCGCCTATCTCTATCTCGAAATATATGTTGGTAAGCTTTTCGCTTCCATCAAGTTTATCTTTACCATGTGACGAAAGTCATGATATGTTTAAATCATCTTGAAAATTGCTTTGATGAGAAATGGTGTAACAACTATATAACGTCCTCTAATAATGTTTCAATGATTGAAATGAGAGTTTAGATTACATAACCAATGGTGGACATAAGCATTGTTGTGGAAACACATTTATGTATAAGTCTTATTCCTTGAACCAAAGTTTGCGAACTTTTTTGATCAAGAGAACCGGAAGAATGGCGTGAGCCAAGTCCGCGAACTCAGTCCACGAACTGTCGAAGTTCTCAAACCCGAGAATTTCTGCTGGAGTTGACAGACTATGTGCGTGAAGCTAAGTCCGCGAGCCCAGTCCACGAACTGGCGAAGTTCTCATTCCCGAGAATTTCTGCTGGAGTTTGTAAACTCTGCCCGGTAACTTAAGTCCGCGAACCTTGTTTGCAAACTTGAGAAGGTTATATATCTGAAGATGATATGTGAACTTAAACTTAAAAGGACTAAGGAATGCAGTTTGCAAAACGTGGCTATAAAAGTTCATGAACCGAATCAAATGAATCAAATCATCTTTGCTTCAATTGTGTTTTGTGTAATACATAAGATTTCCTTGCAATTGAACAACTCTCTAACTAGTTCATCTTGAAGTCACTTGAACTAGTTATGGTGAAGAAGAACATGGTTGTTAAGAAATGCTCATATGGCTAACCTTTTGGCTAACTATTGTTGAACCAACAAGTGCATACATTTGGGTACAGTTAACAAACCTAGAAGCGTGCATTGTCAAGTGTGTATGACAAGCTAAGTTTTCGACCTAACGATTGAGAAATATTAGCTTGAATCTAAATCGGGTTTTCATCTAACGGTGAATATTGAATGCTTTATCAATAAGCTAACATTGATTGCAAACCCTGATTTGAAAGACTATATAAAGGAGACATCTAGTATTGTGCAAAACTAATCCCCACACCTCACATGTGATACTAGTTTTCATACTAGAGTCGATTCTCTTTTAACCTTTGGTTTTCTTCTTCTAAAACCAGGTTAACGACTTAAATACTTCATTTGGATTTTGAAGCCAGACCGATACTACTTTTATCGTAGTTATGTGATCTGATCTTGCATCTTCTATCGTACGAGTACAATCAGATTGATTGGCTTGAGAATGATATCTCCGATAGGAAAGATATAAAAAGTAATCACAAACATCTTCGTCTCATTGTTTGTGATTCCGCAACATCTTGTTTCGCTACCATACGATTAAGATTATTGTGAGGTGATTGATAACTCTAGGTTGTTCTTCAGGAATATAAGACCAGATTATCAATTGGTTCCTGTTCACCTTGATTATTATCAAAAGACGGAACAAAACCTTTAGGGTTTATCTGTGGGAGACAGATTGATCATTTGATAGACTTGTCTGTGGGAGGCATATTTGTTTATTATCAGAGCCTGCGATTTTGGGTCGTAGCAACTCTTAGTTATGGGTGAGATCAGCTAAGGGAATCAAGTGCGCAGTATCCTGCTAGGATCAGAGGCGTAGGAGCATAACTGTACCTTGGATCAGTGGTAGATTGATTGGGGTTCAACTACAGTCCAGTCTGAAGTTAGCTTGGAATAGGCTAGTATCTGTAGCGGCTTAATACAATGTGTGTTCAATCTGGACTAGGTCCCGGGGTTTTTCTGCATTTGCGGTTTCCTCGTTAACAAAATTTCTGGTGTCTGTGTTATTTCAATTTCCGCATTATATTGTTTTATCTTTATAATTGAAATAATACATGTTGTGCATTAGATTATCAATTAGAGTAATCCAACCTTTGGTTGTTGATTGTCATTGATTGATCCTTGGATATTGGTCTTTGGTACCATCCAAGTTATTCCTTGTGTTTGATTAAAGACTCGCTGATTTCTATTAGCTCGAGTAAATCAAAACAAGATAGAGATATTAACTCCTTGAGATACTTTTACCCAGATTGAGTCTGACTGTCTAGTTGATTCTCTAGAAAGTATTTCGGAGTTAGTCCATACAGATTGCTAAGCGAAATATTGGGTGACCCCCGCTTTTTCACTTAACCAGTGAGAAATGATGCTTTTTTTTTCTGTTTTAGGCCCAGGAACCTATACGCTCATGATATTTTCTGCTTAAATATAAAAACGCAAACCATACCAAATACCCATATAACGCAACGGAGAAAACTGTCTAATTGGCAATCTTAATGCAGTTTGTTCTTATTTTTCTTAATCCGCAAAGGCAGGAAATAGAAGATTGAGTCGCTTAAACTAACGGTGGGTTTGTTCACAGAATTCACGATTTTAAGGATTTATTATCCCATGGGATTACAAATTCTGGGATTCATGTAAATGTTGTGAATCAACAACAATTACTGATGAAGAACACTCACAGTAACCTACTCTCCAATTTGGATGAGTCTAAATTTCCTTCATTCATTACTTGCCTCTTCTTACAAAATGATTGGCCATAAATAATTTCAATTACCCAATCCTCAAAAGCTACACAGAGTCGTTGGATTAGAGTTAACCTAATATAGAATTAAAACAAGAGTTTCCTAAAAACCCCAGTTAACCGAATTAAAAGAAAAGTACAATTTCAAATTGTTAAAAAGGATTGCAAGGAAGCAAGGCCCACTGTTGTCCACGCCAGTTCACGGGCTCATGACAATATCGTCCCCATTTAAGCATCCTTGTCCTCAAGGATGAAATTAAGGAACTGAGCTTGAATGTGGGAGATGTCTTCCCATGTGGCTTCTTCTGGCGTTACGTTGGACCAGTGAATGAGAAGTTAAGGAATAGTAGCACCACCACGCAAGGTCACTCTGGAGGCCAAGACTGCAAGAGGTGTGACAATGAAGGAGCCTGAAGTATCCACCAATGGCAATGAAGGGGTGATGGTTTTGTGCACACCAATCTTCTTCTTTAACTGAGACACATGAAAAACTGGATGTATGCGTGACCCAATTGGCAGCTTCAATTTGTAAGCCACAAACCCAATTTTCTGCAACACTTCAAATGGACCATAGTACTTGGAAGAGAGTTTAAAATTCTTTCTCAAGGCCACATATGACTGTCTGCAAGCCTATAATTTTAAGAAAACCATGTCACCTGTAACAAATGATCTGTCACTCATGTGTTTATCAGCAAAGTATTTCATCCTATCTCGATCCTTTGCTAGGTCATCCTTGAGAAGCTGCAACAAGTGATCCTCTCTTGAAGATACTCTTGAACAGAGGCCACAAAAGTAGTGGTGTGGACTGGAAAGACCAGATAAGGTGGTGTGTAGCCATATAAGGCTTGAAATGGTGACAAGTGACTTGAACAACTCCTGCCAAAAGTGGTTGATAAATTTTTTATCCCTGTCTGACACAATGGAAGAAGGCAATCCATGAATCTTGAAGATGTGATGAAGGGATTCCTTAGCTACAGATAATGCCGTAAATGGGTAACTGAGGGCAATAAAGTGAATATACTTGGTGAATCTGTCCACTACCACCAGTATCACTGATTTCTTGTTGGAGAGTAGTAAACCTTCAATAAAGTCCATTGATATATGCTGCCAAGCAGTGTCAGGAATAGGTAATGGCTGCAGAAGACCAGCAGGGGCAGAGTGCTCATGTTTGTTGCATTGGCATGTATCACAGGTGGCAACAAAGTGGATGATATCCTGCTTCATTTTTGGCCAATAAAAATATGATTTGGCCCTAGTCTAAGTGTCCCACATACCTGAATGGCCACCCACAGATGAAGCATACACTGAATGCATGATTGAAGTTCTAATCTTCTTACCAGAACCAATATACAATCTAGACTTGTATCTCAAGATGCCACCAGTGAGGGATAAGGATTTGTGGTCAGGATGAATGAGCAGTTGAGCAAGAAGTTATTGCACAGTGGAGCCATCCTCATAGCTGAAGAGATTATCCTGAGCCCAAAGAGATTGTGTCACAGAAATGAAACAACAAGTAGAGGCAGAAGGCAATCTTGACAAAGTATCTGCAGTTGTGTTATCCTTCCCTTTCTTGTATTGTATCACATAATCTAAACCCAAAAGTTTCATGAGCCACTTTTGTTGGAGTACATATGTCACCATGAAAAACTTCAAACTCTGGTGATCAGTATGTATAATGAACTGATTATGAGAGAGATAATGTTTCCACTTTTGCACTTCCATGACTATGGATAAAAGTTCTTTTTCATAAGTAGATAGAGCAAGAGCTTTGGGTCCAAGAGGTTTACTAAAGAAAGCTATGGGCTTGCCTAACTGCATCAGCACAGCACCAACTCCTCTAGAGAAAGCATCAGTTTACAATTCAAATGGAATAGAAAAATTTGGTAGGGCCAACACTGGAGTAGTAGTCATTGCAGATTTGAGGTCCAAGAAGGCTTGTAATGCAGATGGAGACCATTGGAATGCATCTTTCTTAAGCATATCTGCGAGTGGTTTACTAATGGTACCATATCCCTTAATGAATCTTCTATAGTACCCAGTGAGACCTAAAAATCCTCTCAAGTGTTTCAGATTTGTAGGTTGAGGCCAATGCTGCATTGCAGAGATATTTTCTGGGTCAGCTGCAACTCCATCAGAAGTAATGAGATGGCCCAAGTAATCCAATTGTGATTGAGCAAACATCACTTCTTGAAGTTAGCATAAAGAGAGTGTTGTCTGAGCAATGTAAGCACTTAAGAGAGATGATCCATGTGCTCCTCCAAGGAATGACTATAGATCAATATATCATCAAAAACACAAGAATAATTTTTCTTAAAAATGGCTGAAAAACTTTGTTCATGAGAGCCTGGAATGTTGCAGGTGCATTAGTAAGACCAAATGGCGTTACTTTAAATTCATAGTGGCCATGGTGTGTCTTGAATGCAGTCTTGTAAATGTCATCCAAATGCATTCTGATTTGATGATACCCTGCTCTTAAATCTAGCTTAGTGAATATAATATCTCCATTTAGTTCATCAAGAAGCTCTTCAATCAGTGGAATAGGAAACTTATCCTTGACTGTCATTTCATTAAGTTTCCTATAATCTACACAAAACCTCCAAGAGCCATCCTTTTTCTTAACCAACAAGATTGGTGCAGCAAATGGATTGTGACTGTCCTGAATGAGACCAGAATCTAACATCTCTTGAACCAGTTTTTCGACAACAACTTTTTGAATATATGGGCATTTATAGGGTCTTTGAGATGTAGGAACTGAATTAGGCTTTAAGGGTATTTTGTGGTCTAAATCTCTAAAAGGAGGTAGAGATGTAGGGGTAGAAAATACATCCTGAAAATTTTCTAGGAGAGTGGAAATTTCAATGGGTATGGAGGAAATAGGAGTGGAAGTTAAGGATAAAATTGGCCAATAATGGCAGGGGTATTGTTTTTAATAAACTTCAATAAGGACTCACCACTAATCATGCTGCAAGAAGGAGTGGAAGAGCTGCCTTGTAATGTTATTTGTCTCCCCTGATGTAAGAAGGAAATCTTCAGTTCGGCTAGATTGAATAAGACATCTCCTAGTTGTCTCAACCAGTCGACCCCTAAGACCATATCACAGCCCCCTAATGGAAGAACCCTTAAATCACCAGTAAAAGCATAGCCCTGCATGGACCATGTTAAGCCTTCACAAATTCCCTGACTCACAGTGGTGTCACCATTATCTACTGTCACCAGCATTTGACTAGTAGGTGCAATATGCAGATGTAAGTTGGCAGCCAGAGAAGAATCCACAAAACTGTGGGTACTTCCAGTGTCTATAAGAACCAGAATATCTTTCTTATTCAGTTTACCTGGAACTCTAATGGTATTTTGGGTAACCACCCGAGTTAAGGCATGTAGAGAAATTTCCATAGTGGTGTCTACTGATGTTGTATGAGAGATTTCTTCTTCTTCAGATTCATCCATTGACGGAGAGTAAGTATCCTCATCAGAGGCTATAAGCATGAATAATTGCTGAGCTTTACAACGGTGACCTGGTCGATAAAAGGCATCCCAATTGTAACATAGACCTTTGTCACACCTGGCTTGCATTTGTGCAGGGGTAAGGCATTTGATAGGAGGTATTGGTGGCTCGGGATTAGTAGGTGTGATGGGATGTGTGATGATAGGTTTGTCCGAAGAAAATGATGGCTTTGGTAAGTTGGTAAGAGGTGGAAGAGATTGTTTGAAACTGGTGGAAGGTGAAAATGAGCTAGTGGAAGAATGAAATTGTCTAGGAAATTGTTTATACTTTCGGGTTGAATTTTCCACTGAAGCTTGTTGAACGCGAGCTAAGTAGAATGCATCAGTATCACTAGCTGGCTTAAACATTTGTACTGGATTGCGAATTTCCTATTTCAACCCACTAAGAAAGCTCATGGTAAAGTAATCCTCAGAAATATTCTTATTCTTAGATTTCATAATAGCTTTCAAGGATTCATAGCGTTCACAGTATTCTTCCACAGTATATGTTTGAGCAAGTTTGTTAAAACTACCAACATAATTATCATAAGCAACATCTTCAAAACAACAACACACATCCATAGAAAAAGTATCCCATTCGATAAACGATTTCCCTTCTAAATAATCTAAGAACCAAGCATGAATTTTACCCTCTAAGTGGATTGAAGCTAAATCTACTTTTTCAATGGATCCACAGAATTAAGAAGGAAATAGCGTTCACACTTTCTAACCCAACCTCTAGGATTGGAACCTTCAAATCTAGGAAAATCAATTTTCGGATAACGAATAAAGTTACCTGCTGTAAGATGAAATCCAGATTGATGACTTTCTTTATCAAACGGATTGTTCTGATTTGATGAGTGTGGATTTGGGTCGATTGTGGTAGCGACAACTGGAAGACGGGCAAGGATTTGATCTAAAGAAGATTGAACCGATGTCATCTTGATATTGAGCTCTGAAACTTGTGTTTCTAGTGCTGAAATTCTATCACCATCCAGCTTTTGTTGGTCACAGTTGGTGTTTTCTCAGTTCCGGTCATGATTCAGGTACACAAGATCGACAAGCTGATACCAAATATTGTGAATCAACAACAATTACTGATGAAGAACACTCACATTAACCTACTCTCCAATTTGGATGAGCCTAAATTTCCTTCATTCATTACTTGCCTCTTCTTACAAAATGATTGGCCATAAATAGTTTCAATTACCCAATCCTCAAAAGCTACACAGAGCCGTTGGATTAGAGTTAACCTAATCTAGAATTAAAACAAGAGTTTCCTAAAAACCCCAGCTAACTGAATTAAAAGACAAGTATAATTTCAAACTGTTAAAAAGGCTTCCAAGGAAGCAAGGCACACTTTTGTCCGCGCCAGTTCATGGGCTCATGACAGTAAATCCCTTTTTGTGTTTGGTAACTCATTTAAAATTCCTAAGATTCATAAAATTGTCTTGTTTTAAAGTCTATATACTGTTTGGTATTACCTTCGGAATCTTAAAATTGTATATATATGAGATTTAAAGTTAAAAAAAAATGGGTCTATAAATCCTTTGATAAGT
This sequence comes from Papaver somniferum, assembly GCF_003573695.1. Taxonomy (NCBI): domain Eukaryota; kingdom Viridiplantae; phylum Streptophyta; class Magnoliopsida; order Ranunculales; family Papaveraceae; genus Papaver; species Papaver somniferum. The sequence goes on from NW_020653081.1 coordinate 8,774,586, forward strand.
TTCCCAGCAAATCTTAGGGGGAGGGGTCGGACTCCATATGGAGGATTTGATGAAAAAATGATTCCCATGGAAAACGTGATTCTAGGGATCTGGGTAACCAAACCTGCCGAAGGAAACCTATTTCCACCAAATCCCATGTCTTTCGAATTGATTCGGTTCCTCATGCATTAATTGTATTAACCCAAGCAGGATCTTTGAGTACTTCATCAATGTTTCTAGACTCAATTAAGGATAGAAAACATGAATGGTGACATATGGTGTGAAGTTTGCTTCGAGTCATTACCTTGGTAATTAAATCATTGATAATATGATCCCTAGAGTTTTAAGTATTAATCCAAAATGAAGACTTTGGTTTTTCCTATTTTGTATTATTTTCGGTTCCAGCAACATTGTCACTGTCATTGTTGTTGTCTGAATCTTTATCGATTGGAATAATTTCTCATTCTTTTATTGTGGATGCGTCCTTGGGTTTTGAGACCAACTCAGTAAGAGGTATCTTAGAGGTATATGTTTGTCTTGAAAAAAATCATTAACATCATCAATAGTCATATTGATAGATTTCATCATGACTTTAATACGAAGATTATAAACTCGGAATATACGAGCCTAAAAGGCATGGCCTAGACAAAATCACTCACCTATTTTAGAATCAAATTTTCCTGAATGTTTTTTCCTTTAGGATATCCTTGGTTAGGTTTTCTTTCATACAATATCTCATATGGGGTGTTTAGAGTTTTTTTTTATTTTAAATAAAGTCTATTAATGACATAAGATGTAGTGAAAATGGCTTCTCCCCAGAAACGTGGTAACTTTTTATTGTGAAGCATCACTCTAGTCATTTCCTAAATATTTATATTCTTAATTTCAGCAACTCCATTAGATTGAGAAGTTATTGTAAGAGAATTGTTGAGTTAACGTTATTCCAAGTTTATTACAATATTCATAGACAAAAGTACCTTCAAATTATGTATCACGATCGTTTCTTATTTCTTTAATTTGCAACCTTGTTCATTCTAGATTCTACTCACAATAATTTTTAAACTTCTCAAGAGTGTCATTTTTGTGTTTCAGAAAGGCAAACCAGGTGAATCTGGTATACTCATCTACTATTGCTAACGCATATCTTTTTCCTCCAACAGTAGCATATTGAATAAGACCAAACAAATCCATATGGATAAGATTGAGAGGTGATTTAATAGTAATATCACGGGATGACTTATGTGGAACTTTTACTCATTTACCTTTTTGACGGGAAACACATACCCCTTCAACATTTGGACTAATTATCGGTGCAACTCTGACAAGATATCGATTGATAATCTTTCCAAGCATTTGATAGTTTATGTGACCGAAAAGCTCATACCATAAATGGGTTGATTCTACTTTGGTCAAGTGAATGTATATATTTAACTGAATATCAAGGAAACAAAAGTTATTCTAGACTTGTCTTCAATATCACATCCTAAAATATTGAAGATAACTTTATGATCTCTGTCACAAATTTGACTTATAGAAAATCGATTTTCCTTCATTCCTTAGACATACACAACATCATGTATTATAGGATTACCAGGTGATTTAATCCCCTTTTTTCTTGTGAGACGGCCCTACCATCTACAAAGGTCACAAATCCTCCTATGTACTCATCAGTTTTTACAAACCATGAAAAATCCTTAGTTGTGTGTCTACTCCATCCACTGTCCAGAAACCACTGAAAGGGAGATGTAGATTTGAAGGCGAAGGTACCCATATAATTTTTAATTGTCCTTAGACTACTGAAAAATTGTTCATGTAGCTCTTTTAAACAATCAGGTGTAACAGAGATATCTTTGTTAGACTTGTGTTCTTGAACCCATGTGAAGTTTCTAAGTTTATCAGAAAGCAGTTGAGTCTCTTCCGAAAGAAGTCGCGCTTCTTGAACTTTCTATTCGTATACCTTACATATATGCTGAAAGTGACCTAGGTAATAAACATTATTAAGTTTCTCTTTTTATGAAAAATCAAAGAGGTCTTATTTATCAGTAGAATAATTCCTTGTCTTTATCTGAAATATATGGTTAGAGGCATAGAGGTTTGCACCCTGCACTGTATTGACATATCCAATGCATATATTATTCTACATTATGGAATTTTCCTTGATAAAACTTCATATCTATTTATTTTATAAGCTGCATAATAATTTTCTTCTATTTTGCATACTTTTGTGTTGTTATGTCGATGGTCGCGAACTCCACTTGTCCATAGTAAAAGGCGACTTTAAAAAACTCAAAAGGAATTAGTCCATAAAATCTGGAACTAGGTAGGATGTTATAATTATTTTTCTAGTTTTAACTAGTTGTCTATTTCCTGAAGCTTCAGTAACTAATTTGGAGCGGTGTATTGTTGGTTCATTCATTCCTAGTTTTCAGCAACTATTGACCTTTACAAGAGAATTTCATAGATTTAGAATCCTATTATAGGGGTTTCAAACATTTGGTTTTGAGGGCTCACAAGATGACAAAGTCGGGTCATCACAATCAACAAAACCTTTTATCCTACTAATTTTGTTAATAGAAAAAATGTCCTCGATTATTTATTGCTATAAATTAAAAAAAAAACTAAATATTGTTAGTGATTAGATTAGATAAATATTTTGAGTCATAATTAGTATTTGAAAATCAAAAATCAAAATATTTTATTTTGAAAATTGAACCTATGGTTAGAGCGGCTCCAATGGAATGTGTATGAAGGAAAAAGTCATAATCCACGTAGGATCCACAACAATATTTATAAAAAATCATCTCCAACTCATTGATGTGAAGATAATGTGGCAAAAAAAAAAGTTAGACATCCTCTAAGTGAACCTCTAGTTTTAGACATTCACTTAGAGGATGTCTTCCCATCCTAGTCACACTTTTGTTAATAAAAGTCAATGGAAAATAAAAATAGTAAGGATTTTAACCAATTACATGCCTACAAATAAGTAAACAAATAATAGAAAACTTTATGGGTTGGAGATAAAACTTTTTTTCCCCCTAATATTTAGGATTTTATACTCAAATGATGTCTTAGAAGTGATGCCACATATGAAATATTCACATTCACCATTGGAGAAGCTCTTAGGAATTTTTTGTATTTTTGCTTTTACGATTATTTTTTTATTTTTATTTTAATTAGATTAAGGTAATTGTCGAAGGATATTTTTATAATTTTACTCAAAGGATGTCTTAGAAGTGATGCCACATATGAAATATTCGCATTCCCCATTGGAGAAGCTCTTAGGATCTTTTTGTATTTTTGCTTTTACGATAAATTTTTTATTTTTATTTAATTAGATTAAGGTGATTGTCGAAGGATATTTTTATAATTTTGCTATAGATTAGGTTCCCCCATTCATGATTTTCTGAAAGAGAATTTTGCAGCAATCTTTATAAATACTCAAATACAATATAAATTCCTGAGATATGATTTACACAATTCAGCGCTGGCTGATATATGTTCCACTATAATCTTACATGAATGTTAGAAAAAAACAAACAATGGCATTTCAAACAAACCCATACGGGTCTGGATATTGGAGTAACCTTGCACTAACTACTATACACTTCAGTTTTCCAGCTTCACGGTGATGCTATATTTACACGGGAGCAGGTGTTAAATAGTGGGTGATTTCCTATCTGGTGAAGAGTGAGTTTCTACTTACAAATCCTTCTTTTTCCTTATACTTGTTGGAACACCATAACATACGGGAGATGCACCAATTAAAACAGGGAGAGTACAAGCTTCTCGGGCTTGACTAATAAATGACCCAATCATCGGTTCATGGCTACAAGAAATTTTTGATGAACTGATAGTACAATCATCCTTCAATTTCTTCCCTTTAGAGACTTTTTTCTTTGAATTTCCCTTGGTAGTAATGTTCATGGAAGCCAAGTCTTGTATCACCAAATCGCATGGGGAAGTATCAACGGAATATTTTGATCTCTCTTGCAACCAAGCATTTAACATCGCCTTGCCGAATCTGTCAATATCCTTGTCAGTCACTTCCCACAGATTGGCGATGATGGCTGGGGAACCGGCTAACAAGTAGGAGAGAACAGCACCCTGTGGATTATAACAGCCCTTCAGCGAGAGACATCCACTACTGCATCCCATCAAAAGGGTTGCAGCACATTTGTCCAGCTTTTGTATCTCATAACTAGGTATATATTGTGCCCCTGGAGCCATAAAAAAATGCAGAACTTTAGCAACCAGTAGTATTTCGTAATTCTTGGCAAATATAAAATTATCTAATATTCAGAAATGTTGGTATCTAGTGTGTGTGTCTGTAGTGTATGAAGCATCTTGATTCCTCGTGACAAGTGATATTTTAATAGTGATATTTCATATACTTATACTAGAGTTCGTTCCTCCAGACAGACAAAAGAACGCAAAACCATCAAAAGAGTGCCTTGCTATGTGAGAGGTTGCCACGTCAAAGGTCACTGCTGTAATAAAAACTACTACAAGTACATCGATAATAAAATGCAGCAACAGTTGATATACCTAGGAGATCCAAACAAACTGGAATAACAGGTTAGTTGGACCTGGCGACAGAGAACAATATTGTTACATTTACTAGACTGGGTTGAAACATACCACTTCCATGACCAATGTATATAAAGAGATCATGGTTTTCCAATGCTACAACCAACTCTTCCGCTGGTGGGGCAGTTCCAGCTTTTCCCTGTGCCACATTAAAAAATAAACAAAAACACTTTCACCAAGAAAATCTAATAAGAAAATTTGGTAATACATAATAATCTTTACACAGCACAAAGAACCTAATATTCATTTGTGCCTTTAGCTGCGCATTAGTTCTGTTTGGTTAATGGCTTAGAGAGATTACGACGTTACTACCTCAAACTTTTGGTCTCTGAACCAATCCTCAAATTCAACCTGAGTACGCTCAAGGTCACCACCAGGATTTAATAAATAGAACCCATCTAAGGGGTCTATTGCTGGAAAAGTGTCGGAGATCCTCCCAATTGGTTCTTCAAGGTGCCAACTTATGTTGAGTATTGCAGAGACACTTCCCACTGATGGCATCCGATAAATTTCGTGTTTCCTCAATACAGGTAGGTTTTCCCAAGGAAGCATCTGTTTATTCAGTTACCAAATAATGCAAGATGGTCAATGACCAAACAAACGAGCAAGAGCAATAACTAAAGCACTCTTTCGGCAGCAGATTGGGTCTGGAAATAAGAAATTCTAGAGGAGGTTCAAAATTCACCTGTATTTCAGAATCCAGCACCAGAACTATTGGTTGTCTCCCTATGCTTTCATTTCCAAGTTTGCTAAATGCTTCTAATATCAACTTTCGGGGTAACGAAAATAAAGTTTCATCTACATCCCGAGCAGTATCTGACAAACCACAGATTTTATCCCAACACCCACCTCTACCTATGTAATTCTTGTTGAGGAGGAACTGAGATACACACGCTTCTGTTTCAGGGATTGATCCAGCACCTCCAAGCATAACCCTCAGAAGAGTCTTATTTGCATCATGTCCACATTTACGTTTCAGATCTGTCAGCAACTTTTGTAGTACCGAATTCAAGCTTCTGCAGTCTGATGGTTCACCCAACAGCAAGCATTTCCACGGACCCAACCATGACTCTTCAAGATTCCTGAATCCATGAAAAACATTAAAAAAAATAATAATAATTAAATTGTAAGTAGAATCACCAGGTACACCATCATGGTGGTTAATGGGTCCATGCACAAACAGAACAGTCATTGTGTGTTCCATCTAGGACCTACCAGTCCTTTTAGTTGTTTCAATTGACCATTTTCATAACTATGAGGCAGAAACAATGACTAAATGAGAGACCTCAAGAATTTTTCAAGACGGTCATTGAGCTTTCTCCTCCATGACCACCAGAGCACCCTGTTCTCTTGTGTATCATCAGAGGGAGACATTGAAGATGACACAAAATTTTCCTCCAGAATCAACTTGAATTGTGGAGCTACGTCATCCACAACAGTGTTGCCCCAAGGACATCGCCACTTTTTACTCGAGTCTTTTGTCTCGGACATGTATACCATTCCAGAACTTGCATCATCATCCAGTGCATCTGATAAGATTAATGATAATACTTCAGCTGTGTCAAACATATCTAAACGAAACTTAAAGTCCCATGCACAGATATTTGACAAATAGAGAGACCTTCAAGAATCAAATCTGCAGGAAGAATCATGACAACAGGTTGTGCAGATGAAGTTAACCGTGAGACTAGAATCCAAGCTAGAAAGGACGGGGAGGGGAAAATATCTCGCAAGAGCTGATCAAATTCATCACCAAGCAAACTTAAACAGATAACAGTGATGCTTGGAAGCTGTTGAAAAAAATCAGTTACAAAATTTTCAAGGTCCTCTATCCTTTCTGGTGCAACTCTGAAACAGGAGAAAGAAAAAAGATTAAAAATGACGACAACATCCATTTAGTCAACTACTTTTTACAATGAAAGTTCAAAATAACCTGAGTAAGTTGCATGCTTCTGTTGCTCCATTAGTTGAGCCAGTAGCATGTGAGCTCTGAAAAAAATTGACACCAAGGTTAACTTGTAACCTGACTGAGCTACATCTTATTAAAGAAAGCTGAAACTTCTGACTATTGTGTAAGAGTTCTTGTACGGCAGATGAGAAGGGCTGAGAACAAGGTTTTTTTTTCTTCAAATTAAAGATAATATGAGAAGACTAAAGGTTATACCACCGATCTCAGGTATATTCAAATATTATTTGCAAATTGACAAGAAACATATGAGTTTATTGAGTCAATGTGATTCGAGTAAAGATAATACGAAATTCATAGAAGCTACATGTGCACAAAAGATTTACAAATACCTCTACAAATTATCCTCATGGCAAAATAGTACCTAGACACTCCGAGTACAATGCATAGAATCAAAAGGTTATACCATCAATCTAAGCTACATTCAAACATTATTTCCAAATTGACGTGAAGCATACGACTGTATTGAGTCAACGTGATTCAAGCAAAGATAATATGAAATTCAAAGAAGCCAAATGTAAAACGTGATTCAACCTGAAAGCTTTAGAAATACCTCTAAAAATTATCCTCATAGCAAAATAATACCTAGACACTCCGATTACAATGCATACAATCAAAAGAAAAAACACTACTAAAGATACCAATAAACACAGACCCTTAATACCTGCACCAGCAGATCAATATACATTTTATAGCTTGCAACATGCAATTCTCATAACAAGGGAGAAAGGGGGATGTTTACCTCAGAATCTGTAAGTTTGCCGTTTTTCGGCTGTCCAATTGGTTTTGATAGGAATTGATGACTGAGATAAGTACCGACAGAAGCTTGGTGAAAGTATGCGGCCCAATGACTTACAGTGAGAATTTTGCCAGAAAAATGAGGCAAACAAAAAGGTCCATCGGAGGACGAGAGTAAGAATATCATCGCAAGCAACCTAGATACCTGTAGAATCATACAAAAATAAAGTAAATTATTGATCAACAGTCCTTGTGTTAAATCTAGTGACAGAGACACGGGAATTTCTCAAAAACCTAGGACACGGACACATTATTAATCCGTGATATATTTTTATGAAAACATATATCAAAACGAATGTGATGTCTTAATAATACTAATAAATTGTTGGAAAACAGAAATTTTGTGAAGCAATAACCGTATATTGTAATGTAAAAAAAATTATGTCTGGTATTTGAGCATTACTATCAAAATTTATACTGTAATACATGCAAGTGAGGTCACTGATGTGTCCATGGTAGATCTGCGTGCATCCATGTGTTGAACAAGCATCATATGCAGACATATGACTACTTTCAACGAGTCCGTGCTTCCCAACATATACCTTTAAGGGTTTCACTTGCACGATGTCATTATGGGTGTTATGACTTAAGCCATTGATCACTATGAAACGTTCAATTAATGTAAGACACTTGACCTCGAAAAAAAACACAAAATAAAGGAAGATCCTAACTCCCTAGTCAAGCAGCAGGGACAGAAATTAACTGGCATTTAAACATCGGAAGATATGTTTAAGCTCTCACTGACTTTCATTAGTTGAAAAAAGGTACTGAAAGACTAAGTAAGGAATACAAAGGGGGAATTAGAATATGACCTTTTGGAAAAGCAGGGGGACCTCACGGCAGAGTACAAAGGCTTGCATCAACCAAGATACTATCTTTGGAATCTGAATACGAGATAAACCACAACAGTTGATCCTAGCAAAAAATCAAACAAAAAGAAGCTCATCATACAAAAGCATTGGTACCTTTAATCCACATGGATTTGCAACAAAATTTTGACTAACCAGCAACACTCATCATGTAATACCTAGTACATTCTGAATGGTAATTCTTGAGAGAAAACCAAGAGATGTGGTACAGCACAATAGCACGTTCAATGGCAAACACATCTCCCTGGCTCGCCTTCTCAATGAACTCAAGCAAGTTGGCTTGCAGCGTAGCAGGACAAGTTCCATCCTGTATATTTCTGTTGGCCAGTGCGGAGATGCTTTGCCAAAATATTTCATGTGTTTCATGAACTTCACCAACAACCCCTATGCAATATCCTGATAAAGAAAATATTAATCGAGTCAGAGGAACTCAATGTGCTATGCATATTAACAGTTCATATTTAAAAAGAAAGGATGTGAACTACGAAGAAAGACCCAATAAAGGCATGTCCTGTTTGACGTTCAGGTGTCCAGTAAACAAAATAAGAAGGATCTGACAAACAAGTATGGCAATAACATCCTAGTCTAACAATAGTAGTTCACAATATTTACCTATGTCAATAAATAACTTTAGTTGAAGCCTCCTGCGGTAAAATTCCCATTTCATATAAATGAAATCATTCATCTTTCCACTTTCCGATACTTTTAAGAGAAGACACCTCCAGCAGTTCTTTCTATGTACTTTACACGCTTCACAACCAAAATCAGAACTCTGCTTAGCATGATCATCAAGAATGTTATGTCGCCTTGAATTTTTAGGACAATCTAGGTCCATCTTTTCTTCAAGTTGTACACTATTATTATGAGAGGACCGATTTCTGGAACGAGTCATCATTCGAGCATTCACGGGTTCCAAAAGCTCAGCCGCTAAATCTTGTGGAGCAGTCTTTGGTTTTCTGGACTTTCTAGGCACCAAGTTCACATGTGATCCTTCACTTTTGTCCTTCAGAGAGCTTAGTTCCTTATGCACTAAATCATCTGTTTCCAAGAAACTGAGAGAGTTATCCCATTCAGGAAGTTTAAGCCTCTTTAGGGCTGATTTGTATAAGTCAAGGGCAGAGTATAAGCTATTAATAGATGAAACCCTTGTAATTACATCCATACGGTTCTTTGTTAAATCTCCAATTCGCTGATAGACAGTAACTTCCAAAGCCAATCTGCATCTCTTGCAAGTAATACAAGTATTGCTATCAGCTAAAATTTGCTTTGCCTGGTTAAGCTCTCTTTCTGCCAAACCCCAATTTTGCTTCTTGCCGTATATTTCCCCTACAGAAAAATGTGGAAGTGATTTTAAACACAGCAAATTAACTTCTATAAAACAATAACCAACTCCATAGGTATACAGTTGGTGATAATCGATCAGATAGATTCCAATACCTAATGCAGATGCAAAAGCAACTGTAAATATTGGCAAGCTTTCAGTACATGAGATATGTTTTCCTTGCAAAAAAAGGGCTTCAGCAGCCATAACATTTCCAGTTGCCTCGTGAATGGCTCCAACCTATTTGTTAACAAACATGCTATGAAATTAAAATTGACAGTCCAGTCAGCCCTTTTGAAACATCACCAGAAAAAAAAGAAGAGTGCAAGATAAACCTGTAGTACGCTTTCAAGATAGCATTGAAGTACATTCCACTGAGTAGTGATAGAGCCTTCTATAGTCCATGAAGCAGTGGTTAAAGGCCAAACTTCAGTAGATACTGATTCAAGTACCTCAACGTTGACATAGCCACGCTCGTGTTGACTTGTAGTCTCCCCAGATTCATAAGAAGTCATAGGCTGCTGCTTCAAGGTGCAACGAAATTTCTTCTGTAGGAGTTTGGTACGTAGATGCAAGGACTCTATCGCATATGAAAGAGCCTGAAGAGAAGATTGTTAGGACACGCCATAAGATGGGGGCTTGGCTGGGGTGGTGGGGTGTAGTTGAGATAGAAACACAGCTGAGATACATGAGACTCAAATTGCACACTAATCTATTTAAATGAACGAGTCATAATTACTTCTTCTTCTTTTTTTCTGAATAAAACTATTTGAATGTTTATGACAAAGGTGATTACTGGATGTGATCAAGCCTTTGATATTAAAGATAAGAGTACAATGCAATCTACCTCAAATAGTTGTCCATTTGAAATGAATCTTTCAGAAAGGTCGTAGTATAGATATCCAGCAACGAATGCTGACCTGGATCCCTGTCGCAGATTTAACATCAACTATTAAAAGACAGTGCATCCCTAATAACCTCCGGCAAGAAAGAATAACTCTTATCTGAATTACCTAGTTTAAATGGTCTTACCCTAGAAACCAGAGCTGATGTGACCTCCTTAACTTCACTAATGGTCTCATGAGAACCCAAAGAAACTCCACAGTGATGATCTCCCAAAATGGAACCAGAGAGTGAGAACCTCTGGCGAAACCCAATTAGCAGTTCTGGTGAATCCTTCAAACAACTAACCCAGAAACCAAATGAGCTGGAATCAACACCAAAATGCAGTTCAAAATCCTCGACAAAATCTTTATGAACTGGTGAAGGGCACAATGCATGTGTAAGCCTTCGGTCTGCCCATAAAAAGGTCAAGCATTGTTCTGCTGGCACATTGTTCCTTTTCAGAAATTTAATGATCAGCTTATACATTTCATTCTGTAACTGCAAACAACCCTGCAGAATTGTCGCAATATTAGAGGATAAGCTATTAACAATAATAGTGACAGCACTTTATAGCTGAAAAAATCTTACCTTAAGTGACAAAAGATCAGCTACAGTACACAACAAAGGTATAGCTTGTTCAGTCAACAGTTCCCCATGAACATCTACTGACCATTTTATACTCGACCATAGCTTTAGCGCATGATGAATATCGCGCGAGATAACCTAGAATACAACGAAACAAAGTGTCTTAATAGCAATTAATGTAATAAAGTGTCTTAATAGCAATTAATGTTAGCAACAACTGAGCTATCACTTTAAGAAGACACACATTTATTTAATAGATAGAGGCTGTTCGAACTATCACCTCAAAGTCTAATTGAGACTCCTGGACACACAATGCATGAATGCAATACGCAAGGGCTAACTGATGAGAAACTTGAGCATTTCTGCTAGATTCACCGAACACGTTGATCTGTTTCAGTCAATTTCTATCATTAAGAAAGAACAGAAGAAGCAAACTTCACCCGTTTCCAATAATAATAACAAAAAATGAATAAATAATACAAGGAAACTTTAGCTTACAAGGTTAGATATAGCCTCTGATACACACTTAGTACTGCCATTAAGGCCTTCGTTTTCACTAGTCCTAAGTACCCTCCCTTTCTTAATAAGAATTTTTGATCGCTGAAGACAATTATCATCTGTAGTATATACATCAAGCAGGAGAATGTCTACAATTTTAAGTTGCATTCTCTTACTTAGACTGATACTCAGTGATTCTGTTTCTTCATATGTTAATAACTCCTGCGAACAGTTTAACAGAATTTAGTGACAGACAAATAATATCTCCTTTTTACCGTCGAAGTAAGATCACTTTTGACAGCCAGCGGATAATGAATTGCACCAAGTTTATAAAGTAGGTGTTGTCTTTGCATTAAATATTAGCTATAACGTAGTAGCTCAAGTATATTTCTTACACAAACATAAGAATTTTTCTTTCAAAGCTGACTAGATATATCAATCATTGGAATTCAATTTATCATTCTACTATAAAAGGGGATCAAACCTGCTCCAAGATAATACTAAGGGTCTCCTTTGACAATCGTGAAGAAGATTTTGACAACAAAGAATAAAGAGTGGGAGCATTGTCCTCCACCTTCGCATCCATAAAATCCTTGTAAATTATCTGAAGAAAAAGAAAGTTACTTACCCCAGAAAATGAGAATATAGTAAGACTGTAGCAACCATCTAAGACTGGAGGAAGTCAAGTTGTACCTTAACCCACTTCTTCAACAATGCTGCAGGAACACTCAAACTCCCAAATATATTTCTGGCAAGAGACCAATGTGAAAGACTATTTACAATTGTTGTGTGCAAATGTGGACTGCCACAATGATGCAGAACATCTAGAAGTACGACGCTTTTTGCACAAGTCTCATTCACAAAACCAGAAATTATTTCCTCTGACAAATCATCATAATTATCTTCTGATTTTTGTGTAAACTTACTACAAAGAAGTGAAACACAACTCCATGAAGCCGTACAACAAACATCCAAAGAGACAGAAGCCTGTAAAAAATAATAAATACAATCAGCATAGGATTGATGCCTAACCTGCCAATCGGACAGAAAATGAAACCATAATAGTTGGAGCATGTTGTTATGAAACGTACTAGACAAACAGATAAATGAGTGATTCAATCAAAACAAAAAATCAGAGGCATCCCACAAGCATAAAATAGGTTATTGCTGGTATCCAAAAATTAAATGACCACACAAAGATGGTCCTGTCTCCTTTTATTAAAAAGTCTTTCTAAAAGTAGAAATGTAATAAGAGCACGGACTCTTTCAGAAAAAAGCAAATATTAAACTGGGAAAAAGAGTTGCAAGTCTATATAGAAACAAAGAATTCAGCAATGCCGAAGCAAGAAGAAACAAAGTGATACTTATAAGTTTATAGGGACTTTTGATAGCACACACCAAGAGATAATGATATGAATTGCAAAATTTATTTCAGGGAAGTACCACTTTAAGCTGCTTAGCATTGTACAGATAGGCACCAGTGTTATAAAGAAGCGAAATGAGAAATTGCATTTCCTTATACTGAAGCCATCCCATTGAAACAATCCGATCAATGCAATCAACGCTTTTCTGGATTTAAAGTTACAGAGACAACCAGCTGATAAGAGGAACAGAACAAAATTGTCTTCCAGCAGTGAAATTGAGTTATGAAAAAGCTTGATGTTTTGATAACATTAAACGAGAAAAACCTGGATGTCAGAATTTGTGCCAAGGGAGATTACAAACGACGCCATGGCTGCACTAAGCAATGTCCTGCAGCTCTCGTAAAGCCTATCTTTCTCCTTCTCTAATGTGCTGCAGCACCAGCGCATACATCAAAAATAAATAAGGATTTCAACGAAAAGGTTAAAAACAAGTAATAACGACACAAGTACAAGTGACAGTGTCCGACACAGCAACACCAAAACACTAAAATACCGGAGTTAGGGCTAGGTTAATCTTCTGTACATTCTTCTTAAGAAGACACTAAGGCTACGTCCGGGCTTATAATGGCGTATGTGTGACAGACATGAGTACTAGTGTCAACACGGCAAATTTTGAAAAATGAGGTCATTGGCAAAAACAACGAAGTGATTGTGCAAAGTTGCAGATTAAAAGCGAAAACTGAAGGGTCACCTGTAAGTGATGAAAAACACAGTGCAGAACTGGTGGAACGCATCCCGGATATGACAGATTTTCGACAAAAACGAAGCTTCTTGTTTTTCAGCAAAAATGTCTACACGTGCCTTAGTAACTAACTCCGTGAACGGCTTACAGAAGAACTCCATAGCATTTAGGTGTGACAGCAGAGAGATTTTTCCGTGTTTATGTTTACACACATTAGACAACTCCAAATCAGATATTATAGCTGCATGTGGGAAATTTCTTGAGTCTTTTACTACACAACCGACTGATGAGAGGTCATCTTTGCTGTGAATATGGAAGTACTTTGATAAAGAATCGAGGGTGTTAGCAAGATGTTTCAAGTTCTTCCCACTACAATGCAAGAAAACAAGTGTTGGTTGTACTTCTGGATTTCCAGAATTTGAAAAGTCACTGCACCTTGACTGAAACTCGCTACCCATAAAATGTGATCCGGTAGCATAAAGTCTCAGAATTGAATCAATAGGTCCTGCAACCTGCTAGTCAATATTCATTCCAATTAACTACATAAGATAAGTGTCACCCGCTAACGGATTATACCAAAATCAGGGAAGTGGCTGAATTACGAACCTGAACAAATTTAATTGCCATTCTGTCTAGATATTTGGCAACATCGTTACATGTGTCTGCATTTGCAGCTCGACATTTTTTTACACAATAATGTACAAGATCAAGGAACTCATTTACAGTGTCATCCACGTCAACCTACCAATAGAATGAATCAATGTCAGGGACAAGTTTAAGAACATGCCTAAATCAACTTAAAGTGATTGTAAACTGAAGTTCAGACAGATTGTCAGGTTAGTTCAGACTAACAAGAGATGCATTGTAATCCTTCGTTTAACTACTTGGAACAAAAGATATGCATTAGACCCAAAGAAAATAAGATTAGATAGAGAACAATCTGACAATAAAATAATTTTATTAATTAATGCTGCACTTAACCTAAGGAAACTTCAAAACAATTTAAAAAAAAAAACTAATAATAATAATAACACGTAAATAAATAAAAAATTGGTAGATGCTCACCATCTTAAAGGTTTTTGCATCTACATACTCCACCCATGGATATTGATTATCAAGATTTCCAAAGAATCAATATCAAGTCAGAATTTAATTTTTGTGGAACTGGCGATTATTGCTAACATGAAAATTAAATCATTCAATAATGCAAAGTGAATCCTGGCTTTGATAACCAGTTACCCACCATCCTGGTAATAAACCTCTAGAGAATAAGCCACACATTCTTATTATAGAGTGCATTTGGATTGTAACCAGTAGTACTATAATTAAAGCTATTCAAATTCTCAAAAAAAAAAAAAAAAAAATTCATCTGACCCATCATTCATTCTTGTTAAGGAGACAAATCAAAGTAAACAAGAACCAGAAAATAAAATATGACAAAATCAGGCACAGGCACTAAGTTATTTGGCATGTAAATTTATCATTCAGTTCAAATAACATTGTCTGCTGTAGTAGTTCTGCTAGCCCATGCATGTGTGAGAATATTTACTTCGACCAAAGGGAGAAAAGAAGAACTTCTACGTAAGATAAATTACCTTGCACTCGCACAAAATGGAGTCCATCGTTAGTTGTAATATGTCAAGGATGAGTGCAGGTCTACTAGCCCATTGTGAGCGAAAAGAAGCAAAAATATTGTGCGCAAACTGCATATGAGCCATTACGACCCATAAGTATATAAGATAGAGTGCAAGAAATAAAATCCAATCTTAAATGGTCACTGCAACTTCACCTTAAGAAATTGATCTTTGGGATATGATTTCAGACACTGGGTTAATGTTATGGTGCAGAAATTATGTACCAACTCTCCTTCGAAAGACTCATCTTCGGCAAGCATGAATCGCGTGCATTTGTAAAGACACGTTACAAGTATTTTATGCAACCTCTCAAATGACTTTGTATCCAAAACCCTATAATATCCCCATTAGCACCACAAAATCATTAGGCCATTGTCTAGGATATCATTAAAAACATTTTCGAACTAACAACTGTACTAGCTAAATAATTCATGCAATCAACAAAAATGAAATTGCATCCATTACCTGCACCATGGCGCAGCCTGATCAACCACAGCAAGAACTCTTTGAAAAACTGTTTGATTCTTGCTCTGACTCAAATATGCACATTTTACAAGACTAACAACAAGCTCCAAAATCAAATTAGCTAATTCAGGATCCCCCTTCTCATTACTACCCAAATCAGGAATAAATCTTTCCTCGATTTTTTTTCCCTTGACTACACCACTACTACTACCCCTAAGACACTCAAGAATATAGAACCCTTCAAATTGGGCTTCTTCATACCGTTCCCAAACCTCTAAACAACGAACCAATCTCATCCTCTGAAATTGTATTGAAAATGGTTTTCCTTCTAAACATGAAGAAACACAAGACAAACAATTCAAACATAAACGATAAATATCAAAGAACTCTAGAGCTAATTCTTTATCTTTATCAACTCCACCACCATTTGATTTTACAGAGAGTTGATTAGGTAAGATTTTTAGGGCACGAGATAAAAATGAGAGGAATTGTTTCGCTAATGGACGAATTAATAATGGATCTGTTGAGTCGTTATTAATCTTCTTAGCGTTATTCTTTTGAGATTTCTTGATATCCTTCGCATGGTGTTCTTCATCTAGAGAAATGAAATCTGAAAAGGGCTGTAAGTAATCGAGAACTGATTGGTAAAGATTTTTGTAATCTGAAGTTTCTAACCTTGTTATTAGGGTTTGCTCAGTGGTGGAAGAAGTAGTCATGGCGGTGGTAGTGGTGGTGGTGGTGTTAGTGTGAGAGCTCAGTAGCAGCAGTCCGCGGACATGAAATTCAAGAGGGTTTTGAGAAGAAAACTATCAAGGCGCCAATTTTAGAACCAAAATGAAAAAACCCTGCTTCTTCAAGACGCTATTTGAATTTTTTTAGTGTCTCTCGGGTTGTGCTTCGGACTTCGAAGTGGACTTATTAGCAGCATTGCTTCAAAACGGGTCATTATAAAACGGTCTGATAGCCACCGTCACGAGCCCAGTTATAATGGTTTTGTTTGTACCACAAAATCTGTTGCAAAACAGGCACCTGAACGCTTCATCTTTTTACCTCAACCGACTTTTCGCTTTAGGGGGTGATTATGGTATTCATTGAGGAGCTGCATGTGGTACACCAAAATGCGCATGAATCCTCTCACAGTGCAGTTGATGTCAAAATTGACAAGGCCCTCGCGAGTTGTTCCCAGATGGTGATGCGAGGGCCTTATGATGATCTTCTTCAAATATTTGAAGCTATTTTCAAGTTTGCCTCATGATGATCTTCTTCCGATAATGGCACACACACACTACAAAAAAAAATGGAATGTGATCTCATATTTGAAGCTATTTTCAAGTTTGGTATGCCAAGTTCAAAAGTTAGGAGACGGTGCAGGCTCTGATCAAGAGGAGTGGAAAGTATAATTGGTGAAAATGTCATACAAGTGATTGCTGAAAATCGTTGGCAACCACCATCTCCTGCTTTCTGTTTCGGCTGTGGAACAGAGTTTACAATAATGTCAGCAGTTTCTAGATTTTTACAAATTTCAAAATCTAATGAATAGGGTCATGAACAAGCTGTCTACAGTTGCAAGGATTTAATCCCCAATTTAATTATTTCATTCCAAAGAAACCAGAAAGATGGGAAAACAGAGATAAACAAGACAAACCAGAGGCAGAAAGAGAGAAACTACAATATCTGGTCTCTTTTTTTCCTTTCCATATACCCAACCAGTCAAACGACCCCTCCACTTTAAATCAAATAAACAAAGGCAAATCCAAGAACATTGCCTAATTTTGCTAAATAAAGCCTAAACATCTGAATTTCTTCCATTCCCCTTCCTGCTTTCACTGGTCAGGTCATATCTGTTGATCTCCTCTGGCTTCGTCGTCTCCGTCTCCTCTCCGATCTATTAAGAAGCACACGACCTCGGCGCTGCACATGTGTGGACACATCATCATCGTCGTCTTCGTCATCTTCGGACACAGGAGCAGCTTCAACTTCGCCACCACTTCCCGCTGCTATGAGGTTTCCAATTCCACCACCCCTACCCACCCTTTCTCCATCCAATAGACTACGGTGCCTCTCTTGCCGCCTCAGACGTGTGTTTAGGCTGTGATTTCCAGCTGGCCCAATTGCATGAAGAAGGAAAAATACATTTAGAAAGTTATTGTCTTCAAGTCCCAAATCGAAACTTCCTACGTCGTCATCATCTGCTTCCTCATCATCATCATCATCCTCGTCCATAGCATCAAAGTTGTGATGGCTGTTCCTTTCTATTACATAATCACCAAAAACCATTGACCCCGGCATAGATGATCTTATTGTGCTCATCACATCATCACGTTCTCTTTCATTTTCAAGTCGCCTCCATTTTTGTTCGAGTGCAGGGTCGACTTCCCGTGGACGTGCACATGGATGTTCCCTCCTGACATGCTTCCTTAGTTCTTTGTATGCACCAACGAATGAGCAGTTCTCTTGCATGCAGCTTCTCTTCTTGGCATTAAGATATTCGCGAGCCGGTTCAACAACTGTCCAACCTTTAACTTGCCCTCTGCAAAGTGGACATGCAGCAAGCTCCGCTGCTGCGGACTTCTCAGCTCCAGTACTACGCAGGTTTTCTTCATCAGACAGAAGCTTGGCGTAGGCCTTCTCAAACTGGTCAAGGCAGTTGGAGTAGCGGTAGCTCGTGGCACACATGTATGGACGGCAGCCCTTGTCATGGGAGGAACAAAGGAGGAGGACAGCATTATGCGGGTACTCTAGGCAAACAGAACAAGTTGCATCTTCCCAGTCTTTCTTCTGGGCAATTGCTTTATGGTGTTTCTTCTTTGGGTGACGCACATCCTTATCTGAAACCTCCCAGCATGGATATGGAGTTGACTTATCCTGACGAGAAAGAAGCCTGCGCTTGGTCAATCGTGTGCCTGCTCTTGTACCGGTCGTCATTCTCAAGATAATACCTGTAACTTTTTCATGAAATATTTACCAAGTCAGCTATAAAAGTTAAAAAGCTAAAGGATTACAGGGTAGGAGACAAGGTGGAAGAATAGAATAGCTAGATCAGCAGGTGACTCCAATGTTAAAAATATTAGAACAAGTCATCATGAGGTAATAAACACTTCAGAGCTTCAGGAGGCGGTTACTTACACGCCAGAATATCAAAACTGTATAAATATCTACTCCCAGAACAGAGGCCTAAAAGAAACGATGGGTTGGAAGGAACGTCAACTAATAACTACCATACAACATCAAGGTAGGAAAGCTATTGTGTGGCGATGGTCATCTCTGCACATTTTTTAAGGTTCCTTCACAAAGAATATTCCTAGCAGAAAGAGGTAGTGGTTCCACCTACTTTTCAATTTTCTTATGTAAATTTAAAACTACAAAGTTTCTGCACATTGTGCAGCAGCATTGTAGCTAACCTACTATGATACTCTTTTGAAGATAGCTTCTTGATTATTTCAGAACAAAAAACGTATACATGGATCATTTGAGCAGATTACAGTGGGCATGATGGTTTAAGTTTGATTGAATGCACAATTTTTGAAAGCTTTCTATTCAAAATATTGGATAGCATCTTAGGATTTCAACAACAATGTTATCAATAAATTAATGAGAATAGAAGTTATCTTGGGGTGCTGCAAAACTGTACTAAGTTGACCTATGGAAACTTTAAACATCAAGCAAAAGACACTCTTACGGGTTACGGCCAAATATCAAAGCCACCTTAATGACTCACAAAGTTGAATCACTCATCAGTTATAGAATTTAGCAGAGAAGATACACTATACAGCATAAAAACTGATTCAATTAAATAGAGAGTGTAAGAAATAAGAAGCAATAACCCAGAGTGGCTTTCTTAGATTCTCCATGAAAACTAGTTCAACAACATTCAATCATGAAGATAAGAACTAGTTACCTGATGAGTGAGGAAATTGTATTATGAGTGAGGAAATTGTATTTGCAAAAATCTTGTTCCTAGAAAAGCTGAAATAACAAAAGCAATAAGGATGTAAGTAAATATCAATGTGCAGAAAATCCAAAATATTTACGCCTAACATATGAAATTCAATAAAATAAGCATAATTTTCAAATAGACGTACAGCACCATATGCCGATCATGCACTTCAACTGAGACAACATTTTGCTAACTACATGCACACAACAAGAATGACTTCTGACAGAATTATTAATTAAAAGTACCATCTCATGTCAGTTATCAAATACAAATCCCTCTGTCATATGAATTATACAGAGATAGAGATATAATTCTGAAAGTACAAAGCCTATCTACTCCCACATTAAGATCCCAAGTAGTCCAACGTGGAATTGAGAATTATTCATAACTCATTTGCTATAGCAATTAAAAACCCACTACGACACCTTGTGTTTTACCCAAGAAGAAGAACTTCTATTCGAGGTCTCTCAGTTTTATTATTGACTCACAATATTACACCATCAAACACATAATCATAAGTAATTCAGCTATGTACCAATGATTAAGCACATCCATACACTAGTAAAGACTGATCCAACATGATCATACATTTGACATCTCCAGGATACAAAACACTACCAAATGCAATGCAGATCTAATCTTGGTTAGTTGAATAAACAAACAAACATAAAGGCGATATAAGATTAACATTGAATAGAGACGTAATGTCGACGAAACATTCCCATTAACAATTAAATCCACTTTCCCACAAGAAAATCACAATTCTCCCAAAACTAAACCACAAAACCTACCCAGAAGCTAAGTTGACGAAGAACCAATTAAGTCAAATGAGGCTCAAAATGCATGCAACCCCAACAGCAATTCCACAGAGATAAACTGTTCACCCCTAAATTTCTATAAACAAAATAGATCGAGAAAAAAAAAACTTATATTTAAATCCAAATTGAATCACAATCACATGGGCAAATAATTTATCAAAATCCCAGATGTAAAACTCAATAAAAAAATTTCTTATAAAAAATTAATTTGTTAAAATTAAATCAGAAAAAGTTAAAAAGAAAACAAAAACTAAGTCAGAATGATCCAACTTTACTCAAATAAAATCACAAATCAGAAGAAACATAAAAACCTAATTAAAAAAAAAAAAATTATTGTCATCCCGTGAAAATCTGGTAACCTAAATAAAATGATTAGAAGGGGGGATGGATTTAGGTGTTAGGTCAAGAAATGAAGTTGAAAAAACTGAAACCCTAGAAAATGACTGACGTACCTGCAGAATCATCGAACACGTCAATGAAACTAAGATAGATGGATTAGATGCAACCAAAGATAGGTTTGGATGGAAGAGGTGGGGGCGAGAAGATCGAGGGCTGTTGCTGCTGATGATGATGCGCACGAAAGAGAAGACGATGAAATAACTTGTTTCTGGTTATTCGATTTCGACCCACGAAGGTTGTATCGAGATGAGCCACGTAGGATTTTTATTTTATTTTATATTTATTTAATTAAAGAAATGAAAATCACGATTCACGATTTATGCGATTCAGTTGGTTGGGTGGTGGTAGTAGTGGTGTGATTGTTACGCTATAATCTCCCAACTAGGGCTGCACAGGAACCGTCCCGTCCCATGGAACCGTACCGGAACCGAAGGTACCGTACCGGTATCGTCCCGGAACCGTTGTCATATGGGATAGGTATAAGTAACAAAAACTGGTACCGGGCCTAGAGTAGGTACAAGTAACGGTCCTAGGCTATTCCCGTCCCGTCCCGTAGTACCGGGAATCTTTATCCGTTGATATTAGGGATTAATTCCAGCCGTTGATAGTAGGGGTTATACCCTATCCATCGTATTCTCTCCCCCATTCTCCTCATTTCCTTCTTCTTCTTCTTCTTCCCTCTTTCAGGCTCCTCTCCACTCAAAGAAGAGAAATACGTATACGTCCACCATCGTCCACCATATTCTAATCGTTATCACCAGATTTACCACCAACTTCTCAGCCACCATCTTCTAGTCGTCGTCACCAGATAAACCCTAAAGGTGGCCTTCTCAGGATTTGATATTTGTAATCCTAATAATAGTTAGGGTTTTTGAAAACTAATTAGTTTTTGTCAATTTCTATTTAATTTTGTATATTTCTTTAGATTACTAATCGTTCAGGGTTCATAAATTCATATGGGATGATTGTTTGGTCAATAACAAACAACAACAGGTAAAGATTAATATTGAATTTATTGATGCATGACACATGTCCTGATTTGTTCTGTTGATGAATCTAATTTTTGATTTTAGGGTTTTGATGCATCTGAGCTGAATCAATTTATGTTTGATTTTGTTTGTTATTTTGAGTGATGGGTTTTCTGATTTTTTCAATAACATGAGTGTGATTGGTTTCACTGTGACAGAAATGAAGAAAAGGGGATCTCTCATGTTGAAATCAAGGGTTCAGCTTGTGGTGTTAGATCAAGTGCAGGGGAGTGATATGGCAGGTGAATGGAGATATTGGTCTATTGGTGGCGGTTGCAAAGCTAGAGCGATATCTGTGTTGTCGTTGCTGAGGGTTTGAGAAGAAGATTAAGAATCAATGGATTTTGTGGTTTGAGTGTGAAGCTGAAAGTGCAGGTTCAGGAGATGGAGCCAATGACATTGCAGTTAGGGTCATGATTATGAGAACAATGAGTTGGTCATCAGTTTGAGATTGATTTGCTGTCAAGGCTGGATAGTTGAAAAAAGAATGAATTGTGACTAGATGAATATATAGGTTTGCAGGGTTCTGGTGGAATTATGCAGCTGCAATTAATTCTAGTATTGAACCTGACTTGCAGGTAGTATTGAGCCGCAACAGATAGAGCCATGAAGCTGGTAAGGTTGATATGGAAGGAGGCTGATGGTGTTGTTGAGTGCGTAAAATGGGAATGGTTGCATGTTGAGTCGTGTTGATCTGAAACAAATTGCTGAAGCTGACACAAATGAAACAAATTGTTTACAATGGATGTATTGGTGTTGTTATTGTAGTGTTTTAAAGTATGAATTCAGGTCCTAATAGTTGGAAGTTGTTAAACTTAGAACTTTCAAGATTTTTTTTTTTTTTACATACGTTATAGGTAAAGAACCGGTCCCGTCCCGTCCCGTACCGAGTTAAACAGGTACAGGTCCCGTCCCGTACTTCACGGGTACATGTACAAGTACACAGGTAAGGTACCGACCATAGGGAGGTACAGGTACTGAGTTAGGCAAAAACCCGTACCGTCCCGTCCCATGTGCAACCC
Source organism: Papaver somniferum (assembly GCF_003573695.1). Taxonomy (NCBI): domain Eukaryota; kingdom Viridiplantae; phylum Streptophyta; class Magnoliopsida; order Ranunculales; family Papaveraceae; genus Papaver; species Papaver somniferum. Next base: position 8,797,483 of record NW_020653081.1, read on the forward strand.
TACTCCCAACGAATATTCTTAAACTTGCAGCAAATTTGGGCTTTTTTGGGTGGTGCGGTGGTATGATGATGATGTGCGTCCTCACGTAGTTCAGTTATTGGTACTTTGGTAGTTCATTTGACTACTTCGTGGTTATGCGTTCCTTTAAAAGTATTAAACTGTTCGTTTAGAAGAACAAAACTGCAATATTTTATTTTAAACACACCAGCTATACCAATATACTAGGTTAACGGCACGGGCTTTTGTTTGTTCTCGATATTGCGGAGTGTGAATTTATTAAATAATTTGACGTATCAAGTCTGATACAAATTTTGAGAAAGTCATTACCCTGCATTGAGAAGGAATCCATGTCAGATAAGTTGCCCAGTAGTGTTGTTATGTCTAGGAACTTTTGTGACCGGCTAGCTATATGCAGTGGATGTGGTGGGATTTGTCCAGAAAATTGATCTACTACTGTGCGTTATAGGATCAACTAAGCAGACATCTTACCTGTGCACCCTAGTTTCTGGGGTGCACAAATTTGACCCATGAGTGTATATTATTTGCTAGGTCACACTAAATAGATGATTTCATGCGCGTCTAAATTGTTACTGAATTATTTCAGAAATTTAATTCATTGATGTTCCAACTGTTGATAGCAAACTGAACACCATCTTAGCTGCCCACATTTCGGCTGAGAAGTAGTTAATGATACCCCACCTACGATGCTAGCGGTTAGGCCCAATTTTCTGCAGTTCCTCTTTCATAGAAGTGTGAATAGCTTACCTCAACAGAAGACATAGAGAAGAAATTAGAATAAAAGTATACCATATTGGTTTACATGTTTCATTGCATGACGTCCACAATTTTTTTCCGTGGTGAATTGCATGGCAGCAAATCTTTTCTCTTTAAATACTCCTAGAAAGGTAAAATAATTAAAAGAACAATTTACGAAATAATAGTATCTTCACATATCGAGAGTCAGACTGGACATTCAAATCATTCAGATATTAGTTGACTGCTAAGCAATAAAGTAAGCTATATACTGTTCACAAATACTTGATATAGGGTACCCAACACACTAAAATTTCATGTTAAATACCGAAAAAATAAAATAGAGGACAACTCTCAAATGTAGTTATCTCGTTACTAACAATTATGACATTAATACCTCTTTCTAGATAGAGCAACAGCAGTGTGATGGAAGCCTAAAATTTTAAAAATTATGACACAGAATTAACTAACTTTGGTAGTCATCAATCTGGAGTCGTGTTCCTTGTTTAATCATATTTCATAGGAAAATTTGTTTTGCAAGCAACAAAATATATAACATGAAGGTTTCAGTGCACTACCAGTAAAGAACAATTAATAGAAGATAAAAACAAATAATACACGGTACTCTGGTTTGAATAACAACTCCTCAATAGCCATTTACAAATGCCATGAAAAAGAGTACTCGTACTTTACTATTCACTAGTGCATCCAATGTAAATTTAATGATGAACGTATCATAAGATAGATTTGTTGTGTAAAGGAAACAGAGTGATGCTATATCTGAAATTTGGAAGATGATATGCTTCTTACAGCTTGGAATATCTATGGATTAGATCCTGACAACTATGAATTGATGTCCTTGCTTACTCTTTGCATAAGAGAGTCGTATTTACCAAGATATTACAGCATGTTATCGGCGCCATAAAACGATATAAAACCTTTCTTTCCCTGATTGGCAACCTGGCCAAAGATAGATGTATCTATTGGCTAATTATTCAAAAATGTTAAAATGTAAGATAGGAAATCCCAGTAAGATCAATCATTCTTGATTCAAATTACTGGTAAAACTGTACGTTATAGCCTAACCACTGACAGCCTTCTTTGATACAACACTAACTCAATTTCAAAGTTTAATCGTCTTGAAGTACGCCGTTTATGATGTTTCACCTACAACAAAGAACAATATAGAATAATATTGCAAAAAGCAGGAAATGGTTCATTTATTTACCTTTTTTTGCAGATGTAAGTCAACAGTCGAAAATCCAAGCATGTTTTGGACCTGAATGTCAGAGAAAAAAACGTAGCCGGTCAGGATGCATCTTGAACTACAACCTGTGACAGGTGCCAATATTGAAAAGAGATATTATTTATCCAGGAAAGAATCCATGAATATGATTCACCAAATAGATGCCAATATTGGTAAACTGTGGTAAGGACCGTTTGGATTACCTTGGTAGAGGAGATTGAACTTTTTTCTTAGTCGGTAGAACAATAGTCATGAAGCCAACTAATGTCTTACTGCAGTCTCTGCTGGATAAATAATACCATCCCTTGTCAGAGAAATTTTGTAAGGCTTGCCTTGCACCTGATGATATTTAGAGGTTGTTTACAAAAGGGAAACCACTTAATAGTTATATCACCATTTCTATAATGACTAAATTATAGTCATTGTGGCTACCAATGATGATATAGAAACGTTCATCAGAAAACATAGAAGCCACCACAATTATACTGTCTATCCAAAAAGCAACAAAATGAAATGACTCTCGTACAAAAAAAAAAAAGTATCTCATATATGACTGAATGATTAACGTATATTTAAATAGTTTCAACCATTGTAAAAGCGTTGCAAAGTCTTCCGACATCAAAGTTTCAAACATCTTCATAAACTTAATCCCATAAAGAATCAGCTACTCATTCAAAAACCTTTTAGGAAGAATCAAGATTTCTGGTATTATTTATCAAAATTTGAAGAATAAAAAAGCCAAAAAAGAATAAAAAGTTGAAGGGAAAGAAAAAAAACATTTTACCCATTTGATTTGCACCACTGTGTTTTTCCGGTTTTCCACTTCTCTCTATCGCATTTAATCGAATAGTTTATATACATGGAATATCTAATTTGACAATCGAATCAAGTTACATTGTGAGAGGAAGAATCAAATTAGAAGCATTGCGGAAGTAAATCAAATACAAAAAGCTGTCGAAAAGGTTAGAGATGAACTTAGGGATTTTGATTCATTGTTGTCGTTCACATCCCCTCGAAAATCTCTGGAAACAATTTTTGAAAAATGACTCCAGAGTAACTTGAGGTTTAATGGAAAGAGACAAAGAGTAAATTTGGAATGCTACAGAGAAGAACTCTAAGAGTAACCGCTGGAGATTTATGTTGACACTGATTCTGACTTTCTTTCTGAGTTTAATGGGAGTAACGGTTTTGAGATAACGGATGCGCAAATACATGGAAATGAATTTAGCCGGGTATCGGTATCGGTAAAGTCTAAGTAAATTTGGTGCGATCTGCCGATCTTTATGAGACCAAATTCGGGCCACCGTCCAGCAGAAAAACACATATTAGTAGCTTTATCTGGACCGTCGTTTATGTCTCGCTCCGACGTGAAAAACGTGAGAGAAAGTGAAAACACATATTAACTCAATCTGGACCGTTCTTTATATCCCCAAATTACAGATATCCGTCCAAATAGAAAAACACCATTGTCCCTTATAATATAGATATTAGAATATATATGTATATGTCATCCATATCGTGTAGAAATCACTCTTTAGACGCCCAATAATTAGGTCGGAAAGATTCCTATTTGACATTCAAGCCTCCCTAAACTGCCATGCAGCTTGTCTCCTACTATTATCATCGTGTTGTAAGATAAACATTGGATGATTGTTCTTTTTTCGAAGAAAAGGTTATATAAAAGGGGAAAAGGAAAAGAGTACACAAAAAGATCAAACTCAATCATGAGTGCTTCTCAATTACTCCAAATGATACTAGGGGTAACAAATTTAAAAGTATCGTAATATGAAGAATGTATTTTTTTTTAGACTTATTATTGTTTTTAACATTGTGAGAGAGTAAATTTTATTTTCGAAATAACATAGATATATTAGAACACAGAGAAACCAATCTTCTGATTAAGTGTCATTTGAGAATTCACTTATAGTATGAGTCCTTAAGATGACTGAATTTGTGGATTAATTCCTCCGTAGTTAAGCATTACATCATTCTTATGATTATATACATTGAAAGATTTTATTGAACCATAAGCAAGTTCAGGAATTATAAAAAGTTGGTGTCGAGTCTTGCCGACGTGTCATAGGATTTGATTTTTTTCATTTTTTGCCAAAAGATCTGCTACTCCATTTTCTTTTCTGTGAACAAACTGGAAACCCAAAAAAGAGACCAATTATTCTGTCAATGTCTTTGTTTCATCTATAATTGTTATGCATTGCCATTCTTGTGTTGTAGGTAGTTGATAATTGAATGACAATCTCTTTCAATAACCATATTCGTAACATCATTTTATTTGTCCCATTTTCACTACTTGCATCAGGGTTACTTCTTCTGCTGATAAAGTTCTGAGGGTCTCACTTGCATCTCCTTGGAAAGTATCTATCTAATTCCGAAAAGGAAACCAAAACCTGAATTAGTGTTTTCTGAAATCCAAGAAGCATCACAATCAATCTAATATGTATTAACAATAGGATCAACCCAGTCAGAGTTTTTTTTATGTTGAGATGGTCTTAGTATTCTGCCAAATTGTCTGGTATCCGGATTTGCAACTTGTTCTTGAGAGTTAAGTTTGTTTTCGAAGATTCTTAGACACATCTCCTTCCAAATGAACCAACATTTGGTAGAAGCAGAAGCCACATAGATGGAATTTGGTTTATCTTCCCTTCGTTCACTATAATTAGAAATAAAAGAATTATCAGGATTTGAGTTTGAGAGTACTCCCTGAGAAGCTATTTGAGACAGATTTTATATACACTGAGCAAAAGAACATTCAAAGAAAAGGTGTTGAGTTGACTCTATTGCATTCTCCCATAATATACATTGACTGTCAATATTCATGATTGATACCAGTTTGTCTTGTTGGTAAAGAATCTTGAATACATTTCTAGATAAACAATTTAATCCTTTGTGAAGTGTCTATTCCTCATAGAGACTTCAATAAATATTTAGATCATACGGGAGCTATAAGTTTATGCCTTTGAAGTATTGAGTATAAAGGTTTTACTGTAAATTCTCCATTTGTTATTAAAAACCATCTCAGTTTATCCTTTTCAGCAATCCATTCTTTGATACATATAGGTTTATCTTCATGATTTCAGTGACTATTTTTGCGCTAAATGTGTTATCCAGAGTATACTTGTTCCGCTTCATTGTGTTTGGGTTAATTAACTCAGATACAAGTGTTAATTTTTTTTTGTTTCCTTGAGTTAAAGTTTCCGTCAAAGCTCCGTCTCTACCTGGTAACCACTTGTTTGTCTGTATACCTATTGATGTTATATTCCCTACCTCTCATACATTGTATTGATTTATATGATGGATTTCTTGAAGGATGCATTTCCAAGTCCATGATGTTCTGCTTTTTTTCTTTGATACTAAAGCTCCACAGTTTCTAAGATACTTTGTTTTAAAATCCTAGCCAAGGAGCATTTAGATTATTTACTAGTCTCCAGGAAATCCTACTTATCATTGCCTGAATCATTTTGTTTTCCTCTTTAAAACCTAAACCACCAATCTCTATTTGTTTGCACGGAAAGTCAAAATATTTGATATAAGACTATCCTACTTAGTTTGGACATGGTTTTCCTTGCCCAGTCTGTGATTTTCATGCCGTTTTTTTCAATGATACTATCAAAGGATTTTAGTTTTGATCTGTCAATAAAAGTGGAGCTCCCAAGTGACGTCGATTCTTTTGGTTTTAAATAATACCTTTATGTTTTTTTATGTACTTTCTTGCTAAAAAAAAAAGGCCAGACTTTGAGAAATTTATTACTTGGCCAGAACCCATGCTGAAAATATTAATATCACCTAACAAATTCTTAAAACTATCAAACTCATCTTTTGTAAAAAGCATACAGTCGGCTGCAAAAAAAAAACAAATGGTAAATAAGTGGGGAGTTTTTTGTTAATTTGATTCATATAATCTTTTTTTGTACTTCTAGTTTGATTAGAATTATGGAAAAAAATCTTTCATAAATAAAAGAAATAGATAGGAAGATAATGGATCCCTCTATCAAGAAGGTTTAGATTCCACAAAAGGGTATCCATTTGATAAAACAATAATAAAAGAGATAGAGATGCATTGGTAAATCAGTAGGCACCAATCCTCACAGAAGCTTTTAGAGTTTTTATTATGAAAATTCTAGCTAACTTTGTCAAAGGCCTTCGACATATCTATTTTTACCCCTATGTTTCTTATTTTTTTTCTTTTTACTCTTCTTCATTGACAACATAATGTCATGAGCAACAATAATGTGGTCTGAGACTTTTCTGGAGGATAGGGCTGCAGATTTTGACGGTGGTATGAATTTTTTTTTGAAAAATAAATAATCTGTTTGTCATAAGTTTTGCAATTATTTTTTAAGGTGTGTTACATAAACCAACAGGCTTGAACTCCACCGGAGATTTTGGAATGAGAAAACGAAAAGTTATATTTAGATCTTTGTTTAAATTTTTGGAGGTAGAGAATTTTTTTACCACCTCCACCACTTGCGAGCCAATAGTTTCCCAGTTGCGTTAAATTTTTTTTACTGGAAATCCATCTGACACAGGTGCTTTGTTAGGCTTCAAAGATTTAGCCACCTCTCATATTTCATCCAATGAGGGAATATCAGTTAAACTCCTATTGTATTTCTCTAAAATGCAACGAGAGATTGAAGAAAATATATCATCATTTAACATCTCTTGTTCAACCTTGAATAACCCAGATAAATAAAAACTTCTAAACAATATTTGAAAAGGTACTCAAATACACCACAATCTTTTAATTTCAACCTACAAGTCTGGTATCATAAGTGATCGTCTATAGAAAAAGTCGAGACAGTATAACTTCAAAATATGCACTTGATAATAATTACGGTCTGAAACCGATTTACTATATGATCAATATCAAGTGATTAGGATTAAAGCACAAGAGTATTTACATTATTATAATACTAGCCCTTAACCCGTGTCGTAACGGCACGGGCCATGATGTTGGTTCATTTTTAATATATCGTATAATTTTGTGTCTCGAATACTTATCAACTTCTTATGATTTAATATGGGTTTGTCATAAAAATAGTCGGGATTTTCCTCTCTTTTTTTCTTTTTTTTTTCCTTTAATATTTTATCGACGGAGATTTGATCAAACGAAAGAAATATAATCTTAACTTCCAGACACTTTTTTATTTAGGTTCATTGCTTATAATGAGATAATGCTCTACAAGAACATGGAATTTTAAATATTTTTGGAAATATGTCGTCGGCAGCGCTCATCTCAGTGAAATCAGCTAATCAATATCGTTCATAAAAGTCTCCCCATGCTCCTATTTCGCTCTAGCTGACTCATCTATCATGGTCATGTTGTCGATCCTCCAAATAGGCAGAGAATAATATTTTTTTGCATCGACCGGATATACAAACTCTCCAATGTGACATGATTTTCCTGTAATTTTTCAACACCCATTAGATGACAATGTTTAAAATGTGTACCAATTACCTTTTCGAAGGGATTGTATATATGCAAACCTCTGCCATTAAATCTTCAACAAAGTATTGTGCCCAACTGTTCGTCTTAACGAAGTCTTTGGTAACTTCAAAAGTCTTGGACATTTTGTCACTTCCATATGTTCCTACCTTCACTTGGAATACAATCTGGCGACTCTTTACCTCATAAAGAACCTTGAACAGATATTGTACTCCCTGATCCTATTTCAAATTTAAAGATTGTCAATAGATCCTTTACCAAAAGTTTACATCTTCTACGTTGAATATTTATAAAAAAAAATAGTACTGTGGATCGTTGCTTTCTAAGATTGTAGTTTTCAAAATTGGCCTCTTTAAGTCTCACGACTTTCTAAGTTTATATATCCTGTTTGTTTTTAACATTTTAGTTAGCCATATTATGTTTGTTACTAACTTTAAACTTGATGTCATTTTCTACTGTGAACTTTATGTGATTTCAGAATAGAAATAGTTATACCTCTTTCATTCGTATCAAGTAATCCGTCATATATCCCAACAATTCTTCTACAACAATTCCTTTCTTTTGCCGTTTCCGGACCATCGGTAGCCATTATTATCAAACGCAATCTGTCCTATTTTTGTTGATGTTATGTATTTGCAATGTTCATTTTTCTTAAATAAATAGATTGTAGAAAAACTAAAAAAAAAAGAACATAAGTATTACATCGGGTCTAAGTTACTATATCCAAAATACTCCGGACACTACTTCCGGTGCCTTGTTTCCTCAAATTCATCGTTGCATTCTAGACAGTACATGCAACACCAATCATTTGCGAAGTGAGATATTTGCGCAAGTGTGGTCAATGTATCCCTTACCTGTAATAATAACAATAACCCGTCAATTTTTTCAAAGCGGCCAGTTGTAAATGGTATGAATCTAATAGATTTGAATTGTACTTCAATCTTAGATATCACCTTCTTCTCACATAACATAGCAATTGAGGAAGGAAAAATCTTGACCACTCTTTACATGGGCAGAATTAGCCAAACTATGTTTTGAAATTGTCTTACGTGAAAATTATTATTAATCCATATTTTAGTCGGCTCCTATCGAAGACGATCTAATTAGTCCTATAGAAAGTTAATCTTAAAATTTTGACCTTATTTCTTGACCAAATTATTGAATTATTCTCAGTCATGTTCTGCTTTGTGTGATCTACCCATATGTATCTACTCTACCTTCTAACCAGTGAATGAAACCTATACATATTGATCCGTAATTTGATATTGTTGATTTGTAATCAAGAGGTCGCATGATTTGAGAATGTAAAATATAAAAAATATTCTATAAACATCGGAGGCGAAATTTAGATTTATGATTTAGAGTTTTTTATGATGATTTTGATGAACAAACATAATTTTCAAACAAATATTTTAGAATGCAAATACATTTTCCCGGTCAATAATGTTTTATATAGGGAATTGAGTGAAAGTTGTTGTCTTTGTAGGTAGTTGTCGCGAAACAACTCGACATTGATGGTCTTTCAGGAAAAAAAATGTAATAGTACTTGAGAGAGCGATAATGTTCTCTTACGCGGGTACACCAATTGCCTTTATACAATATGGATACCGTTTCGCTGATCCAACAGTCATGATCGTATTGTCTTATACATTCCGGTATCATCCTCAAAATATTTGATTTTTGTCCTTATCAATGGTGCTAAAAACAACCAATTACATCTTTCACAATACAATGTTGCATGTTTTGTGAAGTTTTTTTTTTTTACTCGGTCAATAAAACTCACTAAAGCAAAAACTATTATTATCCACTACTATTACCAACACCCACCACCATAAAAACCATCCACCGCCACTATTTCTTCCACCAATAGTAATGTTACCTCCTCCACCATTCATAAACACCCGCCACCGTTTGTACTAACCCTACTTACACTACCACCATTAGAATTAATATAGCTTTTAGTACAATTATTTATTAATAAAATTATGTAGATTATTAAAGGGATAATAGAAATTTAATTAATCATTATGAACAATCAATGAGACACTAATTAATAAAATACTTAAAAATGGCTAAGTTAAACAAACCCCAGCGATAAATTTATCTTTGCCAAGGACAAATCCTGACCACTCTTTACATAGACAAATCGATGATAAATAATTTCATATGTTCTGATCTTGATCTGTGTCGTTCGTTTAGTTATTACATAACATGGCAATTGATTGCACCAATTTTTTTAAATGGACATGTGTTTTATCGAGTTTATTTTAACATTAGAATGATCAACCACGTTTTATACTTTATAATATAACGTTACATATTTTGTGGCGTTACGAAATTAGCATAATATGTTTTTGTTCACCAACACCCGCCACCACCATAAAACCTTATGAATCCATTTTTTTTATCCACCACCACCTAGTGGCAAAGCCAAAGGTTGACTAACCTGGCTCTAACCCCTTAAATTTTTAATAACTACATAATTTTTTTATTTTATTTTATAAATAGAACTTTGTCCATATATATTTATGGTTTAGTCCACCAAAGTTACTTTTTTTTTTTTTAAAGTAGGCCTCCTCAATGTCAATTTTTGACTCCGCCACTGCCACCATCACTGCCGCCCACCCCATGTAGGTTGTTGGACGCAATTCTAATTTTCAATCACAAATGCCATGTATGAGGTTTAGATTGAACAAAATGTCGTTAATTGATTAGTTTCATTATTCTTTTTTCCGTATATATATTATTTTTTGTATTGCAATCAATTTTATTTTAACATTAAAAAATCATGATTTATACAATATAGTACCAAACATAACAGGGGTACCATTTGGGTGATCCAACTACGATCATGAAAATATTATCTTGTATGATATCATCCCTGAAATATATGGTACCTTCCTTTATCAAAAGTGTTAAAAACAACCAACCACATCTTCCAGACTACGATGTTATCGATGTTGTAACGACAACATAAAATTAATATTGTCCATCACTACTCACCAGCACTCACCGTCACTACTTCTTCCACCACAAACCAGGGGCGGAGCCATGATTTTGAGGAAAGAGGGAGAAAAACTCCTGGCAATTTGGATACATGTGAAAAATGGACTTTGTATCCTATTTTATGATAAAAGAACAAAAATAAATATAATTATGCTTGGCGCCGCCCTTAACCACCACTAATCTTTCGGCCTCCACCACTTCTACTACTCATTGTCCCCAAAAATGTCTATTGATATTATTTATCAAAATTACTTATTAATATAATAAATGTTATAATTAATTAAAAAAACATTTATAATTAAAAGCGGGGGTCTAACAACCACACCCAATATTTCGATTAGCGATCTGTATGGACTAACTCCAATATACTTTTAAGAGAATCAACTAGACAGTCAGACTCAATCTTAATAAAAGTATATCAAAGAGTTATATCTCTCTTTATCGATTCAATACTTACTCAAGAAAATGGAAATCTCTGAGTCTAATTGAATATAAGACTTGAACGGTACCAAAAACCAATGTTCAAGTATCAATCAACAACCAAAGGTTGGATTTCCAAATTGATTGATTTAACGCATAACATGATATTTCAATTATATAACAAAATATAATGCGGAAAAGAAACAACACAAACACCTGAAGTTTTGTTAACGAGGAAACCGCAAATGCAGAAAAAACCCGGGACCTAGTCCAGATTAAACACACACTGTATTAAGCCGCTACAGACACTAGCCTACTACAAACTAACTTCGTTATGAACTGTAGTTGAACCCCAATCAATCTCCCACTGATCCAAGGTACAGTGGCGCTCTGCTACGCACTTGATTCCCTTAGCTGATCTCACCCATAACTAAGAGTTGTTACGACCCAAAGTCGAAGACTTTAATAAACAAATTTGTATCACACATAAAATTCTAGGGTAATAGATAAAATCTGTCTCCCATAGAAATACCTACGAGTTTTTGTTCTGTCTTTTGATAAATCAAGATGAATAGGAACCAATTGATAAACCAGACTTATATTCCCGAAGAACAGCTCAGTATTATCAATCACCTCACAATAATCTTAATTGAATAGCGAAATAAGATATTGTGGAATCACAAACGATGAGACGAAGATGTTTGTGACTTATTTTATATATTTCCTATCGGAGAAATCAATCTCAAACCAATCTTACGATTGTACTTAGTACGATAGAAACAGCAAGATCAGATCACACAACTACAAGAAAAGTAGTATCGGTCTGGCTTCACAATCCCAATGAAGTCTTCAAGTCGTTAACCTACAGGGTCTCGGTAGAAACCTAAGGTTAAAGGAGAATCGACTCTATCTAATACAACTTATATCACACAGGAGGAGTGGGGATTAGGTTTCCCAGTTCCTAGAGTTCTCCCTTATATAGTCTTTCAAATCAGGGTTTGCAATCAATGTTAGCTTAGTAACAAAGCATTCAATATTCACCGTTAGACGAAAACCTGATTACATTCAAGATAATATCTTTCAAGCGTTAGATCAAAACATAGCTTGTTACACACAAATGAAATGCACGTTTATCTAGGTTTGTGTAACCGTACCCAAACATGTACATTTAGTTGGTTCAACAGTAGTTAATCAAATGGTTAGCCATATGAGCACTTTCATATCAACCATATTCTTCTTTACCATAACTAGTTCAAATGACTCAAATGAACTAGTTAGAAAGTTGTTCAATTGCTTAGATCTTATAGAAGTATACAAGACACAATCGAAGCAAAAACGATTTGATTCACTCGAATCGATTCATGAATTTTATAGCCACGGTTTGCAAACTTGCATTCCTTAGTTTATATAAGTTTAAGTTCACGAATAATCACTTTTAGAAAATAACCAACTTAAGTACGCGGACTTAAGTACCCGGAATAAGTTTGTTTTCAGTTCAAAAACTCCAGTAAAAATTCTCGGGATGAGAACCTCCAACAGTACGCAGACTTGGTACGCGAAATCTAGTTCTGGTTTTCCTGAGCAGCAAAGTACGCATACTTTGGTTCAAGGAATACGAACTTATACACGTATGAGTTACCACACGATGCTTATATCCAACCATGGTTATATAATCTAAACTCTCATTTCAATCATTGAAACATCTTTAGAGGACGTTATATAGTTGTTGTTCACACACTATTTTTCGTCAAAGCAATTTTCAAGTAATTGAAACATAATATGACTTTCGTCACTAGTAAAGATAAACTTGGCCAAAGCGAAAGCTGACCAACACATATTTCGAGAAATAGATAAGCGAGTAAACTCGGCTCGGAATAGCAAATGTGCATAATCAAAGTCTATATAGAAAAACGACTTTTATCTCAGGATAGGAGATAGAGTAGATAGACTTTTGAGTGATAGATAAGTTCAAGTCTCCACATACCTTTTAGTCGATGAAGTTCCACCAGTTCCTTGAGTAGTTATTCGTCTTTGTATCATGATCGCCATGGAGTCTTGAGACCAACTACACTTTCTATCTAGACTGAGACTTAGCTATAAGTAGACTAGAAATCAAGACTTATAGTTTTGATCACTAACATTGACAAACATGCTTGAGATAGCAACGCATGCGAGTTAGACCGACCAGTGCTCTAACAAATATAATTCTGTTACACTTTGATCATAATAAAATGAACAAGTTTAATCTCCAGAGTATATATATATATAATGAACAAGTTTAATCACCAGAGTATTATATATATATCTTCACATGTTATGTTTTCAATATAAAGCGACTTGAAAGATACGTTAGGAATGGAAACAAGTCAAGTCAGTATTACTAACATCAAGTGGAAGGATGATGTCTTCGTTGTAGTCGTTAATTTTTCACATTCTTCAGGTCTTTAGAATAATATTTGTAAGTCTCAACATTGCTAAACCTGTTAGTTTAACCTAAACGAAGTTGACTCTAGTAATTAATCAAGCGACTTTTGATGAGTTTTGATACTAAAATATGAAAACCAAACTTGACATACCAACGCTTAGTAGTTCAACCGAGCTAGGCTCTGAAAATTTTCAATTTTATCCATATTGGTGACAATCTGATCATTACTATCTAGAATGCGGTTTATGTTATTTCTCTTTTTCCTTTAAAGGGTAGTTACATGAAGCAAAAGGAAAATGTTTCATTCACCTAGAGAATTTGTATTATTTCTTGATTGTTGCTTGTGAAAAAGGGGGGTCTAATAACACCACCCAATATTTCGCTTAGCAATCTGTATGGACTAACTCCGATATGGTTTCTACATAATCAATTAGACAGTCAGACTCAATATAGATAAAAGTACATCAAGGAGTTAATATCTCTTCTCTTGATTTGATATTACTCAAGCTAATAGAAATCCGCGAGTCTTAATCAAATACAAGGAATAACTTGGATGGTAACAAAGACCAATATCCAAGTGTCAATCAATGTAAATCAACAACCAAAGGTTGGATATTCTAATTGATTGATATTCAACGCACAACCTGTATTATTTCAATTATAAAGATAAACGATATAATGCGGAAATTGAAATAACACAGACACCAGAATTTTGTTAATGAGGAAACCGCAAATGCAGAAAAACTCCGGGACCTAGTTCAGATTGAACACACACTGTATTAAGCCGCTACATACACTAGCCTACTACAAACTAACTTCGGTCTGGACTGTAGTTGAACCCTAATCAATATCACACTGATCCAAGGTACAGTTGCGCTCCTTACGTCTCTGATCCCAGCAGAATACTACGTACTTGATTCCCTTAGCTGATCTCACCCACAACTAAGAGTTGCTACGACCCAAAGTCGAAGACTTGAATAGACAAATTTGTATCACACAAACAAGTCTACCAGATAGATAAATCTGTCTCCCAAAGATAAACCTAATAAAGTTTGTTCTGTCTTTTGATAAAATCAAGGTGAGAAGGAACCAATTGATAATCCGGTCTTATATTCCCGAAGAACAGCCTAGAGTTATCAATCACCTCACAACAATCTAAATCGTATGGTAGCGAAACTAGATGTTGCGGAATCAAAAACGATGAGACGAAGATGTTTGTGATTTCTTTTCATCTTGCCCTATCGGAGATAAATCTCAATCCAATCTTACAATTGAACTCGTATGACAGAAAATGGCAAGATCAGATCGCAAACTACAAGAGAAGTAGTATCGTCTGGCTTCAAAATCCCAATGAAGTCTTTTAGTCATTTAACCGACATGGTCTCGAAAGAAACCTATGGTTAAAGGAGAAACGACTCTAGCAAAACTAACTAGTAGCACACAGGAGGTGTGGGGATTAGTTTTGCACAGATGCTAGAGTCCTCCTTATATAGTTTTTAAATCAGGGTTTGCAATATAAGTTAGCTTAGTAACAAAGCATTCAATATTCACCGTTAGATTATCAACCTGATTTTTCCCAAGCTAATATCTTTCAACCGTTAGATCGAAACTTAGCTCGTCACACTCAAATGAAATGTATTTCATTTAGGTTTGAGTAACCCTACCTAAACGTGTACATTTGATTGGTATACAAATGGTTCACCAATTGTTAGCCACATGAGTAACTTTCATATCAACCATATTCATCTTCTTCAATAACTAGTTCCAATGACTTCAAAAGAACTAGTTCAAGAATTGTTTAATCGCTTAGATCTTTATAATAGACACAATTGAAACAAAATCTGTTTGATTCACTTGAGTCAATCATGAACAATATATCCACGGTTTGAAAAGATTGCATTCCTTATTGATTTGTTGTTTTTAGTTCATGAGCTACCGATTTGAGATATAACCAGCTTGGGTAAGCGTAGGGGTACGTGTACTCTAGATTTACCGGAATTGGGTTTGTAAACCCAGCAGAAATTTTCGGTTCGAAAACTTCCGAGGGTACGCGTACGGGTACGCATACCTAAGGTGACGGTTTTCCAGTTTGTAAAGTTCACAAAACTCGGCAGAAATTTTCGGTTAGAAAACTTCCGCCAGTACGCGTACCCAACCTATCTCCTTCGCCAATATGTATGCACGAATGCACACACTTGGTTTCCGGCACATGGATTTATACACTAATGTGCGAACACACTATATATGCTTATATCCATAGTTGGTTACGTATTCTCAACTCTATATTTCAATCATTGAAACATTCTTCTATAATGTTATCATAATCGTTATTCACGACTATCGTCATCAAAGCTATTTTCAAGATCGAAACGTCTTCATGACTTGTGTCACGGGATAAAGATGAACAACGGCTAAAGCGAAAGCTTTACCAACACGTATTTCGAGATAAAAGATAGACGAGTAAACTCGGCCCGAAATATCAAATGTGTATGTATGAAAATTATCATACCTATACGACTTTGTCTTAAGAGTACGAGATAGAGTAGACATTTGAGTGATAGATAAGTTCAAGTCTCACATACCTTTTTGGTCGGATGAAGTTCCACTGGTTCCTTGAGTAGTTCTTCGTCTTCGCAAGATAATCGCCTTGGAGTCTGGAGCTCAACTACACTAACCTGTCCTAACCGAGACTTATCTATAAGTAGTCTAGAAATCAATACATATAGTTTTGACAACTAAACTTGACAAACATGCTTGAGATAGCAACACATGCGAGTTCGACCGAGCTATGCTCTAACAATCTCCCCCTTTGTCAATTTTAGTGGCAAAACTATCAATACATATGGATTACAAAATAAATAAACTTTGTAGCTTCTCGTCCACATGCTTGATCCTCTTGGTGCTTCAACATTACTCGAAAACTTCGTCTTTTCAAGTACTCCCATGATTCCATAGATGTTCAATTCCGCATCATAGTTGTTGAAGTTCTGTAGCCATAACAATGAGAAAACAAAAGCTGTCGATCATTGTTATATGGTGTCATAGTATTATTACATAGTATCAAAGTTCTTATATCACAACTTCGAAAACAGTACTATGGTGATATGTATCACTCCCCCTTAGTCAATACTTTCATCTCAACATGAAAACTACTCCCCCTTACATAATGGCCCGTAAAACACGTAAACCATATGTATTTGTAGTGTGAACTACATATTAATTCTCCCCCTTCTTGTCAATAAAATTGGCAAAGGTACGAAAACGGGATCCTAATGAAATTTCCACGGAGATGCTTCAAGACCAAAGAAAAGTACGTACCATCTAATTTAGATGCAATCATATAGCCGAAGCTAAATGCTTTCATCAAGGAGTTTATGAAGATACAAGATAACCCCTAATAATTCTACAGCCGCACTGCCCACAAAGACATGAAATTAAGCACAAGTTTGAATGAACTCTCCCCCATTTGATGTCATCTCGAAAGAACAACAAGATCGACCTTACTTTTGAATAGAAAAGAAATGATTTTTATTGGACACCAAAAACCATAAAGAAATGGTTTTTTTTATATCCAAAGTTCTCAATCAAACTAATCACAAGTAAACCCATGATTAATTTAATCGGAATACACAATCAAATTAAACACAAAAGTGATGAATTTAATTGATTATGCTCGACATAAGAAAACTTACGGAGCTACGACTAAGTTAACCATAAAGGAAAGATCAACTCAATCGTTCATATACTCAACACAAGAAAAAGTTATGGAGTATCGCAGTATACACATAAAATATGGATCAAGAAAAGATCAATACTGCGGAAAATACAAAGATTCGTTCTATCTTTTATCACTATTTGCATAACGATTTTTAAAAGACATAATCTTTGTAAACAAAAGATTTTAACCTATCTTCCATCAATAATTGACAATATAGTGATATGTATCACTTCCCCTTAGTCAATACTCCATCTCACATGGAAACCACTCCCCCTTACATAATGATCCGAAAACCATATGTATTTGTAGTGTGAACTACATATTAATTCTCCCCCTTTTTGTCAATAAAATTGGCAAAAGTACGAAAACTAGTGGGATCCTAATGAAATTTCTATAGAGACATTTCATGACAAAAAGAAAGCACATATCAACTTTTTAGATGCGATCATATAGACGAAGCTAAATGCTTTCATCAAGGAGTTTATAAAGATACAAGATAACCCCTATAATATTCCACAGTCGCACTCCCCACAAAGATTTGGCAATTAAGCACAAGTTCAATTAAGAACTCTCCCCCATAAAATGTCACTCTCGAAAGAACAACAAGAGCGAACTTACTTTCACAAGAAAAGAAGGATTTCTTTGGACATAACAAATCACATATGAATATGAATTTGAATCCAAAAGATACTCAATTAAATTAGCCACAAGAAAACCCATGATTAATTTAATCGGAATACACAACTAAATTACCACAAGAGTGTGATCAATTCAATTGTTCATGCTCGACATAAGAGAACTTACGGATCCGCACAGTATATACATAAAATATGGATCAGGGAAGATCAATACTGCGGAATAGACAAGGATTCATTCTATTTCCATCACTATTTGCACAATGACATACAATAGACATAATCCTTATAAACAAAAGTTCATCCCATCTTCCATAAATATTTGCATAATGACATATAATAGGCTTAAAACTTTTGTAATGTCAAAAGTTCATTAATTATGTTATCAATACATGCATATCTTCATACGAAGGACTTAACTTTTGACAAGGTATGGGACAATCATAGTTCACGGACGCAAACATACATATCCCATAATAAATTTGTAATATAAAAACCATAAATATTAATACTGTAAACATCATCTTCCAAACAAATTTTTAGAATTTAAACAAATAAACCTAAAAACAATGAAGACGAAAACGTTGGACATAGCTACGTGTAATCACAATAATGTCTATTCCAAACTCTAGTTATTCTTCTAAAAAAAACAAGAAAAGAAGAATTACTAGACAAATAAAATCAACATGCTAATAAAAAAAAACAGACTCCTATGCCAAAGCCGAACACGAACTGAATTCAAATAGACGGTTCAGTATCCTCATGAGTCTTGAAATTTTTAAGCTTGCGATTGGCAGCATCCTCTACATCTTCAGAGTGGATATCCTCATTGAGAAGTTCTTTAACATGTGTCTTCATGAGAAAAAGGTCAGAATTAACCTTTTTCAACTCAGTTCTTACCACATCAAGACACTTCATTGTATCAACAAGTTGTTGTTTTGCATCCTCAAAGTTTTTGAGAAAGTCAAGAACCACTTCAACCGAAATCTCTTCAACCTCCTCAATATCTGAGTAGGAATCAGGAGATTGATGAAAAGATCCTTTAACTTCAACAAAGGTTCCCTTCTTTTCATCGAATTCGAAATATACCGCATTATCAACGAAGTCTTCAGGTAAATCCCAAGAGCAAGAAGAAGAAGTCATTGATTATAGGAAGCCTAGAGTGAGATAATTCAACTCAATAGGAAAGGTATATAAACAAGTTCGGAAAGATTTAGGGTTTACAAGATCGGTTTGTGAGAGAACTCCGAACCGTACGTGTACCCGTAAGAAGAGGGTCCACAAAACCCCAACCAAAAAGGCTATTTGTGAAGATAGTTTACATAGCACCTTGTTGCTTGAAAAAGTCCATGCATCTTAGCTCTTCAACTAATAATGATAAGAAATTATTAATGTAAAAGTGTTAACTGACAATCCATCTAAGAACGATAAGAAATTATCTAGACAATCAGAGACACTTTGCCAATAAGTATACCTAACCAATTCTCACTCAACTAGGATTTTCGTAAGTGAGATTTAAACCTTGTGATTAATTAACACAAGTACGAGACTTTAGCTCATTAAATGAATATTATTTTCGGTTATCCTTCTTCCTTCGAGACTTTGGAGGAAAACCATTATGATGTGAAACGTTGTCATAAATTTACCGTTATCAAAATATGACTCATAGTATTGATTCTTACCTGAAGAATTTAGGCTAGAGGAAGTTGACAGCCTGTTGAGGATTTTTTTATAACCTTCAATTAACTCCTTTAGGTTATTTATTATATCATCATCTTTGATCTTTTCTCCTGATACCTTTGAAAATACGAGGGTACCCAAATATACCTCAATCTAAAGCTTCTCCTACCTATAAGTCATTTCTCCGAAAGTGATTATATATGGACTGAGTCGAGACAATGCAACTAATCGGTTCACACTTAGTGTGATCGTCTATGGATACGAGATCGAGACACTACAACAACGAAGTATGTTTACTTGATAAAAAGGCTCGGACTTAACCAAACACAGTAGGATTACTTATCAAGTAAATAGGAATTAACGTTTTGTGTAATTTACTTTAATTATAATAAAACAATTATAATGCGAAAATAAAGGGGGAATTATATAAATGCCCTCCATTCTGACGGGCTATACAAATACCCTCCCGAGACAATAAAAATACCCCTCTCCAATTACAGGCCCATCAGGGGTCCATCAACATTTTTTTTCTTTCCACATTTAGCCTTCCTCCTTCAATCTTCCTTTCTTCTTTAATCTTCGATTACATCTCCTCACCATCTCCATCACCATCTCCATTCAGAGAAAATAAAATAAAAATCGAATCCCTCCACCACCATCTCCACCGCTACCACCACCATCTCCGTCGTCATCACAACCAACACCAACAACAGTGCCTCCGCCACCACCATCATTACAAACTACCACCACTGCGGAAGAGGAATTCAGTGAAAAATCAACAAAAAATTTGATTTCAGATCTAGAAAATATCTTTTAGTCATCGCCACCATCGTTTCTGTATGAAATCGATAAGAACAATCTACTTGAACAATCAATTTTTGTTTCAGATCTGGAAACTAGTTTATGTTTCTTATGATTTTGATATCGATTCAACCAGTCTCAATATAATCTTCGATAGTATCTACCAGATTTTTTTTCAAATCTTCACCGGTAATGGTTTCAGTTGGTTTCCTTTTAATTTTTTGTTTGATTTGATTTTGATTTTATTATATTATGAAAATTCATCTTTGATTTGGTTTTGATAATGATTTTGCTCGCTACTGGAGTTGATTATTAGGGTTATACTCTAATTTTATGATTGCAGTAACAGAACAAAGAAATTGGTGCTACTGTTGGTATTGCAGGTGAGATGAATTTGAGGTTATGGTGTTAGAGGTTGAGCTATGAAGTGATGATGGGTGATGGATGTGACGTTACCATGGTTCTGAAGCTTTTCTGAGTTTGAATGAAGGAGTTGTTGGTTTTGGAAGAATGGGGTATCATTATTGATGTCTGAAAGAGAATGAAGTGGTGTTGGTGGTCTGGTATTGCAGGAAATGGAGTTGAAGCTGTAAATTGGTGGTGTTGAGATAATGAAATTGAGTTAGCAGCAGGAGTCTTGATTAGGGATTGATGTTGTTGGTGGTTTGCAGTTGTGCAGGGGATGCATAAATGGGTTGGAGGAAAGATGTATAAGATATCCTAAATGTGCGTGACTCCATATCTCTATGATTTGTTGATTCCAAGTTTTAGTTTTCAAACCACAACTACATGTTTGATTTAACAATTTCGTTTGCTTGAATAGTGTGAGTTGAATTGCAGAGATATTGATGTAGTTATTTTTTGACAAACTTGTGGTATAATGGTAACACACCTGAGTCCACGTCAGAAGATGCGTGTTCGATTCACGTCAGGTTCATAATTTTAGTACATCAATTTTTGGGATCAACTATAGTTGTTGACACCATATTTTGGGATCAACTTTAGTTATTGACCCCATTCATCGGGATCAACTTCCATTGTTGAAACAAAAAAGTTGGAGTATTTTTTCAGTTGTTGTGTCAACAAAGGAAATTGATCAACTTTGGTTGTTGACACCAGATTTTGGGATCAACTTTGGTTGTTGATCCTATTCACTGGGATCAACTTCCATTGTTAACCCATAAAAGTTGGAGTATTTTTTTCAGTTATTGTGTCAACAAAGGAAATTGATAAACTTTGGTTGTTGACTCAATTCACTTAGATCAACTTCCATTGTTGACCCAAAAAAAGTGAGAGTATTTTTCAGTTATTTCTTAAACAAAGAAAGTTGATCAATTTTGGTTATTGACACCAGTTTTTGGGATCAACTTTGGTTGTTGACGCCATTCATTGGGATCAACTTTCTTTGTTGATACCCAAAAACTTGAATATGTACTAGTAAAGTTATTTTTTGAACTTTTAATTTTGGATCAACTTTAGTTGTTGACACCAAAATTTGGCGGCGGCGGTGGTGGCGACGACGGTAGTGGATGGTGGTAGAGGCGGCAGAGTGGTGGAGTAGTGGTAGCGGAGTGGTGGTGGCGGCGGAGTGGTGACGGTGGTGGAGTGGTGGCAACGAAGTGGTGGCGGTGGGGGCAGAGGCGGTGGTAGAGTGGCGGCGGTGGAAACACCATCGATGGCGGTTGTGGCGGCGGCGGAGGTGGTGGTAGTAATGGAATATTAGTTGTGGCGGTGGTTAGTAGGTGGTGGTGGCGGCGGTGTTGTTGGTGGTGGAATGGTGGTAGTGGAATGGAGGCGTTGGAATGGTGGCGGTGAAGTTCATAGAAAAATAAATTTTTTGTATTTTGAAATAAAGAAAAATATTATATAAGTGAGGGTATTAAGGTCATCTATATTTTAATGGATAGACTTTTTAAATGATAGGGGTATATTTATTGTTGTATAAGGATATATTTGTTGGGTGTCAAAAATAAGGGTATTTAATAAATATACCCAAAAATAAAAGTAAATGACACAACAAGATTTTGTTAACGAGGAAACCGCAAATGCAGAAAAACCCCGGGACCTTGTCCAGAATTGAATACTTTCAGGATTAAGCCGCTACACAAAATTAAACCTAATTTCGTATAGTTGCGACCAAGCAACTACACCTATAGTTCACCTAGTTCTGTCTGTATTCCCACACCTCCAACTTATGAATAAGTCACGTACTTGGAACAATTCCTTTGGTTCATATTCAAAACAGTAAAGGAACAACAAATCTGTTTGGTATCAACTCTCTTCAACCAAGTGATATGAGTCGTACAAAGGCTCTTCTGTTTATCTTAACATAAACTCCTTCGTCAGGTCCTTAGATCTATCTTATGTTCAATTACCGAAGTAATCGTTAATATTTTGCAATCAACACTCTTAATCCAAAGAATTATGTTGATGTCGATCTATTCAACTAATCAATCTAATTCTATCACAAGGATAAAACTGATTGTAGTTGGATCCTCTTTTTACCGAAACAAGTATTGTGCGCACCAAATATTATGAACCCCAGATCAGAAATCTTCAAACTCTTCTTTGTCTTCAAATCTTCTTAGATCTTCAATAAATATCTGCACACAACAACTTGAATCTCTTGTGATCAATCACGCACAGAACGGAGTCTGTAAACAACGGATTATCACAAGATTGTCTTTAGAACTACAAAAAGTCTAAAGATCCATGTCAAAACTCTGAACTAGTTTGAGTGAATCTTATATCATAAGAGAAGATCCTCAAGCATAAGCAAACTAGGTGCAATCAAAGTTCAACTACCGTTAGACAATCAAATCAATCGAAAACAAAAGATAAACCGCAATTATCTACTTCCCCAACAACGGTACTAATAGAGCTTCTCAATCCCAAAGAAGAATTTAAAACAAGCGGTCGTAAGATATTTCGCCTAATTAGGTTACTCTCCTCTCCGAATAGGCGACTTCACCAATAGAAGCAAAGCAAGAGGTAGTTTGCTGTTACGAAGGATTAGTTTGCTAGAAATTCAAACTTCAATATTTATATACTAGGAAGTTTGGACACCAAGGAATTTCCAAAACCAAAAATATTCTCAAGATATTCATTAAAGCACAAATTCGGCTTCCATAATTCCTGGAAATGCTCTGTCCAAAAATAATGATCGAAATCTCTTGGAAAATATCTAATTAGTAAATGCACATTACTAATTATTATTTTCCTAAAAATGAAATTAATAACCTTAATTAAAAGATTATTAACTTATTTATGTTTCAATCCTGAGATTCTCTTCCCTTAGCTATTAAGGAAATAACTTTGAACCATTAACGATTAACATTCACAGCACATGATCAAAGTATGTCGACGTCCTTACTTTGTAAGTCCTCTTTCATACTTACAACCTTGAAACCTATTTGCCACACTTTTAAACAAGTTTAGACTTGGTTCATCTGACTTTCAAGAGTTATGCGATTGATTAAGAACACTCAATCACAAATCATGGGTGTAATGGTTCTACGAAAACAAGTTTCGGTTCTACCTCCATGTGAGTATTGTGCATAGTCACACTGGCTTTCCAAAATTCGGTTGACTAGGTACTAGGATGGGTTCCCCACATATATATGATATCTAACTTGTACTTGTTGCACATGTCCATAGGATTGGTTCCCCTTTGCCTAAAAACGTATTGCACATGTCCATAGGATCGGTTCCCTTTTCTGATATAAACTTATTGCACCTCATACAAGGATCGATTCCCCTTTGTAATTTACTGCACCTCTTACTAGGATCGGTTCCCCTTTTCCCAGATTTGGTCAGACATAAAATCACAAACTCGATCATACCATCTCAGGTGATTACTTAAGATCGGTTTCACTAATAAAAGTCATACCAATACATAAGTCAGGCCTTTGTGAATAGTTTTACCAAGAACACAAACAAGGCATGAACGGTTATACTAATCACACATATTGGTTGTTCAAAAGATATGCAATGAATAACAATACCAATAACACCCGGCGATTTCCTTTTCGATTTACAAACCAAGTTCATGAATTTACTTACTTAGAACAGATGTAAAACATTGTTCCCTGGGATGAAATCCTCACATACCCATACACAATCACAATAGCATTTAAACGATTATGTTTATGTCTTATCTATAAAGTTTAATGGTTAAGCAATAAACCTCGTATTGTATTACTTAATACTATGTCTATCTAGAGTTCAATCATGCTTCGCATTTTTGTTTTCAATATGCACGACTTGAAAGATACGTTAGGGAATGAAACAGTTCAAGTCAAATATCACTAACCTCAAGTGGAAGGATGATGTTGTCGTTGTATCTCCTTGCTTCTTCACATCTTCAAGTCTTCGCAATACTTGTAATGTCTCATATCCAAATACTGTCAAGCTAACCTATGCGAAGTTGACTCTAGTACATAATCAAGCGACTCTTAACATGAGTTTGATTCACTAAAATATGACAACCAAACTTGACATACCAACGCTTGGTGGGTTCAACCGAGCTATGCTCAAACAATCTCCCCCTTTGTCAATTTTAGTGACGAAACTCTTACATCATATGGATAAACAAATTACAAGAATTCATTACACACACGCTTGATTCCCGAATTCAACAGCACAGTTATCTGCATACATTCAATCCTTAAAAATGTCACTGTTGACATTATAATAACAAAGCCAATACTCCCCCTAAAGGAAGATAGGTTGATTTTAAATCCGCACGTCTTTGTTATACCAATTAATATGATATGTTACTCCCCCTTAGTCTATGCTTTCACTCTTTCGTTTAGATAAATGTTTAAGCACCAATGTTCTTTTCCATAGTGATATCAATCAATATAAATCAATGCAAGTATCACTTGTTTACTCCATATAATTCTCTCCCTTTTTGTAACAAAATGTCAAAGAAACGAGAAAAAAAAAAGGACAAACCGAAAAGAATCTTACAAATCTCAAAATAGACTTGCAACCTGTAGAGTTAAGCATGAGGGTTCCACACACCATTTTCTGATAACCAATATCAAAACCGAAACTACAAGTAGTTTTATTTTGATATGTCACCAAGGAAACAATTGTCCGAAACAATTTTCCCACTTTAGTTTAGCAAACCAAAAATCAAATAAGCACCTTAGTTTCTTTGCTAAGCCGATTGTACAAAAACAATCGCTTATCCGATAAGACCAAAATAAAGATAACTCTATTTTTCTCATCAGGTTCTAATTATCCATAAACTTAGTCCTTTGAATTTCAAACAAGACAAGTACTAGGTTAGTTAACTAGCATTTCTTATTAAGGTATTCGATTAGACTTGAATAACCGAAACCTCACTTCGATAAGTCTAACTAAGATCAGAATTAACTTAGTTTGTCTTATCCGGAATCGAATTGGACTAAACAACTCATCCCGTAAACCTTTCTTTCGTTAAGCCATAAATAATTCATACAAACTAAATAAATCAACTTGCATAATTATCCACCTCAACCGGAAGCAATTGAAACAATATAGACATTAAAGCACCGCACTTGCACCGAAATTTTGTAAGCCTAAACAATTGATACCACAAAATAAAGCAAGATAACAATAGTTTTTCTTAACCGGAACTAATTGAATCACACAAACATCCATACACACATAATGGAATAAACATCAGCTGTACCGAAATTTTGTTAAGCAAAAGCAATAAATATATATGAAATAAAAATCAGGTTTTTCTTAAACAGGAAAACAATTAACTAACAACATTGTTACCTCAAATTTCGCATCCACTTCTCCAATATGTTTGCATCTTCGTCCAGAGAGAATGGATATCGAAATATCATTATGTTGTCATCCTTATGAAAAAACAAAAGAATAACAAAAACCAACCTTTACCAGATAAAGGTTGAAAATCGGCTTTAACAATTGCAAGCAAAGGTTGAAAACCGCTGAAACACATATGCTTTTATGCTAAACCAAAACCGATTCAACATATTGTGACTTTTTCACATATTGTTTCTACCAGAACCCCTCATGATTCTTTGATAAAGCCTACCAACATGGGATAGAACTTAATCCTGCTAAATCAAAAAGTCACCCAAACCACAAGGGTTCACAACATTATGAGATCGAATATCAAGGTTAGAAAACTGAAATCAAACATCCCATAAACATACATAGCAATAAGATAAAAGCATTCAAGCACAGGATATGTAAACCGAAAACTATCACAAGAAAATTATAAATCAAATAATTTTATTCATAATAGACTAGTACAATCATTGAAAGAAATCAAAAATTGATGTCTATTTTACTAGATTAAGTATTACAGCATATAACTTAATCTCTAGTGGTGCTCTTGTTGTTCACTGAGGTCTCTTCAGTGCTCAAACTCTTAAAGCATGTATCAAGAGACTTGTCTGCAACCACTTCTTGTTTCTCAAGTTTTTCAACTTGAATCTTCATATC
Organism: Papaver somniferum; assembly: GCF_003573695.1. Lineage (NCBI taxonomy): Eukaryota > Viridiplantae > Streptophyta > Magnoliopsida > Ranunculales > Papaveraceae > Papaver > Papaver somniferum. Next base: position 8,824,096 of record NW_020653081.1, read on the forward strand.
AGCAATATCATCTTTTGTTTCCTCAATCTTATCTTTGAGCCAATCTTGATTTCGAACCGTTATAATAAGGTTGGTTCTTAGTTTCTCAAAACCTTAGATATAGTCAATCATACTATCAGAATGAATCCACTTGGTTTTGGTTGGATCTTGTAGTTTGTAAGCCAACAGACATGACTCATCTTGTGATCCATCTGAACTATCAGAATCATAATCAGATATGATATTTGATATGCTTTTCTTCTTCCTTTCTGTATTGATTCCTTGACAATCCTTAACCTTTTGAGCTTCCTCCTTATTAGCCTTTGCGACACTGCGAGTTATTGGATACATGCTCGGTTATGTATAAATATAAAGGATTGATCAGGGTTTCAGAATACAGGCAAGAGATAGTTTCTCTTTTAAAAGAGATAACTTTCGGACCAAAAGATCTTAGGGAATCCGAAAATATTAAAGAATATATTTCGTTTCCTTAGTCCGAACTTCTCAAGCTGGAAGGTTTATTAAAATTCGAAAATTCTAAATAAAACCTCTTTTTGGAAGATCATGTTAAACATGAATATTTTTCTGACATCCATGGATTCGCAGCTATCCATAAAGTGTCACAGAATTTTCTGATAAATAACTACACAAACAAATGTGCTCCTGTTTTATTATGCCTTTCTCATCCAAGATTATGAGCACGAAAGAGGATGAGAGTGCACAACTTTGATACAACTAAGTTGAATCGGAGTAAGCTTTTCCAGCTTACAGTGAATATCAGAAACATGGTTCATGTTTATCTTTGGGAATTTCTGCCCAAAATAATTTCTCCCAAGACGATGATCTTTTCTAACTCTAGAGACATGATCATGTGGAGAAACTGTACTAATGTGAGAATTTTCGGAGATAGATAAATCTCTCTTAATTCTTTCAATGATATTTTCATAAGATTTTCTCATTCTAAGGACTTCCTTATTATCCATATTAGTGTGATTGTTTGAAACAATTATCGGAAATTCCTGATTGTTTCTTTTGGCAGAGATTCTCTCTTTCCCTTTATTCTGGAGTCGTTCTTCATCAAAACTAGAATTGTTTCGATACGAGTGAGGAGGAACCTTTTTCCAGAAGCGATTATCAACTCTTTCCTCTGACTCTTTTTATTTGATCTTATCGGGATGTGGTATAATCTGTCTTTCTACCGAGGAATGATCTTTCAGTTTTTTAAGACAAGAAACTTCCTTCAAAAATTTTACCACCGTATGTTGAAGAAGTATAAGTTTCTTGTCAAGTGACTGAAAATTGTATTCCTTAAGATCACCATCACGGAATCGGTTCAAAGTTTCCTTTGGACAAGATTTCGTTTCATCATCAGTAGATCTAGAAGCTGGTTTCTCATCCTCTTATAACTTGATGTAGTTAGGAAAACTACCATCATCTTGATCTGTTTCAGATGTGATTAAACCGGTTTTATCACAGTCTGTAAAAGTCGAGCAAGGACTTTTAGTTTCCTCGTTATCAGAAGAAATCACAACAACATCATTAGTCAGAATCATAGGACGTGTCTCTCTATCTATGAGAGATTTACCAAGAGCTTCTAGTTTGACAGTGAGATTCATTTTCTCTTTGGCTAGACAATTCAGTTAAATGTCTTTTTCTCTGATCTCCTGTTTAAGAAGATTTGACTATATCTTTAATATTAGTACTTTAGAAGACAGAGATTGTACAGGCTTTATGAGTTTTACCAACTCTTTATCAACATCTTCTCTTTCATCAGAGATAGACATAGATATTTTCGTAACTCCTGGATCATGAGTCAACGAAGTAGTAACATATTCAACTTTTGAGTATTCAAACTCTTGCATAACGTTAACTGAATCGGACATAGATTCAATTTCTTATAGGTTGGATCGCACCAAACAGAGATTGTTAGATCTTTTCGTGTTCGCCTGCTCTGATACCAATTGAAAGACGAGGGTACCCAAATATACCTCAATCTAAAACTTTTCCTACCTATAAGTTCTTTCTCCGAAAGTGATTGTCTATGGACTGAGTCGAGACAATGCAACTAATCGGTTCACACTTCTTGTGATTGTCTATGGATACGAGATCGAGACAATACAACAACGAAGTATGCTTACTTGATAAAAAGGTTCGTACTTAACCAAACACAATAGGATTATTCATCAAGTAAATAGGAATTAACGTTTGCGTGATTTACTGTAATTATAATAAAACAATTACAATGCGGAAAATAAAAGTAAATGACACAACAAGATTTTATTAACGAGGAAACCGCAAATGCAGAAAAACCCCGAGACCTTGTCCAGAATTGAATACTCTCGGGATTAAGCCGCTAAACAAAACTAAACCTAACTTCGTATAGTTGAGATAAAGCAACTAAACCTATAGTTCACCTAGTTCCGTCTGTATTCCCATGCCTCCAACTTATGAATAAGTCACCTACTTGGAATAATTTCTTTGGTTAGTATTCCAAACAGTAAAGGAACAACAAATATGCTTGGTATCAACTCTCTTCAACCAAGTGATATGAGTCGGACAAAGGCTCTTCTGTTTATCTTAACATAAACTCCTTCATCAGGTCCTTGGATTTATCTTATGTTCAATTACCGAATTAATCGTTAAGATTTTGCAGTCAATACTCTTAATCCAAAGAATTGTGTTGATGCCGATCTACTCAACTAATCAATCTAATTCTATCACAAAAATAAAACCGATTATAGTTGGATCCTCTTTTTACCGAAACAAGTATTGTGCACACCAAAGATTATGAACCCCAAATCAGAAATCTTCAAACTCTTCTTTGTCTTCAAATATTCTTAGATCTTTAATAAATACCCACACACAACAACTTGAATCTCTTGTGATCAATCACGCACAGAACGGAGTCTGTTAACAATGGATTATCACAAGATCGTCTTTAGAACTACAAACAGTCTAAAGATCCCTGTCGAAACTTTCACCTAATTAGGTTAGTCTCCTCTCCGAATAGGCGGCTTCACCAGTAGCAGCACAACAAGAGGTATTTTGTTGTTACGAAGGATTAGTTTGCTAGAAATGCAAACTTCAATATCTATAGAATAGGAAGTTTGGACACCAAGGAATTTCCAAAACCGAAAATATTCTCAAGATATTCATTAAAGCACAAATTCGGTTTCCATAATTCATGGAAATGCTCTGCCCAAAAATAATGATCAAAATCTCTTGGAAAATCTCTAATTAGTAAATGCATATTACTAATTCTTATTTTCCTAAAAATAAAATTAATAACCTTAATTAAAAAATTCTTAACTTATTTATGTTTCGATCCTGGGATTCTCTTCCCTTATCTATTAAGGAAATAACTTTGAACAATTAAAGATTAACATTCACAACACGTGTTCAAAGTATGTCGACATCCTTACTTTGTAAGTCCTCTTTCATACTTACAACCTTGAAACCGATTTGCCACACTTCTAAACAAGTTTATAATTGGTTCATCCGACTTTCAAGAACAATGTGATTGATTAAGAACACTCAATCACAAATCATGGGTGTAACGGTTCTACCAAAAGAAGTTTAAGTTCTACCTCCATGTAAGTGTTGTGTATAGTCACACTAGCTTTCCGAAATTCGGTTGACTAGGTACTAGGATCGGTTCCCCACATATATATGGTATCTAACTTGTACTTGTTGTACATGTCCATAGGATCGGTTCCCGTTTCTGCCATAAACTTGCTGCACCTCATACAAGGATAGATTCCCCTTTGTGATGTATTGCACCTCTTACTAGGATCGGTTCCCCTTTTCCCAGATTTGATCAGACATGAAATCACAAACTCGATCATACCATCTCAGATGATTACTTAAGATCGGTTTCACTAATTCATACGAATGCATAAGTCAGGCCTTTGTGAATAGTTTTACCAAGAACATAAACCAGTCATGAACGGTTATACGAATCACACGTATTGGTTGTTCAAAAGATATGCAATGAATAACAATACCAATAACACCCGGCGATTTCCTTTTCGATTCACAAACCAAGTTCATGGATTTACTTCCTTAGAACAGATGTAAAACATTGTTCCGTAGGATGAAATCCTTACATACCCATACATAATCACAATAGCATTTAAACGATTATGTCGATGTCTTATCTAAAAACTTTAATGTTTAAGCAATAAACCTCGTATTATATTCCTTAATACTATGTCTATCTAGAGTTTAATCATGCTTCGCAGTTTTGTTTTCGATATGCACGACTTGAAAGATATGTTAGGGAATGAAACAGTTCAAGTCAAATATCGCTAACCCCAAGTGGAAGGATGATATTTTCGTTGTAGATCCTTGCTTCTTCAAATCTTCAAGTCTTCGCAATACTTGTAATGTCTCATATCCTAATACTTTCAAGCTAACCTATACGAAGTTGACTCTAGTACATAATCAAGCGACACTTAATATGAGTTTTGATTCACTAAAATATGATAACCAAACTTGACATACCAATGCTTGGTGGGTTCAACCGAGCTATGCTCTAACAACCTTGTTCACATCGACTGTATCATTATCTCCCTTTTTGAAGAAGGAAAATTTCTGATATTTTCTTAGACGTTTTTTGTTAAGCTGTCTGTTATGCTTCTGGGTATTTGAGGAACTCATTGAACTGACTTTCTTGGTATAATACACAGAGTGAGTACCGAAACCACTTGGTTTTGATATACGAATGTCAGTTACAATTTTCAGAATTAAGTCTAATGTGTGTTGAAATCAGACTAAGGAATTGTTATTCAACTTAGAGTTTCTCTTTTGCATAACAGGCTCTTTTGAATCACAAAAGAGACATACTTTCTGATCAAATGGGTGATTATAAAGTTTTGCCTTAACATCATCGTTTGAAGATTTCTTCCTCCCATGTGATGTGCAACATCCTTGATCAATGTAGTTTGCAGGCACATCATTTTAATAGAAAGGGATTCCGGTTTTACCTCTGAAACTGGAACTCTTTTAGTTTCAATCAAAGTAGATGGTATAAAGGACTTTATGAAACATCCTTGAATTGAGAGTTTATTCAATCAATGTTTAATTTCCAAAACATCCTTTTCAGCGCGTGCCTCAAGTAGGATACGTGAAGACTGAACTTCATCGTTTTTGGAATTGCAGTCTCTTACCACACCAAGAAGAACATTTACGTGTTTTTTAAACCGATTAAATCTATCAGCTTGGTTTCTAACAAGATTTAGAATCAATTCACTCTCTTCAGTTGTTTCCTTTTCATTAATAGAGATTGACTCTTTTGAAGGGTAATCGGAACAACACATGTCAATGTTTGTCTGTCTCGTCAGAACACAAGGTTCATCTATATTTGAGATTGACGAATCTTTCTCTTTAATAGATACAACTGAGACAAAAAATTTATTTCTGGTGATGCATTTATAAGAGATAGTACTCTTGTCCATAGAGTCAAATCACTACAAACACAGACTTGTAAGGTCTTTAAACGTGTTTGCCTGCTCTGATACCATTGAAAAAGCGAGGGTCTAACAACCACACCCAATATTTCGATTATCAATCTGTATGGACTAACTCCAATATACTCTTAAGAGAATCAACTAGATAGTCAGACTCAATCTTAATAAAAGTATATCAAATAGTTATATCTCTCTTTCTCGATTCAATACTTACTCAAGAAAATAGAAATCTGTGAGTCTAATTGAATACAAGACTTGAACGGTACCAAAGACCAGTGTTCAAGTATCAATCAATTTCAATCAACAACCAAAGGTTGGATTTCCAAATTGATTGATTGAACGCATAACCTGATATTTCAATTATATAACAAAATATAATGCGGAAAAGAAACAACACATATACCAGAAGTTTTGTTAACGAGGAAACCGCAAATGCAGAAAAACCACGGGACCTAGTCCAGATTGAACACACACTGTATTAAGCCGCTACATACACTATCCTACTAAAAACTAACTTCGGTCTGGACTGTAGTTGAACCCCAATCGATCTCACACTGATCCAAGGTACAGTTGCGCTCCTTACGTCTCTGATCCCAGTAGGATACTACGCACTTGATTCCCTTAGCTGATCTCACCCACAAGTAAGAGTTGCTACGACCAAACTCGAAGACTTTAATAAACAAATCTGAATCACACACAAAAGACTACGGTAATAGATAAATCTGTCTCCCACAGAAATACCTAAGAGTTATTGTTCCGTCTTTTGATAAATCAAGGTGAACATGAACCAATTGATAAACCATACTTATATTCCCGAAGAACAGCTCAGTATTATCAATCACTTCACAATAATCTAAATCGACTAGCGAAAGAAGATATTGTAGAATCACAAACGATGAGATGAATATGTTTGTGACTTCTTTTATATATTGCCTATCGGAGAAATCAATCTCAAGCCAATATTATGATTTTACTTAGTAAGATAGAAACAGCAAGATCAGATCACACAACTACAAGAAAAGTAGTATATGTCTGGCTTCACAATCCCAATGAAGTCTTCAAGTCGTTAACCTACATGGTCTCGGTAGAAACCTAAGGTTACAGGAGAATCAACTCTAGATAATACAACTAGTATCACACAGGAGGTGTGGGGATTAAGTTTCCCAGTTTCTAGAGGTCTCCCTTATAAAGTCTTTAAAATCAGGGTTTGCAATCAGTGTTAACTTAGTAACAAAGCATTCAATATTCACCGTTAGACGAAAACCTGATTAGATTTCAACCGTTAGATCGAAACTTAGCTTGTTACACACAAATGAAATGCACGTTTATCTAGGTTTGTGTAACCGTACCCAAACATGTACATCTAGTTGGTTCAACAGTAGTTAACCAAATGGTTAGCCATATGAGCACTTTCATATCAAACATATTCTTCTTTACCATAACTAGTTCAATGACTCAAATTAACTAGTTAGAGAGTTGTTCAATTGCTTAAATCTTATAGAAGTATACAAGACACAATCGAAGCAAAAACGATCTGATTCACTCGAATCGATTCATAAACTTTATAGCTACGGTTTGCAAACTTGCATTCCTTAGTTTATATAAGTTTAAGTTCACGAATAATCGCTTTTAGAAAATAACCAACTTAAGTACGCGGACTTAAGTACCCTAAATAAGTTTGTTTTCAGTTCAGAAACTCCAGTAGAAATTCTCGGGATGAGAACCTCCAACAGTACGCAGACTTGGCACGCGGACTCTGGTTCCGGTTTTCCTGAGCAGCAAAGTACGCATACTTTGGTTCAGGGAATAAGGACTTATACATGTATGAGTTACCACACAATGCTTATATCCAACCATGGTTATATAATCTAAACTCTCATTTCAATCATTGAAACATTCTTAGAGGACGTTATATAGTTGTTATTCACATACTATTTTTCGTCAAAGCAATTTTCAAGTAATTGAAACATAATATGACTTTCGTCACTAGTAAAGATGAACTTGGCCAAAGCGAAAGCTTACCAACACATATTTTGAGAAATAGATCAGTGAGATAAACTCGTCTCGGAATAGCAAATGTGTATAATCAAAGTCTATATAGCAAAATGACTTTTGTCTCAGGATAGGAGATAGAGTAGATAGAATTTTGAGTGATAGATAAGTTCAAGTCTCCATATACCATTTGGTCGATGAAGTTCCACCAGTTCCTTGAGTAGTTTTTCGTATTTGTATCATGATCCCCATGGAGTCTTGAGATCAACTACACTTTCTATCCTAGTCCGAGACTTAGCTATAATTAGACTAGAAATCAAGACTTATAGTTTTGATCACTAACATTGACAAACATGCTTGAGATAGCAACGCATGCGAGTTCGACCGACTAGTGCTCTAACAAATATAATTCCTTTACACTTTGATCATAATAAAATGAACAAGTTTAATCACCAGAGTATTATATATATATATATATATATATATATATATATATATATATATATAAAATGAACAAGTTTAATCACCAGAGTATTATATATATATATCTTCACATGTTATGTTTTCAATATAAAGCGACTTGAAAGATACATTAGGAACGGAAACAAGTCAAGTCAGTATTACTAACATCAAGTGGAAGGATGATGTCTTCGTTGTAGTCGTTACTTTTTCACATTCTTCAGGTCTTCAGAGTAATGCTTGTAAGTATCAACATTCCTAAACCTTTTAGTTTAACCTAAACGAAGTTGACTCTAGTAATTAATCAAGCGACTTTAGATGAATTTTGATACTAAAATATGAAAACCAAACTTGACATACCAACGCTTAGTGGTTCAACCGAGCTAGGCTCTGACAATTTTCAATTTCATCCATATTGGTGACAATCTGATCATTACTATCTAGAATGCAGTTTATGTTATTTCTCTTTTTCCTTTAAAGGGTAGTTACATGAAGCAAAATAAAAATGTTTCATCACCTGGAGAATTTGTATTATTTCTTGATTGTTGCTTGTGAAAAAGCGGGGGTCTAACAACACCACCCAATATTTCGCTTAGCAATCTGTATGGACTAACTCCGATATGCTTTCTAGAGAATAAACTAGACAGTCAGACTCAATCTAGATAAAAGTATATCAAGGAGTTAATATATCTTCTCTTAATTTGATATTACTCAAGCTAATAGAAATCAGCGAGTCTCAATCAAATATAAGGAATAACTTGGATGGTACCAAAGACCAATATCCAAGTGTCAATCAATGTAAATCAACAACCAAAGGTTGGATATTCTAATTGATTGATCTTCAACGCTGAACCTGTATTATTTCAATTATAAAGATAAATGATATAATGTGTAAATTGAAATAACACAGACACTAGAATTTTGTTAACGAGGAAACCGCAAATGCAGAAAAACCCCGGGACCTAGTCCAGATTGAACACACATTGTATTAAGCCGCTACAGACACTAGCCTACTAAAAACTAACTTTGGTCTGGATTATAGTTGAACCCTAATTAATATTACACTGATCCAAGGTACAGTTGCGCTCCTTACATCTCTGATCCCAGCAGGATACTACGTACTTGATTCTCTTAGCTGATCTCACCCACAACTAAGAGTTGCTACGACCCAAAGTCTAAGACTTGAATAGATAAATTTGTATCACACAAACAAGTCTACCAGATAGATAAATCTGTCTCCCACAGATAAACCTAATAAAGTTTGTTCCGTCTTTTGATAAAATCAAGGTGAGCAGGAACCAATTGATAATCCGGTCTTATATTCCCGAAGAACATCCTAGAGTTATCAATCACGTCACAACAATCTAAATCGTATGGTAGTGAAACTAGAGATGTTGCGGAATCACAAACGATGAGACAAATATGTTTGTGATTTCTTGTTATCTTTCCCAATCGGAGATAAATCTCAAGCCAATCTTACAATTGAACTCGTACCATAGAAAATGGCAAGATCAGATCGCAAACTATAAGAAAAGTAGTATCGTCTGGATTCACAATCCCAATGAAGTATTTTAGTCGTTTAACCGACATGGTCTCGCGAAGAAACCTACGGTTAAAGGAGAAACGACTGTAGCAAAACTAACTAGTAGCACACAGGAGGTGTGGGGATTAGTTTTGCACAGATGCTAGAGTCCTCCTTATATAATTTTCAAATCGGGGTTTGCAATCTTATTTAGCTTAGTAAAAAAGCATTCAATATTCACCGTTTGATGATCAACCTGATTTTTCCCAAGCTAATATCTTTCAACCGTTGGATCGAAACTTAGGTTGTCACACACAAATGAAATGTATTTCATTTAGGTTTGAGTAACCGTACCTAAACGTGTACATTTGGTTGATTCACAAATGGTTCACCAATGGTTAGCCACATGAGTATCTCTCATATCAACCATATTCATCTTCTTCAATAAGTAGTTCCAATGACTTCAAAAGAACTAGTTCAAGAGTTGTTCAATTACTTAGATCTTTATAATAGACACAATTGAAACAAAATCGTTTTGATTCACTTGAATCAATCATGAACAATATAGCCACGGTTTGCAAAGATTGCATTCCTTATTGATTTATTGTTTTTAATTCATGAGCTACCAATTTGAGATATAACCAGCTTGGGTACGCGTACGGGTACGTGTACTCTAGCTTTACCGGAACTGGGTTTGTAAACCCAGCAGAAATTATCGGTTCGAAAACTTCCGAGGGTACGCGTACGGGTACACATACCTAAGGTGATGGTTTTCCAGTTTGACAAAACTCAGCAGAAATTTTTGGTTAGAAAACTTCTGCCAGTACACGTACGGGTACGCGTACCCAACCTGTCTCCTTCGCCAATACGTATGCACGAATGCACACACTTGGTTTCCGGCACATGGATTTATACATTAATGTGCGAACACACTATATATGCTTATATCTATAGTTGGTTGCGTATTATCGACTCTACATTTCAATCATTGAAACATTCTTCTATAATGTTATAATAATCGTTATTCACGACTATCATCATCAAATATATTTTCAAGATCGAAACGTCTTCATGACCTGCGTCACGGGATAAAGATGAACAACGGATAAAGCGAAAGCTTTACCAACACGTATTTCGAGATAAAAGATAGACGAGTAAACTCGGCCGAAATATCAAATGTGTATGTATGAAAACTAACATACTTATACAACTTTGTCTCAAGAGTACGAGATAGAATAGACATTTGAGTGATAGATAAGTTCAAGTCTCACATACCTTTTTGGTCTGATGAAGTTCCACTGGTTCCTTGAGTAGTTCTTCGTCTTCGCAAGATAATCGCCATGGAGTCTGGAGCTCAACTACACTAACCTGTCCTAACCGAGACTTAGCTATATGTAGTCTAGAAATAAAGACATATAGTTTTGACAACTAAACTTGACAAAAATGCTTGGGATAGCAACGCATGCGAGTTCGACCAAGCTATGCTCTAACAATCTCCCCCTTTGTCAATTTTAGTGGCAAAACTATCAATACATATGGATTACAAAATAAATAAACTTTGTAGCTTCTCGTCCACATGCTTGATCCTCTTGGTGCTTCAACATTACTCGAATACTTCGTTTTTTCCAAGTACTCCCATGATTCCATAGATGTTCAATTCCGCATCATAGTTACTGAAGTTCCGTAGCCATAACAATGAGAAAACAAAAGTTGTCGACCATCGTTATATGGTGTCATAGTATTATTACATAGTATCAAAGTTCTTATATCACAACTTCAACAACAATACTATGGTGATATGTATCACTCCCCCTTAGTCACTACTTTCATCTCAACATGAAAACCACTCCCCCTTACATAATGGCCCGTAAAACACGTAAACCATATGTATTTGTAGTGTGAACTACATATTAATTCTCCCCCTTCTTCTCAATAAAATTGGCAAAGGTATGAAAACGGGATCTTAATGAAATTTCCACGGAGATGCTTCAAGACCAAAGAAAAGTACATACCATCTAATTTAGATGCAATCATACAGCCGAAGCTAAATGCTTTCATCAAGGAGTTTATGAAGATACAAGTATTAGAGCACTGATCGGTTGAACCCACTAGCGTTGGTATGTTAAGTTAGTTGTCAATTTTAGTTTCCAAAATGCATTCTTGATTTATCATACTAAAGATACTTTCGGACTAGATTAGGTTTAAGAAGTTGAATCGAAGCTATCCTTAAAGGATGAAGATTGAATATTGAAGACTACAAGAAGACATCAACAAGTACTTCATCAATAAAGGTATGTGATTGATTTCATTTGGATTCTTGTTAAATTCTACCTTTCTAATCTATCAAGATATATGCTCACTCTATGGAACAATTCCGATGACGGTAAATGTACATTTATGTATATATACTTGCGGTTATTTGATTCATGATCTTGAAGACAATAACCTTTATTCTTGTAAAGAATCTTATGTTATAGTGAATGATCTTATTAATGCAACGAGCCAAGAATAACTCAATTCCGAGTTATAACGATGAAGTTATGAGTGATTTACTAAAGTTCGTTAGTAGGAAACAATCCATGGGTTGTTTGTAACAGTTCACGGACTTGGGCCCAACTACGTGACTAAAAGCTATTTTTGATCAAGTTGGTGATGTTTCCTTGTCTAGGCAAGATGACTATTAACAAACATATTTGATTACCATATTAAATTGTTTGTGATAACTTTTAATTCCTGCCTAAGTTAAAATATGATTTATTCACATAAATAAATATTTGCTAATTAATTATTTATGCATAATATCTGTAACTTAGGAAAGACTCCCATAATTAGGAGAGTCTTGAAAAAGGAAAATAGTCAAAACCCTAGCTTTGTTTTCAAGCTAACTTTTCACTATAAATAAAGGGTTCGTGAGTTTACACGGTTTTCATCCCCTTTGGAAAATTGGCGTAAGCTTTGCAGGTTGTTTCCATGTCTTCTGTTCTTCGTGAACAAGAGTGAGATAAAAGTCTTTGTATTGGGGATCACAAAGCCGAGTTGGATTTAATCTTCGTGATTGATCATACAACTTGTAATCTAGGTTTTTTACCTCTTGTCTATTCTAAGGTTTTCTCTTCTGATATAAAACCATTCAAGAGTTGTTGATCATAAACGCTAGGTTTTGATAGATTTCAGTTTCCGATCGTATACCAACACTTGTTAGTCGAAATCAGAGACTAGAAAGAAAAACTTCTGTTGAGGCATCTCGTAAAATCCTTGAGAAGTTTTAAACAAGATATCTCTAGATTTATTCTAGTTGTTCTTGTTGTAGAGTTATTAGGTTTCTCTTCCTATTTTTGAAGAGTATAATAATCCCTAATCTACAAGTTTGCTTTGATATTACTTTTACTTAGTAATTGTTTTTATCAAAATAAACAAAAAATTTCCAAAACCTTGATTTACATCTAAAAATCAAACTGGTGTTTTGTGCAAACAAAATATCAAATCATATCAATTGTGTTGTGTATCTTTTAAAGAGAACCTTGGGTTCTGCTAGAAGATTTGCGTGAAGAATTTCTAAAGAGAATCGGTATTCTGCTAGGAGTTCTACAAATGCTGAAGAAGGTATTACATCTAGTCCGAATAGGTAGTAGGAAATTGGTGTAACAGCTTATAATCAGTGTGTGTTTATTCTGGACTAGGTCCCGGGATTTTTCTGCATTTGTGGTTTCCTCGTTAACAAAATTCTGGTGTCTGTGTTATTTCTTTTCCGCATTATATTTTATTTATATAATAGAAATATCACAGGTTGTACGTTAAGATCAATCAGTTCTTGTATACGGCCTTAGGGTTGTTGAGTGAATTGATTGACACTTGAACATTGGTCTTTGGTACCGTTCAAGTTAATCCTCTTATATTCAATCGGGCTCGCAAATCCCTATTTTCTTATTGAGGATTGAATCAAGAGATAGAGATATAAAACTCTTTGATATACTTTTTACAGATTGAATCTAACTGTCTAGTTGATTCTCTTGAAAGTATATTGGAGTTTGTCTATTCAGATTGCCAAACGAAATATTGGGTGTGGTTGTTAGACCCCCTCTTTTTCAATTGGTATCAGAGCAGGCAAACACGCTAAGACCTCATAAGTCTGTGTTTGTTGCAATATGATTCTATGGACAGAGGTGCTATCTCTATAAAAATACCGCCAGTCTTCGATGGCACGAACTATTTATGGTGGAAAATTACTATGCGTTCTTTCATTCAAGCACGAGATTTTCAATCATATTGTTAATGGATATGATCCTCCATGAGTTACAGTAGACGGTGTAACTGTTGAAAAGAATATTGGTGATTATAATGATCTTGAGATTCTTGTTGCAAATCAAAATTCTGAAGGATTAAATGCGATCATCCAAGCCATTACAGCAGATCTTCAGCACCACGTTACTACGTGTAATAAGTCTAAAGATGCTTGGGATATCTTAGAAACCGTATTCGAAGGGAATGCCGCAGAGAAAGAAGCAAGGATTTAAAATCTAGCTTCTGACTGGGAAAACCTTCGCATGTCTGGTGATGTAACCTTTAATGAGTTTAAGCAAAGACTTTTTCAAATAGTTAACTTCTCATTTGCATTAGGAAGAACTATTCCAGATAAAGATTGTGTGCAAAATTCTCATGTCTCTACCATCAAGATACGGGTCTAAGAAACATGCTATTGAAGAAGGAAACGATCTTTTTACACGCTCCAGAAATACTCTTGATAGAAAGTTAAAGATCTTTGATAATGAACACGCAAGAAAAGAGGTGATTTCTCTTAAAGCTGCAAACAATTCTGAATCCTCTAAGGATAAATCTGGTTCGCCAGATACTAAGGATGTTACTCCACGACAATTTAGAAAATTCTTGAGAGACAGGAAAAAGAGTTTTTCTAAAAGTGTAACATCTCCTAAGGATGATGTACAATGCTATAACTGTCATGGTTTCGGGCACTAGTATTCAGTATGTCCTAGATGGAGCCGTAGATAATCGCCATATGCAGCAAATTTGCCTACTCTTGATGACGGAACTGAATATTATAATCCTCAAGAGCTCATAGGCGAGGTTGCATTAGCTTCTGGAAAAATTCTTTCGGATACTGATTCTGATTCTGACGAAGAAGTGTTCCGTGTTGATCCAGTTGCTAATAATCTTCTTAAAGAATGTCATAGGAAACTTTCAGAAGCTGAGAGCACCATTTCCATTGAGAAAGTTAAATATGACAGACTTTGTAGTCGGAATAAAGACTTGCAAGACCAACTTGATTCTAGTGGTGCAAGAGATTATCTTAAAGAAATACGAAAGCTTAAAGAAGAAATTTCCGAAGGTCGTGATCGGGAAATTATTCTTCAAGCAAAGCTAGATAACTTGGAGAACATTAAGATGAACTTGTTATTTGACTCGGAAAAAGAAGATCTCAAAGTTCAATGTGAATCATCCAAGAATGATCTAGTTATTGCGCTTGAGAAGGTCAAAAGTTTGGAAGAAGAAAACTCGAGCTTAAAAGAGAGTTTGTCTAGAAATAGCAGCTCAGATAAATTAACCTCGATATTGGGAGCATGTAGAATTCATCGTGATACACGAGGATTGGGCTATGAAGGAATAGACGCTCCTAGTATTTGTAAAGAGTTAAAATTTGTCAAAGCTAAAGATTCTTCTCAACCAAAACCTTCCACGGTTGAAAAAAATAAAGTATCTCTATAAACTGCTGATAACGAAAAGAGAAAATCATGTCAAGTTCCAAAGCAAGCACATAAACATTCAGGTAACACTAAACATAACTTTTTCCATTCTACTAAACATTGTTTCTATTGTGGAAAACCAGGTCACTTGCAAAAGAATTGCAGATTTCTTAAACGAGATAAAACCAGATCCTATTCTGTTAAGATGAGAAGATATGATGTTCCAAACTGGAGAAAAACTGAGTCTCATAATATCATTTTTTTCAGTATTCCCCTCCAAGAAGTTCCATAATTATATTGGGGAGAAAAATAAATACGCTTCTCCAAAAGCTGCTCAGAAATGGGTACCAAAGAAGACCAATAAAGCAACGAGTACTATTAAGAAGGATCTCCCAGACAGGAGTTCGATAAGGGATAACATCTTAAAAAGGTATGGAACAGTTATTCAAAGTTTCAAGGAAGTTGTTAAATTCCTAGATTCCATGTTTGATTTTGTTTCGAATACCTGTCGTGATAAAGATTTTGCTTATCTCAACACAACCTGATTGTGTTGAAAGTGCATCCTCACCATGAAACCCTATTAAATGAGGTGAGAATTGCAAAAGAATTGGGGCGCACATATTTTGTTTGGTAATTTTTGAATATGTGGAACAATTTATTATTTCGAGATGAGTCTAACTCACTTACATATTTCTCAAAATATGTGTCGGTAAGCTTTCGCGTTAAACCAAGTTCGTCTTTACCTAGTTACGAAAGTCATGATATGTTTCAATCACTTTGAGAATTGCTCTGACGAAAAATGGTTTGTGAATAACAACTATATAGTGTCCTCTGAGAATGTTTTAATGATTGAAATGAGAGTTTAGATTATATAACCATTGATGGATATAAGCATTGTTGTGGAAACACATATATGTATAAGTCCTACTCCTTGAACCAAAGTTTGTGAACTTTGTTGATCAAGAGAAACGGAATTGTTTGCACAGTTTGCGAACTCAGTCCTCGAAATGGCGGAAGTTCTCATGCGAGAATATCTGCTGGAGTTTGAAAACTCACTCAGCAAGCTCAGTCCGTGAACTGGCGAAGTTCTTAAACCCGAGAATTTCTGCTGGAGTTTGTAAACTCCTTCCGGGAACTTAAGTCCGCGATCTTGAGTAGGTTATATCTAAAAACGATTGTTCTTGAACTCATCTTTGTATTGATTAAGGAATGCTTTTGCAAACCGTGGCTATAAATTTCATGAACCGATTCGAGTGAATCAAATCGTTTTTGCTTCGATTGTGTCTTGTGTAGTTACATAAGATTTCCTTGCAATTGAACAACTCTCTAACTAGTTCATTTGAGTCATTTGAACTAGTTATGGTGAAGATGAATATGGTTAAATACCACGCATATGATTCTTAATTACCTAACTTGATTTGTGATTAAAAATTCTTAAGCATAACAGGTTAGAAGCAATAATCAAAACCATTGGATGCTGGTTTTTATTGTCAAATGATATTTTTCATACTCTTATGGTAACCATTCTTGGTGTAAATCCTTATGGAAAAGGTTATTCTTCCTTCTAAGCATATCAATTCTTGTTTATACAAGTTTGTATCTTAGAAAAGATGATCACAATACTTGATCTTCATGATTACATATTGTGTATTATTACCATGAAATAGTTCCATTGTTAGTAACACGATCTCATGAGAGACTTTCAATGATTGGTTCTTAGTTCGTATCTCCTTGTGGGGTTTCAAAAATAAAATATATGAATCCTTATCTCTGGAGTAAGGTCACTCTTGTTGTTCCTCCGGGAATGACATCTAATGGGGGAGAGTTCTTTTGAACTTGTGCTTAATTGCCATATCTTTGAGGGGAGAAGCGGTTGTGGAACATATAGGGGTTAACTTGTATCTTAATAAACTTCTTGATGAAGTCACTAAGTTTCGACTCTGTGATATCATCTAAAGTAAAGTTGATATGTTTTCCTTTGGTCAAGAAGTTCCTCTATGAAAATTTCATTAGGATCCCACCAATTTTTTCCTTTGCCAATTTATATTGACAAAAAGGGGGAGAATTATTTTGTAGTTCACCCTATACATATGGTTTACGGATCATTATGTAAGGGGGAGTGGTTTCCATGTGAGATGGAGTATTGACTAAGGGGGAGTGATACATATATCCGTAGTATTATTGTCAAAGTTGTGATGCAATGAAACTTTGATGTTGTGTAATAATAATATGATGGATCTTCAACAAGTATAGGATGAACACATGAAGAGTTGAAGAACCAAGGAAATCAAGTTTGTCGATTTTGCTTTTAACAAGTACAAGCCATATGTAAAATGGTTTTGTCACTAAAATCGACAAAGGAGGAGATTGTTAGAGCACTGTTCGGTTGAACCCACTAGCGTTGGTATGTCAAGTTAGTTGTCAATTTTAGTTGCCAAAATGCATTCTTGATTTAGCATACTAAAGATAGTTTCGGACTAGATTAGGTCTAAGAAGTTGAATCGAAGCTATCCTTAAAGGATGAAGATTGAAGATTAAAGACTACAAGAAGACATCAACAAGTACTTCATCAATAAAGGTATGTGATTGCTTTCATTTGGATTCTTGTTCAATTATACCTTTCTAATCTATCAAGATATATGCTCACTCTATGGAACAATTCCGATGACGGTAAATGTACATTTATGTATATATACTTGAGGTTATTTGATTCATGATCTTGGAGACAATAACCTTTATTCTTGTAAAGAATCTTATGTTATAGTTAATGAGCTTATGAATCCAACAAGCCAAGAATCACTCAATTCCGAGTTAAAACGATGAAGTTATGAGTGATTTACTAAAGTTCGTTAGTAGGAAACAATTCATGGGTTGTTTGTAATAGTTCACGGACTTGGGCCCAACTACGTGACTAAAAGCTATTTTTGGTCATGTTGGTGATGTTTCCTTGTCTAGGCAAGATGACTATTAATCCAAACATATTTGATTACCATATTAAAGTGTTTGTGATAATTTTTAATTCCTGCATAAGTTAAAATGTGATTTATTCACATAAATAAATATTTGCTAAGTAATTATTTATGCATAATATTTGTAACTTAGGAAAGACTCCCATAATTAGGAGAGTCTTGAAAAAGGAAAATCGTCAAAACCCTAGCTTTGTTTTCAAGTTAACTTTTCACTATAAATAAAGGGTTCGTGAGTTTACACGGTTTTCATCCCCTTTGGAAAATTGGCATAAGCTTTGCAGGTTGTTTCCATGTCTTCTGCTCTTCGTGAATAAGAGTGAGATAAAAGTCTTTGTATTGGGGATCACAAAGACGAGTTGGATTTAATCTTCGTGATTGATCATACAACTTGTAATCTAGGTTTTTCACCTCTTGTCTATTCTAAGGTTTTGTCTTCTGATATAAAACCATTCAAGATTTGTTGATCATAAACCCTAGGTTTTGATAGATTTCAGTTTTCGATCGTATACCAACACTTGTTAGTCGGAATCGGTGACTAGAAAGAAAAACTTATGCTGAGGCATCTCGTAAAATCCTTGAGAAGTTTTAAACAAGATATCTCTAGATTTATTCTAGTTGTTCTTGTTGTAGAGTTATTAGGTTTCTCTTCCTATTTTTGAAGAGTATAATAATCCCTAATCTACAAGTTTGTTTTGATATTACTTTTACCTAGTAATTTTTTTTATCAAAATAAACACAAGATTTCCAAAACCTTGATTCACATCTAAAGGGAAATCAAACTGGTGTTTTGTGCAAACAAAATATCAAATCGTATCAATCGTGTTGGTGTAACTTTTAAAGAGAACCTTGGGTTCTGCTAGAAGATTTGCGTGAAGAATTTCTAAAGATAGTCGGTATTCTGCTAGGAGTTCTACAAGTGCTGAAGAAGGTATTACATCTAGTCCGAATAGGTAGTAGGAAATTGGTGTAACAGCTTATAATCAGTGTGTGTTTATTTTGGACTAGGTCATGGGGTTTTTCTGCATCTGCGGTTTCCTCGTTAACAAAATTTTGGTGTCTGTGTTATTTATTTTCTGCATTATATTTTAAATATCACAGGTTGTACGTTAAGATCAATCAGTTCTTGTATCCGGCCTTAGGGTTGTTGAGTAAATTGATTGACACTTGAACATTGGTCTTTGGTACTGTTCAAGTTAATCCTCTTATATTCAATCGGGCTCGCAAATCCCTATTTGCTGATTGCGGATTGAATCAAGAGATAGAGATACAAAACTCTTTGATATACTTTTTATAGATTGAGTCTAACTGTCTATTTGACTCTCTTGAAAGTATATTGGAGTTTGTCTATTCAGATTGCCAAACGAAATATTGGGTGTGGTTGTTAGACCCCCGCTTTTTCAACAAGATAACCCCTAAAAATTCCTCTGCCGCACTCCCCACAAAGATATGAAATTAAGTACAAGTTCGAATGAACTCTCCCCCATTTGATGTCATTCTCGAAAGAACAACAAGAGCGACCTTACTTTTAAATAGAAAATAAAGGATTTTTATTGGACACCAAAAACCATAAAGAAATGATTTTTTTTTATATCCAAAGTTCTCAATCAAACTAATCACAAGTAAACCCATGATTAATTTAATCGGAATAAACAATCAAATTAAACACGAAAGTAATCAATTTAATTGATTATGCTCGCCACAAGAAAACTTACGGAGCTACGACTAAGTTAACCATAAAGGAAAGATCAACTCCATCGTTTATATACTCAACACAAGAAAAAATTATGGAGTATCGCAGTATACACATAAAATATGGATTAAGAAAAGATCAATACTGCGTAAAATACAAAGATTCGTTCTATCTTTTATCACTATTTGCATAACGATTTTTAATAGACATAATCTTTGTAAACAAAAGATTTTAACTTATCTTCCATCAATAATTGAAAATATAGGCTTAACTTTTTTTATTGTCAAGAGTTCATCGATCTTGTATCAATATTTGCATATCGACATGTGAAAGAGTTAACTTTGACAATATATGGGATAATAACAGTTCACGGACGTAAGCACTCATATCCCATAAAAATATTGCAATATATAAAACCATAAAGATCAATACTGCAATCATCATCTTCCAAATCACTTTAGAATTTAAACAAATGAATCTAAAAACATTGCAAGATGAAATTATTGGATATAACTATGTGTAATCACAATAATGGTTATTCCAAAATCTAGTAATCCTTCTTAAAAACATCGAAAAATAAGAAGTTTTCTAGGCAACAAATCAGGTTTCTTTGACCACTTCATACCTTTGAAATGGACCATCAAAATAGGTATCGCTGATATCCTTGATCTTCTTGACAGTTGAAACACCATGTTCAAGAGTTAAAACATAAGTTTTTCGGTCAACATTGCGAGCAAGATGCCTAGACTTAGAGCAGTCAAGGATAAATTTCTTCTGGTTCCTGATTAAGATATTTTGATTACCAAGGATTTTTGCATGTCCATCAATAAGCTGGTTAATCTGCAGTTGAAGGTTTGCAAGTTCGTTCTTCACTTCATTCTGAACGAGAATTAAATCCTTGACAGATTCTCCAATCCAAGAGTTATAATATTTTCTTTCAAGCATCTTTTTCAGAACAAAATCTTGTACTGGATCACATCCTTTGAGGTCTTCCTCCATTGCATGGTTTACTTCTTCCTTAGGATCATAAGAAGATTCCATAGAGATCATTTCTGGAAGATGATAAGAACATATATCAAGTATATATATATGTTAAGTATATCTTGGATAAAAACCATAGAGTTTCTTAAGGAGGTATGGACGTTCGTGGACTAAAGGACGTTTATAATAAGGATGGACCCAACAGGGAAAACTGCATACTGCGTCAGTTTCAATTTTTCAACAACTGAAAAGAAAGGTCACAATGATCAAGGAAAGAAAAACTAAAGACACACATCGTAAGATATCAAACATACAAACATATGATAATCAACTAATTACTTGAGCATCTCTCAACCATCATTCTTGTATCTCTCAAGTTAGATACAAGAATGGAATTTTTCTACTACTAGGTAGCAGAGGGAGATGTAATCTCACCATAGGTATTGAGAGAATAGTTGTGATTTCCACCTGGATATATGATCTAAGTATTTCTTGTCTTTCCTTGGATGTTTCCAATTCCAGAGAAATTTCTTACAGCCTTTCCTGAAAGCTCAACAAGTGAAACTTTCTGATTACTAAGTCTAGTACCTGTTGATATTGGTTCTAGAGGATTTCCCGAAACGGGTCTCCAAACTCTAGACTTAGTTTTACCATATATATTCTCATAGACACCAGGTCTTAGTGTTTTTGCAATGTGGATAGCATCATAAGGTTGAACACGCTCCCTGTAACGGTTTTGAAATGAATGGTCATTAAAACCTCTTTTATGAGAATTCTGGTTTTCTGTAGGAATGAAATCCATTGTTGATCCTGTCAGATAATTAACTTGGTTGACAGTAATACGAAGAAGGTTTTGAAGATCTTAGATCCGTTTCTTCCTGGTAAAACAATGCTTAGCAGTATGATTTCTTTTCCTACAGAAGGAACAAATTCGTGGAAGAGAATTGTTGAACAATACATGTTTCAAACCCATATCCTGTTTGGAAGACTGCCATATATTTCTAGTAGGAGCTTCTATTGATGAGTTTTTCTTTATGTCACATAGATTTTGGGAATCGGCACATGACATAGAAGAATTTCTCAACTTAACAGTGTTTTCCTTTGACAAGGAGATGGACTGTTTTTGGGCTAGGTGAAGAGATGCTGCAATATTCTCTGTTTCAACACGAAGATTGTTCAGATTGGAAGAGTGTGTCTCTATTAAACGTTTTTCTCTAAGTTCCCCTTCTTTAACAATATTCTCAAGGAAACTAATCTTTTCTTGTTGAATCTTATTTTCCTGAGTGAGTTTATTGATATTGTTAGTGAAGGATTCAATGATTCCATAGAGTTGAGCATGATCAAAAAGGTTAATCGTCTCAACCGAATTTTCTTTAGTTCTGGTAACATTCTTCACTACTTCTGACATTTTGTCAATTATATCGTTTCTTTCTCGGGATTCGGAAGAATCGGCTAAATAGTTATCCTTTGAGGAAAAACCAAGACACTTGACATAGTTAAAAGAGTTGGAGGACATGGACTATGCGTAGATGAGAGATATAACTTCGTCCACGGAATCATATTGCTACAAACACAGACTTTTGAGGTCTTAAACGTGTTTGCCTGCTCTGATACCAATTGAAAAAGCGGGGGTCTAACAACACCACCCAATATTTCGCTTAACAATCTGTATGGACTAACTCCGGTATACTTTATAGAGAATCAACTAGACAGTCAGACTCAATCTAGATAAAAGTATATCAAGGAGTTAATATCTCTTCTCTTGATTTGATATTACTCAATCTAATAGAAATAAGCGAGTCTCAATCAAATACAGGAATACCTTGGATGGTACCAAAGACCAATATCCAAGTGTCAATCAATGTAAATCAACAACCAAATGTTCGATATTCTAATTGATTGATCTTCAACGCACAACCTGTATTATTTCAATTATAAATATAAACGATATAATTTGGAAATTGAAATCACACAGACACCAGAATTTTGTTAACGAGGAAACCGCAAATGCAGAAAAACCCCGGGACCTAGTCCAGATTGAACACACACTGTATTAAGCCGCTACAGACACTAGCCTACTACAAAATAACTTCGGTCTGGACTGTAGTTGAACCCTAATCAATATCACACTGATCCAAGGTACAGTTGCGATCCTTATGTCTCTGATCCCAGCAGGATACTACGTACTTGATTCCCTTAGCTGATCTCACCCACAACTAAGAGTTGCTACGACCCAAAGTCGAAGACTTTAATAGACAAATCTGTATCACACAAACAAGTCTACTAGATAGATAAATCTGTCTCCCACAGATAAACCTAATAAAGTTTGTTTTGTCTTTTGATAAAATCAAGGTGAACATGAACCAATTGATAATCCGGTCTTATATTCCCGAAGAACATCCTAGAGTTATCAATCACCTCACAACAATCTAAATCGTATGGTAGCGAAACTAGATGTTACGGAATCACAAACGATGAGACGAAGATGTTTGTGATTTCTTTTTATCTTGCCCTATCGGAGATAAATCTCAAGCCAATCTTACAATTGAACTCGTACGATAGAAAATAGCAAGATCAGATCGCAAACTACAAGAGAAGTAGTATCGTCTAGCTTCACAATCCCAATGAAGTCTTTTAGTCGTTTAACCGACAGGGTCTCGAGAAGAAACCTACGGTTAAAGGAGAAACGACTCTAGCAAAACTAACTAGTAGCACACAGGAGGTGTGGGGATTAGTTTTGCACAGATGTCAGAGTCCTCCTTATATAGTTTTCAAATAAGGGTTTGCAATCTAAGTTAGCTAAGTAACAAAGCATTCAATATTCACCGTTAGATGATCAACCTGATTTTTCCCAAGCTAATATATTTCAATTGTTAGATCGAAACTTAGCTTGTCACACACAAATGAAATGTATTTCATTTAGGTTTGAGTAACCGTACCTAAACGTGTACATTTAGTTGGTTCACAAATGGTTCACCAATGGTTAGACACATGAGTAACTCTCATATAAACCGTATTCATCTTCTTCAATAACTAGTTCCAATGACTTCAAAATAACTAGTTCAATAGTTGTTCAATTGCTTAGATATTTATAATAGACACAGTTGAAACAAAATCGGTTTGATTCACTTGAATCAATCATGAACAATATAGCCACGGTTTGCAAAGATTGCATTCCTTATTGATTTATTGCTTTTAGTTCATGAGCCACCGATTTAAGATATAACCATCTTGGGTACGCGTACGGGTACGTGCACTCTAGATTTACCGGAATTGGGTTTGTAAACCCAACATAAATTTTCGGTTTGAAAACTTCCGAGGGTACGCGTACGGGTACGCATACCTAAGGTGACGGTTTTCCAGTTTGCAAAGCTCACAAACCTCAACAGAAATTTTCGGTTAGAAAATTTCCGCCAGTACCCGTACCCAACCTGTCTCCTTCGCCAATACGTATGCACGAATGCACACACTTGGTTTCCGGCACATGGATTTATACACTAATGTGCGAACACAGTATATGTGCTTATATCCATAGTTGGTTACGTATTCTTAACTCTACATTTCAATCATTGAAACATTCTTCTCGAAATATCAAATGTATATGTATGAAAACTATCATACTTATACGACTTTGTCTCAAGAGTAGGATATAGAGTATACATTTAAGTGATAGATAATTTCAAGTCTCACGTACCTCTTTGGTCGGATGAAGTTCCACTGGTTCCTTGAGTAGTTCTTCGTCTTCGCAAGATAATCGCCATGGAGTCTGGAGCTCAACTACACTAACCTGTCCTAACCGAGACTTAGCTATAAGTAGTCTAGAAATCAAGACATATAGTTTTGACAGCTAAACTTGACAAACATGCTTGAGATAGAAACGCATGCAAGTTCGACCGAGTATACTCTAACAACTTGGCTATTTCTTCCAGAGTGTTGTATAAAGATTATGGTTCTAAAAGTTAAGATTTTATAATGTTATCATTCACAGGGTTTGGGACCTTAAAGGATAAAGCATCAATGCATTTCATAATGTTTTTTTTCCCGGTTTTTCGAAAATATTTTATTTTTAGGTGTCTAAATTCATTATTAAATTATACAGATTGTCAACCAGAGATATTGAAGGTTCTCTCCTATTATCGTTCCATGAATTCTTGATTACTTCTATAGATGGCGGCTATTTTAATCAAGTATTATTGTTAGAGCATTTCTCGGTCGAACTCGCATGCGTTGCTATCTCAAGCATGTTTGTGAATGTTAGTGATCAAAACTATAAGTCTTGATTTCTAGCCTACTATAGTTAAGTCTCGGACTAGGATAGAAAGTGTAGTTGAGATCAAGGACTTCATGGAGATTCATCATAAAATAAGAAGAACTACTCAAGGAACCGGTGGAACTTCTCGACAAAAAGGTATGTGAAGACTTGAACTTATCTGTCACTCAAAAGTCTATCTACTCTATCTCCTACATCTTGAGACAAAAAGTCGTATGCTATATATAGACTTAGATTATATACATTTGATATTTCGAGCCGATTATACCTCGCCTATCTATATCTCGAAATATGTGTTGGTAAGCGTTTCGCTTCGACCATGTTTATCTTTACCTAGTGACGAAAGTCATGATATGTTTTAATCACTTTGAAAATTGCTTTGACGAGAAATGGTGTAACAACTATATAATGTCCTCTAAGAATATTTCAATAGTTGGAATGAGAGTTTAGATTACATAACCAATAATGGACATAAGTATTGTTGTGGAAACACATATGTGCATAAGTCCTATTCCTTGAACCAAAGTTTGCGAAATTTGTTGATTAAGAGAAACTGGAAGAATGGCTTGTTTCCAAGTCCGTGAACTGTCGAACTTCTCATCCTGAGAAATTCTGCTAGAGTTGACAAACTTGTTACGTGAGTACCAGTCCGCGAACCGGCGGAAAGTCTTTGCCGAGATTTTCTGCTGGAGTTTGTAAACTCTGCCCGGTTGCTTAAGTCCACGAACCTAGTGTGCGAACTTAAGAAGGTTATATATATGAAGATGATTTCTGAACTTAAACTTATAAAGACTAAGGAATGCAAATTGCAAACCGTGGCTATAAAGTTCATGAACCGATTAAAGTGAATCAAATTATCTTTGCTTCAATTATGTTTTGTGTAGTACATAAGATTTCCATGCAATTGAACAACTCTCTAACTAGTTCATTTGAGTTAGTTGAACTAGTTATGGTGAAGAAGAATACGGTTGGTATGAAATGCTCATATGGCTAACCTTTTGGTTAACTATTGTTGAACCAACAATGTACAAGTTTGGGTACGGTTAACAAACCTATAAGCGTACATTTCATTTGTGTATAACAAGCTAAGTTTTCGATCTAACGGTTGAGAAATATTAGCTTGAATCTAAATCAGGTTTTCATCTAACGGTGGATATTGTTTGCTTTGGGACCAAGGCGAAACCTTGATTTGAAAGACTATATAAGGGGACATCTAACAACTCTGCAAAACCCCACACTTCACGTGTGATACTAGTTTGCGTGCTAGAGTCGTTTATCCTTTAACCTTTGGTTTTCTTCTTCTAAAACTAGGTTAACGACTTAAAGACTTCATTGGGATTGTGAAGCCAGACCGATACTACTTTTATCGTAGTTGTGTGATCTGATCTTGCATCTTCTATCGTACGAGTACAATCAGATTGTTTGGCTTGAGATTAATATCTCCGATAGGCAAGATATAAAAAGTAGTCACAAACATCTTCGTCTCATTGTTTGTGATTCCGCAACATCTTGTTTCGCTACCATACGATTAAGATTGTTGTGAGGTGATTGATTTATATAGGATGTTTTTCGGGAATATAAGACCAGATTATCAATTGGTTCCTGTTCACCTTGATTATTATCAAAAGACGGAACAAAAACTTTAGGGTTTTTCCATGGGAGACAGATTGATCCTTTGATAGACTTGTCTGTGTGAAACAAATTGGTTTATCAATTATTCGACTTTGGTTCGTAGCACCTCTTAGTTGTGGGTGAGATCAGCTAAGGGAATCAAGTGCGCAGTATCCTGTTGGGATCAGAGGCGTAGGGAGTACAACTGTACCTTGGATCAATGGGAGACTGATTGGGGTTCAACTACAGTCCAGTCCGAAGTTAGCTTGGAATAGGCTAGTGTATGTAGCTTCTTAATATAGTGTGTGTTAAATCTAGACTAGGTCCCGGGGTTTTTCTGCATTTGCGGTTTCCTCGTTAAAAAAATTTCTGGTGTCTGTGTTATTTCAGTTTCCGCATTATATTGTTTTATCCTTATTAATGAAATAATACATGTTGTGCGTTAGATCATCAATTAGAGTAATCCAACCTTTGGTTGTTGATTGTCATTGATTGATCCTTGGATATTGATCTTTGGTACCATCCAAGTTATTCCTTGTGTTTGATTAAAGACTCGCTGATTTCTATTAGCTCGAGTAAATCAAAAAAAGAGAGAGATATTAAGTCCTTGAGATCCTTTTACCTAGATTGAGTCTGACTGTCTAGTTGATTCTATAGAAAGTATTTCGGAGTTAGTCCGTATAGATTGCTAAGCGAAATATTGGGTGGTGTTGTTAGACCCACGCTTTTTAAATTGGTACCAGAGCAGGCAAACACGTTCAAGACCTTACAAGTATGTGTTTGTAGCGATCTGACTCTATGGACAATTGTGTTATCTCAATAAACGTACCACCATTCTTTGTTGGATCAAACTACCTATGGTGGAAAATTGCTATGCGCACTTTTCTTCAATCGCGTGATTTCCAATCATGGATTTATGTTGTTAATGGCTATGAGGTTCCCGTTTTTATAGTTGAAAATACTACCATGCCTAAAAACATCGGTACATATACTGCTGCTTAGTGACTTGTTGCAAAGCAAAAATCCGACGATTGGGATATTCGACACCATGTGGCTTCATGCTCCAAGTCTAAATATGCTTGGGATACTTTAGAAACTGTATTTGAAGGTAACACCAGCGAAAAGGAAGCTAGGCTTCAAAACCTTAACTCCGAATGGGAAAACCTTCACATGGCAGAAGAAAAGTCATATGATGAATTTTATCAGAAAATGTCTGAAATTGTTAATGCATCCCGTTCATTGGGTAGGACTATTCCTGAAAGGGAATTTGTGATGAAGATTCTCAGATCACTGCCATCTAAATACGAATCTAAAAAAAATGTCATCGTTGAGGGAAATAACCTTGATACTCTTTCGTGAAATACGCTTGTTGGGAAGCTTAAAATTTTCGATTGCGAACTTAAATCAAGAGATAAACATCACATGTCTAGCAATCATGTTGCTACCCCTGGTGGAAAATCTCACCGTCCTAAATTGATTGATAAGAAAAATGAGAATTGCTTTATTTCTACGTTGTCTCGGTTTATACAACAGCTAAAGAAAATTCTTAGACAAAGTAAAAGAAAGTCTCAAAAAGGGGTTGAATCAATCAAAAAGGGGGATAAGAGAGTTCAGAAAAACTGTACTAGTGAAACTGGTCTCGTGTGCTGTAAAAGTGTGCATACTTCCAATGGTCCAGATACTAAGGTGAATAAGATAACTAAAGCATGGATGAATACTCTTGACTATTGTCCTGATGATGAAATCTGTGATTGTTCTCTTAATCTGTTTGCTGAAAATCACAATCGTGATTCTTATACGACATGTCGAATAACTCCGACTGTGTCTCGTAATCCGTGTCAGCGAATGTCACCTTATTATGTATGACTCTCCAGTCATCTTGACAACAAGAGTGATACAGAAACTCTCAGTTTCCTTGTGTAAAAATCAGGATCATCTTAGCACAAATGATCAAAAGCAATCCTGCTCTGGTAAGCGCTCTGTGCAGAAGAAGAAGAAGAAATCTCCGGTGAAATGCTTTTCTAGAACGGTGCAGGATTTACGCAAATCAACAATCAAGTTCTTCAAAACTATGATTAAGAGGGAAAATAATGATGTGCATAACTCTTCTTTTCAAAGGAATAAGCAAAAACATGGATTAACGAATAATTCCTCCCCCCACGAGACGTATCTCAGTCCTATATCGGATTGGATTGATTATGATTTTTAATCTTGTTATTCATGATTCTTTCGTCTATCCCTATTAGGAAAGAATCATAATTTTCAAGAGGGTTGTGATGGAATGTGTCTGTTAATTCTCTATGTTTTGCTTTTGTTGTACCGTTATTGTTCATGTACGGTTTCTGACTCTTTCTGTGATAACCTATTTCTGTTAGGGTTTGGTAAAAGGTCATTTTAGGAAAGTCTTCATCTTCATTCTTTTAAAATGAAGTTTCTCCTCTTCTAGATGATCATTTCATTTATCTTGTCTATCATGTCCTCCTCTAGCCTTTCAAGCAAAGAAAGTGATGTATTGACTGTTCTGTTTCCCTCTAAGAAGATTCGTTTTGATTCTTCCGATAACGAGATGTGTTTTGACAAGCGTATCTCATCGTCTGATGAGAATCCTTCAGTCTCACAGTTTTATGAGCTCTCTTTAACCATGAATCTTTTCTTGGATCAAGTACGTGCCTTGAAAAGTGATCTCGAAGCTTCCTCTAAGAGACTTGAAGAAAAGGTGGATAATCTTGAATCTAGAATTGATCTAATCGAATATGAGCTTGATGAATATAGGG
The DNA here is from genome assembly GCF_003573695.1 of Papaver somniferum. Lineage (NCBI taxonomy): Eukaryota > Viridiplantae > Streptophyta > Magnoliopsida > Ranunculales > Papaveraceae > Papaver > Papaver somniferum. Next base: position 8,853,510 of record NW_020653081.1, read on the forward strand.
AATATGAGAAGAGTTTTCAAAGTAAGTGAAATGCATCATAGAAGTTTGTTAGTTGCCTAGTATGTCTTCTTTTTGGTTTAGTTGGAAGAATAACTAGTGCTTTGAATAGCAATGATTGTGACTATACATAGCTATTATGTTTCATCTTCTTGTTTTTTTCTTAGGTTTATTGATATTAAATTCTAAAAATATTAGGAGGATGATGGTTTGCAGTATTTAATCTTTATGATTGGTTATATTGCAATTTGTTAAGGGATATTGGTGTTTACGTCCGTGAACTATGTTATCCCATACTTTGTCAAAAGTAAAGTCGTTCATGATCGGTATTCATGTATTGATTTAAGGATGAATAGACTTTTGACATATACAAAAGTTAAGCCTATATTATCAATTCTTTGATGGAAGATAGGCTAAAATATTTTGTGTTCAAGGATTATGTCTATTAAAAATCGTTATGCAAATAGTGATGGAAGATAGAATGAATCCTTGTGTATTCCACAGTATTGATCTTCACTGATCCATATTTTATGTAACACTGTGAGGCTCCGTAATGTGTCTTATGTTGAGTAGGATACAACCTATTTGATTAATTTTTGATTAGCTTTGTTGGTTGTTCCGTAAGGTACTTTATGTTGATCATTCTCGAACTAAATTAATCATCTTGTTTGGTTATTTAGTTATTGCTCCATAAGTCGTTTTATGTCGAGCGAAACAAATGACAATTAAATTGATTACTTTTGTAATTATTTTGATTGTGTATTCCAATTAGATTAATTATGGGTTCTCTTGTAATTAATCTAGTTGAGTATTTTCATACTCCGTAAGGTACCTCTTATGTTGAGTATATGAACGACTATACTATTCATTTTTTGATGGGTATGTTAGTCGTATGCTCCGTAAGTTCTCTTATCTCGAGCATAATCAATTAAGTTGATCAGTTTTGTGTTTAATTTGATTGTGTATTCCGATTAAATTAATCATGGGTTTACTTATGATTAACTTGATTGAGTTTTTGTAAATAGAAAATCATTCTCATGGTTTTTGGTGTCCAATAAAAATCCTTCTTTTCTTTTGAAATTAAGGTCGCTCTTGTTGTTCCCTTGGGAATGACATCAAATGAGGGAGAGTTCTTTTGAACTTGTGCTTAATGGTCATATCTTGAGGGGTGTGCGGCTGTGGAATTTGAAAAGGGTTATCTTGTATCTTTTAAACTCCTTGATGAATGCTATTATCTTCGGCTATATGATTGCATCTAAATTAGATGGTATGTATTTTCTTCTTTTGGTCATGAAGTGTCTCTTACGGAAATTTCATTATGATCCCGTTCTTGTACCTTTGCCAATTTTATTGACAAAAAGGGAGAGAATTAATATATAGTTCACACTACAAATACATATGCTTTTCGGATCATTGTGTAAGGGGGAGTGGTTTCCAGTTGAGATGGAGTATTGACTAAGGGGGAGTGATACATATCACCATAGTATTATTGTTGAAGTTGTGATACAATTGGACTTTGACACTGTGTAATAATACTATGACACTGTATAACAATGATCGAGACCGATGCTTTATCATTGTTATAGCTACGGATCTTCAACAACGGTGATGCTAAACTTACAACCTTTGGTATCATTGGAGTACTTGGAAGTGACGAAGATTTCGAGAAATGTTGAAGATTAGACATATGGAATAGGATCTACTAAAGTTTCTTTATCTTTTTTGTATTCCATATGTATTAATAGTTCTGTCACTAAAATTGACAAAGGGGGAGATTGTTAGAGCATTGCTAAGTCGAACTCGCATGCGTTGCTATCTCAAGCATGTTTGTCAATGTTAGTGATCAAAACTATAAGTCTTAATTTCTAGTCTACTATAGCTAAGTCTTGGACTAGGATAGAAAGTGTAGTTGAGCTCAAGGACTTCATGGCGATTCATCAAACAAGAAGAAGAACTACTCAAGGAACCGGTGAAACTTCTCGACAAAAAAGTATGTGAATACTTGAACTTATCTGTCACTCAATAGTCTATCTACTCTATTTCCGACTTCTTGAGACAAAAAGTCGTATGCTATATATAGACTTAGATTATACACATTTGGTATTTCGAGCCGAGTATACCTCGCCTATCTATATATTGAAATATGTGTTGGTAAGCGTTTCGCTTCGACCATGTTTATCTTTACCTAGTGACGAAAGTCATGATATGTTTCAATCACTTTGAAAATTGCTTTGACGAGAAATGGTGTAACAACTACATAACGTCCTCTAAGAATGTTTCAATGGTTGGAATGAGAGTTTAGATTATATAGCCAATGATGGACATAAGTATTGTTGTGGAAAAACATATGTGCATAAGTCCTATTCCTTGAACCAAAGTTTGCGAATTTTGTTGATCAAGAGAAACCGGAAGAATGGCTTGTTGCCAAGTCCACGAACTCAGTCCGCGAACTGTCGAACTTCTCATCCCGAGAAATTCTCCTGGAGTTGACAAACTTGTTACGTGAGTACCAGTCCGCAAACCCAGTCTGCGAACCGGCGGAAAGTCTTTGCCGAGATTTTCTGCTGGAGTTTTTAAACTCTGCCCGGTTGCTTAAGTCCGCGAACCTAGTGTTCGAACTTAAGAAGGTTATATATCTGAAGATGATTTTTGAACTTAAACTTATAAATACTAAGGAATACAAATTTCAAACCGTGGCTATAAAGTTCATGAACCGATTCAAGTGAATCAAATTATCTTTGCTTCAATTGTGTCTTGTGTAGTACATAAGATTCCCTTGCAATTGAACAACTCTCTAACTAGTTCATTTGAGTCACTTGAACTAGTTATGGTGAAGAAGAATATGGTTTGTATGGAATGCTCATATGTCTAACCTTTTGGTTAACTATTGTTGAACCAATAATGCACACGTTTGGGTACGGTTAACATACCCAGAAGGGTACATTTCATTTGTGTATAACAAGCTAAGTTTTCAATCTAACGGTTGAGAAATATTAGCTTTAATCTAAATCAGGTTTTCATCTAACAGTGAATATTGTACGCTTTGTGACCAAGGCGAAACCATGATTTGAAAGACTATATAAGGGGACATCTAGCAACTATGAAAAACCCCACACTTCATGTGTGATAGTAGTTTGCGTGCTAGAGTCGTTTCTCCTTTAACCTTTGGTTTTCTTCTTCTAAAAACAGGTTAACGACTTAAAGACTTCATTGGGATTGTGAAGCAAGACCGATACTACTTTTATCGTAGTTGTGTGATCTGATCTTGCATCTTCTATTGTACGAGTACAATCAGATTGATTGGCTTGAGATTAATATCTCCGATAGGCAAGATATAAAAAGTAGTCACAAACATCTTCGTCTCATTGTTTGTGATTCCGCAACATCTTGTTTCGCTACCATACAATTAAGATTGTTGTGAGGTAATTGGTTTATCTAGGCTGTTCTTCGGGAATATAATACCGGATTGTCAATTGGTTCCTGTTCACCTTGATTATTATCCAAAGACGTAACAAAAACTTTAGGGTTTTTCCGTGGGAGACAGATTGATCCTTTGATAGACTTATCTGTGTGAGACAGATTTGTTTATTGTTAAAGCCTGTGATTTTGGGTCGTAGCAACTCTTAGTTGTGGGTGAGATCAACTAAGAGAATCAAGTGCGTAATATACTGCTGGAATCAGAGGCGTAGGGAGTACAACTATACCTTGGATCAGTGGGAGACTGATTGGGGTTCAACTACAGTCTAGTCCGAAGTTAGCTTGGAGTAGGCTAGTGTGTGTAGCGGCTTAATACAGTGTGTGTTTAATATGGACTAGGCCCCGGGGTTTTTCTGTATTTGCGGTTTCCTCGTTAACAAAATTTCTGGTGTCTGTGTTATTTCAGTTTCCGATTATATTGTTTTATCTTTATAATTGAAATAATACAGGTTGTGCGTTAGATCATCAATTAGAGTAATCCAACCTTTGGTTGTTGATTGTCATTTATTGATCCTTGGATATTGGTCCTTGGTACCATCCAAGTTATTCCTTGTGTTTGATTAAAGACTCGCTGATTTCTATTAGCTCGATTAAATCAAAACAAGAGAGAGATATTAACTCCTTGAGATCCTTTTACCTAGATTGAGTCTGACTGTCTAGTTGATTATATAGAAAGTATTTCAGAGTTAGTCCATACAGATTGCTAAGCGAAATATTGGGTGGTGTTGTTAGACCCCCGCTTTTTCAATTGGTATCAGAGCAGGCAAACACGTTCAAGACCTTACAAGTCTGTGTTTGTAGCGATCTGACTCTATGGACAGTTGTGCTATCTCAGTAAACGTACCACCAGTATTCGATGGCCCAAACTACATATGGTGGAAAATTGTTATGCGTACTTTTCTTCAATCGCGTGATTTCCAATCATGGGTTTACGTTATTAATGGCTATGAGGTTCCCGTTGTTATAGTTGAAAATGCTACCATGCCTAAAAAGATCGGTACATATACTGCTGCTGAGTGACTTGCTGCAAAGCAAAACTCCGACGATTTGAATGCCATCATGCATGCCATTACCCCAGATCTTCGACACCGTGTGGCTTCATGCTCCATGTCTAAAGATACTTGGGATACTTTAGAAACCGTATTTGAAGGTAACACTAGCGAAAAGACAGCTAGGCTTCAAAACCTTAACTCCGAATGGGAAAAACTTCACATGGCAGAAGAAGAGTCATATGATGAATTTTATCACAAAATGTCTGAAATTGTTAATGCATCCTGTGCATTGGGTAGGACTATTCCTGAAATTGAAATTATGATGAAGATTCTCAGATCACTGCCATCTAAATACGAATCTAAAAAACATGCCATCGTTGAGGGAAATAACCTTGATACTCTTTCGCGAAATACGCTTGTTGGGAAGCTTAAAATTTTCGATCGCGAACTTAAATTAAGAGATAAACATCACATGTCTAGCAATCATGTTACTACTCCTGATGGAAAATATCACCGTCCTAAATTGATTGATAAGAAAAATGAGAATTGCTTTATTTCTACGTTGTCTCGGTTTATACAACAGCTAAATAAAATTCTTAGACAAAGTAAAACAAAGTCTCAAAAAGGGGTTCAATCAATCAAAAAGGGGGATAAGAGAGTTCAGAAAAACTGTACTAGCGGAACTGGTCTCGTGTGCTGTAAAAGTGTGCATACTTCCAATGGTCCAGATACTAAGGTGAATAAGATAACTAAAGCATGGATGAATACTCTTGACTATTGTCCTGATGATGAAATTTGTGATTGTTCTCTTAATCTGTTTGCGTAAATTCACAATCGTGATTCTTATACGACATGTCGAACAACTCCGACTGTGTCTCGTAAGACGTATCAGTGAATGTCAACCGGTTATGTATCACTCTCCAGTCATCTTGACAACAAGGGTGATACAGAAAAACACAAGATGCTACCGAAACTCTCGGTTTCCTTGTGTAAAAATCAGGATCACCTTAGCACAAATGATCAAAATCAATCCTGCTCTGGTAAACGCTGTGTGCAAAAGAAGAAGAAGAAATATCTGGTGAAATGCTTTTCCAGAATGGTGCAGGATTTGCGCAAATCAACAATCAAGTTCTTCAAAATTATGATTAAGAGGGAAAAAATGATGTGCATAACTATTCTTTTCTAAGGAATAAGAAAAAACTTGGATTAACGAATAATTCCTCCCCTCACGAGACATATCTCAGTCCTATAATGGATTGGATTGATTATGATTTGTAATCTTGTTATTCATGATTCTTTCGTCTATCCCTATTAGGAAAGAATCATGATTTTCGAGAGTGTTGTGATGGAATGTGTCTGTTAATTCTCTATGTTTTGCTTTTGTTGTACCGTTGTTGTTCATGTACGATTTCTGTCTCTTTCTGTGATAACCTATTTCTGTTAGGGTTTGGTAAAAGGTCATTTTAGGAAAGTCTTCATCTTCATTCTTTTAAAAGTAAGTTTCTCCTCTTCTAGATGATCATTTCATTTATCTTCTCTATCATGTCCTCCTCTAGTCTTTCAAGCAAAGAAAGTGATGTATGGACTGTTTTGTTTCCCTCTAAGGAGATTCGTTTTGATTCTTCCGATAACGAGATGTGTTTTGACAAGCGTGTCTCATCGTCTGATGAGAATCCTTCAGTCTCACAATTTGATAACCTCTCTTTGACCATGAATCTTGTCTTGGATCAAGTACGTGCCCTGAAAAGTGATCTCGAAGCTTCCTCTAAGAGACTTGAAGAAAAGGTGGATAATCTTGAATCTAGGATTGATCTAATCGAAGATGAGCTTGATGAATATATGGAATATGAGAAGAGTTTTCAAAGTAAGTGAAATACATCATAGAAGTTTGTTAGTTGCCTAATATGTCTTCTTTTTGGTTTAGTTGGAAGAATAACTAGTGCTTTGAATATAAATGATTGTGACTACACGTAGTTATTATGTTTCATCTTCTTGTTTTTTTCTTAGGTTTATTGATATTAAATTCTAAAAATATTAGGAGGATGATGGTTTGTAGTATTTAATCTTTATGATTGGTTATATTGCAATTTGTTAAGGGATATTGGTGTTTACGTCCGTGAACTATGTTGTCCCATACTTTGTCAAAAGTAAAGTCGTTCATGATCGGTATTCATGTATTGATTTAAGGATGAATCGACTTTTGACATATACAAAATTTAAGCCTATATTGTCAATTCTTTGATGGAAGATAGGCTAAAATCTTTTGTGTTCAAGGATTATGTCTATTAAAAATCGTTATGCAAATAGTGATGGAAGATAGAATGAATCCTTGTGTATTCCACAATATTGATCTTCACTGATCCATATTTTATGTAACACTGTGAGTCTCCGTAATGTGTCTTATGTTGAGTAGGATACAACCTATTTGATTAATTTTTGATTAGCTTTGTTTGTTGTTCCGTAAGGTACTTTATGTTGAGCATTCTCGAACTAAATTAATCATCTTGTTTGGTTATTTAGTTATTGCTCCATAAGTCGTTTTATGTCGAGCGAAACAAATGACAATTAAATTGATTACTTTTGTAATTATTTTGATTGTGTATTCCAATTAGATTAATTATGGGTTCTCTTGTAATTAATCTAGTTGAGTATTTTCATACTCCGTAAGGTACCTCTTATGTTGAGTATATGAACGAATATACTATTCATTTTTTGATGGGTATGTTAGTCGTATGCTCCGTAAGTTCTCTTATCTCGAGCATAATCAATTAAGTTGATCACTTTTGTGTTTAATTTGATTGCGTATTCCGATTAAATTAATCATGGGTTTACTTATGATTAATGTGATTGAGTTTTTGGAAATAGAAAATCATTCTTATGGTTTTTGGTGTCCAATAAAAATCCTTCTTTTCTTTTGAAATTAAGGTCGCTCTTGTTGTTCCCTTGGGAATGACATCAAATGGGGGAGAGTTCTTTTGAACTTGTGCTTAATGGTCATATCTTGAGGGGTGTGCGGCTGTGGAATTTGAAAAGGGTTATCTTGTATCTTTTAAACTCCTTGATGAATGCTATTAGCTTCGGCTATATGATTGAATCTAAATTAGATGGTATGTATTTTCTTCTTTTAGTCATGAAATGTCTCTCACGGAAATTTCATTATGATCCCGTTCTTGTACCTTTGCCAATTTTATTAACAAAAAGGGAGAGAATTAATATATAGTTCACACTACAAATACATATGCTTTTCGGATCATTGTGTAAGGAGAAGTGGTTTCCATGTGAGATGGAGTATTGACTAAGGGGAGTGATACATATCACCATAGTATTATTGTTGAAGTTGTGATACAATTGGACTTTGACACTGTGTAATAATACTATGACACTGTATAACAATGATCGAGACCGATGCTTTCTCATTGTTATAGCTACGGATCTTCAACAACGGTGATGCTAAACTTACAACCTTTGGGATCATTGGAGTACTTGGAAGTGACAAAGATTTCGAAAAATGTTGAATATTAGACATGTGGAATAGGAGCTACTAAAGTTTCTTTATCTTTTTTGTATTCCATATGTATTGATAGTTTTGTCACTAAAATTGACAAAAGGGGAGATTGTTAGAGCATTGCTCGGTCGAACTCGCATGTGTTGCTATCTCAAGCATGTTTGTCAATGTTAGTGATCAAAACTATAAGTCTTGATTTCCAGTCTACTATATCTAAGTCTTGGACTAGGATAGAAAGTGTATTGGAGCTCAAGAACTTCATGGCGATTCATCATACAAGAAGAAGAACTACTCAAAGAACCGGCGGAACTTCTCGATAAAAAGGTATGTGAAGACTTGAACTTATCTGTCACTCAATAGTCTATCTACTCTATCTCCTACTTCTTGAGACAAAAAGTCGTATGCTATATATAGACTTAGATTATACACATTTGGTATTTCGAGCCGAGTATACCTCGCCTATCTATATATCGAAATATGTGTTGGTAAGCGTTTCGCTTCGACCATGTTTATCTTTACCTAGTGACGGAAGTCATGATATGTTTCAATCACTTTGAAAATTGCTTTGACGAGAAATGGTGTAACAACTGTATAACGTCCTGTAAGAATGTTTCAATGGTTGGAATGAGAGTTTAGATTACATAACCAATGATGGGCATAAGTATTATCGTGGAAACACATATGTGCATAACTCCTACTCCTTGAACCAAAGTTTGCGAACTTTGTTGATCAAGAGAAACCGGAAGAATGGCTTGTTTCCAAGTCCGCGAACTGTCGAACTTCTCATCCCGAGAAATTTTGATGGAGTTGACAAACTTGTTACGTGAGTACCAGTCCGCGAACCGGCGGAAATTCTTTGCCGAGATTTTTTGTTGGAGTTTGTAAACTCTGCCCGGTTGTTTAAGTCCGCGAACCTAGTGTGCGAACTCAAGAAGGTTATATATCTGAAGATGATTTCTGAACTTAAGCTTATAAATATTAAGGAACGCAAATTGCAAACCGTGGCTATAAAGTTCATGAACCGATTCAAGTGAATCAAATTATCTTTGCTTCAATTATGTCTTGTGTAGTACATAAGATTTCCTTGCAATTGAACAACTCTCTAACTAGTTCATTTGAGTCACTTGAACTAGTTATGGTGAAGAAGAATATGGTTGGTACGAAATGCTCATATGGCTAACCTTTTGGTTAACTATTGTCGAACCAACAATGTACACGTTTGGGTACGGTTAACAAACCTAGAAGCGTACATTTCATTTGTGTATAACAATCTAAGTTTTCGATCTAACGGTTGAGAAATATTAGCTTGAATCTAAATCAGGTTTCATATAACGATGGATATTGTCTGCTTTGTGACCAAGGAGAAACCCTGATTTGAAAGACAATATAAGGCGACATCTAGCAACTCTGCAAAACCCCACACTTCACGTGTGATACTAGTTTGCGTGCTAGAGTCGTTTCTCCTTTAACCTTTGGTTTTCTTCTTCTAAAATCAGGTTAACAACGTAAAGACTTCATTGGGATTGTGAAGCCATACCGATACTACTTTTATCGTAGTTGTGTGATATGATCTTGCATCTTCTATCGTACAAGTACAATCAGATTGATTGGCTTGAGATTAATATCTCCGATAAGAAAGATATAAAAACTAGTCACAAACATCTTCGTCTCATTGTTTGTGATTCCGCAACATCTTGCTTCACTACCATACGATTAATATTTTCGTGAGTTGTTCTTCGGGAATATAAGACCGGATTATCAATTGGTTCCTGTTCACCTTGATTATTATCAAAAGACGGAACAAAAACTTTAGGTTTTTTCCGTGGGAGACAGATTGATCCTTTGATAGACTTGTCTGTGTGAGACCGATGCTCATTGTTAAAGTCTGCGATTTGGGTCGTAGCAACTCTTAGTTGTGGGTGAGATCATCTAAGGGAATCAATTGCGCAGTATCCTGCTGGGATCAGAGGCGTAGGGAGTACAACTGTACCTTAGATCAGTGGGAGACTGATTGGGGTTTAACTACTGTCCAGTCCGGAGTTAGCTTGGAGTAGGCTAGTGTCTGTAGCGGCTTAATACAGTGTGTGTTCAATCTGGACTAGGTTCCGAGGTTTTTCTACATTTGCGGTTTCCTCGTTAACAAAATTTTTGGTGTCTGTGTTATTTCAGTTTCCGCATTATATTGTTTTATCTTTATAATTGAAATAATACAGGTTGTGCGTTAGATCATCAATTGGAGTAATCCAACCTTTGGTTGTTGATTGTCATTGATTGATCCTTGGATATTGGTCTTTGGTACCATCCAAGTTATTCCTTGTGTTTGATTAAAGACTCGCTGATTTCTATTAGCTCGAGTAAATCAAAACAAGAGAGAGATATTAACTCCTCGAGATCCTTTTACCTAGATTGAGTCTGACTGTCTAGTTGATTCTCTAGAAAGTATTTCAGAGTTAGTCCATATAGGTTGCTAAGCGAAATATTGGATGGTGTTGTTAGACCCTCGATTTTTCAATTATAAAATTTAAACAAAGGAAACAAGAAATAATTAGGATGTGAAAGGGATAAACAAATAGTCTTGGTAAGATTTTAAGTGTTCCGGATCCATAATCTTGCTAGACTTGTCTACTGCAAACAAATTTCCAAACCTAGATTAAAATATTCGAGAGGCAAAACAAATAATCTTTCCTATTAGAGACAGATAGGTATCAAAAGTCTTCACTAAGACTGAAGCAACTCTTAGGATGTAAAGGACGTCAACTAAGGGAATCAACTGTGTAGAAACACGTTGGGTTAGTGTGGTGTTCTAAGATGGTTGAGGTCCCTGGATTTTTATGTCAGTACAATTTTCCTCGTTAACAAAGTTATTGCGTCTTACGTTATTTCCTTTTCCACATTATAATATTTATGTTTATAATAGGAATATCACAAGTAGTATGTAATAAATCTAGATAGTTTAAGTCCTTATTTTTTAATACCAAACCAAGACTTGTTCTTGTTTAACTCATACCTTGAAAGACAAATTACAAGTTTCATACTTGTCAGAATTCGGATACAACTAGATTGATCTTGGATGTTATTTTTTCAGAACATCTATGAACTCTTATACACAATCAGGTACACAAACCATTAGTCTATACTGCTATACATATCTATTTTGGAAGAAGATAAAAAATCTATATACAATCTGATTCAAGGGTCTTTACTTTTGACCAACTTGTGATTCTATTAGGTTTTGTCCATACATATTTCCGAACAAAAAATTTGGTAGTGTACTTGGTACCCTCTCCTTTTCAACAATAATTTTGTAATTAACTTCAATCACTCGTTTTCTTAGTCGTACATACAAAAAAAAAATAACTTCAACACCATAAACTTAACTTAAACAGACACCCGACCACATACCAATTTCAATGCATGCAAATAAGGGTTCTGGTTAAAAAGGCAACAATGGTCTCATATTCTAAATTCTACTCGCATCTAATAAATGAAGCTTTTATACTCTTGGTGAAAGATAAAATAAGGGAACATAAAAAGTTATGGTTACACTGCAGTAGTATAAATAGAACAAGGATAAGACCTGCAACACGGAGATCGAAGACCAAAATCTAAAAGCTATTGTTGAAGAAATGGAAGAATCCATAAAAAAAATATTAGAAACTTAATCATTGAAGACTTAGTTGAATTATGTTGCTACTTCAGACAAACTTATTGTATTCCTCTAAGGCATTGTAGTTGCGAAAACTAAAAACCTTAGCTACTAATTGTCTTTCAATTTCACAAGTATGCAATACCAGGAATTCGTAGGGTAGTATTACAAACATACCAAACAGTGAACCATGTTGTCATTGATAAGCTTCCGATGCTCATATATAAAAGCCCCATAACACTATCCTTAGCATGTGTCCCATGTGCAAACCCAGCGAGAGAACAATCCAGTGTTAGATAGGATCATGGGGCTAGTTGCTTTGATTACCTTGCAACCAACACATAACAAAATTCGAAGATACTTTTTGGAGTCCGTGAGCTGGGGGTGAGAGTTTCTTGCCTATGTACATAATATATTATATTATTATTATTATCCCAGTACAAAACGAAACCATTATCTCAACATTGGAAGAAAAGAATAACGAACCCTCTAAAAAGCCCCATTTTCCATGTGACAACAAGAAACATCGCATTCGCTTTTATAGATGATGTGTATTTTGATCTAATGATAAAAAAAGACTAATTTGCAATAATAAAAAGGTCAATCATTAGTTAAAAAAAATATTATTTTCTAAAGGATTAGTTACATGTGAAAACAAAAAAAAATGAAACTGAAACAAGGAAGAAACTAAGGCAATTTAATAAAAAAATTCATATTGTTTTTGAATCTTATTGCCATGAATTGTTTCCCCCGATAGAAAAAACCTTTAAGTTCACCCAAATCAAAATTCTTCAATTTTCAACTGAATATATGGTTATGTTCCTTCCACAACTGGCTCTTTCGATGATAAACCAACAACACCTTTCGTGTTGACAATAACACAAATACACAGGTCTGACTACTCAAACAAATAATTGATCATATATATCTTTGAATACATAGTAGACTGAAACATCAAATATATAAGAAAAGCTTGTCAAAAAAAGGGTGCGTCTCGAGTTAAAGAAAAGTGTAAACTTGGAAAGTGAGACAATTCTGGGAAGGTCTAAAATCCTAACATAATCTAGTACCAAATTTTACCACGATTTGATTGCAAAAATCAAAAGAAGCGACAGAATGATTTCAATTAGATCTTGGTCAATTATTAAACTAGATAACCTTTCGGCGTAGGAAGGTAATCAAAATACATTCTACAAACTAACCTATGGAATGGTTTCAAACTAATAATTAAAATACAGTATTATGAAAATCCATGTATGCTAATATATAAAGACAAGAATGAATTACACATAATCACTAGAAAATAAGAACTGAACATTCTGTAAACATAAATTACATAACACTTAGAGATTAGTTCACTCGCACTCAGTAATATCGGTGGTATGTTATATTTCAACAAGTGAACCACAAAAAAGCAACTCATTACGTAATGAAATTTTTGCATCAAGACTGATTGCTTGAGTGATATTGTAAATTCTTATGCAAATGTAGATTACATCATAATCCTCAGTTTAATTAGTTTGTTTTCTTTAATTACCTAGTTTATTTTGTAGTATAGTAGAAACTCTACATTAGAATATCATTGAGATCGCACAAAAATATCCTTATATTGAGGTTATTTCTATATAAAGTTTCATTTAAAAGAAATAAACTGTGAATTTTAGTATACCTGCCTAAAAAAACATTATCTGCAATTATGATAAATATTTTTATTGTGATTAAAGATTTTAATAAAAGCAGCTAGCTGAAATTGGAAATTTCTAACTATACAAAGGATTTTTAATTGTTGCATATGTGTATACAAACTAGGTTTAGGTTTACATAATTCGTTCAACCATCAGCCAATAATTATATTTTTTTAAATATAACGACAAATGTATTTATTTATTTATCTCCCTGTGACCATCCGGTTATAACAAAAATGTCTTATTTATTATGAAAATTTTCATTCTTCTATGTTCTTGATTGGTTAAATTTAAATTTCTTTCATTTTCATGGCTTGCCTGGTGCATTTATTGTTTTGTTAAATAAAGGAGAGATATAGCCTAACCAAGTGTTAACATAGATAGCAGTTAATATTGTTTTGATCTTTGTCATTTAATTAGTCCTCTCCGTTTATTGAGGAGAGCATCCAAAAAAACTTGGGAGTCACATTTTTAGGGACCTATAATCTAAGATAAAATATGACCATGAGAACTTATGGTATGAAAGATTTTCCTCGACAATTTTCTCCAACAAGGAAATGGCAAAAGGGGATTGGAATTTACCAGGAAACCAGTGAGAAGTTTATGTCCCATACTTTTCTGCAATGATATTGTACTATAAATGACTTTTCTTTATACCAAATATCCAAAACCATTTCGATAACAATCATGAACCTAGTTTTATTACTAAATTCTCTGACGTATCTTATTTTATCTTTTCCTGACTGTGTTAAATGCGTATTATGTGTATTGAGGTCTTTAGGCCTTCTAATTGTGAATTGACTTTTTGGTATAAATGAAATTGGTTTTATGAGAAAAAAAAACTTGTTAATTCATAAAGACGTAGCTTGAAATATCTTTATTATGATTCTTTTAATCAAGAGAGTTCTTGTTGGGTCATAAAAGTTCTAGCTTGTTTATCTGGTGTTGATTGTTAATTTGCCTTCTTTGCATATGCCAAATCCTGAGCATATTTAGGCTTCTTTAGCAAGGTTGGCCAATGTTTTCCATGCTCGGGGAATGGTTGTCAGTGGTAATCCATCACTTGGATGCTTGGGAGCAGTCGCCATTTCTTTTTATAACGATTGTGCAACTGGCAGGTGGTGGCATGCAAGTTTATACAAAGGAAGTAATTCACGATTACGACTTGCGCATGTTGATTCTTATCTTCTTTGGACAAGTATTGTCTTCTCTTGTTATTTGGCCAGTGACTCGTCTTGAAAGATAAAATATTTTCGAATTTTTTGGAATGTATTTGATTTATTTTAATCAACACTGTTAATACTAATACTAATAATGTTGTTCATGCACGAACACAAGGCCTTCTTTGACATCGTGGATACTGGCCAAGATTGTTTGTTTCTCCTTACTTGGGTAAGTTTAGACTTCAACTAGTATATCTTGTTTATTAGTGTGTGATCTGCTACGGCTAGTGACATGAAGTTGATCTGTTTTAGTGTTTTATAAAAGTGAATCTAATAAGAAGTTAAGAACCAAAACCAAATATAGTTGAGAGCTCAAATAAATCAACTTGAATCTTGGTTTGAGGCATACTGATTTCCATGATTTTGCCGCATGGTTGACAGTGGCATTCCATCACTTAGATTCTTGGGAGCACTCACATGTTCTTTTCATGGCGATTGTGCAACTGGAAGATGGTGGCATACAAGTTTGGACAAAAAAAGGTTTACCGACATGATTTTAATCTGTTAACAAGAAGTTAAAGGATCAAAACCAAAAGGAGCTGAGAAGTGAGGGCTCAAATACTTGTTCAGATACAAAACCAAGTAAAGCCCAAATACATAACCAAGTACATAGTATGAAAATAAATAAATAAAAACAAAAACAAAAACCTAAAAAAACAATCTCTGAGAAGGTTGATATAGTTTTTCAAGACTAAAGAGGGTTTTCAAGACCATATAAGTATAAGTAAACTGAGTGAATTAGTTGAGCTAATGGATCCAAACAACTGGATCATTCAAGAAGATTTTTTATTTGTTTGAAACTTTAATATAATAAAGATTTGGTTAATGGATCCCAGCAATTGTATCATTCAAGATTAGTAAATAAACCTGCATTTATTTTTTTTATGTAAAACATTATTTCTTCTATATTGAAAGGTTCATTGCTTCATAAATTACACTGTAATGAGTATTATGCATTTCCAAAAGTGGTTTGAAATATACATCGGCGACAAAAGCAACTGATATTTGCAACTCCTTCCGGTGGTCAGGTTTATACTGGGATGTTTTGTAAAGTAAGTTTTGTTATCTTTATTTCTTTTATTTTATTTCTAAGGTGTATTTTGGCTTTATAAGAGATACTCAGTTTAGTTTCACACCTCGTTGGAGTATATCGTATGTTATTGACCCAAATGCTTATGTAAACATGTGTTAGGCAAGAAAAACACACTCTCATAGTACATGGGATTTGCAAGTGTCCAATGACTCTACGTTGTGTTTGCGGGGCGATTATAATTTCGATACTCAAAGGCCAGGTGATCCTAACCAACTTAAGACTATTTACTACTTGGTATAAGAAAGGCACACAAACTGGGGAGAGCAACATGATACTCCTATACGTGAGCATTAGCATCTGCATGGTTCACACTATTGGTAAGATTGTATATTATTTAGTTTTCTTTTAGTAGTACCGTGATTTGTTGGAGACAAATCTGGAAAAAGTATGTCCACCCTTCTATTTCCTGCAATATTTGGAAAATTGCTGATGAGAATTTGTAAAAATGATTCAAGATGATATATTTGTGGAAATAATCAAGATATTATGGAGTACTTACCGTGGTACTACAATTTCAATCACGTAATAAGTACGAACAGTGAAAACGGAACCTGAGCACGAATACACCAGCAATCTCTAAGCTTCTATAAAGGATAAATAGCACAATAATAACTTTCTACATCAAAATTTTATAGCTTGGTGAAACACTAGACTCAAGGATAAGACTTTGGAAATTTGAAATTTATTGCCTTTTGTAACTTTGTAACTAACTGGACTCTTTGGAAGGAATAAAATAAATATGATACATAACCTTTGGTGCAAGAGCTAAAACTAGGGAAAATCTCGCATTTACAGATAAGTCCACCATTATGTTATGGTGTTCTAGCTTAGGGATTTTTAAGGATGTTTCAACTAGCCTTTTTCTTTGAAGTTGGAAATCTTTCATCCGTATGTAATAGCTTTGTAATCTCTTTTGAAGTTTCTCTTTCTATAAATTTCAACCTTATTTCTCCAGAAAAAAATTTATTCTTATATATGGAGCGAAATTATTAATATTGGACTTAAATTATTTATTTATTTATTCCAATATATGGTTTTTTTATATATAACTTGCTAAATTGGGACTAAAACTAGATCCCTTTTCTTTTTAATTATTCGTGCACTTTGTCACGAGAAGGAAAAGAAAAAAAAAGACTGTGAATGTGACTATAAGGAGAAGATGTGAGTTTTATACAATATCAACACTAACAAGTGAAGAGTAACAAAAACAAAAAGAAACGTCCCATCACCCCGCTGTGTTGTTCAAGCTATAGGAGTGAAATTATTTTCGAAATCAAGCTCTTAATTTTTCATCCAATTTTCCAGTTTATGTAACAAATTCAAAGGGGATATTCTAATTTGCCTCTCAAGGCTGTCAATGAATTTATTTTAATCAAAGGTAGTTTAGTGGATTTAAATCTTTAACTTGGAGTTTAAAAATTAAAGATAATATGATTCTCACCTTTTTCTTCAATCACAAACAATAAGATTATAATTAACTGATTCAATATTCATAAACTTAGATGATTAATTTTGAACATATCCAAACTGCAAAAATACTTGCTTATAATTTATAAAAACTGAAACTAAACAAAGTGTAGACTCTATTAATGACATATTTTTTGTCGACGTGCTACGCAAACGCACTCTACTCGTCTAGGTAGTGATACAATACTTGTTCTCTTGAATTTTGGTTTACTTCCTCTACTTGTGGATATAATATTTTACATATATACCTAAAAGCCCATTATTTTCCTTGAGCCCGAATTTGAGTAAACTAGAAATATCTTAGAGCAAGTGTACTCAATAGCATAGTCCTCAAATAGTATGGGATCAAGGAAGAGTGTATCGTTCATACCTATAAATATGTAACCTCGGCGTCAAATCAAAGGATTTCACATCTCTTCTCTCTAATGAAGTTCATCTTTCTCTCACTTAAACATTTCTTGTTTTTATTTGTATACTTTGCTCTTTGAAGCTTAGTAGTTCATAACCCTCGTGGATGTGTTGACTAATACTATTAACAACTATTCCACTAACGTTAAGAAATTAAATAGAAAATAACAATAACTTTTCTTCTTATTAATATTGTAAATTTCTCATATTAAATAAAAAAAAGTACCAGAAAACCTATATAAATCTAAAGGTGATATAAACTAATCTGAAAATTATTGAAAGAAACACATAGTATAACTAGTCAAAACTTAGTACCAATTCAAGGAATTTTTAGATGCACTTTAAATCCTTAGACCAATCCCACGTTACAACAGTCTCAAATAAGCCCACTCCTACGTCATAGTAGTCTTGAACCCCTTATTGAAATTATTTCAATTTGTAAGTAAGACTTAAAAAGGGATATCCATGGTTCGTCGATTTAAATGACGATATGGAAATGAGATTAGTTACTCTCGTATTGAAAGTATTGAAATTTCTGAGTAAGACTTAAAAAGGCAAATTCGTGGTTCATCAATTTAAATGACGATATGGAAATGAGATTACTTCCTCTCCTATTCTGATTTCGATTTGTATATCCAGTACTATTTGATTTATAAATTTGAATATCGTACTTTTATCGCCATAATGGATGAGAGTAAATTTGATTCGTATATCGGATATGTATTATTTGATAAATTTGAATATCATACTTTTATCGCCACAATAAATGAGGATTTTTTTTATCATCCTCCAAGATTCAATATTCAACATGCGCGATGTCAGCCTGGTTCAACATCCAAGCGATATGGTGATTCAAGATTCAATCAAGTGGAGCCATATTAAATATCGTCGAATGACAAATGGTTTGGCGACAAGAAAAAGATGTTGTTTATGGTAAACCGTTTTGGCGCTTGACCAAGTCAGCGTAGTCAAAGCGCCATATGGTTTTCCGCCGCAGAATTGGTGTCAAAACTCACAGGAGAATCGATTTCTCCACATTCTTATTACTTTTTCCTTCTTCTTCTAAAGAAAATGGTTTTGCATGGACTGATCATGGCGATTAAGGGGGTTTTTCTTCAAAAATCTTAAGGGGATTTATATTTCTTGCAATTACGGTTCTATTGACCCTATTTTTAAAGATTTTTGTGCTCAAAAGAAACCAAGATATTGTGATTTTAATTTTGAATATTTTTTTAATACTTTTTTGAATTTTGATTTAGGTTTTAAATGAACTTTGTGTTGAATATCATTTTATGTGATTCAAATTTCGAACTAATGATGATTATATGATTTAATTTGGGCACAAAAGTGATATGAAATTGTTTAGGTTGTTTTGATAAATATGTTTGAAACTGATATTTATAATATTATTGATTGTTCTGTTGACGATGCTTGTGGTGAAATTGTCATTGTAATTTTTCATACGTTGATTGTGCATCGTTTTATGTTTGTCTCAATACGAAAAGGAGAGGGTACCAAGTACACCACAACTTTTTCATGTGATATGAGTATGAACCTGTGTAATATATTTAACAACCAAAAGATGCAGAAATAAAAAGCAGAACTCCAGAATTTTGTTAACGAGGAGGCACTTGCAGATTCCTCCGGGGACCTCGTTCAGATTTGAACACCAAATAACCTACTATCAGACTTCGGACTGGAACATAATTGAGACTGAATCAACCCTCTAGGAAATTCAGATTCAGTCGTACTCCTTACATCTCTTGAACTTCGCAAGGATCTACATAATTAATTCCCTTAGCTGAATTCCTTTACAAGCTAAGAGTTGCTTCAATCTAAGTGAAGAATTTTGATACCAATCTGCCTCTAACATATAATCCTATTTGATTTCCCACTGTACCAGAAATAAATGCAGATGAGACTGCTAACCAATGACCCTGAGTCTAAAATAAGTTGGCCCATGTTTGCATGGGGTGCTAATAGAGGGTACCAGATTACCGGGGAAGGTACCAAAACCCATATAAAAAAAAACTAGAAAGTCCTTTGTCTTAGTGTTACTGTCCAAGCCAGTTAAGCGCAGTCATTGCGCATTACTGAAGTTTATGGCCTAGTCGATGAAGCTTACAAATCCGACGATGTAGCGTCATCATGGATGCGACAAGAAAGGCTTCTTGACATGTGCAATACTATGTGTTAGTGTATCATATCCTTAATCCAGAGTTAGCCCAGATCAAGGAAGGAATTAAGGATACAAGATAAGTCATAAGATGACTTATGCATTGGCATAAGGCTTTTCTAAGACCTGGCCAATACAAGTGCTGCAGTGGTGCATGCCAAAGGCGTCATTATAGTCAGTTGCTCGGCACAGTGATACAATTAAAGCTTATGACTTGTAGGCCAAAGTTTGGTAAAATTTTGGAAGGGACATTGGCTTATATTCATGCTAGTTGGTAACATCCAAGAGTGTATGAATCATGGCCTGATCATAAGTATCACAATGATGGCGCATCATAAAGCAGAATGATGCAAGGATGGCCTATATGAGCGGTTATAAGTTGGTTACAGGCATCATACACATGCCATAGCAAAGGGATTACTTAGAGCGAGTTATAAAGTGGGTTTATAACCATGTTTGGAAAATCCTAACCACCAAGTACAAGTTTGGCATCAATTGACAAGACAACACAAAAGATGGTAGTTGAAAAACATATTGGAGGTTAGGGAAACTACTGTGGACACTTGGTTGTTCATAGGATGTGCAAATGGTTTCCCACAAGTTTTGGCCTGATCCTAGCATATATAAATAGCTTAGAGATCAATAATTTCAGGGTTGTTCGATTGGAGAAGAACCATTGAGTTCTAGAGAGAGTTAGGCATGCACCAAATGAGATTTGGGCATGTACATGATGCATAATGTGTATGGAGATGTAAGTTATGCCTAATCATAGATGTATGGAACAATAAGGACAAAGTAGTGGTGATGCATAAGGATGGCATGAGGTCATTCTTGAAGAAATCTCTATGAAAGCTAAAGCAACAAGAAAGCCTCAGTTTGAAGGAGTATTCAACTAAGTGTCAATTATATTGTCATTCATTAGGGGAGTTGCATAAGAACGTTGATGGTTAGAAAAATGCATGTGGTAATGTGATATGAAACATTGGAGACAGTAGGTGATGTCTCGCTTCCTTGTTTGTTGATTAAAATCGAAAATGAATTCAGTATTACAAGATTTGTTAGGTCTTACAAGTTTGCAATCAGTTGGAGTGAGTATTTGCTTAAGTTTCAGTATACTTTCTGTTTTGAGTAGTGTGAACCTTGGTGTTGGAATGCAGCCTCTCTATGTTAGGTAGGAGTGAATGAGGGTATTTTAGACGAGAATTCTTGTCTCTTTCGTTCAAAGTAAAGTTGGTTCTTGAGGGAAGATGTGTTAGAGCACTGCTCGGTCGAACTCGTAAGCGTTGCTATCTCAAGCTTGTTTGTCAAGTTTAGATGATCAAAACTATATACTTGATTTCTAGTCTACTTATATCTATGTCTCGGATTAGGATAAAATGTGTAGTTGAGCTTTAGGTCACGACGTTCACCAATTGAAGAAGAAGATCTACTAATGAGACTAAGTCGTATAGATATATAGACTTTTACATTATACACATTTGATATTTCGAGCCGAGTATATCTCGCTTATCTATT
Organism: Papaver somniferum; assembly: GCF_003573695.1. Classification (NCBI taxonomy): domain Eukaryota; kingdom Viridiplantae; phylum Streptophyta; class Magnoliopsida; order Ranunculales; family Papaveraceae; genus Papaver; species Papaver somniferum. Next base: position 8,874,694 of record NW_020653081.1, read on the forward strand.
TCTCGAAATACATGTTGGAAGCTTTTAGATTTAGCTATGTTCATTGTATTCTTGACGAGTTTAGTTGGAAACAATTTATTTGTTGTAAACTAAATATTAAGTCAAAAGATGATCATGTGAAAATTACCTTGAACATATTATATGATTTGTGTGAGACAGTCATTTGATGTTAGCTAGGAAAGTTTCGTATTGATCACTTGAAACTTACTTGAAGCTAATAGTATGTGTAAGATTACCATTATCGTCTTTTAAGGATGTTTCAATGATTGAAATAAGAGTTTAAAATAATTACCATGTCTGGATACAACACGGTATGCATACCCAGTATGTGAACTGTATTGTGATGATTCAGGTCCGGAACTCTTGTTTGCGTACCTAGTATGCGAACGGATTTACCTGAGAAGGTACGGAACTCTTGTTTGCGTACCTATTATGCATACGGGTTTACCTGAGTTGGGTCCGAAACGGTTGTTCGCGAATGGCTTGAGTAGCCCAAGGTCCGGAGCTGCTGTTCCCGTACCCAGTTTGCGAACACAGTGGTTAATTTCTAAAATCGGTAATGTATGATTCTCATAATCATGAACTAAATCATTAATGATTTATGGAATGCAAATTAACTTTGCAAATCGTGGATTAATGTTCATGAATTGATTCTTGTATAAGTACTTTGTACAATCATGAATCAAACCGATTTCGTTTCAATTTGTTCATAAATATTTCTATGAGATAGTGAACAATTGAAAACCTCTATTGAAGCACAATTAGATTCATTTGATTATCTATCATGATTGATTGATCATCATATTTGATCTAGAAGTGTTAGATGAATATGGCTAAGTCAAAAGTGTTCATATGGCTGACTTCAGTTAACTATTATTGAGCCAACCCAATATACACGTTTAGGTACGGTTACCCATATATAAATATAAGTATATTTCATTTGTGTATAACAAGCTAAGACCATGTAACGGTGGAGATTAATTGCTTAATTTCTAAGCAGGCTTGGTTTGAATCTTAAATCAGGAGTTCATCTAATGGTGAATATCAATTGCTTTGTTACTAAGCTATCTTATCTTTGATTGTAAGCAACCCTGATTTGAAAGACTATATAAGGGAGAACTCTAGCATCTGGGAAACCTAATCTCGAGACTTCCATGTGTTCCAGTTGCAAACTAGAGGCGATTCTCCTTTAACCTAGGTTTTACAAAACCATTATTAGGTTAACAACTTGAAGACTTCTTTTGGGATTCGTGAAGCCAGGTCCAACTATTTTCTTTGTAGTCGCATATTCTGATCTTACTTGTTATATCGTATTGAGTTTTATCTTCTCTAAGATTCACTCGAGATTTATCTCCTATAGGTAAAATATAAAAAGTAATCACAACAGTTCTTCATCTCAGACTCTTGTGATTCCACAATAACTTCTTCTGTTCACCTTGATATTTGTATAAAAAAAACGTAACAAAAGAATAAAGGATGGACATATCTGTGGGAGACAATTTTTTTTGTAAGTCTTCGACTTTGGGTTGTAGAAACTCTTAGTTATGGGTGAGATCAGCTAAGGGAATCAAGTGCACAGAATACGGCGTGGTTCCGGAGGCATAAGAAACGCGACTGTACCTTAATCGGTGTGAGACTTGGTTAGGGATCAACTACATTCCAGTCCGAAGTTAACTTGTAGTAGGCTAGAGTGTGTAGCGGCTTAATACAGTGCGGTGTTCAAATCTGGACCAGGTCCCGAGGTTTTTCTACATTTGCGGTTTCCTCGTTAACAAAATTTCTGGTGTATGTGTTATTTCTTTTCCGCATTATATTTTGTTATATAATTGAAATATCACAGGTTGTGCGTAGTTCAATCAGTTGATAAATCCGACCTTGATTGACACTTCGGCATTGATCTTTGGTACCATCCAAGTTATTCTCACATCAATCAGGCTCACGGATTTCCATCTGTTCGATTTGCTGATTGTATTTAAAAAGAGATAAAAGCTCTTTGATATATTTCTTGATTGAGTCTCGCTTTTAAGTTGGTGCTCTCGGAATTATATTGGAGTTTAGTCCATACAGATTTCCGAACGAAATATTGGGTGTGGTTGTTATACCCTCGCGTTTTCAAGATGCTACATATCATACTAAGCTAAAATATGCAATATGAGACCCTGAAAATGAAATAAGCAAACACTTATAAGACTTCATTGATCACTTAAACACCCATCAGTTCAAATCATGATAAATTTCTTAATTGTTTAAATGAACATCAAATAACTTTTAATTCTTTGGATAACTTGCGCCCAACCAAACAGTCATTGTACACGGTTATGTACTGAACCTATGTGTATAGTCTTATATTGTAGCTTGAAGACCTAATATGTTTGCTTGGTTTTCAAGTTATCTTAGCTTGAATTCTATGCTAAACCTGGTCTTTGGAAACTATAAATGGAGCATCTCTGCCAACTGAGAAAATCAATGCTAACACTTTGTGTCCTAGTTGATTCTAGAGTCGTTCTCTATTGACCTTTCAGGACTACAAATAAAAGACTTCACTTGGGGATTCGTGAATCCAGGTCCGACTATCTTTACCTTGATAGTTCGTGAATCCTGATTTTCCTTTTCTGTTATCGAGGTTTTCGTAATATCTTTCAGGCAAGATAGAAAATAATCACAAAGTTCCCTTAGTCTCAGACTTTGTGATTCCTCAAGATAGATATCTAAAGACTGATCTTAGTTGATCTTTTAACGATTGTTCTTGAAAGGTGGTTAAAAATCTAAGCTGCTCTTCAAGAGTCGTAAATTATGGCTTTGTGAAGTTTGGTATCTTTGTCCATTGCAAACAGATTTCCGCACCTTGATCTTTGATTTAAACGGAAATCAAATAGGTTTATCTTAGAGGAAGATTGGTATCGAAAGTCTTCACTTTGGCTGAAGCAACTCTTAGGATGTAAAGGACGTCAACTAAGGGAATCAAGTGTGTAGAACCTTGCGAGGTTCAAGAGACGCAAGGAGCGCGGTTGTAGCTGAATCGCTTGGAGGGTGGATTCGGTCTCAACTACATTACAGTCCGAAGTCTGATAGTAGGCTAGTGTCTGTGGCGGCTTAACACAGTGTGGTACTCAATCTGGACGAGGTCCCGTGGTTTTTCTGCTATTGCTGTTTCCTCATTAACAAATTTTTTGGTGTCTTATGTTTTTTCTTTTCCACATTATATTTTTTATCTTTATAAATGTATTTATGCAGGTATTCAATCCAAGTAAAAACGTATTTATCTTAAAAAAAAAAGATAATAAGTTGGATGAATTCCGATTGAATTATTTGGATATAACTAGATTGATCTTGGATATTAATTTTTGAGATCGTCCAAGTACTATGCTTAAAAATCAGGTTTACAGACTTGTGTCTATATACATACTGATTGAGTAAAGATTGAGATATTAACTCTATATACATATTGTCAAGGATCATTAAGTTGGTCTACTTGAAATTGTATTAAGTTTTGTCTATACGGGTTGCTGAATGAAAAAGTTGGGTGTATTTGGTATCCCCTGCCTTTTCAATTGGTATCAGAGCAGTCAAACGTTTTTGACCTAATAAGTCCGTGTTTGAAGCGATCTATATTATGGACAATAGTGTTATCTCTATTGACGTATCACCAGTTGTTGAAAAAAAAGTTTTTGTGGACTCTATTAATGAGATAGGATCTTCCTATGTTTCAAAAGTAGATGAACCTTCGGTTCCCATAAAACATTTTGGTGTTGACAATTGTTATCCTTATTGTTAGAGCATAGCTCGTTTGAACCCACCAAGCGTTGGTATGTGAAGTTTGGTTGTCATATTTTAGTATCAAAACTCATCTAGAGTCGCTTGATTAAATACTAGAGTCAACTTCGTTTAGGTTAGACTAGAAAGTCTAGGAATGTTGAGACATACAAGTATTACTTCGAAGACTCGAAGAATGAGAAGATGTAACGACTGCAACGACGACATCATCCTTCCACTTGAGATTATTAATACTGACTTGACTTGTTTCCATTCCTAATGTATCTTTCAAGTCGTATTACATTGAAAACTTAATATGCTAAGTTGTATATATACATATAATACTCTAGTAATTATACTTGGTCTTATCATTATAATCAAAGTGTCAAGGAATCTATTATTACGAAGTATAAACGCTTATCTTTTGGAACTTCGTAAATATGACTTCAATATAATCTTTGTATTTAGTTAATTGATTATGTTTAAGATGTAGGTGTTGATTTCATCCTAGGAAACAACGTTTCATAACATTTGTTTAAAGGAAGTACATGTACAAACTTGTTTTGTAATCGTAAGGAAATCATGATTGGTCAAGTTCTTTATTGGATATCTTTTGAGTGACCAATACAAGATGACAAAGTAAAACCTATCTTAACTTATGTTGAGAATTGTGGTATAACGGGTCATGGCCTATAGGATGTAACAAGTTTTGATCGGTCACAAGCTACTTTATGGAGCAAGGTGTAATCAGTCACAAGCTACATTGGGAAGTTAGTTGTAATCAGTTACAATCTACCTTTGGAAGCAAGGTGTAATCGATCACAAGCTAACTCGGGAAGTAAGGTATAACCAATCACAAGCTGTCTCGGGAAGCATGGTGTAACCGATCACAACCTACTTTGGGAAGCATAGTGTAATCGGTCACAACCTAGTTTGGGAAGCATGGTATAACCGGTCACAACTTACATTGTGAGTTTGGTATAACCGATCCCAAGGAGCAAAACCAAGTTTCCAATATTCACATATCTCTTTATGTTTTGTGTGAACTTGGAAATAGGGTTTGCTGAGAGAAACCTCTAGATTTCGGCATCATTTGAACATGTACATAATTCTAATCATTAATTGTTCAAATAGATTCCTTGATGCTTAAGTAGATCCCATACCGAAATATTGAAAAACATTTAATTTAATTATGATTTTCATTACATATGTTTTAATTACTAGCAATTAAAGCATATCCTCAGGAAAATATTACTAGTTAATGTGCTATACTAATAATAAAAGTTTTCTATGAGAGCTTTCGGAAAATATGGTTTGGCATTTAAGTGGAAATAGGAAAACCGATATCAGGTACTTTAATATTAATATCTTAAGAATATTTTTGGTTTTGGAATTTCCTTGTTGTCCAAACAACCTTGTCTAATAAATAGTTGTGTTTGTTTCTTACAAACTATCATAAGAGCCAGGCAAACTTCATTCTTGTTGTTTCTGGCGGAGCGGTCTATCCGGAGAGAAAAGTCCCCTAATTAGGCGAAATCTCTTACGACCAATCGTTTAAATACTTTTGTGGGATCAAGAATCTCTACGAGTACCATTGGTGGGAAACTAGATAATCACATTATTATTTTGGTTTTCAATTATTTATTTGATTGACTAACGGTTGTTGAAATTTTGATTGCACCTAGTTTTTTAATTCTTGAGAACCTTCTTTTCTGATATAGGGCTCACTCAAACTAGAACAAAGTATATACGGGATCTTTAGAACCATTTTCGGATCTAAAGACATCTTATGATAATCCATTTTTGACAGTCCCTGTTCTGTGTGTGATTGATCACAAAAGGATTCAAGTTGTTGTGCAGGTTATTGAAGACAATAGAAGATTTGAAGACGAAGAAGAGTTTCTTATTAGTTTTCGGATCTTGTGGATTTTAGTGCACAAACCTTGATTGACTGGGATCCAACTAGAATCGTGTTTATCTTTGATAAACTTGATTGTCTAGTTACGTAAGATCGGCATCACCTTGTAGTTTCTCTTTGAGTTCTATATTGATTTATTGCGAATCTAAATATTGGTTATTTTGGTAATCAAAGTTTATATTGATCTAACCATACAAAGGAGTTTATTGGTTTAAACTGAAGAGGCTTTGTCAACAACTCACATATCTTTATAGCAAAGATTGACTAGAGTGGTTACCAAACAGATTCTTCATTTGCTGTTTGGAATACGATCCAAAGGACTTGTTATTCACGTATGTGACTCTAGAATTCGAAGGCGCAGGGATACTGAGGAAACTAAGTAGGTAGGGGTAGTCTACTTGGTATCAACTATACGAAGTTGATATTAGATTTTGTATATCGGCTTAATTTTGAGAGTACTCAAAACTGGACTAGGTCCCGGGGTTTTTCTGCATTTGCAGTTTCCTCGTTAACAAAATCTTGTTGTGTCATTTACTTTATTTCCGATTATAATCGTTATTATAATTAAGTAAATTACACACGTACGTTAATCCTAGTCACTTGATATTGATCATATAGAGTTTCGGTTTAATACCGTACCTATTATCAAGTGATCACTTTGATGTTGTATTGTCTCGATTTCATATCCATAGAAGATCACATAAAGTGAATACCATATTTGTCGTATTATCTCGACTTTGTCCATAGACGATGACATTTTGGTATCAGACTTATAGGTTGTTATTTAAAAGATTGTGGCGTATTGGGTACCCTCGTCTTTTCAATTGGTATCAGGGCTACAAATTCTTCCACATTGGAGATAAAGTTTGTTAAAGCTACATGTTCTTCCACACTGGAAGATCTTCCTGAGACTACTGAAGATCGAGATCATTTAAAGTATTAAAGTGAGAGTCATGAAGAAAGTACACCTGCAAGTGATCAAATTGAAAGTCCAAATATTGAGAACCATAAAGCTAGAAAAAAAGAAAATCCACAAAAAATAACATTAAAACTTATGCTTCATTTAATAAGCATTGTTATATTTATGTAGAAATAAATGTCATATACAAAGAAAGTATAAATTCATAAGATGCAGGATGCTTTATCCTTTGTATCAGAAGAATTGAGTAAACTTGGTTCTCACAGAGACTCAGATCACTATTTTTGTTAGTTTCTGACAAAGGAATTATTTTAACACTAATTTACATCCCAGTTTTACAAGAGCAATCTCTAAAAGGAACAATGATAAAAAAAAAGAAAAAAAAAAGGTAATACATTCGTCAATGGGAAGACAGGATCTGACGCTTCAGCTTGGAAAATGGCAGTATTGCAGGATACACAACAATATGTTCACCCTAAATCCACTTACAGATGGATTCCCAAATCTGGAGTAAGAACCACAAAAGAGATATCTAAAGAAAAATATAAGAAAAACAGTCAAGTGTTGATCTTAGACAAAGATGATTATGAAAGTTTAATCACTAGACTCAAAAAATATTTATAGATATCCAGTGGTACCGATACAAGAATGTCCTACAACAATCTGCTACATGGTAACAGAGGAAAAAGAAAGTTAATCAGAAATCACTAATTTTTCAGAAACTCTATTTTTATGCCGACATTTTTTTTAGAATAAAATAATAATAATAATAATAATAATAATAATAGTGGTCAATACGACACATATATATGTATTTATGTATATACATATTTCTGCATGATAAGATAGGTTTCGGTTATTTTTATGTAACCCAAAAGGAAAAAGACTTTCTTTACTTGCATGAATTTATAAAACTTCCGAAATTTATATATGTTTATGTTTATGGGAACATTTCCGAAATTTATAAAACTTCCTTCATGAACCACTTGAAAGGGATATTTTTATAAATGGTTTTGGTTTTGTTCTTCTTCATACAAACTCAAGTATATTTTAAAAGAAATCTTTATTCACAATGTCTTCACAAGAGGAGTATGGGGAAGATTTATCGAATGAAATTTTGGATGTGGTTAACTCATGCAGATTTCTACCATTATCGAAAGAACTTCATATTATTCTTTTTGTAAATAATGGAAAAGAAAGTGGTGATGTTGTTTGTGAATATTGACTAAAGTTCTACAAAGAAAGGTGAAAATGCGGGGGTCTAACAACCACACCCAACAATTCGTTTGGAAATCTGAGAGGACTTACTCCAATACACTTTCTATAGAATCAACTAGACAGTCAGACTCAACCTAGAATAAAGTATATCAAAGAGTTTAATATCTCTAACTCTTAATTCAATCCCCAATCAGCAAATAGAAATCTGCGAGCCTGATTGAATATAAGAGGAGTTACTTGAACGGTACCAAAGACCAATGTTCAAGTTTCAATCAATATAAATCAACAACCAAATGTTGGATATTCTAATTGATTGATCTTAACGCACAACCTGTGATATTTCAATCATATAACAAAATATAATGCGGAAAGGAAATAACACAGACACCGGAATTTTGTTAACGAAGAAACCGCAAATGCAGAAAAACCCCGGGACCTAGTACAGATTCAACTCCACGGTGTATTAAGCCGCTACAGACACTAGCCTACTACAAACTAACTTCTGACTGGACTGTAGTTGAACCCTAATCAATATCACACTGATTCAAGGTACAGTTACGCTCCTTACGTCTCTGATACCAGCAGGATACTACGCACTTGATTCCCTTAGTTGATCTCACCCACAACCAAGAGTTGCTACGACCCAAAGTCAAAGACTTGATAAACAAATCTGTATCACACAGAAAAGTCTATAAGATTGAATAAATCTGTCTCCCACAGAAATACCCAAGAGTTTTTGTTCCGTCTTTTGATAAATCAAGGTGAACAGGAACCAATTTATAAACCGGACTTATATTCCCGAAGAACAACCTAGTATTATCAATCACCTCACAATAAACTTAATCGACTAGCGAAATAAGTTATTATGGGATCACAAACGATGAGACGAAGTTTGTTTGTGATTACTTTTCTATCTTGCCTATCGAAGATATAAAATCTCGAGCTACTTATTTCAATTGTACTCAACACGATAGAAACAACAAGATCAGATCGCGCAACTACAAAGATAATAGTTGGGTCTGGCTTCACAATCCCAATGAGGTCTTCAAGTCGTTAACCTACAGGGTTTCGAGAAGAAACCTAAGGTTAAAGCAGAATCGACTCTATTTATGCAACTAGTAATACAGAGGAGGTGTGGGGATTAGGTTTCCCAATTGCTAGAGTTCTCCTTTATATAGTTTTCAAATCAGGGTTTGCAATCCAAGTTACCTTGGGAACAAATCTTTCAATATTCACCGTTAGATGAAAAACCTGATTCAACCAAGCTAATATCTTTCAACCATTAGATCGAACTTAGCTTGTTACACACAAATGAAATGTACCCTCATTAAGGTTTATGTAACTGTAACTAAACGTGTACACCATGTTGGATCACAAATAGTTAACCTAGGTTAGCCATATGATTACTCTCATATCAACCTTGTCCATCTTAACCATAACTAGTTCAAATGACTCAAATAAAACTATTTAAGAGTTGTTCAATTGTTTAGAAAACACAATTGAAATCAAATCGGTTTGATTCACTTGAATCAATCATGAACATTATAGCCACGGTTTGCAAAGATTGCATTCCTTATGATTTAAATGTTTAAGTTCATGGAATTGACCAATTTGACAAAGTAACCAGCTTAAGTATGCGTACTTAAACAACCGGTTTTGAGTTTGTAAAGTTTCCAAACTCAACAGAAATTTTCGGTTCAAAAAATTCCGCCAGTATGCGTACGGGTACATACTTAAGGTGACTAGTTAAGAGTTTTGCCAAAACCAAGCTCAGCAGAAATTCTCGATTCGAGAACTTCCTCCAGTATGCGTACGGGTACGCATACTTAATTTGTCTCCTTCACCAATTTCGTATACACACATATGCTTACTCTTGGCTTCCGGTTTATGGACTTATACACTAATGTGCGAACACACTATATATGCTTATATCCAAACATGGTTACATCATAAACTCTTTATTTCAATCATTGAAACATTCTTCTATAATGTCAATAGCCATTTTCACACACTATTAGCATTGAAGCAATTTTCAAGATATCGAAATAATCATTATTGAAACCTTCCAAGTCTTAAACCAAATGATTGTATCACACAAACCATGTAAGATGTTACTCGACAATTTTCTCATGATATAAGATGAACTTGGTCGAAGCGAAATCTTACCAACATATATTTCGAGAAATATGTAAGCGAGATATACTCAGCTCGAAATCTTAAATGTGTATAGAGAAAACTATATCGTAACATGACTTATGTCTCAATATAGGAGTTAGTAGAAATAGACTTTACAAGTGATAGATAAGTTCAAGTCTCCACATATCTTTTGTCGAAGAAGTTCCACAAGATCCCCTTAGTAGTTCTTCGTCTTCAAGAGATGAGCATCGAGAGATTTAAGCTCAACTACACTATCTATGTCCTAGTCCGAGACATCTACAAATAGGCTAGAAATCAAGACTTATAGTTTTGATCACTAACATTGACAAACATGCTTGAGATAGCAACGCATGCGAGTTTGACCGAGCAATGCTCTAAATATATCCCCCTTTGTCAATTTTAGTGACAAAACTATCAATACATATGGATTACAAAAAAATAAAAAAATGTAGATTCTTATCCATATGCTTGATCTCCTTGGCATCTTCAACGCGACTCAAAATCTTCTTCACTTCCAAGTACTCCATGATCCTAAAGGTTGTAAGTTCAGCATCACGGTTGTTGAAGATCCGTAGCTATAACAATGCGAAAACAAAATGCTCTCAATCATTGTTATACAATGTCATAGTATTATTACACAACATCAAAAGTTCAATTGTATCACAACTTTGACATTAACACTATGGTGATACGCATTACTCCCCCTTAGTCACTACATATCTCAACATGAAAACCACTCCGCCTTACATAATGATTCGTAAACCATATGTATTTGTAGTGTGTACTACACATTAATTCTCCCCATTTTTTTCAAAAAAATTGGCAAAGGTACAAAAATTAGTGGGATCCTAATGAAATTTCCACGGAGATACATCATGACCAAAAGGTGTATTAACATACCAAAAAATTTAGATGCAATCATAAAGCCGAAGCTAAATGCATTCATCAAGGAGTTAATAAAGATACAAGATAACCCCTAAAAATTCCACAGGCGCACTCCCCAAAAAGATTTGGAAATTAAGCACAAGTTCAAAAGAACTTTCCCCCATAAACTGTCATCCCCGATGGAACAACAAAGGAGACCTTACTTTCACAAGAAAAAAAGGATTTCTTACAAACACTAGGATACGAGACAGAAACATATCTACTAGAAACAAATGTAAACAGGACTTCACACTATTCTGAAGTTCCAAATTCAATTGCCCAAAAGATTGAGACAAAAGCAGGGGCAAGAGTTGAAAAAGCGGGGTACAAGAACCACACCCGATATTTCGATTAGCAATATGTATGGAATAACTTCAATATACTTTCAAGAGAATCAACTAGACTCAATCTTAATAAAGTATATCAAAGAGTTATATCTCTCTTTCTCGATTCAATTCTTCCTCATGCAAATAGTAATATGCGAGTCTAATTGAATACAAGAGAAATCACTTGAATGGTACCAAAGACCAATGTTAAAGTATCAATCAATTTCAATCAACAACCAAATGTCGGATTTCCAATTGATTGATTCTAACGCACAACTTGTGATATTTCAATTATATAACAAAATATAGTGCGGAAAAGAAATAACACAGACACCAGAATTTTGTTAACGAGGAAACCGCAAATGCAGAAAAACTCCGGGACCTAGTCCAGATTGAACACACATTGTATTAAGCTGCTACATATACTAGCCTACTACAAACTAACTTCGGTATGGACTGTAGTTGAACCCCAATCAATCTCACACTGAGCCAAGGTACAGTTGCGCTCCTTACGCCTCTGATTCCAGCAGGATACTACACACTTGATTCCCTTAGATGATCTCACCCACAACTAAGATTTGCTACGACCCAAAGTCGAAGACTTTAATAAACAAATTTGTATCACACAGAAAAATCTACGGAAATAGATAAACCTGTCTTTCAAAGAAATACCTACAAGTTTTTGTTCCTACTTTTGCTAAATCAAGGTGAACAGGAACCAATTGATAACCCGTACTTATATTCCCGAAGAACAACCTAGTATTGTCAATCATCTCACAAAAATCTTAATCGACGCGGCGAAAGAAGATATTGTGGAATCATAAACGATAAGACGAAGATGTTTGTGACTACTTTTATATCTTGCCTATCGGAGATATTAATCTCAAGCCAATCGTTACGATTGTACTCAATACGATAGAATACGCAAGATCAGATCACACAACTACGAGAAAGTAGTATCGGTCTAGGTTCACAATCCCAATGAAGTCTTTAAGTAGTTAACCTGGTTTACAAGAAGAAACCTAAGGTTAAAGGAGAATCGACTCTAGCTAATACAACTAGTATATAAACAAGTTTCGAGAGACTTAGGATTTACAAAATTGGTTTGTGAGATAATCCCAAAACCGTACATATACCCGTAAGAAGGGGGTCTACAAAGCTCCTTCCAAAAAGGTTGTTTGTGAAGCATCTTGTTGACAGACAACATCCATACTTTTGCTTTTCAAAAAGAACAAGTTTGAAGGCATAGAGCTAAAAACTAGAAGCAAATAAACAAGGAAAATACTCATGTAAAAGTGTTACTTGATAATCCATTTAAGAACGATAAGAAATTAGCTAGATAATCAGTGTCACTTTGGAAAAGAGTATACCTAAATATTTCTCACTCAGCTAGGATTTTTGTGAGTGAGATTTCAACCTTGTGATTACTTAACACAAGTATAAGCCATTAGCTCATTAAATGAATTTTGTTTACGGTCGAGTCTCTTTTTCCTTTCAAATCTAGGAAGGAAACCTTTTTGATGTGAAATATTATCAAAATACGAGACACGGTTTGAGCTTTTACCAGAAGAATTTTATCTTGAGAGGATAGACAACCTGTTGATAAAACCTTTAATCATATTCTTCAGGTTATCATTAATATCATCATTTTTACTTCTTTCTCTTGGAACTTTGTTCTCACCTAAGGTAACGTTATCTTCTCTATTAACAGAAGACAAGACTTGATCTTTCCTTAGACGGTTTTTGTTAAGACAACAGTTACGCTTCTGAGTGTTTGAGGAACTCATTGAACTGACCTTCCTGGCAGCATACACATGGTAAGTACGACAACCAATTGGTTTAGACATACGAATATCAGTACACCTTTGAGAATTAAGTCTAAGGTGTGTTGAGATTGAACAAAGTGATTTTTGTTCAAAACCTAGAGTTTCCCTTTTCTTTAACAGAACTCTTTGTCTCACAGAAGAGGCATACTTTCTGATCACAAGAATGATTAGATAGTAAAATCTTAATAGTCTCATTAGGAGATTTCTTCCTTCCATGTGATGTAGAACATCCTTGATTAGAGGAGACTAACACATGTTTTCTGATAAGAAGGGATTCCAATTTTACTTCTGGATCTGAAGCATTTTCAGTCGTAGCAGAAGTACTTGGTATATTAGACTGCTTAGAGCATCCTTGAATAGAGAGTTTACTCAAGCGATGTTCAATTTCCAAAGCATCCTTTTTGAGGCTAGCCTCGAGAGACGTACGTGAAGAATGATCTTCAGTATTTTCTTTGAATTTACAGTCTTATACCAAGAAGAACATTGACATGGCGTCTCAAATGATTAAATCTATCAGCTTGGATTCTAACAAGATTTAGAATCAATTCACTCTCTTCAGCTGTTTCCCGTTCATTAATAGAGATGGTCTCTTTTGAAGGGTATTCGAGATCACACATGTCAGTGTTTGTCTGTCTCGTCAGAACATGAGATTCATCTATATTCGAGATTGAAGCACCTTTCTCTTTAATAGAATTAGACGAGACAGAACTTTTATTTCTGGTGACGTGTTTATCAGAGACAGTACTCTTGTCCATAGAGTCATATCGCTACAAACACAGACTTGTAAGGTCTTTAAACGTGTTTTCCTGCTCTGATACCAATTTAAAAAGCGGGGGGTACAACAACCACACCCAATATTTCTATTAGCAATCCGTATGGACTAACTTCAATATACTTTCAAGAGAATCAACTAGACTCAATCTTAATAAAGTATATCAAAGAGTTATATCTCTCTTTATCGATTCAATTCTTACTCAAGCAAATAGTAATCTGCGAGTCTTATTGAATACAAGAGAAATCACTTGAACGGTACCAAAGACCAATGTTCAAGTATCAATCAATTTCAATCAACAACCAAAGGTCGGATTTCCAATTGACTGATTCTAACGCACAACCTGTGATATTTCAATTATATAACAAAATATAATGCGGAAAAGAAATAACACAGACACCAGAATTTTGTTAACGAGGAAACCGCAAATGCAGAAAACCCCCGGGACCTAGTCCAGATTGAACACACACTGTATTAAGCCGCTACAGACACTAGCCTACTACAAACTAACTTCGATCTGGACTGTAGCTGAACCCCAATCAATCTCACACTGATCCAAGGTACAGTTACGTTCCTTACGTCTCTGATCCCAGCAGGATACTACGCACTTGATTCCCTTAGCTGATCTCACCCACAACTAAGAGTTTCTACAACCCAAAGTCGAAAACTTTAATAAACAAATCTGTATCACACAGAAAAGTCTACGGTAATAGATAAATATGTCTTTGAAAGAAATACCTACAAGTTTTTTTTCCGTCTTTTGACAAATCAAGGTGAATAGGAACCAATTGATAACCCAGACTTATATTCCCGAAGAACAGCCTAGTATTATCAATCACCTCACAATAATCTTAATCGACGCGGCGAAAGAAGATATTTTGGAATCATAAACGATGAGACGAAGATGTTTGTGACTACTTTTATATCTTGCCTATCGGAGATATTAATCTCAAGCCAATCATTACGATTGTACTCAATAAGATAGAATATGCAAGATCAGATCACACAACTACGAGAATGTAGTATCGGTCTGGCTTCACAATCCCAATGAGGTCTTTAAGTCGTTAACCTGGTTTACAAGAAGAAACCTAAGGTTAAAGGATAATCGATTCTAGCTAATACAACTAGTATCACACATAAGGTGTGGGGATTAGGTTTCCCAGTTGTTAGATTTCTCCCTTATATAGTCTTTCAAATCAGGGTTTGCAATCAATGTTAGCTTGGTAACAAAGCATTCAATATTTACCATTAGATGATAACCTGAATAGATTCAAGCTAATATCTTTCAACCGTTGGATCGAAAACTTAGCTTGTTACACACAAATGAAATGCATGATTTTAGGTTTGTGTAACTGTATCCAAACATGTACTTTTGTTGGTTCAACAGTAGTTAACCAAATGGTTAGCCATATGAGCACTTTCATATCAACCATATTCTTCTTCACCATAACTAGTTCAAATGCTCAAATGAACTAGTTAGAGAGTTGTTCAATTGTATAAATCTTATATAACTATACAAGACACAATAGAAGCAAAAACGATTTGATTCAATCGAATCGATTCATGAACTTTATAGCCACGGTTTACAATTTACATTCCTTAGTTTATATAAATATAAGTTCACAAATAATCGTCTTTAGATATAACCAACTCAAGTTCGCGGACTTAGTTCGTGGACTTAAGTTCCCGGAAGGAGTTCACAAGCTCCAGCAGATATTCTCGGGATGAGAACCTCCGCCAGTTCGCGGACTGAGCTCACAGCTCTTGTTCCGGTTTTCCTGATCAACAAAGTACGCATACTTTGGTTCAAGGAAGAAATACTTATACATACATGTGTTGCCACACAATGCTTATATCCAACAATGGTTATATAATCTAACCTCTCATTTCAATCATTGAAACATTCTTAGAGGACCTTATATAATTGTTATTCACAAACCATTTTTCATCAAAGACATTTTCAAAGTGATTGAAACATAACATGACTTTCGTCACTAGGTAAAGATGAACTTGGACAAAGCGAAAGCTTACCAACACATATTTCGAGAAATAGATAGGCGAGTTAAACTCGGCTCGAAATAGCAATGTCTATAATCAAAGTCTATATAGCAAAACGACTTTTGTATCAAGATAGGAGATAAAGTAGATACACTTTTGAGTGATATATAAGTTCAAGTCTCCACATACCTTTTAGTCGATGAAGTTCTACCAGTTCCTTGAATAGTCCTTCATCTTGTATGATGATCGCCATGGATTTCTTGAGCTCAACTACACTTTATATCCTAGTACGAGACTTAGATATAGTAGACTAGAAATCAAGACTTATAGTTTTGATCACTAACATTGACAAACATGCTTGAGATAGCAACGCATGCGAGTTCGACCAAGCAGTGCTCTACAAGAGTTATGAGGAGCTAATGAACTAGAACAACACCAATAGACTGCCGCAAGTGCTGAAACGGGGTAGTGTCTAATGGTTTGGTGAGAATATAATCCAATTATTTTTCAGAAGGCACAAATTCCATAGTGATGATACCATCTTCATAAAGATCTCGAATAAAATGATAAAAAGGACTTGATATTCACGTGCGTGACTCTAGAAGTCGAAGGCGTAGGGATACTGAGGAAACTAAGTATCTAGGGGTAGTCTTCTTGGTCTCAACTATACGAAGTTGCTATTAGATTTCGTATAACGGCTAAATTCTGAGAGTATTCAAAACTGGACTATGTCCCGGGTTTTTTATGCATATGCAGTTTCCTCGCTAACAAAATCTTGTTGTGCCATTTACTTTGCTTTTCCACATTATAATTGTTTTATTATTATTAAAGTAAATTTCAATTTACGTTAACTCTGTAATACTTGATATTGATCCTGTAGAGTTTCGGTGTTTGGAACCAATTATCAAGTACACACTTTGTTGTCGTATCGCCTCGTTCTTGTATAATAGTCAATCACACAAGTTATCTTTTTGTTGTATTGTCTCGATCTCGTATCCATAGACGATCACACGATGTGTGAACCGAGTTTTCGTATTGTCTCGACTTTTTCCATAGACGATCACATTCGGTAGATGACTTGTAGGTTGAAATAAAAAGATTGTGGTGTATTTTGGTACCCTCGTCTTTTTAATTGGTATCATAGCAGGCAAAAACGAAAAGATCTAACAATATGTGTTTGGTGCGATCCAACCTATAAGATTTTAATCTATGTCGATTCAGTTAACGTAGTTGCAAGAATCGACTATTTCAAAGACTCGTGGTGGAAGACATGAATGAAGTATATAATACTCTTGTTTCTAATTTTGTTAGGAATATGGATTATGTCTTTGTTGACTTACATAATCCCTTGGCTATCATATAATTGTATCTCATGGTATTGAATACTAACAAGTTTAGTAACATTGATACATATAATTTTCCATGTGACATGTATGATCTTGAAAATGAATAAGAATCCACTTGAGATTTTTCTATATACGAACCATGACTATTATGAAAAATCTGGGATCTTAAGTATATTTTCGATTTGTCACCCAAATATATATATGTACATTTGTTAGATCTAAGACTGTCAATGATATCGCTGATTAGAATGTGATTTTGGAATCCTTATGAGTGTGCAATAACTGTTTTTTAGTTAATAATTCTATTAACAATGGATTGCTTCGTACACCCTACAACTGTTTTAATGAAGCAAGTGATCTTTTAAAATTCTACTGGATTTGTGATTCTAAAGATATTTTCTATAAATATCTTGTTATGTTCAAATTTGTCATTGCTTACTCTATTGAATTTCAAAAGAGATTATCAAATTCTGGTAGTTATAGATTTGAAAAATATTTGGACATGAATATATAATTGATCCATGTTGAAGGTCTGGGCCAAGAAAAATCAGTTTTCCAAAAGAAAAACCTTGTTGCGAAATCGGATTTGTTTCCCCACAAACTATGGTTTCCGGTTTTTAAAGAATTTCCTAAAACTAGTTATTTCCAAAAATTAATATCTTCACTCCCTATAAAAGAAGATTATCTTGTGTTGTTTTTACAAACATCCTGGAAGAAATTTTTCGGAAGCGAAACTAGGATTTTTCATATATCTTCGATATTTGGAAATATGGTAAAAAGGAAATCAAGAGGAAAAACAGCTGAAACCAACAACTTGGAGTTGAATCCATATATTCCTTTTGGTGAAATTAAAAAAAATCAAGTTTCCTCACTTGATCAAAGACAAACATGAACTTATAAACTTTGTGGATAGTTTATGTTTTGATAAATATCAAGCTCTAAAAGGAGTTAATTTCACTGCTGAGAAAAGATTCAACTCAGATTTTTCAGAAGGTGAATATGTGAAGTTTGTTCAAGACCGAAATTGGGGAAATTTTTTTGGGTTCGAAAAATACTCACCTGACTTGGTAAGAATCTTCTATGCTAATATTTATAATATTTATTATGAGAATTTTACCTTTAGCACTCTTGTTGGATATAATTTTCATCATATCAATATAAAGATGATTTCAAAGATCATTAAGTACAATGTGAAAGGCAATCATTTGATTCCTGGTTTTGAAATTGATCACGATAACATTTCAAAATGTATCATTCGAAAATCTGTTGGCTGAAAGAATGGAAGATTGCTAACCAAAGAGGTACATTCTTACTTAAGGGTTTTCGGTAAGCTTGCAATAGCAACTCTTTTCGCTTGCACAAGAGATACATCACAACGGGACATGGAATTTGCTGAGTTTTTAAATTTTCTCCTTAAAGGAGAAACGCAAATCGATCTCTGTGGAATGATTATAAATAAAATGATCAGGATTTTGAATCCATCACCAGCACAACATCCAAAAGAAATCTTGGATATCCCTGTCTCATCACTAATATTTGTGAAAACACAATAAGGAACAATTTTGGAGATGAGAAATTCACTAAAACTGTCTCTCAAGGAACTATCAAGAAAATGAGTAAAACTCGAAAAGAAAAAAGAACTGCTGCTCCAACTGCTCAGATCTATCGCAACAGAGATCTTATGTTTCGTATCTTGCATCTTGTTAGACAATTAAGTTGTATTCAGAAACAACTAGCCTTCACTGCTCGAGATGATCCAAAAACTCTTTAAGGGTTCTTAGAGATTAATACAGAGTTTTTAAAAGGCTAAGAGGACCAAGAGTCAAAACTAGAATATGATGAGCAGTTAACGAATAAGGAGTAACCTATCTTCTTATTTAGAGAAAAGTAGACATGAATATATTGATTTATTTCAATATGTTGGTATAAGGTCTATTTTAAATAAAACTATCAATATTATTATTATGAATAAACTATTATTTTATAATTATTTTTTGTTTCATGTGATAGTTTCCGATTACATAGCCTGTAAATGAATGTTTATATGTTTTGCTATGTGTTTTCGGTTTATGAGATGTCTGATTTCGGTTTTTGTTAACCTTAAGATTCGATCTCATATGATGTAACCCTTATGATTTGTGTGGCTTTATGATTTAGCGGGATTAAGTTCTATCCCATGTTGGTAGGCTTTATCAAAGGATCATAAGGTGTTCCGATTGAAACTCATATGTGAAAAGTCACAATATGTTGAATCAATTTATGTTTACATAAGTTGTGTTTAGCATAACATATGTGTTTCGGATTTTCAACTTTTGCTATTGGCACGCATTAGTTAAAACCGTTTCAACCTTTCTCTGGTAAAGGTTGCTTTTGTTGTTGTTCTTTTGTTCTTGCGAGAGGATGACAACACATTGGGGAAGAGTTCTTATTTGAAATTGTGCTTAATGATATATCTTTCTGGGGAGATGTGGCTGCGGAAATTAGGGTAACGATTTTATTTGTCAGTTAATCGTTTTCCTATTTAAGAAAAGCCTATTTATATTGCATATATTTTTCTTTTTCTTAACAAAATTTCCATTATGTTGTGTATGGATTGTTTATGTGATTCAATTGTTTCCGGTTAAGAAAAACTATGTCAATTTATTTGGCTTATTATTCGTTATCTTCTTTATTGTTGGGTATCAAGTTTTTTTGCTTAACGAAATTCGGTGCAATTGCGGTGTTGTAATGTATATATTTGTTTCAGTTGCTTCCGGTTAAGAAAATAATTGTGCAAGTCAATTTATTTTGGTTTGTATCTATTGTTTGTGGTTAACAAAAATACGGGATCATTTGTTTAGTCCAATTGATTCCGGATAAGAGAAACTAAGTTAATTTTGATCTTAGTTAGACTTATCAATTGGAGGATTCGGTTATTCAAGTCTAATTGAATGCGTTGACAAGAAAAAGCTAGTTAACTAAGCTAGTGTTTGTCTTGTCTAAAGGGAAAGTTCTAAGTTATTGTCTGAATAATTAGAAGCTGATGAGAAAAATAAAGTTAATTCTGATCTTTATTTTGGTCTTATCGAAACAAGCGATTGTACATACACAATCGATTCAACAAGGGAATTAAGTATCTTAGTCAATTTGCTGTACTATTAGGGAAAATTGCTTAGGGAAATTGTTTCCTTTATAAAATATTGAAACTAAATTACTTTTGCAGTTTCGGTAATATTGGTTATCTAAAATGGTATGTGAAACCTTCGTGCTTAACTCTTATAGGTTGTATACAAGTATTATATATTTGTAAAATTCTTTCGATTTGTCTTTTATTTGCTCGAACCGTTGTCATTTTGTGACAAAAAGGGGGAGAAATATATGGAGTAAACAAGTGATTTTTGATCACTAGGAAAGGACAATTATGCTTAAATGTTATATCTAACGAAAGAGTAAAACATGGAGTAAGGGGGAGAAATATATCATATTGTTGTGTAATAATTCTCACTACAAAAGGGAATAACAAAGATTTTCAGATTGAATATTTACCTAGCTTTCCTTTAGGGGGAGTAAAAGCTTTTATTATTCAAGTGTCAACGACGACATTTATTGATTGAATTTATGAAGGTTATTGTGCTGTTGAAACTTGCAATCAAGCGTACGAAGAATGATTTATTTTCTAATTCGTTTATCTCCATATGTAATAAGAGTTTTGTCACTAAAATTGACAGAGGGGGAGATTATTAGAGCATAGCTCGGTTGAACTCACCAAGCGTTGGTATGTCAAGTTTGGTTATCATATTTTAGTATCAAAACTCATCTAGAGTCGCTTGATTAAATACTAGAGTCAACTTCGTTTAGGTTAGACTTAAGCATTGGCATAAGGCTTGGCCAAGGCCTGACGAAAGCAAGTGCAACAGTGGCGCATGCCAAAGGCGTCATCATAGTCAGTTGCTCGGCAAAGTGATGAAACTAAAGCTTATGTATTGTAGGCCAAAGTTATCCAAACTGTTGGAAGGGACATTGGCATGTATTCATGCTAGTTGGTACCATCCAAGAGTATATGAAGCATGGCCTGGTCAGAAGTAGCACAATGATGGCGCATCATTAAGCAGAATAGCGCAAGGCTGACCTATAAGAGCGGTTAATTGATTACAGGCGTCACACACATGCCGTGGAAAAAAGGGATGACTTAGAGCAGTTATAAAGTGGGTTTATAACCATATTTGTCAAATCCTAACCACCAAGTACAAGTTTGGCATCAATTGACAAGACAACACAAAAGGTGGCAGTTGAAAATCACATTGGCGGTTAGGTAAATTACCAGTGGACACTTGGTTGTTCATAGGATATGCAAACGGTACCACACAAGTTTTGTCCCGGTCCTAGCATGTGTAAATAACTTCATCAATAAGTTCATGGTTTTTCGATTGGAGAAGAACCGACGAACTGTAGAGAGAGTTGGGCATTCACCAAAGAGAGTGAATGGCCTGTATAGTCCATGTGATGGGCTGTTTTATGTAATATCCTTAATGCAATGAAATCAGTTTGTTGCGTTATAACATTTTGTTCATTGTGTTGCTTATCTTGTTGAGTTGTTTAAATACATTGATGCATGATAAACCTCTTATGCTTATGGGGGCATAAAGAGTTAAAGAGAAAAGAAGAAAGACTCACATTGCATAAAGCCTCAAGAGTGAAGGCAGATACATTTATTTTTTTATTTTTTTAAATAGTCAACGTCCTTCAACAAGGCTAATGATCCCCCTCGACAATAGGCATAAGCCATATTGGAGGCACAGACCAGTACATAGAAGACTTGTTTTTTTTTGCCCATTGAGAAAGCTCATGAGAATCAGAGTTACAGATTCTAGGTTGAAACGTAAAAAGACAAGAAACTAAACTAAAAGAAAAAAACTGAATGTCTTTAAAGATAACATCCGTTCTAGAATCTCCATCAAACACTCCAGTAGAAAATTGGTCGATGAGATCCTTGACAACACTTTCAATGATGATGTAAGAAAGTTTTTGCTCCATAGTTTTTTTCAGAACTTCCCAAATAGCTCTAGCTTCAGCTTCTTCAGTAGAATTCACCTCAAAAACTATGAAGGCATGATGTGATTTCAAGTTGTTGTAGTAGTAAAAAGTTCGTTGAGACTTGTGAAAACAAAAGATTTTAAATTTAATGAAATTTAAAAACAAACAAAACTTAATTCAAGATTATTAGGAATAACCAAGACACTGATTCCACTATCACACATGACTAAATTATGGCAAATAATCCAAAACTCTAATTATCTGTTATGTCCCTTATTTCTTAATTCATAATTAATCAAACATAATCTCAAATATTAATTGTATTCCCCAAGCATAGACTATGAATTGATTAAACAAAGTATAATCTATCAAATTGAATCACAAGTAATTAAGAAAGTTATGTAAACATTTAAAAACTCTGCAAGAGCAGTGATTGAGTATATTATAATTAAAAATTAGAGAGAATGAAATAGTTACCCATTATTCATGCATGAATAGCTTCCTCATTGCCTTGGTTGTGGGAGAATTAGCTCATCATCATGTTGGAAACACACTCAAAATTCATTTTTATTGCTCAAAGGGTGTTTACAAAGATGAAATGGAGAAAAATTATTGAAAATCGGGTTTGCAACAGTTATAAGTGTTACAAACTGAAAAGAACGATAGAACAGTACTGTCGCTGGTTCTCGACCCTCGCCTGTGTGTCGTTTCCACTGTTGAAAAACGACTGTCTTGGATGGTCTGTTCTTCATGTTCTTCAGATGAGCAGCAACAGAAAAATATTTCTGGAACTTGATTTTCTCGACTCTGTGATGCTCTATAATCTCCCCAAACTCTCCGTCACCCCTCTAAGACATCCCAGGGACCTTTTTATACCTCACCATCATCAAATCTTCCGTATTAACTCCATATAATCCTCTCTTCAATTCTGTGCAGATACGATAATATTTATTTCCCTTTTTCTTTTCTTCGCGCGTTCTCTAGTGTTATCTTGCAACTAGCACACTCCAACACTCTGCTGCTCATCTCGGACAGATTTAAACTCACTGCAGAGAACAACTCTGTATGTAACTTCCCAAGAGATCCCGTGAATACCTCCTCTTTCTGTTATCCAACTTGACACGCATACAACCCAAGTTTTACGATTCAAAAACACATACCAATCCTGTTGTGACTCAACTGACCCATACAAGTCCGAATCCGTGAAAATATCCAAGTAAATCTCTGCCCAATCTTTCCCAGAAAACTAGCTTCTCCTGTTTTGCATTCCAATGGATTATCCAACCCAAATAAATTCATTCGAACACCCATACCAACATTGTCTGGGCCTATCAAGATCATCAAGATCATCACAATTGAAATCAGTGATTGAATCTCACTGTAATCCCTCCGAAAATCCAACAGAATAGTACACAGCAAACTGAAATATATTCCCGCAATTTTGCAATGTTTAAACGATGAAGAAGGGTGCCCCTTAACCAGAGTAGGGATGCCCTTAGCAGGTGACTCCCTGGGGTGTGAATAGTAAAGAACGTGGTCCTTATCTAAAGAGGTGCCCCTTAGTAATTGAGTGCCCCTTATCCAAAACTGGGGTCCGAATAGCAAATCTCCTTCGGGGGTCCAATAGCACTTTTCGAGCAACTTTTTCCACACAAGTGCATTTCTCTAAAAACACCTACAAACACATAAAACACCATAATAAGAACGCAATCAAGTACTAACAATAGAGACACTGAGGATAATTCAGACACAAAAATGCCTATCAAATACCCCCAAACTTATTATTTGCTAGTCCTCGAGCAAATCTAATTTAGAAAATTAAAAATGACTACACTTAGCACGTGCAGCAAGCCGTTAAACCGCTAGGTGGCCCTAGCGGCGGAGTGTTGTCTCCGAAGGGTTTACCAGAGGTGTACCCACAAAACCTTTACTCCAGACCCTAGCTATCTACGCAGAACCTTGGAAGGCACTAAAGAATCTCCTTGGTTGGCATACAATCATTGACTATAGGAGGAAGTACCCTGATGCGAAATTCCAATTGTTGTACATGAGTTTGCACTCAGCATACTATAATTCATATATAAGTGACAAAGCTCTACTCAGATAGTTTCTAGACATCATAACCGGAGTCAACCAATCACATGGAAAGATTAAGAAGATGGATAAAGAGAAAATAGATGGTTAAAGTGAACGGTGTTTCCCATATCTGTCTGAAGGCCTCTGCCAAGATGATCCTATCCTAATGGACTGAGATACTGGTCTGACTAATATCAACATAACTGGCAAATACAAGGGTACCAGTGTTCGATAAACCTAACTCTAGGTCAACACAACTGGCATATACAAGGGCACCAGCGGTCGACTTTATTGAATTTATTCCGGTTGGTCTGATGGTCTGGTCTAAAACTTTTTTTTTTCTTTTGGTATCTCAATCACCTTATTTCACCCTAGCAATGGTAACGACTTGAGTCGTGTGCCCCACTAAATCACTTAAGAAATAAAAACATAAGGGATTAGGATTCAACGAGTTATGGCGAAACTACCGTTTTTTTTTTTTAATTCTAACACCTGAGCTCTGTGCTTTTATGAATAGACTCTTTAGATGTTTCCATCTAATCAGATTGGTTCCTCAACTCCTACAACCAGGATGTTCCCATCCACTTAGATTGTCTAATTCCAACTTTATTAAGCATAAATTTCTAGGCTCTGGAGTTTATTTATTGCAACTAAAAGCTAACAAAAAAGTTTCTTCCCCACCCCCAAACTTAAATCTAACATTGTCCTCAATGTTTCTAATGAAAGAGCAATACCAAAAAGCAAAGTAACATGAGGAATCAGTAAAGAGAGAAGTCGGAAAGATAGTATCTGAGTGAAGAGAGAAATCAAAAGCTAATATACAACATACAATTGCCTCGATGGTCAATCAAGGGTAAACAGGGTCCTCCTGAGGGACCTCCTCAACATCACCTGTAGGAAAGGGCTCTAAAAAAGGTTTCAATCTCTGACCGTTAACCTTCGAAGAACTACTACCATCTGGTGTCTCGATCTCAACAGCTCCATGAGGAAAGACAGTGCGAACAATAAAAGGACCTGTCCACAGAGAACGTAACTTCCTAGGGAAAAGATGCAAGCGGGTATCATACAGAAAAACTTTTTTGACCTGGAGAAAATGACTTCCTTAAAATATTTCTATCATGCACAAGTTTCATTTTGTTCTTATACTCCTTCGCACTATCGTAAGCATCTATACGAATCTCTTCCAACTCATTGAGCTGGAGTTTTCCATGGGCTCCTGCCTTGTCAAGTGAAAAATTTAGCTGCTTAACAGCCCAATAAGCTCTATGTTCTAACTCAACAGGTAAATGACATGCCTTGCCATACACAAGACGATAAGGCGACATTCTAAAGGGGGTCTTAAACGCAGTACGGTAAGCCTAGACGACCAGTCTTTTCGATTAGGATTAACTGTTTTCTCTAATATACGTTTTATCTCCCTATTAGAAACCTCTACTTGACCACTAGTCTGTGGATGATACGAGGTAGCTACCTTATGTGTAATACCATATTTCTTCATCAAAATACTAAAAGGTCCATTACAAAAGTGCGACCCTCCATCACTAATTACAGCTCGCGGTGTACCAAAACGTGTAAGTGTATTATTTTTCAAGAACTCAATCACAACCCTATGGTCATTGGTTTTACACGCAACCGCCACAATCCAGTTAGATACGTAGTCTACAGCTACAAGGATGTAAAGGTTACCAAAAGAATTAGGAAACGGACCCATAAAATCAATACCCCACACATCAAAGACCTCAACAACTAAAATAGGGTTTAAGGGCATCATGTTCCTATGGGAAATGGTTCCTAACTTCTGGAAACGTTCACAAGTAACACAGTGACTATGGGAGTCTTTAAACAACGAAGGCCAATAGAATCCACACTGCAATATATTAGCAACGGTCTTCTTAGCACTAAAGTGACCCCCACAACCATGATCATGACAAAAGGAAATAATACTGGACTGGTCACTCTCAGGTATACATCTCCTAATAATCTGGTCTGGACAATACTTAAACAAATAAGGATCATCTCAAAAGAAGTGCTTCACCTCGGCTAAAAACCTAGAACGATCTTGTTTACCCCAATGTTGGGGCATTTGACTAGTAACAATATAATTCACTATATTCGCATACCAAGGTGCTTGGGTAACAAAGAACAGTTTTTCATCAGGAAAACTATCCCTAACAGGAGGAGAATCATTAAGGGTATCCACAACAAGCCTAGACAAGTGGTCTGCTACTACATTTTCTGCACCTTTTTTTATCTCTAATGTCTAAGGAAAATTCCTGCAACAATAGGATACATCTAATCAATCTAGGTTTAGTATCCTTCTTGGAAAGAAGATACTTCAAAGCAGCATGATCAGTAAATATTATGACCTTAGAACCTAAGAGGTAGGATCTAAACTTGTCTAAGGCAAACACAATAGCTAATAGTTCCTTCTCCGTAGTGGTATATTTTAACTGGGCATCATTCAGAATTTTGATAGCATAGTAAATCACATGAAGTAACTTATTTTCTCGTTGACCTAGCACAACACCAATAGCGTAATCTGAAGCATCACACATGATCTCAAAGGGTAGGTTCCAGTTGGGTGCCTGGACTATGAGGGCGGTAGTGACTAAATTCTTAAGCTTCTCAAAAGCCTTTAAACAAGCATTATGCAAATTGCAAAGAGGTCGAGAAATCAAGCTAAAATCCTTAATGAATCGACGATAAAAACCTGCATGTCCTAAGAATGACCTAATATCTCTTACGGTTTTTGGGACCTGTAAAGTTTTAATAAGGTCAACTTTGGCTCTATCTACCTCTATACCCTTCGAAGATACGATATGCCCTAGAAAAATTCCTGAACGAACCATGAAGTGACATTTCTCCCAATTAAGCACTAAATTCTTTTCCTTACACCTAGTCAAAACCAATGACAAATGATGCAAGCACTCATCGAAAGACGAACCAAACACTGAAAAATCATCCATAAAGACCTCTAAGAACCGTTCTACCATTTCTGGAAAATATGCTCATCATACAACGCTGAAAGGTCGCAGGAGCATTACATAGCCCGAAAGGCATGCGTCTATACGCAAAGGTACCAAAGGGACAGGTAAAAGTGGTTTTCTCTTGGTCTTCTTGGGCAATAACAACCTGATTATAACCGCAGTATCCATCTAAAAACCAATAATGGCTACGTCCAGCTAATCTCTCTAGCATTTGGTCGATGAAGGGAAGGGGAAAGTGGTCCTTCCTAGTGACCTTGTTCAATTTCCTATAGTCAATACAGACACGCCAAAACTCATTGTTATCATTCTGGACTACAGTAATACCGGATTTCTTGGGAACAACCTGAACGGGGCTGACCCACTTACTGTCTGAAATGGGGTAGATAATGCCTGCATCTAACAGCTTAAGAACCTCGGTTCGAACTACTTCTTTCATATGAGGGTTCAGTCGACGTTGCATCTCTCCAGATAGATCTGATGCATACAATCAGTAGGACTTATACCCTTAATGTCTGCTATGGTCCACCCTAAAGCTTCCTTGTAATTCTGAAGGACAGTCACTAGCCTACTTTCCTGATCACTATCCAAGTCGGATGCTATAATCACAGGTAAAGTTTCAGATGGGACTAAAAAAACATACTTCAGGGAATCTGGTAATGGTTTAAGGTCCAACTTAGGAGGCTTTTCTAACGAAGGAACTAGGGTAGATTCAGAAACGGGTAGAGGTTGGAACTTAGGTTTCCAGCCATTACTAGTGTCTATCAAAGAGGTTGAATCTAACAAAGCATTCAACTTATTAATCACATCTTCATCATCAAAATCAATCCCAAAGAGGGCTAGGCATTTCTCTAATGGATCTTATAACAAAGTGTTTGGTAATGACTCCTCGACTAATGTTCCTATCATGTTCACCTCTTCTATGCTCGAGTCATCTAGTTCAGAGGGTATCTTACTAATATTAAAAATGTTCAGCTCAATAGTCATATCACCAAAAGAAAAATTCATAATATACCACTTCGACAGTTAATGATCGCATTGGATGTAGCTAAAAACGGGCGACCTAAAATCACTGGTATTTGGTCCTCTGGGTCAGGTACAGGTTGAGTATCTAGGATAAAAAATCCACTGGATAAATAAACTTGTCGACCTCAATAAGAACGTCCTCGATCACACCACGATGAATTTTAACGGACCTATCAGCTAACTGAAGTGTCATCTGGGTAGGTTTCATCTCACCAAGTCCTATCTTAAGGTACACATGGTATGGCAGTAAGTTCACACTGGCTCCTAAGTCAAGCAAAGCTTTCTCGACACGGTATTTACCTATTGTGCAAGAAATAGTAGGGGACCCTGGGTCTTTATACTTAGGAGTAGTGGTATTCTGAATAATAGAACTCACATGACTAGCTAGAAAGTCTTTTTTCTGGACACTAAGTTTTCGCTTTCGCGTACACATATCCTTAAGAAACTTGGCATAAGCGGGAATCTGCTTAATCGCATCTAACAATGGGAGGTTGATAGTGACCTGCTTAAAACCTCCAATATATCATTAAAGTTGTGCTCCATCTTAGTTGGAACTAGCAGCTGGGGGAACGGGGCTCTGGGAACAAAGCCGGGATCAGCAGGACCCTCATTGGTCTCTTTGGAGACTCTATCAGTCTCCTCATTTTCTGGCTCAGAAGGGTGAACTACAACATGTTCACTATCAGGCATGGCAACCTTATTGTCAACTTTCTTTCCACTCCTAAGGGTTGTTATAGAATTCACATGATTGTACGATTTCTCTCCTTTAGGGTTAGGATCAATTTGACTAGGGAATCTTCCATCTTCTCTTTCACTGAGAAACTTAGCTATTTGGACGACTTGAAGTTCTAAGTTAGCAAGAGACTGGGAATTATTCTTAAAATTCTGCCTGGTTTCTTCTTGAAAACCATAGTGGTTCTTTGATAACATCTCATGGTTCTTTGCTAACATAGTAAGGGTTTCTTCTAAGGTGGAGATCTTTTTCTCATTCTGAAATTGGGGTTGACCTGAAGAGTTCTTAGCATAACCAAAACCTGGGGAGGCTTAGAATTACTAGACTGTCCTTGATTCTGACCCTTAGACCAAGAAAAATTAGGATGGTTTCTCCAACCAGGGTTGTAAGTCTATGAGTATGGGTCAAAATTCTGACGGTTCTCAAACCTAGCATTGTTATAGACAGCATGGGCTTTCTCTTCACTAACCTGACCTTCCCAAAACGAGTTATTGGGTTCTACTCCACAACTAGACACTTGAGAGGCTCTAAACCTATCATCAGGTTTAACAAGAGACCTATGTTTAGGATGATTCAATTCCAAAGCTTCTAACCTTCTAGCCAAAGCAGAAAACTTAGCATCAGACCCGAAGCTTGTATCTACCACATTGGTGCTACTTCTATTGACCAAGAGTCTTTTGGGGGGTTCAACACAAGACTCCCACTGTTGAGATTTTCAGCGACAGCTCCTAAGAAGGTAAAAGCATCATCATCACTTTTACTAGTGAACTCACCAGCGCACATAGACTCAACCATGGCTTTGGTTGAATAGTCTAAACCATCATAAATAATCTCTATTAGTTTCATCTTATCAAATCCATGGTGAGGACACTGGGATAGGATATCATTGGATCTCTCTAAAAACCTATAAAAAGACTCTCCCTCTTGTTGCACACTAGCACTAATTTTCTGCCTAACAGACGCAGTTTTATGCTTAGGGTAGAATTTCATATAAAAAGCACCAATAAGTTCCTGACGTGTTTCAATGGATTCAGATG
The DNA here is from genome assembly GCF_003573695.1 of Papaver somniferum. Classification (NCBI taxonomy): domain Eukaryota; kingdom Viridiplantae; phylum Streptophyta; class Magnoliopsida; order Ranunculales; family Papaveraceae; genus Papaver; species Papaver somniferum. Next base: position 8,904,720 of record NW_020653081.1, read on the forward strand.
GTAGGTTGTTCAGCCAGGTCTTGGCTTTATCTCTCAAGGAAAAGGGAAACATCTTAAGTTTCAAGACTTCATCATTAAGGTATTTTATTCTAATTGTCCCACAAATTTCCTCAAAGTCTCTAATATGAAAATAAGGGTTCTCATCATCTTTTCCTAAGAATATAAGGATCATCTGCAGAATACTAGGTTTTATCTCGAAATTAGCCGTAATGGCTCGCAATTTAATGCACGAAGCTCGGGTGGACCTAGTTGGGAACATGTAATATTTCAAAGTTTCCATCGCTGGCACAACTGAAGTACTAGGGGAATTTTCCTCACGAAGGGACAGATTCTCAAAACTGAAGTTTCCAAAAACAGGGCTCTCAAAAGAAGAGTCTTCGAGCTCCCCGCTTTCGCAAGAAGAACTACTAGGTTTATCACTAATCAAACGACCTAGAGTGTTTCTTTTCCAATCCCGCTCTTTAATAACCTTGGGAATACACTAGAAAAACAAAAGAAAAAGAAAGAAATCCTAAAAGGAAGGGAAGTTCTATGTAAACACAAACAAGGCTGACTCCACCACAACAAACCTACTGATTTCTAGCAAACAAAAAGCATGATGGCTCCACTTAGATTGTTTCTATACCAACTTCTAATCCTTCGAAAGGGAATTCGTTACAATTTAAGCAAACCCCTCTGGAATCAATCCGAGTTTAAGTAAGTTGAATCGAGACGAGGGAAGATCAGTGGGGCTTTGATACCCAAGGCCTCACCGGCGCTACAAGGCGGCGTATTCAACTCGAAGAAACCATCATGAACTTTGAATCATGCTTAAAAGAGTAACCAATATTTTTCGAATGACTTTCCTATTAAGATCGTTACCCTGTAGGTCTCGTTCTAGTAAAATTTTAGGCTTAGGTTCGCGTTTGGTTTCGTTTTCCTAAGGCGGGCAAGAAGGGAACGGTGATGACATACGAACCCTTATCTTGTATGGACAGTCCTTGCCCTTTACTAGGAAATTAAAGAAGTCGTTTTCAATTCCTCATCATATATGCAAACGAAGGAATACAGTAACTCGCTGACAGGGGATTCACGAGTGTTTCGACAAACTTACCTCCCATACCAGACGGGGGATGAACCGCTGAAGTCGACTCGGGCCACGACTCCTATGTCATGTACGAACCCCAGGGGCCGAGGCGATATCGTAATCGCCGTCCTTCTCTGCAAAAAGTTGATATTTAAACTACCCTTCCGTAGGGTTTTAAAAAAAATAAAGTCCCAAAGTCCAGAGTCCAAAGTCCAAAAATAAAGTGCAAAAGAAAAAGATAATCTAAAAAAAATTGTCTCTCTCTCTCTTTTTTAATTAATTTTTATTCTCTTTTTCTTTCGCTCCTTTCGCTTTGCTTTTACTCCAAATATTTAAGTATTCACCAAAAGCTTTGGCAAATTTTTCTTTCGCCCCAAATTCCAAAATCTGTAAGGAAAAGACAAAAACCCAGAAACGTAAAGAAGAATCTAAAATCTCTAGCCTAAAGACAAGTCCGCGTCGGCGGCGCCAAAAATTGATGTGGTTTTCAATTGAGTTATAGTAAAAAGTTCGTTGAGACTTGTGAAAGAAAAAGATTTTATATTTAATGAAATTTAAAGACAAACAAAACTTAATTCAAGATTATTAGGAATAACCAAGACACTGATTCCGCTATCACACATGAATAAATTATGGCAAATAATCCTAAACTCTAATTATCTTTTAAGTCCCTCATTTCTTAATTCACAAATGATCAAACATATTCTCAAATATTAATTGTATTCCCCAAGCATAGACTATCAATTGATTAAACAAAGTATAATCTGAATCACAAGTAATTAAGAAAATTATGCAAATAATTTAAAACTCTGCAAAAGCAGTGATTGAGTGAATTATAAATTATAAATTAGAGAAAATAAAATAGTTACTGATTATTCATGCGTAAATATCTTCCTCATTGCCTTGGTTGAGGGAGATTTAGCTCATTATCATGTTGGAAACACGCTCAAAAGTTGATTTCATTGCTCAAATGGTGTTTACAAATGATGAAAAGGGAGAAATAATTCAAAACCAGGTTTGTAACGTTTATAATTGTTGCAACCAAAGAACGATACAGAGGATGTATCATTGTTACTGTAGCTCTAAGACTGTCGCTGAGCAGTCGCAAATACTGTAACAAAAACGACTGCTTCTGTGGGTCAATGTTCTTCGTGTTCTTCAATGACAGCAGCAGCAGCAGTTTTCTCTGGTGATCGTGTTTCGCCTCTGTGATGTTCCAAAGCCTTCCCAAACTCTCCGTAACCCTTACTGGCTCCCGTAGACCCTTTATATACCCAACAGTGACAAGAATCTTCGCTCATTACTCCGAAAAATCTTTCCATAGCTCGGCAGTAAATAAAAAATAATCTCGGACAATTTCTTTCCTTTCTCGCCTCTTCATGTGTCTGCAGCTGTATGATTCGTGCAAAATATTGCTGCACGTTTCTTTAGCATTCCAACTCGATCCAAACACAAGCAAAACACGTCTATCCTTGCTGTAATCCATGGTTATCTCCTCTGGTAACGTACTCTCTTGTGTAAGTTACAAAGATTATACGGTGCAAATAAACACATACAAACAGCCATACCAACTTTGTTTGGACAAATCCCGTTCATCCCGGTCGAAACCAGTGATTGAGTCTCACTGAAACTCCTCAAAAATCCAACAGAAAATAACGCAGTGAACTGCATTATTTTCCCGCCAAAACAAACTTCAAAGGAGGAAGGAGATGGGTTCCCTTATCCAACATCCAGGGTGCCGAATAAAACAGTGGGTGCTAAAGATGAATATGGGCTACACATATCCATGGGTGCCCCTTAGCAAAAGTTGGGGTCCGTATAGCAATTGTCCTCCGGGGGTGCTCCGAGCAACTTTTCGGGCCGCAATTTCCAACAATATTTATTTCCAAAAAATACCTACAAACACACAAAACACCACAATAAATACGAAATTTAGTACCAACAATACAGAAAATTGAGGACAACTTAGACACAAAAATGTGTCTATCACCTACATTGAGTGTGCAATACTGGAAGATTTGGGCTAAACAGTGTTGTGCTACTAATGATAATGTCATTAAGAAGACTGGTAGGTGGTTGCCTTAAATGTGTCGCCTACGTAGAAAGAATTCTGAGTCGCTAAGTCATATTACTTGGCACTGTAGGTTTGCAAAGAGAATTTGGGTTTGGGTTGCGCACATTTTTAATCTGCGGCCTAATGAAGGCTTGGTGGCTTCATATAAGGCTGCCAAAGGTCGAAGTAGGATGATTAAGGACATGTGGCTGGTTGCTAACTTGGCAATAGTCACAGAACTATGGAAGCTGAGAAATAAGGTTTATTTTGAAGATGTTGTAGTTCAGTGGAGTGGATTTAAAGGCCGAGTATATCAAGTTATTCGTGAAAATTCAATTAGGATAAAGGGCTATATGTATAACACTTTGGACGATTTGCGCATCTTGAACTGTTTCAGGGTGCAATATCGATCGTGTAAAATTTCGTTGCCTAAAGAAGTTACTTGGAATCCTCCTAATCAAGATGAAATAATGCTCTGTTGTGATGGAGCCTCTTTTGGAAATCCGGGTCAGGTTGGTGCCGGTGTTGTTTTTCGATATGCCAATGCAGCGGTGCTTGGTGCTCGTTCTGTTAGCCTTGGCTGGCAGACTAATTTTTATGCAGAAGTTTGTGCTATTATATATGGTGTGATGTTGGCCAAGAGGTGGAATGTTAGAAATATATGTGTTAAATCGGATTTGATGAATTGCATTCAAGCTTTTCAGAAGGGTGAATTACCTTGGCAGCTAAGGCAGAAATGGAGAATGGCAAAGGAGTTCTACAATAATATTCATTACATTCAGAAATATAGGGAAGTTAATTTTTCAGATGATGCTTTGGCCAAGCGAGCTTGTTTGCTGGCTGAAGATACTTTTGAGTTTTATGAGGGGAGGCCAGTTTTTCTACTTTCTGTAGAATGTCCGGGTGAGTTTTATTTCCGTTTTAAATAGGTTTTGTAGTAGCTGGACTCACGGCTAGTTACTATTTGGCCTAGACCCTGTATATTTTTTTTTTTTTTTTTTTAATATATTCATTGACCGAGTAAAAAAAATTATGTTCTTGGTAAAACTATTCACAAGGCTTGACTTTTGTATTGGTATGACTTTTATTAGTGAAACTGATTTTAAGTAATCATCTGAGATGGTATGATCGATTTGATGTTATTGGTATGACCAACTCTAGACATTGGCGATCCAATCCTATGAATAGGTGCAACCGATCACAAAAGGGGAATGGATCCTTGTAAGTAGTGCAACAAGTTTTTAGTAATCGGGGAACCGATCATATGGACATGTGCACCAAATACAAGTTAGATACCATATATATGTGGGAACCAATCCTAGTACCTAGTCAACCGAATTTTGGAAAGCTAGCTTGACTAATTCTAGTACCCATATGGAGGTAGAACCGAAACTTGTTTTGGTAGAACCATGAAACCCACGATTAATGATTGAGTGTTCTTGATCAATCACATAGTTCTTGGAAGTCAGATGAACCAATTCTAAACTTGTTTGGAAGTATGGTAAATCGATTCCAAGATTGTAAATATGAAAAAGGATTTACAAAGTAAAGATGATGACACACTTTGAACATGTGCAATAACGCTTATATTTTATTGTTAAAAGCTATTCCCTAAATAGCTAAAGGAAAATCTCGGATCGAAATAAATTGAGAATCTTTTAATTAAGGTTTTTAGTTTTATATGATTTTAATTTCCAGTAATTAAATGCATATCTTTAGAAAGTTAAAATGGATAATGTGCATTTACTAATTGAATATTTTCTACTGAGATTTTAGTCACTAATTGGATAGAGCATTTCCAGGAATTATGAAAACTGATTTGGTGTTTACTGCATATATTTGAGAATCTTTGGTTCTGGAAATTCCTTGGTGTCCAAACTTCCTTGGTCTATAAATATCAAAGTTTGCATATCGAGCAAACTAATCCTCAGAGCCAGCAAAACTTCCTAGTTGTGTTGTTACTGGTGGATCCGCCCATTCGGAGAGAAAAGTAACCTAATTAGGTGAAATCTCTTACGGACGCTCGGTTTAAAGACTCTTTGAGATTGGGAAGCTCTATTAGTATCGTTGGTGGGAAACTAAATAATTGCAGTTTATTATTAGTTTTCGATTGATTTGATTGACTAATGGTTGTTGACCTTTGATTGCACCTAGTTTGTTTATGCTTGAGAATCTTCTCTTCTGATATAAGATTCACTCAAACTAGATCGAAGTTTCGACGGGGATCTTTAGACTGTTTGTAGATCTAAATATGTCTTGTGATAATCCAACGTTAACAGACTCCGTTCTATGTGTGATTGATCACAAGAGATTCAAGTTGATTGTGTGCAGGTGTTTATTCAAGATCTAAGAAGATTTGAAGACAGAATACATTGAAGATATCTTGTTTTGGGTTCATAATCTTTGTTGTGCACAAAACTTGTTTCGGCTGGAAAAGGATCCAACTATAATCGGTTTTATCCTTGTGATAGATTTGACTGATTAGTTGAGTAGATCGACATCAATACAATTCTTTGTGATTCAAAGTATTGATCGCAAAATCTTGACAATTACTTTGGTAGTTGTTATTGAATAGATCTAAGGACCTGACAAAGGAGTTTATTGGGATAAACAGAAGATCCTTTTGTCAAACTCATATCACGTTGATTGAAAAGAGTTGTTATCGAACAGATTTGTTGTTCCTTTACTGTATGGAATACGAACTAAAGGAATTGTTCCAAGTGCGTGACTTATTACAAGTTGGAGGCGCAGGGATACAAACGGAACTAGGTGAACTAAAGGTTTAGTTGCTTGGTCTCAACTATACGCAGTTGGTTTAGATTTTGTATAACGGCTTAATCCTGAGAGTATTCAGTTCTGGACAAGGTCCCGGGGTTTTTCTGCATTTGCGGTTTCCTGGTTAACAAAATCTTGCTGTGTTTTTTTGCTTTTTTATTTCCGCAATTATAATTGTTTTATTATAATTAGAAGTAAAATACAAAAACGTTAATTCCTATTTACTTAATAGCAATCCTATTGTGTTTGGTTAAGTCCGAAACTTTTATCAATTAAACATACTTCGTTGTTGTATTGTCTCGATCTTGAACCCATAGTCAATCACACACAAGTTATCTTGTTGTCGTATTGTCTCGATCTCGTATCCATAGACGATCACACGAAGTGTGAACCTATTAGTTGTATTGTCTCAACTCAATCCATAGACAACTTTCATAGAAAGTACTAATAGGTGGAAAAGTTTTAGATTGAGGTATATTTGGGTACCACACCTCACAACTGTTTTAATGAAGCAAGTGATCTTTTGAAATATTACAGGGTTGATGATTCTAATGGTATTTTTAATAAATATTATATTATGTTCAAATTTATCTCTGCATACTCTATTATAAAATTCTTAAGTGAATTTCAAATGATTTTATCAAATTTTGGTAATAAAAGAGTAAAATGATTTTTGGACAAAAACATGGAGTCAATTCGAGATAAAGATCCAGACCATGAAAAACCAGTTTTCCAAAAGAAAGACCTAGATATAAAATAAGAATTGTTTCCCCACAAGTCTCGGTTTCCGATTGATAGTATTTCCTAAAACTAGTTATTTCCGGTTTTTGATATTTATTCTTCCTATAAAAGATAATCTCTTGCTATATGTACAAACATATTGGGGAAGATTAATCGAAACCGTAACTAGGGTTTTTCATATTTTTGCAAGTATGGGAAAGAGGAAATCAAGAGACGCGTCATCTGATGACCGAGTCAAATACAATGATATTGATAGGATCAGATTTCCTGACAGTATTGATGACAAGCATGAATTCACTCGTTTTGTTGACAGCTCATGCTTTAGGAAGTACGAAACCCTCAAGAGAATGAAATTTACTACTGAAAAGAATTTCGATCCAAAAGTCCAAGATAAGGATTATGTGAAGTTTGTTCAAGTTCGAAACTGGAGAAATATTTTTGATCTTGAAGAATATTCAGCTGATATGGTAAGAGTTTTCTATGCTAATATACACAATGTTGATCATAATAATCTTGCCTTTGTGACTCTTGTTGGTCGAGGAATCTACTATGTTGATCGTAAAAAAATTTCTAATGCCATTAAGTACAATGAGGAATATAATCACTTAATTACTGGAGTTGAAATTGAACACGATACCATTTCAACATGTCTCATTAAAAAAAAGGTTACCTGGGAAAATAGTAGATTACCAACAAAAGATATACCTTTTCATCTTAGGGTATTCAGTAAACTTTAATGATATGAAGAGCATTAATGTTGTGACTAATAAGAATATATGTCAAATGATTGGAGGACAAACCTACAATGAAGTTGTTAAAAGAATTTCACCAAATTCCAACAAAAAGTCTCTTCCAGTTCATCTTGAAAATCTTGGTAAACAACTTGACTATTTTCAGAAACAGCTGGGCTTTGTTGCTCGAAAAAATCCAGAAACTCTTAAAGGAATTCTAAAGATTGAACCAGAGTTTTGGAACCAAGAATCGAAAATTAAAGAACAACATCGAAAAATACTTCATCTCAAGGAATGTTCCTCCCAATAATTAATCAAAGAAAAATAGACGTTAGTTTTTGATTTCTTTCAATAAAGTCAATTTTTGAATAAAACTATATATTGTTTATAAATAAAATTATTAGTTTATAATTTTTCTTGTGATAGTTTTCGATTACATAGCCTGTGCTTGAATGCTTTATCTTATTGCTATGTATGTTTATGGGATGTTTGATTTCGGTTTTCTAACCTTGATATTCGATCTCATATGTGTGAACCCTTATTGTTTTGGTGACTTTTTGGTTTAGCGGGATTAAGTTCTAGCCCATGTTGGTAGGCTTTATCAAAGGATCATAAGGGGTTCCGATTGAAACAATATGTGAAAAATTCACAATATGTTGAATCGTCTTGGTTTAGAATAAAAGCATATGTGTTTCGGGGTTTTCAACTTTTGCTTTTCACTAGTTAAAAACCAGCTTTCAACCTTTCTCTGGTAAAGGTTGGTTGTTGTTGTTCTTTTTTCTTGCAATAGGATGACAACATGATGATATCCTCCTTGGAAGAATTGCGAACAATTGGAGAAGATGATACGGAACTTGAGGTAACGACTTTGTTAGTTAATCGTTTTCCTGTTTAAGAAAAGCCTGATTTTATTGCATATATTTATTGCTTTTGCTTAACAAAATTTCGGTAAATTGATGTTTATTCCAATATGTGTGTATGGATGTGTGTGTGTGATTCAATTGTTTCCGGTTAAGAAAAACTATTGTTATCTTTCTTTATTTTTTGGTATCAATTGTTTAGGCTTACGAAATATACGGTGCAATTGCGGTGCTTTAATGTCTATGATTATTTCAATTGCTTCCGGTTGAGATAAATAATTATGCAAGTTGATTTATTTGGTTTGTATGAATTGTTTATAGCTTAACAAAATAAAAGGTTTTCGGGATGAATTGTTTAGTCCAATTCGATTCCGGATAAGAGAAACTAAGTTAATTTTGATCTTAGTTAGACTTATCAAAGTGTAGGTTTCGGTTATTCAAGTCTAATCGAATACCTTAACAAGAAATCCTAGTTAACTAACCTAGTACTTGTCTTATTTAAAATGAAAGGTCTATGTTATTGATAAGAATAATTAGAACCTGATGAGAAAAATAGATTTAATTCTGATCTTTATTTTGGTCTTATCGAATAAGCGATTGTATTTGTGCAATCGGTTTAGCAAAGGAACTAAGGTGCTTAGTCGATTTTTTGGTTTGCTAAACTATTAGGGAAAATTGCTTCGGGAAATTGTTTCCTTGGTAACATATCAAAAAAAAAATTTACTTCGTAGTTTCGATTTTGATATTGGTTATCTAAAATGATGTGTGGAACCCTCGTTCTTAACTCTTATAGGTTTGCAAGTCTTTTGAGATTTGTAAGATCCTTTCGGTTTGTCATTTATTTGCTCGTACCTTTGTCATTTTGTGATAAAAAGGGGAGAAATATATGGACCAAACAAGTGATATTAGTATTGATTTGTATCGATTTGGTATTACTAAGGAAAGGACAATGGTGCTTAAACGTTTTATCTAATGAAAAGAGTAAAGCATAGACTAAGGGGGAGTAGCATATCATATTGATAAGGAAATAACAAAGACGTGCGGATTGAAAATCTACCTATCATACCTTTAGGGGGAGTATTAGCTTTGTTATTATAATGTCAACAATGACATTTATGGATTGAATGTATACAGGTTATTGTGATATTGAATATGGGAATCAAGAGTATGTGTAATGAATTCTTGTAATTTGTTTATCCATATGATTTAAGAGTTTTGTCACTAAAATTGACAAAGGGGGAGATTATTAGAGCATAGCTCGGATGAACCCACCAAGCGTTGGTATGTCAAGTTTGGTTGTCATATTTTAGTGAACCAAAACTCATTTAAAGAGTCGCTTGATTATATACTAGAGTCAAATTCGTATAGGTTAGATTGAAAGTATTAGGATACAACGACAACAATCATCATTCCACTTGAGGTTAGTGATATTTTACTTGAACTGTTTCGTTCCATAACATATCTTTCAAGTCGTGCATATTGAAAACATAACTGCGAAGCTATGAATGATTATACTCTACTTAGACGTAGTATTAAGGAATACAATACGAAGTATAACGCTTATGTTTTGAACTTCGTATATCAGACATCGACATAATCGTATGAATGCTATTGTGATTATGTGTATGGGTAAATGTGAAGATTTCATCCTAGAAAACAATGTTTTACATTCGTTTAAAGGAAGTAAATTCATAAACTTGTTTTGTGAATCGAAAGGGAAATAACTAGGCTTATTGGTATTTGTTATTCATTGCAAATCTTTGGATTACCAATATGTGTGATTAGTATAACCGCTCATGACTTGTTTATGTTCTTGGTAAAATGGCACTAAATCAATCAAAACCTCCTGATATTAATGATCAGACGCAACAACAACACTCTCGTGGACGTTTTATTCAACCTCCAAATTATTATCGGGGACGTTGAAAGTCTAGAATTCGCCAAGTTTATGCACCAAAATCTGGAAACGCTGGTTCTAATGAACAAATAAAACCATCTGAAGATTCAATTGGTCCTTGCGAACAAAAGGAAGGAAATCGATCATATACGTCAGTTCTTAAGAGAAGAACTCATGTTATGTCGAATATTGATGCGGATACCTTATCTCACCCTCTTGTCCGTACCAACCATGGTGATGTTATTGCATGAAACCTCCAACTTGTAGAGATTTTAGAGTCACTAGCATACTTGTAGGTATGTTTACATAGATAATTCTGACCGACATAACTGAACTTGGAAGTGTTAGGGAACTACGTTCGGATTTCTTGTTTGTTAGAGTGTTAAATAATGGATTTAATCATGTCGGTGATGCAAATGAGGATCATGGAGAAATGCATTATTAGAGTTGCTGATCAATCATTAGTGGTGACTACCCTATTTATATCATGTGAGGCACCGACCAAAAATTCTTTGTAGATGACTAAAAAATCTTTATTTTGAATGTGTGTCACCGTACGTTAATTCCGGGTAGAATGGTGAGCTACCCAACCTCCCACCAATTGAAGCACTACTCTTTGATCTCTTGAGTGCTAATTTTGTCAATCATGAGGGTGACGTCTATAGATGAAAGCCTCATTCTTGAAGTTTGATTTGTAGTTAGCACCATTCTATTTCTCGACAACAACGGGTCCATAGAAACACCATCATCATCAACAAGGGAGCGACATCAAAATCTACAAGGAAAGTTGAAAACGTTCAAGGTTTACAAGCAACGGAACAAGAAAAAAAGCAAATTTCAAATCCAAGTAAAGCAACATACAAAGAGAAGATTTTTATATATGTTGAAGACTTACATATAAGGAGCGGAATTTTATATCCAAGTAGAAGACTTATTTACAAGAGCAAAGAAAATAAAAAGGTGGGAATTATTGAAGTTTATGATTTCGATACGATACAAGTTGTGAAGAATCAAGCGGTAAAGTACTTATCCCACGGCCACGGTTTGTTTTATTTTCATTTTTTTTTTTGTATTTTATTTCTCTTACCATCAAAAAAGATGAAAAAAATGAAGAAAAAAAATGATGACGACAAGAGAAATTTTTGGTTCTTATTTATTTAATAAGCCGTGGGGAAGGAAAATTAATAAAGAAGTTTCAAGCGCCAAGTATTTTAAGGAAAAAGGTTACAAATTGTCAAGGATCTACAAAGTTCGAGAGTTTATCATCAATAGTTGAAGCCGAAGACCAAGAAGATAAAGACGAAGAGCGGAAGACGTTTCTATTGGATGCTGTAAGAGTGGTGTTATCATCATTTGCAATCGGATGTGAAGGTGAGTAAGTAATCTCATCCTCGATAATAATGGTTGATTTCCTTTCTTAGAGATCGTCAGAAAAATGGTTTTTCAAAATGTTAAAAGATGTGGGTTTTTTTATTATTTTTATTTAGGAAGTTGTCCTTCCCACCATTCAAAGTGTTGCAGGATTTCTCTCTTCATTCCTACCTGCACACGTGTGAGAACCATAAAAGTACGTCTTTTGAGTGCAATTTCATAAAACCCTTTTTGGTGAGGCAGAAGTCGAGGCGAAATGCTTATTGATCGCTCTCAAACACGCGTTCTCTCATTATGGTGTGGTTATTTCTCACTCAACATTTAAGAATAAGAATATGTTCTTTAGTATTTTTAACTTCTTATTACTAGCATGCAGAAACTCTATGTCCTCATTGCTCTTTGGATGCTTGGGACGCTGGAACGCTTTGAAGTTGTAAGTTTTAGTTTGATTTGCTCTAGGACTAGCAAAGTCTAGGTGTGGGGGAATTTTATAGGTGTAGAATACACTTTATTTACCATCTATTGTTTATGCTTTATCTGCTATGTTTTCTTGTAAATTATGTACTTTACGTTTGTTTTTGAGTTATTAGGTACTCTGGAGTCGCACGAAGAAAAAGAAGAAGAAATCATCTAATTTTAGCCAAAAGGACAGAATGGTCATTATCAATGCAAATACTATCTGGAGCCAAGTCAAGGTGAAGGGGCGACTCTATTTGGAGGAGTACTAATTACAGTCAAGCTAAAGGATAAAGGGCAACCCACTTAAGTGTTTAAGCTAGATGGGGATGTCATTGGCCGGCCCATAACAGTACCCAGATCCACCCCAATGATTATTACATAACCCTAAATCGAGAAACACTCTTCTTTCTCAATCATTTGCTACTGAAGTTTAGAAAGGAAAAATGAAGGAACAACTTAAATTCAAAGAAGAGCAGCGGATGCTGCTGTTAAAATTGAGAGAAGAAATTGAGGCTAGGGTTTGCTGTGGAGTTGAAATTAAGATAAAGATGATGTTATTTCTGTGAAACCAAAAAGAACTAGATTGGGTTTGAGCTCGATTTGAAAATTATAAGAAGAAATTGGTGTTACTTCCACCAGAAGAGGAAGATGAAACAAGGGTTTTATGGCCGGAAATGGATTGAAGGTTCAGAGTATTGATTCGAGAAACTGCAAGATAGAAGAAAGTGTTGTTGCTGTCGTGACTGAAATTAGGAGATGGGCTTGGCATAACAGGGAGGATTCTCATGGGTTGATGCGTGTTTGAGATGTAAAATAAGAGTAGTGTTGATGATGCTGTTGAATTGGTTTCTAATGAAAAATGGGACTGATCTGCAGTGAGTCAAGAAGAGATATTGATGATGTTGATGAAATGGTCTGAGGTTATGTATATGGACAAGAAGAGTTGTTGTCTGTGGTTGAAAGAAGGATGACAGACCATTGCCGTGAAGCTAGTTTAAGATCCAGATGGAGCTGTTGATTTGAATCGAGATGAGATGGGTGCAAGAACTGAGTAGCAGATGAAAGCTCTGTTGCAGGGAATGAATGAAATGTTGCTTGAATTGAGTATATGTATGTTAGGTCTTTACAGGGAGAAGAAATTGTCCTGAAATTGCCTTAGAGATGCTCTGAAAACAGTCGAAACTCGGCCAGTTTTCCATTCAGGCGAGACAACTCGTGAGTAAAACCAATAAGACGGATTCAGATCAGCTAACTCGGTGGCTGACTCTCAGACCTTGACCTGATGACTAACGACGACCGTTAGCTTGACAGTTAAGAGTAACGGCGCCGTGACGGAATATTCCCTATCCACGGGAGAATCTCAGTTTGCCGGTGGTGACTTTTCCGGTAGAATTTCGGTGATCCCGTGAACTTTTCAGGCGACCAAAATTATAGATTTTTGTGTGGATTCTTCTCATGGGTGTGGATACTTAGATTTGGAAGTTGGATGGAAACTTGGAAGATTTGGAGAATTGGACTTGAAATTGGAATTAGGCTTAAATTGGGAAAGTGGTGTTATTATGAGAAAGGGATTCTTTTCCTACAAGGATTGGAGAGCATTGAAGCCTATAAATAAAGGAGTTCTCTACAACTTTTTAGACAAATCTACTTTGGAGAAGGAGTTAAAGTGCACAAGGATTGGAGGAAGGAGCAACCAACATATTTTAAATAAGTTCTTCTTTCTTCTTTAATTATTATTATTATTGTGTGAACTCCAAACTATGAGTAGCTAATTTTCTTATTGATTGAGGATGAATTCCTAGTTCTTAACATGATTTGAGTTTTTGTTTTAAAATCTACCTTGAAGTTTTTCACATGATTATCGTTTGTTTTTACTAATAGGAATGTTTACACATTCATGGTTGTTTGATATATTATTTAGAGTGCACGCTGAATTGATTTGTTAACTCAACCTAAAGCTAGTAGAAGTTAGGGAATACGTAATCGTTCTCGACACTTTACAAAAGTAGAAAACACGAGACCTTGCAGAGGGATTCTGTGGAGCAATTGTGTGTGAAAACAACGCTAGAAAGTGGACCAAGCAAACCGAGTTTAACTACTAGTACTAAACCTAAATTCATAAATTTTAATGCGTTCTGGGAATTACATCTTGTAAGCGAACCTCAAGGTGGTTCTTTTGAATAGAATCTGATAACTAAGCGGACTTGTTACTCAGTGAAACAAGGAATTTTGGGGCTAGCTAAGCGAACCTGCTATCCTACGGTTGGTGATAATCTGTGACTAATAAAAAGGAGGAAAAGAACATAACTTGAATCATTGTTTTGCAACGAAGAACGATTCCTTGATCTAATCTCTCTTATTGATTTCAACTTAAACCTTTGATTACTTTGTTTACTTTTCTTTTTGCACTTCAAAACCAAAACCCCTTTTTGTGACAATTTTACAACTAAAAATCTCTTGCTCCTCGTGAGAAAAAACTTGACTACACTATATTACTTGTTAATTAGGTGGAAAAATATTAATTAATATTTTGTGGTTACGACATGCATCAAATTTTGGCGCCGCTTCCGGGGAGCAGCGGACGATTTTAATTGTTTTTATTTTTCTTTTTGCTTTATTCTTGCTATGTTAGATTCCATATCGTATCTAACTTAGTTTTTGTGAATCTTGTTTCAGGTATTTGGTGAAATCTTAAAGAGGGTAGACCGAGTCCAGTACGTCTTCGATCCGGCACTCAACTAAAGTACTTCATTAGTGAGGTTAACACTCCGCTTCCTCGTTCTACATCTAGTAAGTTCGCAGATTCGTACATAGAAGAAGAAGAAATGGGTGATCGTACAGTCAAGGACCTAGCTTCTCACAAGCTCGATACATAACAATGGTGTATCCAAACTAACTCAACCTTCGAGGTCAAGCCGGGGTTGATTAGAGAGTTACCAAATTTTCATGGCATGGTGAATGAAGATCCAAACAAACATCTTATGGACTTTTATACCATAGTCATGGCCATGCTTCCATCGGAGACTAATGTGGATGGAGCAATGTTGAAAGCTTTTCCGTTCTCTTTGGCAGGCAATGCTAAGGAATGGTTGTATTATTTTCCTTCCGTAAGTATCACAAAATGGAACGGGATGAAGAAAGTTTTCCTCGAGAGATATTTCCCTGCATCAAAAGCTACTCAAATTCTCAAGGAGATTTGTGGGATGAAGCAAAATGTGGGAGAGTCATTGTATGAATGTTGGGAGCGATACAAGAGATTAGTGGCAATATGTCCACACCATCAATTCAATGACATTATGATACTCCAATACTTGTACGAAGCTCTCCACCCAAGTGATAGATCTCTTCTTGACGCCGCGGGTGGTGGTGCACTAATGAACAAGACATTGACCCAAGCTAGAGAGTTGATTGAAAGTATGGCTGCAAACTCGCAACAATTTTACACAAGAGAAGAACCAACGGTTAGGCGAGTGCATGAAGTTAGTGATTCATCACCATACCTTGAACAAAGGATGGGGAGCATGGAAAGGGTAATGCAACGAATGGCCGCAGTAATTATTCTGGATGATGAGACCGAACAAGTAAATTTTTTGTTTCCAAATCAAAGTTCAAGGTACGATACATACTCAAATACTTACAATTCCGGTTGGAAGGATCATCCCAACTTTAATTATGTAAACAAGCAAGTGGCAGCTCCTAATCCATATTGCAACAAGGTGGATTCCAACAATCACGCTTTCAACCTCAACAACAATTCCAACCACAAGAATTCAAGGAGCAAGATTCTTCGAATGATGACAAGTTCAATGTGATAATGCAAAGCATGCAAGGTCTCACTTTTATGTTACAACAAAATTAACAAAAGACCGATTCGACAATCAAGGCTTTGGAACAAAAGACCGGTTCGGCAATCAAGGATTTACAAACTCAAATGGGACAATTGGCGACCGATATGAAATTAATGAAAGTTCAAGCATCCATAAAGCTTCCTTCACAACCGTTTGTGAAACCAATAGAGAATGTTAATGCGGTTACTTTAAGAAGTGGGAAACAAGTGGAGAGTCCAAGTCATCATGAAGAAGTTAGTGAAGAGGTAGTCAAAGACAAGGAGGAAGTCGCACCAAAGGAGAATTCAACACCAACCGACCAATCCAAGGAACCGGTTCCTACTTTCACTACTCCGCCTCTTTTTCCTAGTCGTTTTTCTAAATCCAAGAAAGAAGCTCAAGACAAGGCACTCATGGATATCTTCAAGAAGATCGAAATCAACATCCCATTCATCGAGGCCATCAAGAAAATGCCAAGGTATGCTAATTTCATGAAGGAATTATGCACAAAGAAGGATAGGTTGCTTGATAACGAAATTACTAAAGTTGGCGAGAGGGCGTCGGCTATGCTATTGAAGAAGATGCCTACAAAGTGCACAGATCCCGGTGGTTTCACGGTGCCAATTACTATTGGTACGAAAAGGTTTGAACATGCTTTACTCGACTTGGGAGCTTCCATTAGTGTCATGTCGGCAGATATATATGACTCCTTGAATCTTGGACCTTTGAAAGAGACAAGAGTTATTATCCAATTAGCAAACAAGTCTAACATATATCCAAAGGGACTTGTAGAAGACGTGCTAGTGCAAGTGAATGAGATAATTTTTCCGGTTGATTTATTCGTGGTGGATATGGACAACAATGAGATCCGGTCATTTACTTCTTTACTTCTTGGGAGGCCATTTATGAAGACCGCAAAGACGAAGATTGACGTTGACAAGGGTACACTCACTATGGAATTCGACAAGGAGATAATACACTTTAACATATTTGAAGCCATGCACTACCCAAGTGATGTGCATTCCGTTTATTCCATTGATGTGGTTAGTTCATTAGCGTAACAAATGGTGGAATTGAGTCAAGAGGACGAACTTGATGTGGTGTTGCAAAAGAGCATTGAATTGGACGTCCACGACTTGTCTAACTTGGATGTTGAAATCTCTAAGAAATTGGTGGAGATGTGTGGTGCCTTGGCGACATTGCAAGAAGCTAAAAAGGGTAATGTTTCATATATTTCTTTACCCGTGAATGATGAAATACTTGTACCATCTATTGTGAAGGCGCCTAAACTAGAGTTGAAGCCACTTCCGGACCATTTGAAATATGTTTTCTTGGGAGATGGAGATGAGCTTCCGGTAATTATTGCAAAGAACCTTACACCGATACAAGAAGATCGTTTGCTTAGAGTCTTGAAAGAGCACAAAACGACCATTGGGTGGACAATTGCGGATATCAAAGGCATTAGTCCATCCATGTGCATGCATAGGATTCTAATGGAAGAGAACGTGAAGCCGGAACATGATGCTCAGCGTAGGCTTAATCCTCCCATGATGGAGGTTGTGAATAAATAGATACTCAAATTGCTAAGTGTGGGGGTAATCTACCCAATTTCCGATAGCAAGTGGGTTAGTCCGGTACAAGTGGTACCAAAGAAGTTCGGTGTTACGGTTGTTCGAAATCAAGATGATGAACTTGTTCCTACAAGAGTTCAAACGGTTGGAGAGTATGCATTGATTATAAAAAGCTTAATTTCGCAACCCGAAAGGATCACTTTCCTTTCATTGATCAAATGTTGGAGCGGTTAGCGGGGCATTCTCATTATTGTTTCTTGGACGGTTATTCGGGATACAACCAAATTGTTATTGCACCGGAGGATCAAGATAAGACCACCTTTACTTGTCCATTCCGAACGTTTGCATATAGACGGATGGCGTTTGGACTTTGCAATGCACCGGCTACTTTCCAAAGATGCATGGTAAGTATATTCTCGGTCCACGTGAAGCGCATCATCGAGGTATTTATGGATGATTTCAGTGTTTATGGAAATTCTTTTGATAGTTGTTTATACAACCTTGAACTAGTTCTTAAACGATGCATAGACACAAACCTTGTCCTTAATTGGGAGAAATGTCACTTTATAGTAAACCATGGCATAATACTTGGTCACATCGTATCCTCTTGAGGGCTCGAAGTGGACAAGTCAAAGATAAATTTAAGAAGGAACTTACAGTATCCCACTTCGGTGAGGGAAATCCGTTCATTTCTTGGCCATGCAGGTTTCTATAGGCGGTTTATCAAGGATTTATCCAAAATCTCCATGCCGATGTGCAAGTTACTATAAAAGGAGGTACCTTTCGACTTCAACACGGAATGCAAGGATGCCTTTGACAAATTGAAGGTAATGTTGACAAGTGCGCCAATTATCAAATCACCGGATTGGAACCTTCCATTTGAATTAATGTGTGATGCTAGTGATTATACGGTTGGAGCCGTTTTGGGTCAAAGAGTGGACAAGTTGTCCCATGTTATCTATTATGCATCTAGGACCCTCAATGATGCACAAATCAACTATTCTACCATGGAGAAAGAGTTATTGGCTATAGTTTTTGCATTAGAAAAATTTCGATCATACTTGGTGGGCACAAAGGTTATTGTGTATTCCGATCATGCTGCACTAAAACACTTAATAAAGAAGAAAGAAGCTAAGCCAAGACTAATATGGTGGATCCTATTGCTACAAGAGTTCGACATAGAAATTCGAGACAAGAGAGGTGTGGAGAATACCGTTGCGGATCATCTTAATAGAGTTGTTATGTCTCAAGAAGAACTTCCATTACAAGACCGCTTTCTGGACGAAAAAATTTTCTCCTTGGAAGAATCAACACCTTGGTATGTGGATATAGTGAATTACTTGGTGACAAGAAAGGTACCTAGTGCAATGTCCACCTTCCAAAAGATGAAACTTAAGAAGATAGCCAAGAAATACATGTGGGATGAACCATGATCGAATAAAAAGAAGGTGCGTATCTAACTCCGAATTTCAATCTATTCTCTCATTTTGTCACACTCTTGCTTGTGGTGGCCATCTTGGTTCCAAACGTACCGCTCTCAAAGTTCTCGAGAGTGGCTTTTATTGGCCCACCTTGTTTGAAGATTCATATCTTTTTTGTAAATCGTGTGATAGATGTCAACAAACGGTCAATCTAGGTGCTCGAAATCAAATGCCACTCACACCAATTATCGCCGTTGAGATTTTTGATGTGTGGGGTATCGGTTTTATGGGCCCTTTTGTCAATTCGAATGAAAAATTTTATATACTTCTTGTTGTGGATTATGTTTCGAAATGGGTGGAAGCTAGAGCCACCAAAACTAATGATTCTCAAGTTATTTGTGATTTTTTAAGAGAAAACATATTAACTAGGAACGACACACCAATAGTGGTGATAAGCGATGGAGGCTCACATTTCAAGAAGTCTTTCCACGCTCTCCTCAAGAAGTACAACATAACACACAAGATTGGTACGCCTTACCATCCACAAACTAGTGGACAAGCGGAAATTTCAAACCGTGTGATCAAGTCCATTGAATACAAAAAGGAAAGATTGGAGCTTTAAGCTCAATGATGCACTTTGGGCGTATATAACGGCGTACAAGACACCGATTGGTATATCGCCATATCGGTTGGTTTTTGGCAAAGCTTGTCATCTTCCGGTTGAACTTGAACATAAGGCTTATTAGGAGATAAAGAAATGCAACATGGATTATGATGAAGCGGGGAAGCAAAGAAAGCTACAACTAAATGAGTTAGAGGAGATACGTAATGATGCTTACATGAGTGCCCGTATTTACAAGGAAAATACCAAGCTTTTTCATGACAAGATGATTTCTCGGAAAAGTTTTGTTGTGGGGAAAAAAGTTCTTTTATTTAATACTCGTTTACGTTTATTTTCGGGTAAGATTAAGTCCCGTTAGGTGGGACCATTTATTGTTACTAATATTTATGATTATGGTGCAGTTGAAATTGTTAGCGACAAAACAAGAGAACCTTTAAAAGTCAACGGCCATAGGTTGAAGCCATATTATGAAAACTTTCCAACAGAGCATGTGGACGTGATTGGACTTCGAGATGTGCTCTCTCTGGAGGAGTAATGTGAAGCAAGAGCTAAGTCGAGCCGTCGACTTTAAAACAAGCGCTAAATGGGAGGCAACCCATAGGTTTTGTATTTCTTATCCTTTTTTTTTTAATTTTTTATTTATTTTTCTTGTTCCATATCATGTTAGGATTTCCCACCTTGACTTTGCTAGGAGGATTCAATTACATTGAGGACAATGTAAGGTTTAAGTGTGGGGGAGTGGTTAAGCATTTATTTAAAAAAAAAAATTGCATGAAACCTCCAACTTGTAGAGATTTTAGAGTCACTAGCATACTTCTAGGTATATTTACATAGAGAATTTTGACCGACATAACTGAACTTGCAAGTGTTAGGGAACTACGTTCGGATTTCTTGTTTGTTAGAGTGTTAAATAATGGATTTAATCATGCCGGTGATGCAAATGAGGAGCATGGAGAAATGCATTATTAGAGTTGTTGATCAATCATTAGTGGAGACTACCCTATTTATATCATGAGAGGCATCAACCAGATTTCTTTATAAATAACTAAAGAGCTTTCTTTTGAGTGTGTGTCACCGTACATTAATTCCGGGTAGAATGGTGAGCTACCCAACCTCCCACCAATAGAAGCACTACTCTTTGATCTCTTGAGTGCTAATTTTGTCAATCATGAGTAAGGATGAACGGGAACCGAACCGGACCAGCGGACCGTCCCGGAATCGGTGGAACCGTACCTGTTTTTATACCGAACCGAGGAAGGGATACAGTACCGGTCCAAAAATAGGAACCGGGTCTAAGCAGGTACAGGTACACAGTCCTGCCCTGGTCCCGTACCGTCCCGGACCGACTGTACACATTCAATTTACTCGTCAGGTCAGCTGTAATGAAGATACAGAGGAAAAAAAGAACCAGCGTGTCCTAACTTGACATGGTGATTTGTGCACATTCAATTAACCACCAGACCAACCCTAGTATTCCTTTGTTTTGATTCTTGCAAACAATACCACCTGCTTCTTTAAGGCAAAAATTACTAAGCATGACTTTATTTCCTCCGAATTAAATAAGTGAATACTTTCGGATAATCTGAAGGTAGATGGAGTAGGATATATCTGTAAGATGGAAAGTTGTGTTCACCGGTCCAAAAGAAGATGTTGTTTTACAATAAGAGTATTTTTAGTGCTGGACTGCAGTAGGATGTATGGATAACTATCAAAGGATTGAAGATTACCTAGCTCGTCACGAATCCTGATGTTTGTGCTTAACTAAGTTTATCGTTTCTTGGTTTTATTAGTTCATCATACTCTGCCAAGAAAATAAGTACAAAGATTGTTTCAGTTACATCCTATCTAAACAGACTATACTCACATTCATGTTATGGTTGCGTTGCAAACAAATGTATTATGCTGACAACAAAATTAGCCATTATGTTTAGCTAATCTGTGTCTGCAGTACTGTAACTTTCTATTGTTGTGCATTCACCTTAGTCCCGATTGGTACCGGAACCGTACCTGGTACCGTACGTGTCCCGAATGGTACCGGAACCGAGGTACAAGGTACAGGTACCGGTCCAAAATTTTGGAACCGAGACTAGGGAGGTACAGGTACTCGGTCTCGCCAAGAACCGAACCGAACCGTACGGTGTGCACCCTTAATCATGAGGGTGACGTTTATATATGAAAGTTCATTCTTGAAGTTTGATTTGCAGTTAGCACCATTCTCTCTCTCGACAACAACGGGTCCATAGAAACACCACCATCATCAACAAGGGAGCGACATCAAAATCTACAAGGAAAGTTGAAAACGTTCAAGGTTTACAAGCAACGAAACAAGAAAAAGAGCAAATTTCAAATCCAAGTAAAGCAACATACAAAGAGCATATTTTTATATATGTTGAAGACTTACATATAAGGAGCGGAATTTTATATCCAAGTAGAAGACTTATTTACAAGAGCAAAGAAAAGAAAAAAGTGGGAATTATTGAAGTTTATGATTTCGAGACGATACAAGTTGTGAAGAATCAATCGGTAAGGTAATTTTTCCACGGCCACGGTTTGTTTTATTTTCACTTTATTTTGTATTTTATTTCTCTTATCATCAAAAAAAAATGAAAAAAATGAAAAAAAAATATGATGACGACAAGAGAAATTTTTGGTTCTTATTTATTTAATAAGACGTGGGGAAGGAAAATTTATAAAGAAGTTTCAAGCGACAAGGATTTTAAGGAAAAAGGTTTCAAATTGTCAAGGATCTACAAAGTTCGAGAGTTTATCATCAATAGTTGAAGCCGAAGCCGAAGACAAAGAAGATAAAGACGAGGAGCGGAAGACGTTTCTATTGGATATTGTGAAAGTGGTGTTATCATCATTGGCAATCGGATGTGAAGGTGAGTAAGTAATCTCATCCTCGATAATAATGGTTGATTTCCTTTCTTAGAGATCGTCAGAAAAATGGCTTTTCAAAATTTTAAAAGATGTGTTTTTTTTTATTTTATTTTATTTCGGAAGTTGTCCTTCCCACCATTCAACGTGTTGCAGGATTTCTCTCTTCATTCCTACCTGCACACATGTGAGAACGATAAAATTACGTCTTTTGAGTGCAATTTCATAAAACCTTTTTTGGTGAGGCAGAAGTCGAGGCGAAATGCTTATTGATCGCTTTCAAACACGCGTTCTGTCATTATGGTGTGGTTATTTCTCACTCAACATTTAAGAATGAGAATATGTTCTTTAGTATTTCTAACTTCTTCTTACTAAGATGCAGAAACTCTATGTCCTCATTGCTCTTTGGATGCTTGGGACGCTAGAACGCTTTGAAGTTCTAAGTTTTAGTTTGATTTTCTCGAGGACTAGCAAAGTCTAAGTGTGGGGGAATTTGATAGGTGTAGAGTACACCTTATTTACCATCTATTGTTTATGCTTTCTCTGCTATGTTTTCTTGTAAATTATATACTTTACGTTTGTTTTTGAGTTATTAGGTACTCTGGATTCGCACGAAGAAAAAGAAGAAGAAATCACCCAATTTCAGCCAAAAGGACAGAATGACCATTATCAATGCAAATACTATCTGGAGCCCAGTCAAGGTTAAGGGGCGACTCTATTTGGAGGAGTACTAATTACTGTCAAGCTAAAGGATAAAGGGAAACTAACTTAAGTGTTTAAGCTAGCTGGGGATGTCATTGGACGGCCCATAACAGTACCCAGATCCACCCCAATGATTATTACTTAACCCTAAATCGAGAAACACTTTTCTTTCTCAATCATTTGCTACTGAAGTTGAGAAAGGAAAAATGGAGGCACATCTTAAATTCAGAGAAGAGCAATGGATGTTGCTGTTAAAATTGAGAGAAGAAATTGAGGCTAGGGTTTGCTGTGGAGTTGAAATTAAGATAAAGAGATGTTGTTTATGTGAAACCAAGAAGAACTAGATTGTCTTTGAGCTCGATTTGAAAATTAGAAGAAGAAATTGGTGTTAGTGCCACCATAAGAGGAAGATGAAACAAGGGTTTTATGGCCGGAAATGGATTGTAGGTTCAGAGTATTGATTCGAGAAACTGCAAGATAAAAGAAAGTGATGTTGTTGTCATGACTGAATTTAGGAGATGGGTTTGGCAGAACAAGGAGGATTCTCATGGGTTGATGCGTGTTTGAGATGTAAAACAAGAGTTGTGTTGATGATGCTGTTGAATTGGTTTCTAATGAAAAATGGGACTGAGCTGCAGTGAGTCAAGAAGAGATATTGATGATGTTGATAAAATGGTCTGAGGTTGTGTATATGGACAAGAAGAGCTGTTGTCTGTGGTTGAAAGAAGAATGACATACCATTGTCGTGAAGCTAGTTTAAGATCCAGATGGAGCTGTTGATTTGAATCGAGATGAGATGGGTGCAAGAACTGAGTAGCAGATGAAAGCTCTGTTGCAGGGAATGAATGAAATGTTGCTTGAATTGAGTAGATGTATGTTAGGTATTTACATGGAGAAGAAATTGGCCTGAGAGATTATCTAAAAACAGTCGAAAATCGACCAGTTTTCCATACAGGCAAGTCAACTCGTGAGTAAGACCAGTAAGACGGATTCAGATCAGATAACTCTCAGACCTTGACGTGATGACTAACGACGACCGTTAGCTTGACAGTTAAAAGTAATGGCGCCGTAAAGAAATATTCCCTATCCGGGGGAGAATCTCAGTTTGCCGGCGGTGACTTTTCCGGTAGAATTCCGGTGATCCCGTGAACTTTTCAGGCGGTCAAAAATATAGGTTTTTGTGTGGATACTTCTCATGGGTGTGGATACTTAGATTTGGAAGTTGGATGGAAACTTGGAAGATTTGGAGAATTGGACTTGAAATTGGAATTAGGCTCAAATTGGGAAAGTGGTGTTATTATGAGAAAGGGATTCTTTTCCTACAAGGATTGGATAGCATTGAAGCCTATAAATAAAGGAGTTCTCTACAACTTTTTAGACACATCTACTTTGGAGAAGGAGTTAAAGTGCACAAGGATTGGAGGAAGGAGCAACCAACATCTTTTAAATAAGTTCTTCTTTCTTCTTTACTTATTATTATTATTATTGTGTGAACTCCAAACTATGAGTAGCTAATTTTCTTATTGATTGAGGATGAATTCCTATTTCTTAACATGATTTGAGTTTTTGTTTTAAAATCTACCTTGAAGCTTTTCACAAGATTATCGTTTGTTTTTACTAATAGGAATGTTTATACATTCATGGTTGTTTGATAGTTTATTTAGAGTTCACTCTGAATTGATTTGTTAACTCAACCTAAAGCTAGTAAAAGTTAGGGAATACGTAATCGTTCTCGACACTTTACACAAGTAGAAAACACGAGACCTTGCAGAGGGATTCTGTGGAGCAATTGTGTGTGAAAACAATGCTAGAAAGTGGACCAAGCGAACCGAGTTTAACTACTAGTACTAAACCTAAATTCAAAAATCTTAATGCGTTCGGGGAATTACATCTTGTAAGCGAACCTCAAGGTGGTTCTTTTGAATAGAATCTGATAACTAAGCGGACCTGTTACTCAGTGAAACAAGGAATTTTGGGTTTAGCTAAGCGAACCTGTTATCCTACGGTTGGTGATAATCTGTGACTAATAAAAAGGTGGAAAAGAACATAACTTGAATCATTATTTTGCAACGAAGAACGATTCCTTGATCTAATCTCTCTTATTGATTTCAACTTAAACTTTTGATTACCTTGTTTACTTTTCTTTTTGCACTTCAAAACCAAAACCCCTTTTTGTGACAATTTTACAACTAAAAATCTCTTGCTCCTCGTGGGTATGAATTTGACTACACTATATTACTTGTTAATTAGGTGGAAAAATATTAATTAATTTGTTGTGGTTACGACACGCATCAGTGATTGATCACAAGAGATTCAAGTTGATTGTGTGCAGGTGTTTATTTAAGATCTAAGAATATTTGAAGACAAAGAAGACATTGAAGATATCTTGTTTGGGGTTCATAATCTTTGGTGTGCATAAAACTTGATTCGGCTGGAAAAGGATCCAACTATAATCGGTTTTAACCTTGTGATAGGTTTGATTGATTAGTTGAGTAGATCGACATCAATATAATTCTTTTTGATTCAAAGTATTGATTGCAAAATCTTGACAATTACTTTGGTAGTTTTTATTGGATAAATCTAAGGACCTGGCAAAGGATTTTATTGGGATAAACGGAAGAGCCTTTTGTCAAACTCATATCACGTTGATTGAAAATAGTTGTTACCGAACAGATTTGTTGTTTCGTTATTGTTTGGAATACGAACCAAAGGAACTGTTCCAAGTGCGTGACTTATTGCAAGTTGGAGGCGCAGGGATACAGACGGAACTAGGTGAACTATATGTTTAGTAGTCTGGTCTCAACTATACGAAGTTGGTTTATATTTTGTATATCGACTTAATCCTGAGAGTATTCAATTCTGGACAAGGTCCCAGGGTTTTTCTGCATTTGCGGTTTCCTCGTTAACAAAATCTTGTTGTGTTTTTTTACTTTTCCATTTCCGCAATTATAATTGTTTTATTGTAATTAGAAGTAAAATACACAAACGTTAATTCCTATTTACTTGATAGCAATCCTATTGTGTTTGGTTAAGTCTGAACCTTTTATCAAGTAAACATACTTCGTTGTTGTATTGTCTCGATCTTGAATCCATAGTCAATCACACAAGTTATCTTGTTGTCGTATTGTCTCGATCTCGTATCCATAGACGATCACACGAAGTGTGAACCGATTAGTTGTATTGTCTCGACTCAGTCCATAGACAATCACTTTCGGAGAAAGGACTTATAGGTGGAAAAGTTTTAGATTGAGGTATATTTGGGTACCCTCGTCTTTTCAACCACGACCTCTCCCATGAACCATGCTTGAAGGATCGATACCCAAATTATGAATACCAAATAGTGTAGGATGTTAATACCGGAAATGAATTGAACAAACACTTCGATAAACTTCACAACTGAAAGTGGTTTTATTTAATTTATGAAGTAATGCCCAATACATAAAAGAACTCAGCCTTTATAAAGGCTTACAGATTCGATTTCCAGACCTAAGAAAACATAGCAAGATCATTAAAAATATATAAACCAATAAAAAGAAAATCTAAACATAATAAAGATAATATGATATTATGCCACAACTGTCGGCATATTTTTTTATTTCCAAACAGGAATATCTTAAAGTAATCGAACTCAGACCAAGTTTCCATAAATGTTTAACGATTACAATTTCAGCGCTCCCTTTCCTCAAGGTAGGATTCAACCAGGTCTTGTGCATTACGTTATTACGAAAATACAAATAGAAGATCTCTGCAACAGATACAATAGCAACTTACCCAAAACAGGATAGTTGATTATATAAGCTTACAAGTATGGATATTTAACATTAGCCATTTAAGCTTGTCGATACAATAAATTGTAAGTATTTTTAGAATTTTTATTTTTTACATAATCTAAGTTGTTATATCTTCTAATTAAAGAACACTAACAAAGTAAGTTTGCGTTTGTGTTTTTGTAGAAGAAAGTCGTGAAAGCGCACTTGTTAGAGCATTGTTCGGTCGAACTAACATGCGTTTCTATATCAAGCATGTTTGTCAATGTTAGTGATCAAAAACTATAAGTCTTGATTTCTAGTCTATTATAGCTAAGTCTCGGACTAGGATAGAAAGTGTAGTTGAGCTCAAGAACTCCATGGCGATCATCATACAAGACGAAGAACTACTCAAGGAACTCGTGGAACTTCATCCACTAAAAGGTATGTGGAGACTTGAACTTATCTATCACTCAAAAGTCTATCTACTCTATCTCCTATCTTGAGAAAAAAGTCGTTTTGCTATATAGACTTTGGTTATACACATTTGCTATTTCGGGCCGAGTTTATCTCGCTTATCTATTTCTCCAAATATGTGTTGATAAGCTTTCGCATTGGCCAAGTTAATCTTTACCTACTGACGAAAGTCGTGTTAAGTTTCAATCACTTGAAAATGGCTTTGACGAAAAATGGTTTGTGAATAACAACTATATAACGTCCTCTAAGAATGTTTCAATGATTGAAGTGAAAGTTTAGAATATATAACCAATGTTGGATATAATCATTCTGTGGTAACACATATATGTATAAGTCCTTATTCCTTGAAACAAAGTATGCGTACTTTGTTGATCAGGAAAACCGGAACAGAGTCAACAAACCCAGTCCACGTACCCAGTCCGTGAACTTTTGGAGGTTCTCTTCCGAGAAAAGATGCTGGAGTTTGTAAACATTTTACAAACTTATTCCGGGTACTTAAGTCTGCGTACCTAGTCCGCGTACTTAGGTTGGTTATTTATAAAAACGATTATTCGTGAACTTATACTTATATAAACTAAGGAATTCAAGTTTGCAAACCGTGGCTATAAAGTTCATGAATCGATTCGAGTGAATCAAATCGTTTTTGCTTCGATTGTGTCTTGTATACTTGTATAAGATCTAAGAAATTGAACAACTCTCTAACTAGTTCATTTGAGTCATTTGAATTAGTTATGGTAAAGAAGAATATGGTTGATATGAAAGTGATCATATGGCTAACCATTTGGTTAACTATTGTTGAACCAACAAATGTACATGTTTGGGTACGGTTACAAAAACCTAAAATCGTGCATTTCATCTGTGTGTAACAAGCTAAGTTTTCGATCTAACGGTTGAAAGATATTAGCTTGAATCTAATCAGGTTTTCATCTAACAGTGAATATTCAATGCTTTGTTACTAAGCTAACATTGATTGCAAACCCTGATTTGAAAGACTATATAAGGGAGAACTCTAGCAACTGGGAAACCTAATCCCCACACCTCTTGTGTGATACTAGTTGTATTATCTAGAGTCGATTCTCCTTTAACCTTAGGTTTCTATCGAGACCATGTAGGTTAACAACTTTAAGACTTGATTGGGATTGTGAAGCCAGACCGATACTACTTTCTTGTAGTTGTGTGATCTGATCTTGCTGTTTCTATCGTATTGCGTACAATCTTAATGATTGGATTGAGATTGATATCCCCGATAGGAGAGATATAAAATTAACCGTCTCATCGTTTGTGATTCCACAATATCTTCTTTCGCCGCGTCTGTTAAGATTATTGTGATGTGATTGATAATACTGAGCTGTTCTTCGGAAATATAAGTCTGGTTTATGAATTGGTTCATGTTCACCTTGATTTATCAAAAGACAAAAAAAAACTCATAGGTATTTCCGTGGGAGACAGATTTATCTATTACCGTATACTTTTCTATGTGATACAGATTTGTTTATTAAAGTCTTCGACTTTGGGTCGTAGCAACTCTTAGTTGTGGGTGAGATCATCTAAGGGAATCAAGTGTGTAGTATCCTGTTGGGATCAGAGAAGTAAGGAGCACAATGTACCTTATATCAGTTTGAGATTGATTGGGGTTCAACTACAGTCTATACCGAAGTTATTTTGTAGTAGGCTAGTGTCTGTAGCGGCTTAATACAGTGTGTATTCAATCTGGACTAGGTCCCGGGGTTTTTCTGCATTTACGGTTTCCTCGTTAACAAAACTTCTGGTGTGTATAAATGATTATTTCTCAGTCCATGTTAGGTCTAGCATATCATGAATGTTAAATGGATGCAGTTATATGGTTGAATGAAATTCTTCAGGGAAGGAGCTGTGTTTAGGGTTAAATAATCAAACTAAATTCATTCCATCATCACCAACAACAAGCAGACAAAATGTTTGTATAAATGCATGAATCAATTGTTAGAGCATTGCTCGGTCAAACTCACAATTGTTGCTATCTCAAGCTTGTTGTCAAATTTAGTTGTCAAAACTATATCTTGATTTCTAGTCTACAATTAGTTAAGTCTCGGACTAGGATAGAAATGTAATTGAGAAATATCGGATCAGGACAGTCATTATTGCATTCTACCGTTTGGAGACGAAGATCAACCGAAGATTTTGGAGAACTTCATTAAAAAAAGGTAAGTGAAGACTGAACCACCTATTTCTCAAGTTATATTCACTTTTTTATCCTTGAGACGTTCACGTAACTATTTAGACTATCATGCATATACAAGAATTTCGAGTCAAGTTTATCTTGGTAAGTAGTTCTCGAAATATAATGACTAAGCTTAATGAACATTTGTTCATACTTGATGAATTTCAGTTAAGGACAATTTATTGTTCGGAATCAAGATATCATGATTCAAGTTTTATCATTCGAAAATAGCCCGGAACAATGATATGTGTCATTGATGTTATTCAGGAATTTTTAGAATCGATTTAGAGAGAAATATAGAATTATCATGGATTCAGATACAAGAAAGTGTTATCAATCTTACAAACTGGGAAAACTGTTATAAGTCTAAACCCGTATTACATGTACTCATACACTTAGCAGAGTAGCTATATGTCGACTTGCAGATTCTTGGTATGCATATACTTATGCACATCCTGTAAGAAATCTATTTAACTCGTGAATCGGATTGGTACGCATACTCGTATGCAAACCGAAAAGGAACTGTGGTCACAAAACCGGTTTGGTATCCATACGGTACACGTACCAGAAAAGTTATGTGTTCCGAAAATCGGTTGTGTATCCATATCGGTACACGTACCAAAATAGTTATGTGGACTCCGGAACCGGTCATCATCTTAAGGTATCATTACCGGTACGCATACCTAAATGGTTATGTGGATTCTGGGACGTATTTTAGCTTAATAGTTTACAAACCGGTACACGTACATACTGTGACTGTCCTGACTCATGAACGACTATGGTATTTGTACTTTGTACACCTACTAACCATGTCGATTATTTTCAAGTGCGATAAAATTATTTCTACGACATAATTAGCATTTGATCAATTCTCTAAAAACACTAGACTTATTTGATGACATGATTGTGACTCAAGGTTAATGTTTTAAGTGTTCATGAAAATGAATATTAAACTTATAAGTTCAAATCAGCTAGTTTCGGCTAACCACATTGAACATAGTCTTTATACACGGTTCGGTTACGGTTTCACCTAACCAGAGTGTATATCTTGTTTATGTGAATCAGATTCAAAGATTCATCTAACAAGGGATATTGTTTGCTTTGTTCCAAAGCTATGTTAGCTTAAACCTAAAGCAACTTATGCTTTGAATGTCTATAAAAGGAGAACTTCAAGCAACTGGGATCTTTGAATCCCGACACTACTTTTTGGTGTGTCCTAGTTATAACTAGAGTCGTCCTCTTCCTAACTCTTTTAGGTTTTAGTGACTACAAAGACTTCACAGGTATTCGTGAAGCCAGGTCCAGTTATCTTTTCTTGATAACTCGAGTATCCTAATCTTGATCGATTGTTGAGCTGCTAACTTGATCAAGATAGATAAAAATCATCAAAGTTTTCTTCATCTCAAACTTTATTGATTTCACAAGTTTTATACTTGTGAGATTAATAATAATCTAGGCTGCACTTCGGGTTGCATAAGTCCAGATTTTGAGATTAGCTAGTCTCTGTCTATTGCTATCGATTTCCATCACCTTTGATCAATTTTTTTTATTGTAAAGGAAATCACATATAGGCTTAACCTATGGGAGGCAGATTAGTTTAAAATCTTCAATTGAGTTGAAGCAACTCTTAGTTGGTGTGACGTCACCTAAGGGAATCAATTGTGCGGATTCCTGCTAGGATTCAATAGGAGTAAGGAGCATGACTATACCATAATCAGTGGGAGACTCGATTAGGGATCAAGAACATTCTAATACGAAGTTAATTGGTAGTAGGCTAGTGTCTGTAGCGGCTTAATACAGTTTGGTGTTCAATCTGGACTAGGTCCCGGGGTTTTTCTACATTTGTGGTTTCCCCGTTAACAAAACTTCTGGTGTATGTGTTATTTCTTTTCCCACATTATATTGTTTATCTTAATAATTGAAATATCACCGATTGTGCGTTAATCAATCACAGTAGATAAAGCCGACCTTGTTTTGTTGGATACGACTTGATTGATTCTTGGATATTAGTCTTTGATACCGTCCAAGTTATCTATTTATAATTAGGTTCACAGACTTGGTTCTGTAAACGTTCTAATTGCGAGATAAAGAGAGATATAAATTTAAACATTATTCATTGATTGATTTTAACTCTCGTAGTTTTGTTGAGTTTGTCCATACAGATTTCCTAAGAAAAAGTTTGTGGTGTATTTTTTAAAAGACAAGGTGTTTTGGGGTAAAAACTGGTTCTGCTGGTTTTGGTAAATTTGGGTGTGCCGCCGAGAAACAAATCTAAACCCTAAACAAATGCACTGCACGTGGGTACTTTAGATTCGAGAGATCAATCTGTACAATCCTGGCCTAAACCAAGAAATGGACATTCCAGTCTTGCTTCAGTTACAAAGTGAAGAAGAGGGGTTGATCTTAGGGAGGGAAGCGAAGAAGGTGTTGAGATCAGAATGTTGAATTATGGAGGTGTGGCTATTTTATGACTTGTATCAGAATATGGAACTAGCTTGCAGAATGTGAACTATCAGTTCTTGGTGTTTTCTGGATACTTGTGTTGATAACACTTGTTTTTTGTTGAAATAGGTCTAAATCATATTTATACATGATTGAGCACCCCTGATCTCGTAGGAAGTGGGGACAGTTAAGTAGTGGAGAAGTGGAGTTGTGTAAAAAGTGGTGACCATCACGTTTCCATCATGAGGGAGGACTTTTCAGCCTTACACCCACTACTCTCTTACTGCTTATTAACCATCCGCCCTTTTCTTACACTTTCTCGTAATGGGCGCGTTGCACGCCGCACGCCGTAAACCGCCAGACCAGTACCCCAGTGAGCATACTCCATTTTGTGACATGTTTGACGTCTCGAGTATTTTCGTGGAAAATATGCAGCAGGTTACTGAGTGGGTCTTGTGTGCAAGACCTAGTTATCTGACCAATCACGCACAAGCTAAGTGGCGGGTAGTCATGTGTGACGAGTCAAGTCATGAGACTTTCCGCAAATAATAGCATGTGGCGCTATTAGGTTAAATAACTAAATTATTTGTGAAGTCGATACCCTTACAATATCGTATGTATTCGATGCATGTAAAGCATCGCTTTTAAGCAAGCAACTCAA
This sequence comes from Papaver somniferum, assembly GCF_003573695.1. NCBI lineage: Eukaryota > Viridiplantae > Streptophyta > Magnoliopsida > Ranunculales > Papaveraceae > Papaver > Papaver somniferum. The sequence continues at coordinate 8,937,219 of NW_020653081.1, forward strand.
AATAATCGATGCATGTAAATCATCGTTGTATAAAGACTGTCTTGGTTGGTCGCAGAACCCAATGTCTTAAAAAGAGCATGACCGGCCATTTTCAGGAAGCTGCTGGGAGCCATTTATATACGCCAAGGGTAGGCCGGTCGGTCCTTATAAGAGAGTGATGACTAGCGACTATGGTGACATCTCATTGGTCGCCTGAGATTTAATCTAGGCCGGTACATTCGGCCGGAAGTTAATGGCTGCCTTAAAATTCATGTAAGAGACGCGACCAGCCCCTTTTGGAAGATCGTTCGGGAGCCGTATTGGAGGCCATGGGTTGGCCAATCATGGCTTATGGAAGGGGAGTGGACTTCGATCATGGCCACATATCGTAGGCTATGAAAAATAGGAGTTAGGACGGCCAATTCATATGGAGAAGTTGGGCGACCGAGATGATTTACGACAGTTAATGGCTTCCGTTGATTTAATTTAGGTTTTAAAAACCGTGTGGCCAACCTATTTTAGGGCCAACGTTTTTGGTGTTGGCACCGTGTTGGGAGTTACTCGATCAGCCAGTACAATATCTAGGCCGTTGGGGAACGTGTTTGCTCCTTGCACGTTGATGAGGGTCGAATCTAGGCCGGTCAATTCGTCTGGCAAAGTTGGGCGGTCGAGATCGTTTTGCGGCACTGATGTAATGCCGCTTAATAGAAATTAGGGTTTTGTAACTCGCGTGGACAACTGTTTTGGTAAACGTTTAGTGGCTCCACTTGCAAGTTGGAAGGATGTCGATCGACCTGGGCATTAGCAGGCCCGCCGGTGTACAGAATGGCGCTTGTCCGACCATGTTAAGAGGCGGCTAGGCTTGATAAATCGAGTGGCTAAATCGTACGGCCGTGATCGGTTTTTGAGACTGAAATGGGAAGTCTAGATTAGATTCCTTAAGGAATTAGGCGCATCGACCAACCAACTTCCAACTTTATTTATAAGTGCCTGTGGCGGGTTTAAAGCGATTTGATTGGTCGATGGGAAAGGGGGCCGAAAAGCAGCAACATGGAGCGTGGCCGGCCGGCCAAAGGCGGTGCCTGTTGAGGCGAATTGGCTGGCCAAGTGGAGCGGCCATGCTTCCTTGATGCATGTTCCTACTTGCCGTGGATCCTCTTTTACTTCTCGTTTTATGATTTTTGGTAGGACTTTGCTCCTACTAGTCCATGGCGGATTAATTTCCTAGCTTACCTAGGTTTGGTCTCGACCAATACGGTTCGAGATATTGCACAGAGCGCAAAAAACCTAATTTTTGCAAATTAATTAGGCCAAAATTTGAATCTTGTGAGCTATTACAAAATTGAACAAATTTGATAAGTTTTATGCGTCGACACAAAATTCTTTATTTTCAGAGAGCAGTTAGCGCGTCTTCTGACTGAGTACTTTTATGCATACCTTAATCTTGATACTTTGGGAAATTCATGCCACTCAGCTGCGATTGAACACTAATTGTCATTTCGTATCAATATTAAGAGTTCGGCTGGGGAACATAGCATATGATAAATAATCGGCAGGCTCCGGCATTATTGAGTAATGCAGCTAGGAGCTTAAATACTCATTAGGCTCTATACTAGCGAACAATTCATCTAGGAGCTTGAGTTTTAATATAATATGAAGAGAGACATAGGCACTCATCAGATTCTGATATATTCACCAAATTCCCTGCGGAATATAGATATATCAAGGTCTACTACTTCTGATGCCGGGTCAGGTAGACAGACTTTTACAATTTTCTCCTTAAGCTAAAAACCACCATCAACATTAAGTCCCATGCTTAGCACGTAACAGTGACATTGTTGCAGGGTACTAGTAGATGGTGACAGACGAAAAATAAAATTGAAAATACGAAGCAGGTTGAATATTACCAGGGCAATCCAAATCAACCTTCAGCAGCGGGATCGCGCGGCCAGTGGCTTTCGTAATAGCATGTTGCTAGCTCAACTATGGGGTATGAGTGCGGTGCACCCAGCCATCTATTTCCGTTTATGGAGAAAGAAGGAATCATTCTTCTTTTCAAACTCTAGAAACTCCGTTCGTATGAAAAGGGGGTATCGACCCTCTTATGTTTTTGTTGCTCGTCCGGCTCCGTGCTTTCTTCTGCAGCGGTCGGATCCTCTTCGTCACTGTCAGCATATCGGTCATAAGCGTGCCAATCGTCATCGACAAGGTAAGTTCATCTTGTCTTCGTATTTTAGCTGTGAGTGTAATATCCATGAGTAGTTGATCAAACTTGGACATTTAGCTCGGTGTGGATGACTTTCTTTGTTAGCGGCGGTAGAACGAGCGTCAACGACAATAAATCAATCTTCAATAGTTATAATCAGCAGCAAAGAGAGCCAGGAGAACTCAAGGTAGGTGTTCTTTTCTATTTTTCGCATGTATCCACCCAACAGTACCATCGATCTTCTCCAGAATGTGTAATAAGGTTCTGACTCCAGAAGAATGAGTATCTAACCTCTCCAGTGGATTTCAAAATTTATCAAACTCCATTGCACTCCTGGGATGGATGGATGAAATATATTCTCAGCAATGATCATGTCAGGGCTAATCTTGGAGAGAGTAATTGCGTTGTTGATCCGTCCTTGACTTTAAGTTATTTGGTGCCTGGACTGCTGAGCCGCAATTAAAATGTTCCTTAGACTCCTGAGCATTGACCGGAATGAAATTGTATTTATTCTGGCTCTTTAGCTTACATGTTTATTCTTTCCCTTATGATTTCAATGATAATATGTTGTGGATGCTTGTACGGTCAATATCTTCCGGAGCCGTTGGGTGAAGTAGACGAGCTGAGAGGCGTTCCGTCACCGACGTGCTGCTATCAAGTATTCAAGGACTTCGTTACAAATGACATTCTTTGAACCATCTTCTGAATCTTGGACTGTTGTATGGAATGGGATGCGATGAGCAGTCCCAAGTTACACTTCTGTCTGGTCACTAGAATAGATCCGATGGCGTGGCCGTATATGTGAATATATCTCTGCGGTGTACTTTTGGAGGGAAAGTAATCCTCACTAAAATTTGCGGCGCTCTGGTTGTCTATCTTCTATGAGCTGGAAATATTTTTGACGGTGAGGAGATTTTTTGCAAGTCTTCAATCCCCCAAGTATGATTCACGTGATTCTTCGTATGCAGTTGTGCTTCATGCAACAGTCAATGCGAATTTTCTTGTTTGTTGAAGAATCTCGGAATATTCATAGGAACTATAGTTATGTTTTACTGTTGATCATCAGGCGAGTCCCTTGATAACAATCCTGCAGCTCAGGGGCATTGTATCTGGCTTTGCTCAGGGGTGATACAGCCATGAGTATCTCTGGGTCTTCTTTTGGGATCTTTGATGCATGTGTACCGCTTCATGTTGAGAAATTACTGCGGATCGTAAAGCTTTGACAGTGATGATGCTAATATCAGAAATAACCTGGTTGAGGGACATGAAGGAATCTCGTGCTGGCATTCCCCAGGTGTAATTATCCTGAGCTTAATTTCTCCTGAAAGACGTACTTCCATTGCATTTGCTGGTAAGGTGGTTGACGAATTGATGAAAGTGGCAATCTTTTGGATCGTCATTTGTTAATCAATGGGCGGGAGTCGCACTTGATAAACCTGTACTGTATCCAAACTTCTGGCAGCCCATGCACCCCTTCCATAGGAAATTGAAAATAAACCTCGAATCTGACTTTGTCAGCGATGCAGATTCTGAGTAGGTGATGTGGCAGACCTGATACGGTTGGTCTGTGGATTTCTGAGGCATTGAAGCGGCTTCGGTTTCTGGAGAGGACATTGAAGCGGCTTCTGGAGGAACGTTGAAGCGGCTTCTGGAGTGAACGTTGAAGCAAAGCGGCTTATGGAGTGAACGTTGAAGCAGAATCTGGAGCGAACGTTGAAGCGGCTCCTGGAGAGAATGCCGAAGTGGATGCTGGAGAGAACTCCAGTGAGGGCGTCATTAACCCTTGACTTCGAAAAACGAGTTGATACGTGTTGATGGTGGTTTTTAGCTTAGGGTTAAAATCGTAAAACTTTAGTCAAACAGTGACATCACTCTGAAAAGAAACAAAACTTGAGTAATAATGTCTCCACTAAGTGCATTTATTGAGCCCTTCAATAGGTCTGTGAGAAATTTACCAGGGCACCTTTTTTTATGAAAATTAAGGTTTCAACATGCCAAACCCTAATTCCCACGTCACTGTGCCAAAGGCATGCCATGGAAGCCACATCTCCGCGCCAAGGCATGCCAACCATGCCAGCCGCACCACGGTTCCAATGGCATACCATGCCAGCCACATCTCCGAGCCAAGGCATGCCCACCATGCCAGCCGCACCACAGTGCCAATGGCATACCATGCCATCCACATCTCCGCGCCAAGGCATCCAACCATGCCAGCCGCACCACGGTGCCAATAGCATACCATGCCAGCCACATCTCCGCGCCAAGACATGCCCACCATGCCAGCCACATCACAATGCCAATGGCATACCATGCCAGCCAAATCTCCGCGCCAAGGCATGCCCACCATGCCAGCCGCACCACAGTGCCAATGGCATACCATGCCAGCCACATCTCCGCGCCAAGGAATGCCAACCATGTCAGCCGCACCACGATGCCAATGGGATACCATGCCAGCCACATCTACGCGCCAAGGCATGCCAACCATGCCAGCCGCACCACGGTCCCAATGGCATGCCATGCCAGCCACATCTCCGCGCCAAGGCATGCCAGCCATGCCATGCCAGTCACATCTCCGCGCCAATTCATTCCCACCATGCCAGCCGCACCACAGTGCCAATGGCATACCATGCCAGCCACATCTCCGCGCCAAGGCATGCCAACCATGCCAGCCACACCACGGTGCCAATGACATACCATGCCAGCCACATCTACGCGCCAAGGCATGCCAGCCGCACCAAGGTGCCAATGGCATGCCATCCAGCCACATCTCCGCACCAAGGCATGCCCACCATGCCAGCCGCACCATAGTGTCAATGGCATACCATGTCAGCCACATCTCCGCGCATGCCGGCCCTACCGCATGCCGCTGGCTTCCAAACGAAGGGTTGCAGCAATCAACGGCTACCCTTCCATATGAGATGCAGATCTCAACCGTCCAAATTCGCCACCGAACGCATGGCAACTTCCGTCCCAAGGCCAAATGTCACGGTTTTTGCCAAAACCCTAATTTTGGCCGCGCCTAAAATATGCCAAAGCCTAGTGGCCCTACCACATGCCGCTGGTTTCCAAACGAAGGGTTGCAACAATTAACAGCTACCCTTCCATCTGAGATGCAGATCTCAGCCGTCCAAGTTCGACACCTAACGCATGGCAACTTCCGTCCCAAGGCCAAACATCACGGTTTTGCCAAAAACCCTAATTTTGGACGCGCCTAAAATATACCAAAGCCATACAGGCCCTAGCTGGCTGCTAAACGAAGGGTTGCAACAATCAACGGCTACCCTTCCATCTGAGATGCGAATCTCAGCCGTCCAAGTTCGCCACCTAACGCATGGAAACTTCCGGCCCAAGGGAAAACATCACTGTGTTTGCCAAAACCCTAATTTTGGTCGCGCCTAAAATATGCCAAAGCCATGCTGGCCCTACCACATGCCGCTGGCTGCCAAACAAAGGGTTGCAACAATCAACGGTTACCCTTGCATCTGAGATGCAGATCTCAGCCGTCCACGTTCTCCACCTAACGCATGGAAACTACAAAACATCTCGGTTTTTCCAAAACCCTAATTTTGGCCACGCCTAAAATATGCCAAAGCCATGCCGTCCCTAGCTGGATGCCAAACGAAGGGTTGCAACAATCAACGGCTACCCTTCCATATGAGATGCAGATCTCAACCGTCCAAATTCGCCACCGAACGCATGGCAACTTCAGTCCCAAGGCCAAACATCACGGTTTTTGCCAAAACCCTAATTTTGGCCGCGCCTAAAATATGCAAAAGCCTAGCTGGCCCTACCACATGCCGCAGGTTGCCAAACGAAGGGTTGCAACAACTACCCTTCCATCTGATATGCAGATCTCAGCCGTCCAAGTTCGCCACCTAACGCATGGAAACTTCCGGCCCAAGGCCAAACATCACGGTTTTGCCAAAACCCTAATTTTGGCCGCGCCTAAAATATGCCAAAGCCATGTCGGCCCTACCACATGCCGCTGGCTGCCAAACGAAGGGTTGCAATAATCAACGGCTACTCTTCCATCTGAGATGCAAATCTCATCCGTCCAAGTTCGCCACCTAACGCATGGAAACTTCCATCCCAAGGACAAACATCACGGTTTTTGCAATAACCCTAATTTTGGTCGCGCCTAAAATATGCCAAAGCCATGCCGGTCCTACCACATGCCGCGGGCTGCCAAACGAAGGGTTGCAACAATCAACGGCTACCCTTCCATCTGAGATGCATATCTCCGCCGTCCAAGTTTTCCAACTAACGTATGGAAACTTCCGGCCCAAGGCCAAACATCACGGTTTTGCCAAAAACCTAATTTTGGTCGCGCCTGAAATATGCCAAAGCCATGCCGGCCCTACCACATGTCGTTAGCTGCCAAATGAAGGGTTCCAACAATCAACGGCTACGCTTCCATCTGAGATGCAGATCTCAGTCGTCCAAGTTCGCCACCTAACGCATGGAAACTTCCGGCCCAAGGCCAAACATCACGGTTTTGCCAAAACCCTAATTTTGGCCGCGCCTAAAATATGCCAAAGCCATGCCGGCCAAACCACATGCCGCTGGCTGCCAAACAAAGGGTTGCAACAATCAATGGTTACCCTTCCATCTGAGATGCAGATCTCAGCCGTCTAAGTTCGCCACCTAACGCATGGAAACTTCCGGCTCAAGGCCAAACATCACGGTTTTTCCAAAACCCTAATTTTGGTCGCGCCTAAAATATGCCAAAGCCATACCGGCCCTACCACATGACGCTGACTGCCAAAAGAAGGGTTGCAACAATCAATGGCCACCCTTCCTTCTGAGATGCAAATCTCAGCCGTACAAGCTTGCCACTGAACGCATGGAAACTTTTGGCCAATGCCAAGCCCTAATTTTGGCCGCGCCTAAACTACGCCAAAATCCTAGCTCGGCCACGCCTAAACCATGCCACTGGGTGAAAAAGAAGGGTTGCAACAATCAACGACCACCCTTCCTCCTGAGATACGAATCTCAGCCGTACAAACTTGGCACCAAACGATTTTTGGAAATCTCTTGGTCGCGGTGCCAATTCCTGGCCACGACGCCAAAACCCTAATTTGGCCGTGCCAAGAGCATGCAAGCGCTGCAACCATGTCGCTGGTTGCCACACGAAGGGTTGCAACAATCTACGGCTACCCTTCCTCCTGAGATGCAGATCTCATCCGTGTACAAAGCTGCCAACAAGCGACTCGTGGGAATGTCTTGGTTGCGATGCAAACTCTCTGGTCACGACACCAACCTGGATACGATGCCTATTCTTTGGTCACGACACCAACTTGGATACAAATTCCAAATTCTTTGGCCACGCCACACGTAGCAACATGATACACGTTTTCAACGAAAACACTCGAGACATCAAAACATGTCACAAACTAGGGGATGCTCATCAGGGTATTGGTCTGGCGGTTTACAGCGTGCGTCGTACACTACGCCCGTTACAGGAAAGTGTCATAAGGGTGAGGCGGTTAGTAAATACAAAAATTAATGGTGAAACGTTTCTTTCATTATGGAAACATCAATTCCAGGCGTTACCCGTTACCATTTTCTTCCATTTACTCAACCGTTTCCACTTCTTACGAGACCAGGGTACGTTTCGTTGCGACTTGTATAAATAGGTATCACCTATTTCCACCAAAGACAAGGTTTTGGTCAGGAGAATACAACACTCAGAAATCACTTGTTAGCTTTCCCATCTGATAGCTTTCCACTTTCTGATACAAGGCGTCAAACAACTACTCTTCCCGAATCAACTATTTTGGTCTCACTCTCTTCGCTTCCCTCCCTAGACCAACCCTTCTTCTTCACTTTGTGACCGAAGCAAGTCTGGAACGGCAATTTCTTGGTTAGGCCGGATTTTTACAGATTGATCTCTCGAATCAAAGTACTCCCTTGCAGTACATTGTTTAGGGTTTAGACTCGTTTCTCACCCACACACTCGAAATTACCAAAATCAGCAGAAACTGTTTTCACCCTCAAACAATTGGCGACCACAGTGGGAGATTAATCTCTCGGTTACGATATCAATTTCCAATTATCGATTTCATTCTTCAACCCATATATCAAGGTGGTAGAAGCAAACGATCCGCTCAGGGATTAACGACTCAGTTACCAGGCGGCCCAGTTACCAGTTATCACACGACAAAGAGTGACTGGGGACTTCTAAGATGATAGAATCAAACGATCCGTTCGAGGATCAAAGGCTCCGTCACCAAACGACTCAGTTATCAATTATCACACGACGGGGAATGACTGGGGACTTTTCGCGAGCAACACGACGTCGCCAATAAAACGCGGACTTATGCCCTGGGATCCATTTTGTTGGGGGGGGGGGACCCTAAAAGCAAGTAAGTCTTGTCAGGCAAAATACATAACCAATTACTTTAGGTTTCCGCGTTGAAACCAAACACCATGTTATTCCCAAATTTCATCTTATACTTTCCACTGTCATACAACATTCATGGTTCCATGACTCTCCTGGAATTTCTGTGCTACTTACAGTCATAATAAAAACAACATTATTCTAAAATAATTCATCCCAAAGAATAATCCAAAACCCTCATAGGAAACAATTATCTATCAACCCAAAAATCCAGAAAACCCAACCATAAACTAGGCGTTTTGTTTGCCTTTCAAAAACAAAAAAACCTAAGCAAAAGAAGTTCAGAAGACCGAAGTACATTCAAGGGAAGACATTCATCAATGGCTTTCTCTTCCTAGAGAAATTCTCCTTCGTGATTTGGAGAGCCGCCCGTTTCAGCTTCAACTTTTTGGACAACCTTTGAATTTCCGCTTCCTGTTGTTTGATCACCCGCGGAAGGGCCTTCGATCGCCTCGGCCTGCAACTTTTGGATCTTGGTAAAACCCTCAACAAACCAGGGAGCATAGAACTTGTAGTCTACGCACATGTCGCTCCGCTTCAACGTCCTCAAGCAGCGGATCCGCTTCAACATCCTCCAGCAGCGGCTACGCTTCAACGTCATCCATCAACGGCTACGCTTCAATGTTCTCTCTCGTTTCACTTCAACGTCCTCCAGCGGAGACTCCATTTCAACGTTCGCTCCAGGATCCGAAGCCGAAGCTTCACCGTTTTCTCCATAAGTTTCAACGTCCTCTCCAAGATCCGAAGCCACTTCAGCGCCTCATTCCTTCCAAAGATCGTGCTCGTGGCCGCCGCTCTCCCTTTCAAGGATCATGATCGCATCCAGCCAATTTTCGTAGTCATGGCCACCTTTTGATTCATCCCGCCAAAGCTCGTGGTCATGGACAGTTTTCTCGCTTACGCATCCAACCAATCCCTTTACTTCCAGGGACGCCCATATAATTCCAGCCAACCTACTTTGTTCCCACGACAATGTAGTCTCTTCTGATCACATCTGCTTCCAAGAACTGTTGTCGCTCATTTGTAAATACCAGCCAGAGCTTCACCATAGCAAAAATCACTACAAAGGTGGAAACATGTAAACCACACTTAGGTACTGAAGATATACACGGAATTCCTTCACTGTCAAAGCTCAGAAGATACGGTCAACCAAAAGGTCATAGTCACGACGAGGTCATTTACTCTTCAAGGGTGTAGCGTCAGAATATCATCATCTCTCTGTCTAGAAGACGCCTACAATAATTTACGAGGCCGCGGTGGATCCCAAGCCTGCTCAGAGGAAACAACTTCAGAAACTAAAGAAAAGTGCGACTGGGGACTGCTCATCGCAATCCATGCCGATGACCGTCAAAGACTCATGAGATAACTCCGAAGACGCGGCTGAAATATTTTCTTGAAGAAACAGAGAGAGCCACGATAAACAACATAACTCTCTCATTTCTACCTCTTCGCTATCCAGAATATTTTGTCCATGTGACATTCTGGGCATCCCAACGTCACATCCAGAAGAGTATAATAAGCTTGTATCAAATCTCGTGGACGGGAATTCAAGGATATGCAATGAAAGAAGGCTACACATGGGGGATACCAGCATGGGACGCTTTCACTCCGCTCAACCAAGTTATTTTTGATTTCAACATCATCACTGTCGAAGTTTTACGAGCCACGGTAATTTCTCAACATGAAGCCGTACATGTGCATCGAAGACTCCAAAAGCACGCCACAAAGGTACATTCACATATTCGGCCAAGCCATCGGATCTAACAGAAGTATAATTGGGGACTGCTCACCACATCCCATTACACACGACAGTCCAAGATTCGGAAGATAGTTCGAAGGATGTCGCTTGGAAACAAGTCCTTGAAGACTTGATAGCAGCACATCGGCAACGAAACATCTCCCAACTCATTTATTTCCTCCAGTGGCTCCGGAATATTTCGACCATACAAGCATCCACAACATATTATCATCGCGATCAGAAGTTCCAGGCACTGAACAACCTAAAATCAAGGATGGGCCGACAACGCAACCACATCCATCCGTCCCAAGAATGCAATAGAATTTGGTAAATTTTGGAATCCACTGGAGAGACACTGCAGAAGAAAGCACGGATCCGGACGAGCAACAGAAAATAGAAGAGGGTCAATACCTCTTTTCATGCGGATGGAGTTTTTGGAATTTCCACAGAATAAAGTTTCCTTCTTGCTACATGAACGGTAATAGATAACTGGGCGCGACTATGCTACCTCGGGCCCGCAACACCCCTCTTGGATTCTTCCTGAGTTTCACTGTCGGGCCGTTTTTACTTCCTAAACGAGCTCAAAACCTAAATATTCCCACGCGGGAAGTTAAGAAATTATTTTCTGATTAGAATGGAGGGGCGGACCGTCGAAATCCGAATACGTACGAGAATTATACAACGATTCTAGTAAAGGGCGCTAATTAGGGTTTCAGCATACCAAACCCTAATTTAGACAAAGTTGCCAGCCGCCCTCACCACCGTTTGGTAGTCGAAGTTCCAGCGTCATCACCACCGTTTGGTGGCCGAAGTTCTAGCGCCGGTAGATTTCATCTCTTCCAGCGCTAACAGCTTGCGTCCTTCCAGCGCCGACATCTTGCATATTTTCCAGCGCTAACAGCTTGCGTTCTTCCAGCGCCGACAGCTTTCATCCTTTTCCAGCGCCAACAACCTACGCCTTTCCAGCGCCAGCAGCTTGCACCCTTCCAGCGCAACTTCTCCGCCCATAGCCGATTGCACCGAAAGCTCCGCATCCCAGGATGACCAACGCTAACGGCTACATTCCAAGCCAACCAATGCTAGCGGCTCCATTTCACGCCAAGTCTATGCTAGCGGCTCCATTCCAAGACGCACCAATACTAGCGGCCCCGTTCCAAGCCGACCAATTCTAATGGCTATGTTCCAAGACAATCCAATGCTAACGGCTCCATTCCAAGCCCAACAAGCCACTTCGCGCCAAATATATGCTAACGGCTCCGTTCCGCGTTCTCAAGCCTAGCCCAGATGACACACAACCATTCCAGGCCGATGCCAAGAGTCTGCATCTCAACCAGCTATCGCCTCTACCACTTCGCGACCTAACCCGCAGCACCACGAGCAGAATTTACGCAAAGCCGCCAAATACCAGAATCACAGATTCTCCTTACTTCCCGAAAAAGGTTAGACGGATCTTCCTGACCATCTTTCATGACTGGACGTTTCGATTCTATCCTTGTCTGTCACCATCTTATGCTTACCGCGCAACAATGCCCCTGTTCTGAGTTAAGCATGGGACTTAATGTTGATGGTGGTTTTTAGCTTAGGGTTAAAATCGTAAAACCTTAATCAAACAGCGACGCACTCTGAAAAGAAATAAAACTTGAGTAATAATGTCTCCACTAAGCGCATTCATTGAGCCCTTCAATACGTCTGTGAGAAATTTACCAGGGTACCTTTTCTTATGCTAATTAGGGTTTCGACATGCCAAACCCTAATTCCCACGTCACTGTGCCAAAGGCATGCCATGCCAGCCACATCTTCGCGCCAAGGCATGCCAACCAAGACAGCCGCACCACTGTGCCAAAGGCATACCATGCCAGCCACATCTCCGCGCCAAGGCATGCCAACCATGCCAGCCGCACCACGGTGCCAATGGCATACCATGCCATCCACATCTCCGCGCCAAGGCATGCCAACCATTTCAGCCGCACCACATTGCCAATGGCATACCATGCCAGCCACATCTCCGCGCCAAGGCATGCCAACCATGCCAGCCACATCTCCGCGCCAAGGCATGCCCACCATGCCAACCGCACCACAGTGCCAATGGCATACCATGCCAGACACATCTCCGTGCCAAGGCATGCCCACCATGTCAGCCGCACCACAGTTCCAGCGGCATGCCATGCCAACCACATCTACGCGCCAAGGCATGACAACCATGCCAGCCACACCACGGTGCCAATGGCATGCCATGCCAGCCACATCTCCGAGCCAAGGCATGCCCACCATGCCAGCCGCACCACAGTGCCAATGGCATGCCATGCCAGCCACATCTTCGCGCCAAGGCATGCCCACCATGCCAGACGCACCACAGTGCCAATGGCATACCATGCCAGCCACATCTCCACGCCAAGGCATGCCAACCATGCCAGCCGCACCACAGTGCCAATGGCATGCCATGCCAGCAACATCTACGTGCCAAGGAATGGCAACCATGTCAGCCGCACAACGGTGCCAATGACATGCCATTCCAGTCACATATCCGTGCTAAGGCATGACCACCATGCCAGCCGCACCACAGTGCCAATGGCATACCATGCCAGCCACGTCTCCGCGCCAAAGCTATCCCGGCCCAACCACATGCCGCTGGCTGCCAAACGAATGGTTGCAACAATTAACAGCTACCCTTCCATCTGAGATGCAGATCTCAGCCGTCCAAGTTCGCCACCTAACGCATGGAAACTCCCGGCCCAAGGCCAAACATCATGGGTTTTGTCAAAACCCTAAATTTGGCCCCGCCTAAAATATGCCAAAGCCATGTCGTCCCTACCACATGCCGCTGGCTACCAAACGAAGGGTTACAACAACCAACGGTTACCCTTCCATCTGAGATGCAGATCTCAGCCATCCAAGTGCGTCACCTAAAGCATGGCAACTTCCGGCCCAAGGCAAAACATCACGGTTTTGCCAAAATCCTAATTTTGGTCGCGCCTAAAATATGCCAAAGCCATGCCGGACCTACCACATGTTGCTGGCTGCCAAATGAAGGGTTGCAACAATCAACGGCTACCATTTCATCTGAGATGCAGATCTCAGTCGTCCAAGTTCTCCACCTAACGCATGGCAACTTCCGGCCCAAGGCCAAACATCACGGTTTTGCCAAAACTTTTTGGCTGCGCTTAAAATATGCCAAAGCCATGCCGGCCCTACCACATGCCGCTGGCTGCCAAACGAAGAGTTGCAACAATCAACGACTACCCTTCCATCTGAGATGCAGATCTCAGCCGTCAGAGTTCGCCACCTAACGCATGGCAACTTCCGGCCCAAGGCCAAACATCACGGTTTTTCCAAAACCCTAATGTTGGCCGCGCCTAAAATATGCCAAAGTCATGTCGGCCCTACCACATGCCGCTGGCTGCCAAACGAAGGGTTGCAACAATCAACGGCTACCCTTCTATCTGAGATGCAGATCTCAGCCGTCCAAGTTCGCCACCTAATGCATGGCAACTTCCGGCCCAAGGCCAAACATCACGGTTTTGCCAAAACACTAATTTTGGCGGCGCCTAAAATATGCCAAACCATGTCGGCCCTACCACATGCCGCTGACTGCCAAAAGAAGGGTTGCAACAATCAACGACCACCCTTCCTTCTGAGATGCAAATCTCAGCCGTACAAGCTTGCCACTGAACGCATGGCAACTTTTGGCCCAATGCCAAGCCCTAATTTTGGCCACGCCTAAACTATGCCAAAACCCTAGTTTTGGCCGCGCCTAAACTACGCCAAAATCCTAGCTCGGCGGCGCCTAAGCCATGCCACTGGTTGCAAAAGAAGGGTTGCAACAATCAACGACCACCCTTCCTCCTGAGATCCAAATCTCAGCCATACATGCTTACCACCGAACGCATGGCAACTTTTGGCCCAATGCCAAGCCCTAATTTTGGCCGCGTCTAAACTACGCCAAAATCCTAGCTCGGCCACGCCTAAACCATGCCACTTGCTGCAAACTAAGGGTTGCAACAATTAACGGCCACCCTTCCTCCTGAGATACGAATCTCAGCCATACAAACTTGCGACCAAACGATTTGTGGCAATCTCTTGTCCGTGGTGCCAATTCTTGGTCACGACCCCAAAACCCTAATTTGGTCATGCCAAGAGTATGCAAGCGCTGCAACCATGCCACTGGTTTCCAAACGAATGGTTGCAACAATCTACGGCTACCCTTCCTCCTGAGATGCGGATCTCATCCGTACAAACCTGCCACCAAACGACTCGTGGAAATGTATTGGATGCGATGCTAACTCTCTGGTCACGGCACCAACCTGGCTACGATGCCTATTCTTTGGTCACGACACCAACTTGGCTAAAAATGCCAAATCCTTTAGCCACTCCACAGGTAGCAACATGCTACACGTTTTCCACGAAAACACTCGAGACATCAAAACATGTCACAAACTGGGGGATGCTCATCAGGGTATTGGTCTGGCGGTTTACAGCGTGCGTCGTACACTACGCCCGTTACAGGAAAGTGTCATAAGGGTGAGGCGGTTAGTAAATACAAAAATTAATGGTGAAACGTTTCTTTCATTATGGAAACATCAATTCCAGGCGTTACCCGTTACCATTTTCTTCCATTTACTCAACCGTTTCCACTTCTTACGAGACCAGGGTACGTTTCATTGCGACTTGTATAAATAGGTCTCACCTATTTCCACCAAAGACAAGGTTTTGGTCAGGGGAATACAACACTCAGAAATCACTTGTTAGCTTTCCCATCTGTTAGCTTTCCACTTTATGATACAAGTCGTCAAACAATTACTCATCCTGAATCAACTATTCTGGTCTCAACACTCTCTTCGTTTCCCTCCCTAAACCAACCCTTCTCCTTCACTTTGTGGCCTAACCAAATCTGGAACGGCCATTTCTTGGTTTAGGCCGGATTTGTACAGATTGATCTCTCGAATCAAAGTACTCCCTTGCAGTACATTATTTAGGGTTTAGACTCGTTTCTCACCCACACACTCGAAATTACCAAAATCAGTAGAAACTGTTTTCACCCTCAAAAAATACGATATGACAGATGGGAAGACGACACACAAATAATGCTGGTCGGAAAGTCGTTTTCTCTCCTCATGGGAAAGAATACGCTTCTTCTGTTTGACTTTCCCTTGCAACTCTCAGAGTCTTGACGATTACAATGTTGAAGTCGGAGGCCGCGTCAATCAGTATGTTGTCAAACTCAACATCCTTCAAGTGAGAAGTGGCTAGGAGTCCCCAGTTGTATCTATCAATCTTTCTTTCCCGGAGAGGTTGGGGTTTGGGAGCGGATTCCCTGGCTGGAAACAGCCGCTTGCCTGATCCAACACGGTTGAGGGCTGCAAATATGTCTTGACGTTGTTGTTGATGGTGGTTTTTTAGCTTAGGGTTAAAATCGTAAAACCTTGCGTCTGATGTGACGTCACTCTGCAAGGAAACGGAGCCATGAGTGTTAACCTCTCCGCTGGCATATTCATTGAGTCGTTCAATATATTTACATGAAAAATATCCAGACTGGCGAATGTAGCAACCATCCCAGATGCTCTGTAAATTTCGGCGCCTCGCCTATGTTCACTTAATATAAGTTCCTTTGAATGCTTTCTATGCAATGTTCTCTGGCTGAACCCTTAATGTTGATATGGCACGAATTTCCAAATATCAAAGATAAGGTCTTTGCATAAGGTATTCAATCAGATTTCATACTGCTCTATGGCAATGAACTTAAAGAACTCTGTGTCAACACATATAATTCAATCAATTACTTTTGTGCCTTGCACAATATACCAGACCTTGCTTGTCGAAAGTAAACCTAGGAAATTAATCCGCCGTGGACTAGGAGGTGCAAAACCTTTACCCAGAATCAGAAAACAGGGAGCTGCAGCAGCAAAGAGAGGGGTGGCCATGCCTTAGGCAAACTTGGCGCAATTTTCCATTGGCCACGCCCCTTCCTAAACCGGACCTATTCTCTCGACCAATCGTGTCGCCTCAAATTAGCCACATACACATAAGTTGTGGCTGGGCCCATACTTGCCGGTCCCACTTTCCATCGACCAATCAGGTCTCTCAAAATCTGCCATACTCTCGCCAGAAGTGTAGTCGCGCCTTATGTTTGGCCGACCCCTTTTCTTGGCCTATCAAATCACTCTAAACTTGCCACCATACATTAAAGGCCAAACGCACCCTACCGCTCCACCATACCAACTGGAAAGCCAAACTTGCCCTGCCACAACAACATATTGATCGGCATGCCAACACGCCACTCTACCGCGGTAACATGCCAACATACCACTTCGTGGAAACCTTCCATAAATAGCCACCCACGAAAATCCCTACTCCCGTGGACGTTTCTACACCATGGCCTCACCATAACTCCTTTGGCATACCTATGGCGCCATTTGCACAAAAGTATCGCCATGCCGCGGCCGCATGTCGCACGCACTAATTAGGGTTTCGACATGCCAAAACCTAATTTGGGAAAGGTTTCTACGCCAACCAAGGCCAAATAACGTTTCCCAGAGTATTGGGAATTATGTGGCAACATGGCCAATGTCGCCACGCCACATGTGGGTCCAACACCGCGACGCCAAACCCTAGCCTTGGCCATGCCGCCAAGCCTTAACTTTGGCCACGGAGCCAAATTTTAGCTTTGGCCATGCTACAACGCCACCGGCATGCCGCTATGCCACGGATACTAGCATGCCGCTATGCCACGGATACTAGCATTCCGCTATGCCATGGCTAGCCACCGGCATGCCACGGCTACTAGGTGCCATCTCTAAAGCTGAACAAAGAATAAGGAAGACACATCCGCAACACTGCTAGATAAAGAGATATCCGCTACACAGCTAGATAAACATTGTAAGATGCGCCCGCTTTACAGCTGGATAAGATAAGGAGAGAGATAAAAATGAGAGGGACATCAGCTACACAGCTGGGCTAATTACGTGTGACGAGTTGAACCAGTTCTAGAAAGATCTTGTGCCATATGGAAAGCGGACTAACAAAGCAACCAATATGCATCTCTCCTCGACTCTCTCATAGTGCTCAGTAGAAACAACGTCTTCTTCGGTCTTCAACTGTTGATGATAAACTATCGAACTTCGTAGAACCTTGACAATTAATTCTTCTCTTCGATTTCTTGCTTGAAGCTTCCTTATAGATTTCTACTTCCCTATGGCCTTATTAAACAAAATTTAAATGTACTTTTTTCTCTCTCTCTCTCTCTCTTTTTTTTTTTTTTTTGGAAACAAAAATAACAAGACAACAATTTACATGGTCATTAGAGAAGGATTTTAGAACTTGGATCTTCACAACTTGTAATGTCTTGGTATCATGAACTTCAACAATGTATATCTTTTGATTTTCTTTGCTCTTGTAACTCAATCTTCAACTTTGATTTTCTTGAATTATTCTTTTCTATTGTTGCTTCTAAACCTTAAACGTCTTCAACTTTCTTCATAGATTTTTATGTCGCTCCGCTTGTTGATGATGATAAGTTTCTACCGAGAGAGAGTCGTAATCCAGTAACTAAGACTACATTGTGGTTTCTTTGTCTTTCTGGCATTTCCTTCTAACCTAATTTCCTTTCCATCATGGATGGTTAGGTCCATCACGGTTACCCTCTAAAAGGAACAAGTTCTCTCCTGAATGTCAAAGATCTCAATGTCTTTTTCTCTAATGTCTCAGAAGAATGTTATCCCTAGAAATTTCAATTTCCATCTTTTCGGTGAGAAACCATATGTAAACTTAGATAACCGGATACTATGTGATGCTAGAAGTTTCAAAAATGCAACTAAAAAGTTCTTCCCCACCCCCAAACTTAAATCTAACATTGTCCTCAATGTTTCTAATGAAAGAGCAGTACCAAAAGTAAAATAACACGAAGAGAAGTTGGAAAGATAGTACTTGGGTGAAGAGAGAAATCAAAAACTAATATACAACATACAATCGCCTCGATGGTCAATCAACGGTAAACAGGGTCCTCCAGAGGGACCTCCTCAACATCACCTGTAGGAAATGGATCTAAAAAGGGTTTCAATCTCTGACCGTTAAACTTCGAAGAACTACTACCATCCGGTGTCTCAATCTCAACAGCTCCATGAGGAAAGACAGTGCGAAAAATAAAAGGACCCGTCCACCGAGAACGTAACTTCCCAGGGAAAAGATGCACGCGGGTATCATACAAAAGAACTTTTTGACCTATAGAAAATGACTTTCTTAAAATATTCTTATCATGCACAAGTTTAATTTTGTTCTTATACTCCTTAGCACTATCGTATGCATCTCTACGAATTTCTTCCAACTCATTGAGCTGGAGTTTCCTATGGGCTCCTGCCTTGTCTAGTGAAAAATTTAGCTGCTTAACAACCCAATATGCTCTATGTTTAACTCAAAAGGTAAGTGACATGCATTTCCATACACAAGTCGATAAGGTGACATTCGAATGGGGGTCTTAAACGCAGTACGGTAAGCCCATAAGGCATCAGTAAGCCTAGACGACCAGTCTTTCCGATTAGGATTAACTGTTTTCTCTAATATAGGTTTTATCTCCCTATTGAAAACCTCTACTTGACCAATAGTCTGTGGATGATACGGGGTAGTGATGGGTGCCAAATAATGTATATATTTATCCCTTTTTGTTGGCATTTAACTCATCTTTTGCGCATTAATTCTACATTTTATCCCATATTCTGTATTTTCATTGTTTTCAAGAATAAATATTTTTCTTACTTAATTTTGCATTTTTAGGTAATAAATAAAGTTTGGATGAATTGCGGAGCGGAATAGAGCAGAAAAGTAGTGAAAAGACAGGAAGAATTACGCAAGGAAGCCGCAAAGAATGGAGCGCACGTCCAAAAAGCTAGGAATGGGCTCAAGAAGGAAGAATTGTTCTTAAAGAAGATATGAGCTTGGCATAACCAATGCCCAAAACCCTCACCCAAGTCCATTTCCTATATCCATACCCGTTTCTCATGTAGCCGTCAGATTGGATCCATATCATCATCCAACGGTCGCTCCATCATCGCACATCAAACTCCGAAGCTCCCGCTTTACATCGCAACACCCATCTCCATCTTGGGTCGTCCGTTTTGCTACATCCCTTCATCCGACGGTCGCTCCACGCTTACCTCCATATCGTCGTTGGATCCACCTACCATCTTCCCATCCATCGCTTCTTGTCGCAGATCATCAAACCTCGCTGAACCCGCTCAACACCCTAATACCCCATTCTATACCCATTAGCCAAACACACCCTTCTCCCAAAACCATCGAATCCATCTTCTTCCCCTCTTCTGCAACAGTGACGCTCCCCAAAAATCACTCCACCATCTTCTCCCACAAATCACTCCACCATCTTCTCCCCCCCCAAATCATTCAACCATCACCATTCGAGCCATCATTCCCCTACTCCTCTAGCTTTCTATAACATCAATTCCTCGATCTTTTCCTCTCACAGGAACCCTAGGTTAGGGGTTGATGAAATAGATGAGCTAGAAAAGCAATTAGGGCATGGGAAGAACAAGAGAAGCATCAGGAGAAGGATTGGAGGCATGGGTCGACATCTACCAGTGTCAACAGTGATTAGGTAAATTTTAATAATTTTTATAAGAACCCTAATTTTTCTGATTTGGGAACTTTTTGGGGAAATCAATTGTACGTCTAATTGAAGCATGGGTTAGTCTATTAGGGTTGTTATCATAGTTAGGTAGGATTTTCTTTGATTTATTTTGTATTTTCACCAAACCCTAATTGGACTGATGTGGTCCTGATTTTTGGGGATTTTGTTTATTTGTATAAATAGGTGTTAAGGGTTGTGAATTGAGGGGGATGATCTCTGGACTAGCCAGTAGAGAATTAAACCAAAATATTATGCAATTCCAATTTCAGTCTTCTTATGCAGTTAACAGTTGATTGTTGTGTGTATGTTATGTTTGAATTATTTTGCATGATGAATGTTGATGCTGTTAACATGTTTTTCATGAGCTAAGTTACTGCAGCTAAGGCTCAGATGAAGTCTTAGTGCATTGTTGGATGATGAATTGCTAGGTTAGAGCCTTAATGCTTGTTTTTCTTGTGCAATGGGAGAGATTAGTGTTCATCTGTGTGCTTGTGATTGATTGTACTGTCAAAAGACAGTCAATGCTAGGAGCACATTAGTTGAGCAAGCTGATTTTCTTTCCATTCCAATTGTATGCTTAGGGTCTGAATTTCAACCTAGAACTACATTGTTTGGCTAGGACACCAAGGTGGATTCTAAGCCATTAGCTTAGCCACAATTCCTTTCTTCTGTCACTTACAATTCCAGCTCTGCTTTTATTCACTGCTTAGTTACTTTCCTTTACTGTTTTGCTTAGTTCTTGCATTTTGAAGCTGTGTGCACTGAAGTCAGTGCACAATCTCACCCCTGCCCTTGGCTTACAGCCTTGGTTCCTTGCTGTTGTTATTTTATATCCTCTGCCATTTAATCTTTGCTGTGCTGCCATCGTGTGTTAACTGCTTTGCTTTGTTAACTGTTTTAGTTCTTTGTTTCACTGCCTTCATCCATCACTGCTCACTGCCATAGTGCTTTGCACCCATTGATAGCTTAGGAAAATTCTTGTATGCTCCCGCTCCCTGTGGACTAACTCTTTCTTATCCCTATATTATAAAGCTTGACCTTGTATACTTGCAAGTTTTGTGTGTTCACCATCCCCACACCAAGTTTTTGGCGCCGCTGCCGGGGAGTGGTGCTGTGTGCTGCCATCTGCTGATTTCCTTTGCTGTCTTTCATCTCCCACTGCATACTCTGCTGAAAGTGCATCTTACCTTGCTGTGCTTGAAGCTGTCTCCTGATATCATTGCACTCTTGTTCACTTGCAGGTGCCACTGAGTTGCTGCTGTTGTTGCTGCTGCTGCTGCTGTTGCTGAGTTGCTGCAGAGCTGTGTTGCTAGGCCACCTGAGCTGCTGCTGCTGCTGTTGCTGCTGCTAAGCCAAAGCCTGGTGCTGCCAAGCCTGCTGCCAAGCCAAAGCAACTGGGCTGCTACCTGCTGCTGCTGGGCTCTGCCTTCTACTGGTGGGCTTGTACTTCTCTGAACTGGGATTCACCAACTTCAACTGAACTGGGCTTGCCAAGTGTTACTGGGCTCGTCCAACTGAGGTGGGCTTCGTTGCTGTTGCTTCTGCTGGGATGCTAAACCCAACTGCTGTTGCTGGGTTTGAGCGTGAGCTGCTTAGGACGATCCTAAAGCCCAACTGGGCTGTGCAACTAAAGGGAACAAAAGCCTAACTGGGCTTCCCTCCTTAACCAAGTAAGCCTAAACCATGAGTAACCCACTTGGGCCCCATTAAATATTCAATTTGGGTATGTAATAATTAATTTATTTTTAATTTGGGCTTGTAAATAATATTTTTATTTTTTTCTTTTCTTTTATTTTCTTTTATTTTTCTTTTATGGGCTTGTAATTATTATTATTGTTTTTATTTTCTTTTATGGTTGTGCTAATTTATGCTAGGTTTAGTTCAAAAATTTTCCAAAGCCCAACTTTAAACCAAAAACCAAAATCCCTTGTTAGTCCAACACCCATTCAAAACCAAATCTTCATAACCCTTGTGGGCCAAATTGTTTCCGATTGCTCTCTGACCAACATGTTAGTTAAGGTACCTACTAGGACATGATTGTGACCTA
Source organism: Papaver somniferum (assembly GCF_003573695.1). Taxonomy (NCBI): domain Eukaryota; kingdom Viridiplantae; phylum Streptophyta; class Magnoliopsida; order Ranunculales; family Papaveraceae; genus Papaver; species Papaver somniferum. Next base: position 8,959,223 of record NW_020653081.1, read on the forward strand.
CAGAGACCAAACAAACAGACTTGTTAGAATTAACCCAGACGAACCTATCGAAATTCTAAGTTCTGAGGGAGACAGTCCAGATCAACCAGAAACAATGGGAGAACCCCGTACCCTCAAGGATTATATGTACCCAACTAGAGCCAGTCAACCTTCTTGTATTGTGCTACCCGAGGCTAATGGCCATTATGAGCTGAAATCAAGCACAATACAGATGCTTCCTATTTTTAGAGGTGTTGAGAATGAAAACCCGTACCACCACGTGAGAGAATTCGAGGAAATTTGTGGAACTCTGCGTTTCACTCAAATGTCCGACGAAACCCTAAAGTTAAGGCTTTTCCTTTCTCCCTGAAAGATAAGCAAAGGCCTGGCTCTATGCTTTACAGCCTCAATCCATCATGACATGGGATGACCTCATAAAGGAGTTTTTCAAAAAGTTTTTCCCGAACCACAAGACTGCGACAATTCGTCAAAGTCTGAATAGCTTTGTGCAATTAGAAGGTGAGACCTTAGCTAGATACTTGGAGAGATTCAATGAATTATTGCTCCAATGTCCCCATCATGGTTTTGAAAAATGGAGACTTGTGCAAATTTTGTATGAAGGTCTAGATGTGTCCACCCGAACAACGGTTGAGTCGATGTGTAATGGTCTATTCGTAGACAAAACTGCTGATGCGTCTTGGGACTTCTTGATTGAAGTAGCTGAAAAGACGCAACAGTGGGAATCCATCCGTGAACCCAGAAAGACTACATCCGAAGCGAAGGCTTTTAGGATTGAAGCGGATTTCGAGGGAAGAGCAAACATGGCATCAATAGTTAGGAGATTAGAAGAGTTAGAACTACATAAAAATTCAAAACCTTCCACCACTACTCTCCGAGAACATGTCGCTTCGTCTGTATGTGCCGCTTGTAACGATCCCAACCATCAATTCCAAAATTGTCCCGATTTGCTTGCAGTCCAGGAATCTAGGCTTGAACAGGCACATGCCATGTTTCAAAAACAAGAACATAACCCATATTCACAGACCTACAATCCAGGATGGAGAAACCACCCTAACTTTTCATGGTCCAAAGGACCCACTCAGGGAGGACCATCTCAACCCAATCAGAGCTATCAAAACAATCAGGGATATCAGAACAATCAAGGTTATCAACACCCGAGAAACCCTCAACAACAATCAAACTCTCAACAACAATCATATCCTCAACACAATACCGACAAGAGATTATCCATAGAGGAAATGTTCCAGAGTTTGATGCAAAGTCAGAAAAATCTAGATCAAAAGATGGATCAAATGTGTGAGAGAGAAAAGGGTAAACTTCCGAGCCAACCCCAACAAAATCCAAAGAGGATATTTCAAACAGGCACAACATCCTGCACTGAAACCTCACCCGATCAAGTCCATGCCATTACCACCCTCCGAAGTGGTAAAGTCATCGAGAACAACGTGGGCGAACCTAATGAATCTGATACAAATTCCACGCTGTCTCCACAACCCCAGAAAACCAAAGAATCTGAGCAAGTTGGAAAGCCTGACAATTCTACTGCTGTGAATGTCCCTTTGCCAACTCATTCTCCTGTTGCCCCATTTCCTCAAAGATTGATCTATCAACAGAAAAGTACCCATTACAATGAGATGTTAGATCTGTTCAAGAGAGTCAACATCAACATTCCTTTTCTTGAAGCAATCAAGCAAATCCCTGCTTATGCCAAATTCCTCAAAGACTTGTGTACTCAAAAGCGCAAGCTCAATGTGCAAAAACGTGCTTTCTTAGCTGAGCAGGTGAGTTCCATCATTCTGAACAAAACTCCACCCAAGTTTAGGGATCCAGGATGTCCAACAATTTCTTGCACTATAGGAGAACACACGGTCAATAAAGCGTTATTAGACCTAGGTGCAAGTGTTAACCTACTGCCATATTCTGTTTATGAGCAGTTAGGTCTTGGGGAGTTGAAACCAACATCTATCACTCTACAACTGGCAGACCGATCTGTCAAGATTCCTCGTGGAGTGGTCGAAGACGTTTTGATCAAGGTTGACAAATTTCTATGTTCCCGTAGACTTCATTGTCTTAGACACTCAACCTGTACAAAACCCAGACTGTCACATTCCTGTCATCTTAGGACGTCCTTTCTTGGCTACGTCCAACGCGATCATTAATTGTCGTAATGGAGTGTTGAAACTGTCTTTTGGAACATGACGGTAGAATTGAATGTGTTCGATATTAGTCAACAACCTGTGAATCTTGATGATGATGATGTGCATGAAGTTAATATGATTGAAGGATTAATGCAAGATTCGTTGACTAACATTCTATCCGTCGACCCCTTTCAAGCATGTATGGAGAACTTTAACCCAGATTCCTATGATGATGCATACTGTAGTGACGTCCTATCTCTGCTCGAATCTGTACCTCAAATGGACATCACTGAAAGGAAATATGAAGTGGAACCACCCTTACTCTCTGATTCCAAGCTATTCCATCCATTGTTGAGCCACCCAAGCTTGAATTGAAAACATTGCCTAGTACGTTGAAGTACGCATTCCTAGGTTCTTCTGATACTTTACCCGTCATTATTTCATCATGTTTAGACACGGAACAGGAAAGTAAGCTTTTAGAAGTACTTAAGGAACACAAAGAGGCCTTAGGATGGACCATCTCAGATCTCAAAGGAATTAGTCCCACCATTTGCATGCACCACATTAACCTTGAAGAGAATGCCAAACCATAGGGAAATGCAAAGGAGACTTAATCCTAACATGAGAGATGTAGTCAAAGGAGAGATCCTGAAACTACTTGATGCGGGTATCATATACCCAATTCCCGATAGCAAATGGGTTAGTCCCATTCAAGTTGTGCCTAAGAAGTCAGGCATTACTGTAGTTCAGAACGACAAGAATGAATTAGTCCCTACTCGTACAACCACAGGATGGCGAGTATGCATCGACTACAGGAAGTTGAACACAGTAACAAGGAAGGATCACTTCCCGCTCCCTTTCATTGACCAAATGCTAGAACGTGTGTCTGGACACAGTCACTACTGTTTTCTAGATGGCTTTTCCGGTTATAACCAAATTCACATTGCTCCGAAGATCAGGAAAAAACTACATTCACGTGTCCATTTGGGACGTTTGCTTATAGACGTATGCCCTTCGGGTTGTGTAATGCACCTGCTACTTTTCAGCGTTGCATGATGAGCATTTTTTCTGACATGATAGATAGTTTTCTCGAGATCTTTATGGATGATTTCTCTGTTTTTGGTTCCTCGTTTGACGAATGTTTGAAGCATCTTGCCCTCGTGATATCCAGATGTAAAGAAAAGAACCTTGTTCTAAATTGGGAAAAATGCCATTTTATGGTGAATTCAGGAATAGTTCTAGGACACATCATCTCAGAAAAAGGAATTGAAGTGGATAAAGCTAAAGTTGACCTCATTCAACATCTACCACAACCTCGCTCTGTGAAGGAGATCAGATCATTTCTAGGTCATGCTGGTTTTTACCGGCGATTCATCAAAGATTTCAGCAAAATCTCCAGACCTCTGTGCAGTCTTCTCTCCAAAGATGTTGCCTTCAATTTCGATGCTGCTTGTGTGAAGGCATGGGAGGAATTAAAAACCCTTCTCACCACCGCTCCTATAGTCCGACCACCCGATTGGAAGCTTCCGTTCGAACTTATGTGTGATGCCTCTGATTATGCTGTTGGTGCTGTTTTAGGACAGCGAGTTGATAGACTACCATATGTGATATACTATGCTAGCAAAACCCTTAATGATGCCCAACTCAATTATTCAACTACCGAGAAGGAATTGCTTGCCGTCGTTTTCGCATTAGACAAGTTTAGATCTTATCTGATAGGGTCTAAGATCATCATATACACAGACCATGCGGCTTTGAAGTATCTTCTTTCCAAGAAGGATGCTAAAGCTCGCCTTATTCGATGGATACTCTTATTACAGGAATTCGATCTCGAAATCCGTGATAAGAAAGGTTGTGAGAATGTGGTTGCTGATCATTTGTCTAGATTAACTTTAGAGTCTATTGATGAATTTGAGCTGATTAGAGAATCATTCCCAGATGAACAGCTGATGTCTATCTCAGACCTTCCTTGGTTTGCTGATATTGTTAACTACCTCGCTACAGGTAGGATGCCCTCACGTTGGTCGAGACAAGACCGCTCTAAATTCTGGCTGAAGTTAAACATTTCCTTTGGGATGACCCATATTTGTTTAAGTACTGCCCAGACCAAATCATTAGGAGATGTGTCCCCAACCTGAACAGAAAGATGTGATATCTTTCTGTCATGACCAAGCATGTGGAGGCCATTTCAGTGCCAAGAAAACCGCTGCAAAGATCTTGCAGTGTGGATTCTATTGGCCATCATTGTTCAAGGATTGCCATGATTATTGTGTTGCTTGTGAACGCTGTCAAAAGCTAGGAAGCATTTCGAGGAGAAACATGATGCCATTGAACCCCATTTTGATTGTGGAGATTTTTGATGTTTGGGGGATAGACTTCATGGGTCCATTTCCCATTCTGACAGCAAGTTGTACATCCTAGTCGCAGTTGATTACGTTTCTAAGTGGGTAGAAGCCATAGCAACCAGAACAAATGACCACAAGGTGGTACTTTCATTTCTAAAGGAAACATATTTTCACGTTTTGGTACCCCTAGAGCTAATCAGTGACGGGGTTCACATTTTCGTAACAAGTACTTTGAGTCTTTAGTACGCAAGTATGGCAACTCACAAGGTTGCTACTCCGTACCACCCTCAGACAGTGGACAAGTGGAAGTGTCTAATAGGGAAATTAAGCACATTCTAGAAAGACGGTTAACCCGTCCAGGAAAGATTGGTCATTGAGATTGAATGATGCTTTGTGGGCCTATAGAACAGCTTATAAGACACCAATTGGCATGTCCCCCTATCGTCTAGTGTATGGAAAGCCGTGCCATCTACCTGTGGAATTAGAACATCGTGCCTACTGGGCAATCAAAGAGCTGAACTTTTCTCTGGACGAAGCTGGAATTCAAAGGAAACTTCAACTCAACGAGTTGGAAGAATTGAGAAATGAGGCTTATGACAGTGCCAGGTTATAAGCAGAAGATGAAGATGTTTCATGACAAGCGTATTCTACGCAAATCCTTCACTCCTGGTCAGAAAGTCTTGCTGTATGACTCCCGATTACATCTTTTTCCAGGAAAACTGCGTTCCAGATGGAAGGGTCCGTACCTAGTACGCACAGTTTTTCCTCATGGAGCTGTAGAGCTGGAGGATGTCTCCAACAAGAACGTTTTCAAAGTCAACGGGCAGAGATTAAAGCCATTCCTTGAGCCATTTCCACCCGACATTGAAACAACCAACCTGGAGGACCCAGTCTATGTGGACTAAACTGGTCCACTCTTTCCCTAAATAACCAAAAAGTTTTCCAAATCTTTCCCTAAAAACCAAAATTTTTCGTTTTCCCAACAAAACCAAATTTTTCCCAAAAAGTCCAATCCCATTAAAAACCAAATTTTCTTGTAGATAATGTGTTAGTTAAATTTCCTTTTGTATATATTGTGCTCATCCATTGTGACTCCTAATATGATGGATTTTTGCCTTGAATAACGGAGTTTTAATCGAGCTTTCGCCGTACAATCGGGTATTCTCTCTCCTTTTACTCTACTCAGCATGTTCCTCTTCATATATTGTTTTATAATTCTTTCCATATTTTGAAACATTGAGGACAATGTTTAGTTTAGGTTTGGGGGTATGGAATGGATACCATGATAATATGCTACAATTGATAAGAAATTTGCACGCGCACGATCTACCAATACATGTATGGCCTCGATCTTCAAGGTGTTTGATAGGAAGTTACGATTGCCAATCACTTTAGAATACTGAACGAAACTTGACTAGCTTGTTCTTTGGTTGGTTGGGATAGAAGGTGGAGGTTACATTAAGAAAGACAACCATCGAATTTAACTGGGTGCATCAAAAAGGGCTACCTCTTGCAAAGTGTCATGTAATCTTTTGTTTTTTGTATATGTATCAAAAGTGTTTCTTTATCAAAAAAAAAAAAAAAAAAAAAAAAAAAAAAAAAAAAAAACGATGTATATTCAGAAAAAAAGAAAATATCAGAAAAAATACAAAAAAACCAAGTGTTTATCAATTCCATTCTCTCTTGTTCCAAAAATAAAAGAGAGTAGTCAATGTAAATAAGAGTCATGTAAAGAGTCATTTTGTTGTTTCATTGTAATAAGCAAGGAGGGTGTATGCCATTGATGTACAACGCGAGTAATTGTGAAATACCTCCAACTCATTCACAATTCTCGTAAAGTCCGGACAGCTAGCTAGATTTCGACCTCGGTTCTTAGCCTGAGAAACTATATCTTGGTGATTAGTAGTCATAACTTCAGATCTTTCTTTACACATGTGTAGATACACTTTACACTCTTATCACATGTCTTTTTTTGTTATCAGTGCTAGGATTGTGCCTTTGATAGCTAGATTGACATCTCCATTTTGCTGTGAGCTTAAACTGACTTGCACATGTCACATTTGATGGAATCTGAGCTTATATTTTGACCTAGAACTTTGTAGGTACGTTCTAAGCAAACCTTCACGAGACTTAACTCGTCCACTAGGGACACTTAGTGGTTTAAAAGGCTTAGTGCATATGCTAAATGCATTCGAGAGACCAGCGACAGTGGTATAGGTAGGATTTCCTTAATTTTGTTTTACTTGAGGACAAGTAAAATTCAGGTTTGGGGGTATTTGATGGGTGCCAAATAATGTATATATTTATCCCTTTTTGTTGGCATTTAACTCATCTTTTGCGCATTAATTCTACATTTTATCCCATATTCTGTATTTTCATTGTTTTCAAGAATAAATATTTTTCTTACTTAATTTTGCATTTTTAGGTAATAAATAAAGTTTGGATGAATTGCGGAGCGGAATAGAGCAGAAAAGTAGTGAAAAGACGGGAAGAATTACGCAAGGAAGCCGCAAAGAATGGAGCGCACGTCCAAAAAGCTAGGAATGGGCTCAAGAAGGAAGAATTGTTCTTAAAGAAGATATGGGCTTGGCATACCCAATGCCCAAAACCCTCACCCAAGTCCATTTCCTATATCCATACCCGTTTCTCATGTAGCCGTCATATTGGATCCATATCATCATCCAACGGTCGCTCCATCATCGCACATCAAACTCCGAAGCTCCCGCTTTACATCGCAACACCCATCTCCATCTTGGGTCGTCCGTTTTGCTACATCCCATCATCCGACGGTCGCTCCACGCTTACCTCCGTATCGCCGTTGGATCCACCTACCATCTTCCCATCCATCGCTTCTTGTCGCAGATCATCAAACCTCGCTGAACCCGCTCAACACCCTAATACCCCATTCTATACCCATTATCCAAACACACCCTTCTCCCAAAACCATCGAATCCATCTTCTTCCCCTCTTCTGCAACAGTGACGCTCCCCACAAATCACTCCACCATCTTCTCCCACAAATCACTCCACCATCTTCTCCCCCCCAAATCATTCAACCATCACCATTCGAGCCATCATTCCCCTACTCCTCTAGCTTTCTATAACATCAATTCCTCGATCTTTTCCTCTCACAGGAACCCTAGGTTAGGGGTTGATGAAATAGATGAGCTAGAAAAGCAATTAGGGCATGGGAAGAACAAGAGAAGCATCAGGAGAAGGATTGGAGGCATGGGTCGACATCTACCAGTGTCAACAGTGATTAGGTAAATTTTAATAATTTTTATAAGAACCCTAATTTTTCTGATTTGGGAACTTTTTGGGGAAATAAATTGTACGTCTAATTGAAGCATGGGTTAGTCTATTAGGGTTGTTATCATAGTTAGGTAGGATTTTCTTTGATTTATTTTGTATTTTCACCAAACCCTAATTGGACTGATGTGGTCCTGATTTTTGGGGATTTTGTTTATTTGTATAAATAGGTGTTAAGGGTTGTGAATTGAGGGGGATGATCTCTGGACTAGCCAGTAGAGAATTAAACCAAAATATTATGCAATTCCAATTTCAGTCTTCTTATGCAGTTAACAGTTGATTGTTGTGTGTATGTTATGTTTGAATTATTTTGCATGATGAATGTTGATGCTGTTAACATGTTTTTCATGAGCTAAGTTACTGCAGCTAAGGCTCAGATGAAGTCTTAGTGCATTGTTGGATGATGAATTGCTAGGTTAGAGCCTTAATGCTTGTTTTTCTTGTGCAATGGGAGAGATTAGTGCTCATCTGTGTGCTTGTGATTGATTGTACTGTCAAAAGACAGTCAATGCTAGGAGCACATTAGTTGAGCAAGCTGATTTTCTTTCCATTCCAATTGTATGCTTAGGGTCTGAATTTCAACCTAGAACTACATTGTTTGGCTAGGACACCAAGGTGGATTCTAAGCCATTAGCTTAGCCACAATTCCTTTCTTCAGTCACTTACAATTCCAGCTCTGCTTTTATTCACTGTTTAGTTACTTTCCTTTACTGTTTTGCTTAGTTCTTGCATTTTGAAGCTGTGTGCACTGAAGTCAGTGCACAATCTCACCCCTGCCCTTGGCTTACAGCCTTGGTTCCTTGCTGTTGTTATTTTATATCCTCTGCCATTTAATCTTTGCTGTGCTGCCATCGTGTGTTAACTGCTTTGCTTTGTTAACTGTTTTAGTTCTTTGTTTCACTGCCTTCATCCATCACTGCTCACTGCCATAGTGCTTTGCACCCATTGATAGCTTAGGAAAATTCTTGTATGCTCCCGCTCCCTGTGGACTAACTCTTTCTTATCCCTATATTATAAAGCTTGACCTTGTATACTTGCAAGTTTTGTGTGTTCACCATCCCCACACCAGGTAGCTACCTTATGTGTAATACCATATTTCTTTATCAAAAGCCTAAAAGGTCTATTACAAAAGTGCGACCCTCCATCACTAATTATAGCTCGCGGTGTACCAAAACGTGTAAGTATATTATCTTTCAAGAACTCAATCACAACCCTATGGTCATTAGTCTTACACGGAACCGCCTCAATCCACTTAGAGACATATTCTACAGCGACAAGGATGTATAAGTCACCAAAAGAATTACGAAACGGACCCATAAAGTCAATACCCTACACATCAAAGACCTCAACAACTAAAATAGGGTTCAAGGGCATCATGTTCCTACGGGAAATGGTTCCTAATTTCTGACAACGTTCACAAGTAACATAGTAACTGTGGGAGTCTTTAAACAACGAAGGCCAATAGAATCCACACTGTAATATCTTAGCAGCAGTCTTCTTAGCACTAATGTGACCCCCACAAGCATGATCATGACAAAAGGAAATAATACTAGACTGGTCACTCTCAGGTATACATCTCCTAATAATCTGGTCTGGACAATACTTAAACAAATAAGGATCATCCCAAAAGAAGTGCTTCACCTCGGCTAAAAACCTAGAACGATCTTGTTTACCCCAATGTTGGGGCATTCAACCAGTAACAAGATAGTTTACTATATTTGCATACCAAGGTAATTGGGTAACAAAGAGAAGTTGTTCATCAGGAAAGTTATCCCTTATAGGAAGGGAATCATCAGGGGAATCAACAAATAGCCTAGACAAGTGGTCTTCTAATACATTTTCGGCACCCTTTTTGTCTCTAATGTCTGGAGAAAACTTTTGCAACAAAAGGATCCACCTAATAAATCTAGGTTTTGTATCCTTTTTAGACAGAAGATATTTCAAAGCATCATGATCAGTATATATCACGATCTTAGAACCTAAGAGATAGGGTCTAAACTTGTCTAAGGCAAACACAATGGCTAACAGTTCCTTCTCGGTGGTGGTATAGTTCAACTGGGAATCATTCATAGTTTTGCTAGCATAGTAAATCACATGAAGTAATTTGTTTTCTCGCTGACCTAGCACAACACCAATAGCATAATCTGAAGCATCATACATGATCTCAAAGGGTAAGTTCCAGTTGGGTGCCTGGACTATATGGGCGGTAGTGAGTAAATTCTTAAGCTTCTCAAAATCCTCTAAACAAGCATCATCAAAGACAAACTTAACGTCTTTTGCAAGCAAATTGCAAAGAGGTATAGAAATCAAGCTAAAATACTTAATGAATCGACGATAAAAACCTGCATGCCCTAAGAATGACCTAATATCTCTTACGGTTTTTGGGACCTGTAAAGTTTTAATAAGGTCAACTTTGGCTCTATCTACCTCTATATCCTTCGAAGATACTATATGCCCTAGAACAATTCCTGAACGAACCATGAAGTGACATTTCTCCCAATTAAGCACTAAATTCTTTTCCTTACATCTAGTCAAAACTAATGACAAATGATGCAAGCACTCATCGAAAGACGAACCAAACACTGAAAAATCATCCATAAATACCTCTAAGAACCGTTCTACCATGTCAGAAAATATGCTCAACATACAACGCTGAAAGGTCGCAGGGGCATTACATAGCCCGAAAGGCATGCGTCTATACGCAAAGGTACCAAAGGGACAGGTAAAAGTGGGTTTCTCTTGGTCTTCTGGGGCTATGACAATCTGATTATAACCGAAGTATTCCATCTAAAAAGCAATAATGGCTACGTCCATCTAATCTCTCTAGCATTTGGTCGATCAAGGGAAGGGGAAAGTGGTCCTTCCTAGTGACCTTGTTCAATTTCCTATAGCCAATACAGACACGCCAATCCGTGGTCACCCGGGTTGGGATTAACTCATTGTTATCATTCTGGACTATAGTAATACCGGATTTTTTGGGAACAACCTGAACGGGGCTGACCCACTTACTGTCTGAAATGGGGTAGATAATGCATGCATCTAACAGCTTAAGAACCTCGGTTCGAACTACTTCTTTCATATTAGGTTTCAGTCGACGTTGCATCTCCCTAGAAGGTTTGGTGTCACTCTCTAAATATATATGATGCATACAATCAGTAGGACTTATACCCTTAATGTCTGCTATGGTCCACCCTAAAGCTTCCTTGTTATTCTGAAGGACAGTCACTAGCCTACTTTCCTGATCACTATCCAAGTCGGATGCTATAATTGCAGGTAAAGTTTCAGATGGGCCTAAAAACACATACTTCAGGGAATCTGGTAATGGTTTTAGGTCCAACTTAGGAGGCTCTTCTAACGAAGGAACTAGGGTAGACTTAGAAACTGGTAGTGGTTCGAACTTAGGTTTCCATCCATTATTAGTGTCTAACAAAGGGGTTGAGTCTAACAAAGCATTCACCTCATTGATCACATTATCATCATCAAAATCAATCCCAAAGTGAGCTAGGAATTTCTCTAGTGGATCTTCTAACAAAATGTTTGGTAATGACTCCTCGACTAATGTTCCCATCATGTTCACCTCTTCTATGTTCGAGTCATCTAGTTCAGAGGGTAGCTTATTAATATTAAAAATGTTCATCTCAATAGTCATATTACCAAAAGACAAATTCATAATACCGTTTCAACAGTTGATGATCGCATTGGATGTAGCTAAAAACGGGCGACCTAAAATCACTGGTATCTGGTTCTCTGGGTCAGGGACAGGTTGGGTATCTAGGATAACAAAATCCACAGGATATACTGCAAGTGCACAGCGTCTAACTAGTATACAATGGCAAGTACAGGTCGTTCCCACGAGGAGTGTGAAATACTCTACCAACTAATACCAAAAATTAAGTAATCAACAAGATAATGTTTTAAGGATTTTTATAAATTCGGAACAAAATGAAATGATAAATAATTTAAATATAAAAAAAATGAGTGTGGGTTATTAGGGTTTTCGTTTTCCACCAATTAATTATGCAAATTCTACTATTCGTTAAAAATAAATTCCATGCATTTTCAAATATTATTTCTCCGCTATAGTTTTCTTCGCTTCATGGATAGAGATTCTAAAGAATTACCTATCAATCCTAAAGTATATCACGTCAAAGAATTTAACCCAAGTACGCCATATCAATTGAAAAGCATAAATAATCAAGAAATCACATGAACAATAAAATACCAAGCGATATGAAGAAAAACTACTAGTCATTCAAATCATTATTGAGCATATAAATATAGAGTTTACACAATTTATTGGTTTCTACCTAAACCGTAACATAACACTAGCTAGAAATGACTTTATCAAAAGCCATAAACATATTAAAATTAAACTCTAGCTAATGAAAAATGAAGAATGGAAAACAAAACTTCAAAACCCTTCCTTTGTTGCGGCACTGTGGCCAGGTGCCCCTCATTTTCATTTTGAAACAACACATAAATATAGGCCACAGATGAATTCACGTCGTTGCCACATCACCTCCCAATAGAAGTCTGCCACATGTCATGAAATACAATCTGCCCAATAATATTGTGACGCGTGTCATAATTTGACGAAACATTGTAAAGTATCAGCGAATATCCACTTTCCATAGTATATGAAACCACCAAGGAAATGAATTAATTTCATTTAAAAAGCATGATATTTTCTTACATGTGCTTGGCCCACCTTAACTGTATTTGCACAAATGACGTCATTTGGTCTCAAACATTCCTTCAGATTCTTTATATACATATAGCAAGAGAACTTATGTAAGGACAAGATATGTTAATCTTTCATTTTTCTTCATTTACACGTGGTCATGGAGGTGATATTCTTTCATTATTATGCTAACAATAATAAAGTCACTCTTGACCAAACTTAGGTGGCATTAGTATGCTGACGTCGACTCGCTTCACCATGCATTAATTGAAGAGCAAATTAAAACTTTTCTGCCCATTGTGACCTCGGCTGTGAAATAATTCTATGTTGCTGATATATATGGAGATACCAGGCCAACATAATAAGTGCTGCTGATATATAGAGATACCAGGCCAGCATAATAAGTGCTGCTGATATCTAGAAATACCATGCCAGCATAATAAGTGTTGCTGATATATACAAATACCAGGCCAACATATTTGATCATTGTGGTTGCTGATACATGGAAATACCAGGCCAACCCCATTTCATCATTGTGGTTGCTGATACATGGAAATACCAGGCCAACCACGTTTCATCATTGTGATTGCTGATATATGGAAATACCAGGCCAACCACATTTCATCATTGTGGTTGCTGATATATGGAAATACCAGGCCAACCACATTTTGCAATTTTCATCGCAAACACTATTAAGTCTCACATTTTGTTGTGTATTCGCCGGATGATCGAATTCACTTGTACTTTCTACAAAAGCACTAAAATAGTATTAGCAACTAAAATATTGTATCCTAGCTAATATAAATATGGGTATAGAATGTAGCATTTACATGCTTATCAACACCCCCACACTTATATTTTTCTAGTCCTCGAGTAAAACGGAGATATTATGCAATAGATTTTATTTTATTTTATTTTAAAGAAAAATCCTAACAAAAGCGCCACTCCCCCACACTTAAACATTACATTGTCCTAAATGTAATTGAGTCATCCAACGTAGAAATTAAGGTGGGAAATTCTAAAATACATATGCAAAAACTAAAGAACTAAAAATAAAAAATAGAGTGCAGGGAACTAAAGAACTAAAAATCTGATGGGTTGACTCCCATGAAGCGCAATGTGTTTGTTTTCCGACTTGCCAGTAGCACGTTCTCAAACAATGTGGGGTTGGTACTCCAAGGTAAGCTGCGGATTATATATATATAAAGCCTGAAGAGTTGGGGATCAACCCAAGTAATCTGATTAGTTGAAAACATGAACCTACAGTAAGAAAGATTAGTACCCAGTGAGATAAAACTGAATTCAATCTTATTTAAAGCATAATTCGAACCTTGAATATGAAGTAAATCAGGTTCGCAGATGATTACTAAAGATTTTCTAAAGAATTGAACAGTTATTGTACTCCCTAAATCTGGTTCTAAGTCAGCGGAAATAACTTCAACGACTGATATTTTTTCAAATTCACTCGCTGAACAAGGCCTCAATGGAGCAATAATATCACGACTCTTAGACCCATTATCATCTAAAACGGTTTCATTATGAATACCATCAAGACGAAAAAATTCAGAACTTATTGGCTTATGGGTCAAGGTAGGATCATTCTCGACTGATGGAACTAGTCGAGAATCAGAAAAAACTAGAGGTTCTAGTTTGGGCTTCCATTTATTAGTGTCTAGCAGCGGTGTGGAGTCTAACAAAGCATTGACCTCACAAATAACACTATCATCATAAAAATCATACCCAAAATGATCTAAGAAAACCTCTAATGGATCTTCCAAGTCGCTCTTGCAAAAGCTTTGCGAGTGCATACTTTCTTTTCGCCCACTACTGGTTTCAATTGCAGCACTTCAATCACTAAGGTACCTAAAAAAAACCAAACAAACTGCGCAAAAAGAAACTAAAGAAAATCTAAAAGAAAAAGAAATATAAATTATGTACAAAAACTAAAACTAAAAAAAATAAACTATATACAATGATATCAACTAGAGAGTATTTTGCAACCACTCCCCGGCAGCGGCGCCAAAAATTGATGTGATTTCAAATTGAGTTGTAGTAAAAAGTTCGTTGGGACTTGTGAAAGCAAAGATTTTAAATTTAATGAAATTTAAAAACAAACAAAACTTAATTCAAGATTATTAGGAATAACCAAGACACTGATTCCACTATCACACATGAATAAATTATGGAAAATAATCCAAAACTCTAATTATCTTTTAAGTCCCTTATTTCTTAATTCACAATTAATCAAACATATTCTCAAATATTAATTGTATTCCCCAAGCATAGACGATCAATTGATTAAACAAAGTATAATCTATCAAATTGAGTCACAAGTAATTAAGAAAATTATGTAAACATTTAAAAACTCTGCAAGAGCAGTGATTGAGTAAATTATAATTAAAAATTAGAGAAAATGAAATAGTTACCCATTATTCATGCGTGAATAGCTTCCTCATTGCCTTGGTTGTGGGAGAATTAGCTCATCATCATGTTGGAGACACACTCAAAATTCATTTTTATTGCTCAAAGGGTTTTTACAAAGATGAAATGGAGAAAAACTATTAAAAACCGGGTTTGCAACAGTTATAAATGTTACAAACTGAAAAGAACGATAGAACAGTAATGTCGCTGATTCTCGACCCTCGCATGTGTGTCGTATCCACTGTTGAGAAACGATTGTTGTTGCGTGCCTAATGTTCTTGGTGTTCTTCACAGCAGCAGAAATGGTGATTCTTCTGAAACTCGACTTTCACAGCTCTGTAATCTCCCCTCTAACTCTCCGTTCATTCTATGACCACCGAACACTCTTTATATACTATACAGGGCCTAAAAATCGCTGTAATAACTCCATATAATCTTCATTAACTCCGTTTATTCTCTTCTTCCTGTCACGGGAATAATTTCCTTTTGCAGCTCCTACACGCGTCTTCATGTATTCTATACACTCCCAACAACATCATACACACTCCATAAGAGTTTTAGCACACTGAAAATAGACACAGACCTTCTCAAAATATCACAGAAGTTTCCCGAGTATGTGCATGCCATGTTTAGTCGAGATTACATGAAATCTTCCCCTCTAATCGAATTTAAAGCACTTACCAATCCTGTTGTGATGTAACAGGATGGTATATATCCAAACTAAGAGAAAAATCCAATGGAATCTCGTCTGAATCAGTTCCAGAAGAAATCGCATGTGACTTGGTTAACTCTCCCTGTTTCACTTCGAACGGAATATCCAGCCAAATATGATCCAACTAAACACCCATAACACGCCTGTCTAGCCCAAAGGATTAAACCCATTTGATTACAGCCCTTTAATCTCACTGAAACAAGGTCAAATCGCAAACCCTAATATTGTTCTTCCGCTGCCAAATTTCCCACCGAATTCTGTTGGTTAAATGTGGAAGAAGAAGGTCACCCCCTATCCGTCTATGGAGTGTAAATAGTAGGTGTCCAACTGAGGTGCTGAGGACAAATTTGGGTGTTGAGGATGAATTTGGGCTACGAATAACCTTGGGTTCCCCTTAGCCAAATCTGGGGTTCGTATAGCAAATGTCCTCCAGGGGTCCAAATAGCACTTTTTGAGCAACTTTTTCCACACAAGTGTATTTCTCCAAAAACACCTACACAAACATAAAAACACCATAATAAGTACAAAATCAAGCACTAGCAATAGAGACACTGAGGACAATTCAGACACAAAATGTGTCTATCAGCCTCCTAGAACAATGGGTGGCAAAAAACAAATCTGGTTGCCTCCAATAAGAGCGGACCCCAGCGACATTCACAAGAGCGATGCCAGGTACTGTCATTTCCATCACAGAGTACAACACCCCACGGTCGACTACTACAACCTAAGAAGAATTTTCCAGAAAAGAAACTGGAAGTAGGCGAAATTGAAATTGGAGACTCCGAGGGTGGAAAAGTGACTCAAAATCAGGTTATGATGCTCTCCCACGATCCCAGTGGAGACGAGTGGTAACCGTGGGAAGAAAAGGATGAAGTATGCAAGATTGCAACAGAGGATCGTGCATTTACAAACACGGATGGCGTGGCTAGCAAATTCGCGGGTACAGTATTGGCTCAACAGTTTTTCGACTCGCTAGGATTTAGCGAAGATCTAAGTAGGGAGGCGTCCAAAGCCATAGCAGCAATTGCCGCGGGAAATCCCTAAGATTCCCTCTCAAAAGAAGCCATTGTATTCACAGACGAGGATATCTGCTACCCGGGAGAGCACCTCAGGCCCCTGTATTTGACCACGTATATCAATAAGATTCCTTTGAAGAGGGCTTTCGTGGATGGGGTGCATCTCTAAATTTAATCTCTACATACACGTTGGACCTTCTTGGAGTACAGCAGTTAGCGATCAAAATTCGAACCACGACGGTGAAAGGATTTGGGGGACATACTCAGACAGCTATCGGGATTGTCCACTTGGTTATAAAAATTGGTCTCATTCATGGGCTTACCCCTTTCTATGTACTAGAAGACGATACAACGTTCCACGTATTGCTAGGACGAGGGTGGTTACTCCATCATAAAATGGTAGAGTCAACGTACCATCAGTATGTCAAGACTAATATAGGGGGAGACAATTTCGGATACCAGCCACGAGCCACCCCTTTGACCCGGAAGAAGCTTACATGAAAGATGCAGTTTTTTACGACTTGACAAAGGAGTCGGAGGAAATACCTGATGTGAAACTTACTCCGCTACCAAAATGGAGTGAAGAAGAGAATGCATAGCCGACCAAGTCAGTCTTTAGCCCGTCCAGAATGACGTTCCCAGCGGAGAGAAAGAGGAAACACGAAGAACAACACAGGTTCCAGCGTTTCTCAAGACCAGATAGGGGGCACGTACACCGCTTATAGCAACTAACCGAGGGAGCGTCTACAAATACGCAAAACTCCGAAACACCCGAAGTAGGGCCCCCCTCGGACGATCAAAACCTAAGCGAGCTACCATACAATAAAATCGACGATGAAGAACTACGGGAACTACTTACCACGAGCACACAGTCTGTATAAGAGCGAGCTCCTGGGGACCTCACCATGGACAGCATAAAATAAATTAACATCGGAACGGAAGAAGACAAGCGACCGATCATGATCAACAAAAGTTTGGATGCGGAAGAAAGGGAAGCATTGATTGCCCTTCTCAGGGAATACAGAGATGTTTTTGCTTATGATTATGAAGAGATGCTGGGTCTAGATAGCATCCTCTTATCCCATAACCTCAGAGTGTCTCCCAAATTCCAACCAGTAAAACAGAGAAGCATAGAGTTCCCGAGGGCCACCGCTCTCGCGATAAAGGAAAAAGTGGAGCGTTTGTTGAAGGCCAAGTTCATCAAACCCATCCAACACCCGACGTGGCTAGACAACATCGTACCAGTTGTGAAAAAAAATGGGAAGATCCGATGTTGACTATAGGGACCTCAATCGAGCCTGTCCCAAAGATGATTTCCCGCTGCCCAACATCGACTTAATATTGGACGCAACTGGAGGCAAGACACGCTTCTCCTTCATGGACGGCTTCAACGGATATAACCAAATAAAGATGGCCGAGGCAGATGCAAAGAAGACCGTTTTCCAAACTCTGTACGGGAACTTCTACTACGATGTGATGCCCTTCGGGCTAAAAAAACGCCGGCGCCACGTACCAGTGCTCCATGACTTCCATATTCCACGATCTGCTTCACCAGACGGTGGAAGTATACGTTGCCGACATCATCGTTAAAACCTCGGAGACCGAGAGCCATGAATCCCATATAAAGACAGTCTTCGAAAGATGTAGAAAATACAAACTCAAGATGAACCCGCTCAAATGCGTTTTTGGGGTAACATCTGGTAAATTATTGGGATTCGTCGTAACCAACGAAGGAATTCAGGTGGATCCGAGTAAGGTCGAGGTAATTATGACTATGACATCACCAACTAATACCAAAGAACTCCAGGAATTTATAGGGCAGATATCTTACATACGGCGCTTTGTGCCTGGTCTGGCTCAGATAATGTCAGTGTTCCTGCCCCTACTAAGGAAAGGGACCATCTTCAAATTGGAGGAAACCCAACAGATCGCGTTTGAAAAACTGAAACAATGCCTCGTCAGCTCCCAAGTCCTCAGACCACCAATAAAAGGAGTGCCTCCCTACTTTTACACGGCGTTCACCAGCTCAGCTATATGAGCGGTTCTGGCACAAGATATGGGAGGAAACGACTTATCACCCATCTACTACGTGAGTCGGGTTTTGAGAGACGCGGAGTTGAGGTACCCACGCGTGGAACAACCGTGCCTAGACCTCATCTATGT
The DNA here is from genome assembly GCF_003573695.1 of Papaver somniferum. Lineage (NCBI taxonomy): Eukaryota > Viridiplantae > Streptophyta > Magnoliopsida > Ranunculales > Papaveraceae > Papaver > Papaver somniferum. The sequence continues at coordinate 8,978,007 of NW_020653081.1, forward strand.
CACGCAGAAACTAAGACTGTATCTTCTAACACACAAGACGATCGTTGTGGATGCGGAGAACCCCATAGCTTACCTCGCCTCCAAGCCTGTCCTGACAGGGAGAACAGCCAGATGGTTGTTGCAGTTATCGGAGTTTGAACTTGATTATCAGTGGCCTAAAAGAGTAAGGGGCAAGCGATCGCTGATCTAATTGCTATGTTTCCTGGAGAGGAGAATGACGAGATTCATGATCATGTGCCCGGGGAGGTAGATGTTGCTGATATCAACAAGCCTTGGACTATATTTTCCAACGGGTTGTCATACGATACCGTCGGAGGAGCAAGAATGTCTTTTGAAGCCCCGCAAGGATATTTTCTCTCGTATTCGTTCAAACTAGACTTCTCGTGCAGCAATAATGTGGCTGAATACTAAGCTTTAATCCTAGGGCTCAGTATGGCGAAAGAACTCGGCCTGGGAGGCATAGACATAAAGGGATATTAGAGGCTTGTAACCAACCAAGTCAACGGGGATTTCCACGTCAAAGATCCGCATTTAGCACCGTATCGAGCAGAATCTCAAAACCCGATGAATCAGACAGGGTCGACCCTAGATCATACGGGCAGATGTAAGAATAAACATGAAGATGCCCTGGAGACCCTAGATAGCAAGATACAACTGAATGATAAGGAATAGGATACCGTAACAGTTAAAAGAAAGGAGTTTCCCAGTACCTGGAAGGAGGACATGGCCTTTGAAGAGGCAGAAGACTTGAGGTGGACTTACATCGACGATCTAACCAAAACGGAGGAAGACCGCGTAATACCTATCCAAGCTCTGAAACAGTTTATATTGATCCAAGGAGCTCTGTACTATCGAGCAGCAGGGGGATCTCTTGCCAGGTGCATAAATAAGAGAGAAGCGGAAAAAATACTCCAGGAGCTACATGCAAAAACGTGTGGACAAAATGCAGCCATTCATCTCTACAGAAAGCTTCAGAGGAGAGGGGTATATTGGCCAAGTATGTCAGCACAGGAAGCGGCCCTTCAAGATGGTTGCGCTGATTTCCAGGCTCCACCGCAACCCGCCGAAGTTTGCACAGTCGAGGGGGTAGATTGGAGACAACCCTATATAGATTTCATCAAAAAGGGTAAACTACCCAGTGACAGGCAGGCAACGCTAAAAATTCAGAAGAAAAGGGTGTGTTTCTTCATCCATGAGGGGATCCTCGACCGTAAAAACTATAACAATGCTATGTTAAGATGTTTATCAGACCAAGAGGCTGCCGAAGTAATGACTCGGTCCCACAACGCAGAACATCAAGGAATGCGGAAGTTATTTCTACAGCTCTATGAAGGAGGGTTTTATTGGCCCACTATGGAAAGTGATACTGCAGAACATGTGAGGAAATTTCTCAATTGCCAGACACACGGAGACCTAATCAGAGCACCCTACACCTTGCTACATAGCGTGGTAACACCCTGGCCATTTCACAGCTGGGCATTGGACATTATAGGATAGATCAACCTAATGTCCTCAAAACGCCACAAGTACATATAACCTCCACAGAGTACACCACAAAATGGGTCGAGGCGATACCTCTCAAAGACTGCGTTGGGGCAACTACTGCAGCATTCATCAAAGAATACATCATCTGCATATTTGGCGCGCCCATGATTATCAGAGCAGATAACGCAAAATCATTTGTAAACAAACACATGATAGATCTGCTGCGCCAATATAATGTAAGGCTTCACACGTCCACCCCCTATTATCCTCAGGGAAACGGGCAGGCGGAGGCAAGCAATAAGACGCTCATCCGGATCCCGAGCAGGACAGTGGAGGATCACCATAGAGAGTGGCATGAACAGCTCCCACTCGCAGTATGGGCATGCAGAATCTCGAAACGAAGCTCCACGGGGGCGTCACCATATTCTCTGGTCTATGGGGAAGACGCGATATTGCCGGCAGAGATTTAAATTCCATCCGCAAGAGTAGAAATGGCTAATCATACGACAACGGATGAAGTAAGCCGCTTTTCCCATTTAGATACAATAGAAGAAAGGAAAGCACGAGAATAACGGTTTGCAGAGGCATACATGAAGCGCACAACAAATTACTATAACCGGAGCGTAAAGGAAAGAACATTCGAAGTGGATGATTTGGTCCTTAAGATCGCTCCACATGTACAAAGAAATGCTAGTGTAGGAAAATTTTCCGCAAACTGGGAAGGACCCTTCAAAGTAAGGAAGGTGTCAGAAAGTGGATATTACAAGCTCAGACGTATGAACGGTACGAAGGTCAAGACACCGATCAATGGAAAATGGCTAAATAAGTTCTACGCAAAAACCGATCAATGTAAAAGCTTTCGTTTCAAATAAAAATCCAACTTTTGATATATGATTCGTAACATTTACAAAGGTCGCGGGAAAGCCAATGGAGCCCAATCGACTGGAAAAAAGCTGCGGGGACGCCAATGGCACCCGATCGACTGACAAATTCAATAAAGGTTGCGGGATGCCAATGGCGCCCGATCGACTGACAAAAGGTTGCGGGAACGCCAATGGCGCCCGATCGACTAACAAAAGGCTGCGGGAACGCCAATGGCGCCCGATCGACTGACAAAAGGCTGCGGGGACGCCAATGGCACCCGATCGGCTGACAAATTTACTAAAGTTTGCGGGAATGCCAATGGCGCCTGATCGACTGAAAAAAGGTTGTGGTAACGCCAATGGCGCCCGATCGACTGACAAAAGGCTGCGGGGACGCCAATGGCACCCGATCGGCTGAAAAATTTACTAAAGATTGCGGGAATGCCAATGGCGCCCGATCGACTGCTGCGGGGACGCCAATGGCACCCGATCGGCCAACATATTTACTAAAGGTTACGTGAATGACAATGGCGCCCGATTAGCTAACAATTCATAACAAACCGTTGGAACGTTAATAGCATCCGATCGGCTAACATATACACCTCGGCCTCCCGATTCCCGTTGAGAAAAACTAAGGGAGGAGTAGGCGCGTTTAACATATACATCTCGCCCTCCCGATTCCCGTTGAGAAAAACTAAGGAGGGAGTAGGCGCGTTTAACATATACCCCACCCTCCCGATTCCCCTTTAGGAAAATTAAGGGGGGAGCGGGCGCGTTTAACATACATCTCGCCCTCCCGATTCCCGTTGAGGAAAACTAAAGGGGGAGTAGGCGCGTTTAACATATACATCTCTCCCTATCAATTCCGGTTGAGAAAAACTAAGGAGGGAGTAGGCGCGTTTAACATATATCCCACCCTCCTGATTCCCCTTGAGGAAAACTAAGGGGGGAGTAGGCGCGTTTTACATATACCCCACCCTCTCGATTCCTCTTGAGGAAAACTAAGGGGGAAGTGGGCGCGTTTAACATACATCTCGCCCTCCCAATTCCCGTTGATAAAAACTAAGGGGGAGTAGGCGCGTTTAACATATACATCTCGCCCTCCCGATTCCCGTTGAGAAAAACAAGAGGGAAGTAGGTGTATCCCTAATCCCCTCATTTCTCACCCACCAATTCCTTAAAAAAAGGGGGGGGGGTTGGGGGAGGCGGGGAGTGAGGGTAAATATGTTATCACAAGTTCCTACCCAGCGTTCCTGTTAAATGGGGATGGAGTAAGCATGTCCTTAATGAAACCCCCACAGATAGGGAGAGAAGGAAGGAAGATGGAGAGAAACACACTACATAGAATAAAGATCTGAGTACAAAGGGAAAGCTAAAAAAAAAAACAAAAAACAAAAAAAAAAGACAAACAAGAAGAAGGGAGAAACTAATTAAACCAACGACAACAAGTCGTCTGTCGTTTATTCATCATCCGATAGTAACGCACGACAATGAGCATTGTATTCATCTACAGACTGCATCATTAAGAACGCTTCCTCACGTTGATCAATAGAAACAACCAATGCATAATCGGCCTCATTAGCCAATTCAGCGAGTCCCTTTATTTCGCTGGGAGCCTTCGATTTACGAGCAGCGGCTAGCATTTCCTCTCGATCACGATAGATCGTGCGCATATTATCCGCGTGCACTACTCGTAAATCCAATAACATATCTATCTCCCCACTCATAAGGAGCAGTCGCCTCAATTCACCGGGAACATCAAAAGAGCGAACAAGCGCGGAAACTGCCGCGAGGGTTAAAGTATATCCGCGTAAGTGAAGAAAGGCATGCTCAGAGATGGAAAGACGACAGTCATCTATGGCTTGATCTACACTTTCCATCATAACAACAAATTCCTCAAAGAGCTGATCCGAAGCTTGACGAATCTCAACCGTCTCATCCAATGCGCGCCAAATCTGGACATACACGCGCCCCCTCGCCCGAATCCTTTCGTCCATTTGGTATGTATTGTATTTATCAGAAAATTGGGCTCGTTTGGCATCCCGGTCGATATCCCTCCGCGACTTGAGCGCTTCAATCTCCATTTTTACCAGCAATAGCCTCGCGAGTTCCTCCTCCTTGTATCGAAGGTCAATCAGCGAGGGTATTGGCGCTAACGAAAGAACGTAACCATGAATAAGATATGCCATTTAGAACGAAAGAAAGAAATACACAAGTTGGAACTCAAAGAAGCCAATATTGCATGTATTTATAGAGAATCATGAAAGTACAAAACAATTACAGCGACCACAGAGACCATGGCTGACACGTGGACAACATCGAAAGGGAACCATATCCCGAGAAACCCTGTCTTCGGAAAACCGAATACCTTCACGATTTCAAATCCCAAAACTCTAAGAGAAATACTAAAAAAAAAACAGAATTGATAGATGAAGAGGGAAGCAACACTCGTTTATAAACAACGAATGATACATAGGAAAATTTTAGTCTGCTAACAATTAACGACAACGAGAAATATCCACATCCAGAGCCTCCACCATCAAGCGACTGTCGTTGACTTGCACGTTGGCCAGGCGTAAGTATTGATCATCTTCATGAACTAGTTTAGTAATGGCCTGAATGATCTTGTCCTCAGTGATGTGATTTCAAGTTGAGTTGTAGTAAAAAGTTCGTTGAGACTTGTGAAAGCAAAATATTTTCGATTTAATGAAATTTAAAAACAAACAAAACTTAATTCAAGATTATTAGGAATAACCAAGACACTGATTCCACTATCACGCATGAATAAATTATGGCAAATAATCCAAAACTCTAATTATCTTTCAAGTCCCTTATTTCTTAATTCACAATTAATCAAACATATTCTCAAATATTAGTTGTATTCCCCAAGCATAGACTATCAATTGATTAAACAAAGTATAATCTATCAAATTGAATCACAAGTAATTAAAAAAATTATGTAAGCATTTAGAAACACTGCAAGAGCAGTGATTGAGTAAATTATAATTAAAAATTAGAGAATGAAATAGTTACCCATTATTCATGCGTGAATAGCTTCCTCATTGCCTTGGTTGTGGGAGTTAGCTCATCATCATGTTGGAAACACACTCAAAATTCATTTTTATTGCTCAAAGGGTGTTTACAAAAATGAAATGGAGAAAACTATCAAAAAACGGGTTTGCAACAGTTATAAGTGTTACAAACTGAAAAGAACGATAGAACAGTACTGTCGCTGATTCTCGACCCTCGTCTGCGTGTCGCTTCCACTTTTGAACAACGACTGTCTTGGATGGTCTGTTCTTCGCGTTCTTCAGATGAGCAGCAGCAGAAAAATATTTCTGGAACTTGATTTTCTCGACTCTGTGATGCTCTATAATCTCCCCAAACTCTTCGTCCACCATCTAAGATACCAGAACACGCTTAATATACACAACAACTTCAAAATATCTCGTAATAATGTCTCCAAATTCTCTTACAGCAAAGCCATTACTCGGGAATATATTATTTCCAAATTTATGGTTTTATATCCTTCTTTACGTCCTTCACGCGTCTATTGCAACTCAGAGTTCTTCATACATGTGCAGTACACAAATTAGAGTCCCAGCAGCACACGAAATTCATAGCAAGTCCCGTGAAAACTCTCCCACGAACGTGTTGCTCTGTTTGATTCAAACCCACGATGCAGCCAAATCCAACCGAAACCATCGACAATACCATCCCTGTTTGGTCCAAACAGGCCCAAAGAAACCAAATCCAGTGCTCGAATCTCATTCCAACGTGACCAAAATCTTAACAGAGTTTCCGTAAGAAGAAAAACCCGGGAATATGCTCAACCCTTATGTCTACCGTTCTAGTCAATTCTGGTATGAACGACGACCATTACCGGCTCTATTGGATCAAAATAGACAAACCCAATGAGTTTCAGCCCTTGAATCTCCCTAGAACACGATCAAAATCTCAACCCTAATTCTTCCTGCGTCTGCACTATCTTCCCGCCAATCTTGAAATTTGAAATGAAGAAGAAGAGGTTCCCTGATCCAAAACGCAGGCGCCTTTAACAGCAGGGGTGCATGGGGGTGACCTTATCCAAAATGAGGGTGCCTTTAGTACTTTTCTCTGGGGGTGCCCCGAGCAACTTTTCGAGCCAAATTTTCCAAAAATGTTTATTTTCCAAAAATACCTACAAACACAAAAAACACCATAATAAGTACGAAATTGAGTACCAACAATACAGAAAATTGAGGACAATATAGACACATAAATGCGTCTATCACTCAGCCCCAGCCCCTTGGGCGAGTGAAAGAGTGTCATCATGCTCATCATATTCCTTGCATATTTTGTCTTGGTGGAACGAACGAAGGGTCCATAAAATTCCCACCTCCTCTTTTAGAACTAGCAGGCGAGCCAGTTTGTCCTTAACGTAAGGATGAGGTACAAGAAAAGTGGTTGCAGCTAAGATCAAGGCATGACCGAGGAGTGGCCACATCGCCTCGTTGGAAATCCAGAGGCGACAATCTGAAATAACCCGATCTATAGCAGCTATCATCACCAAGGAATCTGCATACAACTGAGTAGCCGCGCCATGTGCGGCGGTAACATCATTGAGGGCGCGTTGAATCTCTAATGACACACGACCTGATGGTTCCGCCTCTTGAGCGTCCTGATAGGCTTCAGACGCCTCCCTAAATTTAGTATTCGCGTCATGTCTGTTGGTAACCCAACTCCTATTTGGTATAGAAAAATTCAAATATATAAAATAATAGAATAGAAATCGTGCATATTTCAATATTTCCCGTGAGAACTCATATTTAGTTCTACATTCCTTGCACTTGTTATTATATACTTATAATAAATATATATACTTATCATAAGATATCTTTATAACATGTACAAATTTTAAATCGAGGTATCCATTCTATGACAACTTTTGATTTACCCTCTATTTTGTGCCTTTAGTGGGCCTAGTTTTCCCGGTAATTGCAATGGCTTCTTTATTTCTTCATGTTCAAAAAAATAATATTGTCTAGATTCCTATGAAGCAGACTATTTTATATTTAACCAATTTGATGAATTATTTCTAATGGTTCACATCATAGTAGTGCTAGTTGATGAGAGTTACTTCGGGAACAAAAAAGTAAAGTAAAATTCATTTGGGTTATTCTCTCAATTCCAATAAAATGCAACTGGATCTAGTATGAACTGGCGCTCAGAACGTATATGGATAGAACTTATAACGGGGTCTCGAAAAACAAGTAATTTCTGCTGGGCCTGTATCCTTCTTTTAGGTTCACTAGGGTTCTTATTGGTTGGAACTTCTAGTTCTCTTGGTAGGAATCTGATATCCTTATTCCCGTATCAGGAAATCCTCTTTTTTTCACAAGGCATCGTTATGTCTTTCTATGGGATCGCGGGTCTGTTCATTAGCTCCTATTTATGGTGCACAATTTCGTGGAATGTAGGTAGTGGTTATGACCGATTCGATCGAAAAGAAGGAATAGTGTGTATTATTCGTTGGGGATTTCCTGGAAAAAATCGTCGTATCTTCCTTCGATTCCTTATGAGAGATGTCTAGTCGATTAGAATCGAAATTAAAGAGGGTCTTTTTCCTCGTCGTTTCCTTTATATGGAAATCATAGGTCAGGGAGCCATTCCCTTGACTCGTACTGATGAGAATCTGACTCCACGAGAAATTGAACAAAAAGCGGCGGAATTGGCCTATTTATTGCGCGTACCAATTGAAGTATTTTGAAATGAACTGCGAAGAATTAATGTTTTGTTAGCATGGGGGGAAGGAACAAAACTAAGGAATCTTCATTTTATAGGGGTCATGCTTCATAGAAATTTTCGATCGGATAGAGTCGATGAAAGAGGTGGTTTCATTAGTAATTTACATATTAAAAATGCCACAAAAGAAAACATTCACTATCCTCACATATCTTGCATCTATTTTATTTTTACCCTGTTGGTTTCTCTCTCATTTAATAAAAATCTGGAATCCCGTGTTACTAATTGGTGGAATACTAGGCAACCCGGAATGTTTTTGAATGATATTAAAGAAAAAAATCTTCTAGAAAAATTCATAGAATTAGAAGAACTTTCTTTTTGGACGAAATTATAAAGGAGTACCCGGAGATACATATACAAAAGCTCCGTATAGAAATCCACAAAGAAACGATACAATTGGTCAAGATGCACGATGAAGTTCATATTCATAGCATTTTGCACTTCTCGACAAATATAATCTGTTTCGATATTCTAAGTGGTTATTCTATTCTAGGTAATGAAGAACTTCTCATTCTTAATTCTTGTGTGAAAGAATTCCTATATAACTTAAGTGACACAATAAAAGATTTTTCTATCCTTTTATTAAATGATTTATGTATCGGATTCCATTCGCCTCATGGTTGGGAACTAATGATTGGATCTATCTCCAAGGATTTTGGATTTTATCATAATGATCAAATTATATTTGGTCTTGTTTCCACTTTCCCAGTCATTCTAGATACACTTTTAAAATAATGGATTTTCCGTTGTTTAAATCGCATATCTCCGTCATTTGTAGTGATTTATCACTCAATGAATGACTAAAGAATGATTCACCGATGTTAATCAAATCATAATTTTTTTACTTTGTTTGTACATACGCAAACAAAGCATTCAAAATCTTACTCACCTTTTATATTTATACCCATCCCAGAGACTCTTCCTCTATTCCATTCCAATAAAATTATTCCATTACAACAGCAGAATCGTGGATAGGGAACTATACTAGTAACCTACCTAATTTATTGTAGAAATTCTCGGGATCAATGATTGGACCATGCAAAAAAGAAATATCTTTTCTCGGATAAAGGAGAAGATGGCTCGATCCATTTCTGTATCGATCATGCTATATGTAATAACTTGAACATCTACTTCGTATGCATATCCCATTTTTGCGCAGCAGGGTTATGAAAATCCACGAGAGGCGACTGGGCGTATTGTCTGTGCCAATTGTCATTTAGCTAATAAGACTGTGGATATTGGGGTTCCACAAGCGATACTTCCTGATACTGTGTTTGAAGCAGTTGTGAGAATCCCTTATGATATGAAACTGAAACAGGTTCTTGCTAATGGTAAAAATGGGGCTTTGAATGTAGAGGTTGTTCTTATTTTGCCTGAGGGATTCGAATTAGCCCCCTCAGATCGTATTTCTCCCGAAATGAAAGAAAAGATGGGCAATCTTTCTTTTCAGTGTTATCGTCCCACAAAAAAAAAAAAAAATCTTATGATAGGTCCTGTTCCAGGTCAGAAATATAGTGAAATCACCTTTCCTATTCTTTCCACAGACCCCGCTACTAAAAAAGACGTTCACTTCTTAAAATATCTTATATATATATATATATATGCGGGAACAGAGGTAAGGGTCAGATTTATCCCGATGGGAGTAAGAGTAACAATACAGTCTATAATGCTACATCAGCAGGTATAGTAAGTAAAATTGTACGTAAAGAAAAAGGGGATATGAAATAAGCATAGCAGATACGTCAGACAGTCACCAAGTGGTCGATATTATACCCCCAGGACCGGAACTTCTTGTGTCCGAAGGAGAATCTATCAAGCTTGATCAGCCACTAACAAGTAATCCCAACGTGGGTGGATTTGGTCAGGAGACGCATAAATAGTACTTCAATATCCATCACGTGTCCAAGGCTTTTTGTTCTTCTTGGCATCTGTTATTCTCGCATAATTGGTTTTGAAAAAGAAACAATTCGAGAAGGTTCAACTGTCTGAAATGAATTTTTAGGTCCACGTATTTATTAACACACACATAAAGTTAATAAAAACTAAATTCTTGTTGATCGATGTAATTATGTATGGTTAAAAATAGTATTTAGTTTACTTGCTTTGTTGCTATACCAGATATTGGGAAGTATTTAATTTTTACTCTTAACGCTAGTAATAGACTAGTATTATATTGTGAAGAACGCATTTGACGTGAATCCAACTCCCTTTTTCAATCCAAATAGGAGTTGCGTTACTAGGCTGGGGGTGCCCCAAAGAGGGGAAATGCCACACGATTTCTATTCTGTTATTTCAAAATTTGTTAATACATGAAAAGTTTCCCTTAACTAGGCTGGGGTGCCCCAAAGAGGGGAAATGCCACACACAAAACATGGGGACTAAGGCTCAAGTCCACCAAGGAAGTATCCATAAGATGGAAGGGACAATGAAGGAATTAACAAGAAAGAAGAAGGTTATATTAGATAAGGGATGACATTAATAGTAATTAAGGAGGTTTAGGACATATGACAAGATGTAATAAAAAGAATGGGCTTTTGGAAAGTCTATATAAGGACAAAGTATAATGGAAAGACAATTCTCTCTCATACTATTCAAAGAAAAATGAGGTCATCTTGGTGCACTAGGACGGGTTGGACCTAATGAGAATTCTGGTATTAACAAGGTGCATTATGGACCTTCATTTCACTTAGTCATGTTAAGCTCAAGCTAAGGTTGTATTTGATAACAGAGAAAGGAAATAATTTCACGAAAAGCGATTTCATTGAATCAGTTTCCCATGAGAAGCAAGGTAAGACTTTTCATGGAATTCCATGAAATTAAATTTAAAACATATCTTAGACAACACTTTTTTTTATAATTCTGTGGAATCAGATTTTTGACCACACGACGTAATACATGTTATTTCCATAGAAAGATTACTATTTTCATAAGTGAAATGGCCTTACCGTAATACCTTAATAAAGAAAAGAATTAGCTAGTACTTTTAAAATAAACTAAACATGTCGCAATCATTCACGGTCGACGGGAGTGGTCATTAATCAAGTTTTCCCATCACCATCCATCATTTATGCATAATACTGTACTGAAACTTGGCCTAGATTTATGCGGCCAAAGAAATTGATAACCCAGCTAAAAAGTCATATCGTATAGCGACATACCATGTTCTTACTAAAAGAACACTCCAAATGCCTGCAACTAATACGATGGATTAACCTAAGATAGAACCATCAATCATCGCTTCCAAGTTGGATAGAGCTTTGTCGGCTAATGCTCCGGAGTCGTAGACTCTAGAGTCGAGCTATTTTAAGTTTGATTTGCTCTAAAAAAAACCCAGAATGTGCACGTACTGGTCGTATTAGAGTGATAACAGCTTATACGGACACCAACACTCCATATTGTACACCCTCCATTTTCTTCCTTCGGTCAGCTTCGTGCTTATTGTTCCATGCTTGATTATTGCCAGTTTAGGATGAAGTCGTGTGAACCAAGGGTGCGCAGCATTATCCAATTTCTTAAAGTACTCGTAATATTGTGAAAATGTGAGGGCTAACTTTGACGTTCCTACCAAACAACTCCCTCTTTTTAGAAGAGAGTTTTGGGTCCATCTGAGAAAAAGTGACAAAGCTGTCATTAAACAAAGTTAAAATGGGAATAACTGATTCAGAGTACGACCGGAGTGGCTGGGTATAGATGTCATCATGTAGTAAGTTACTAAGTTGGTTTAACTGGCGATTCAGAGTTTTCCACGTCGTAGTTTCTCGTCCATGGCATTGCATGATTAATCACATTTTGGACTGATGGACGTTTCCACATATCCCTGGGTTGAAAATGCATGTGTCATTTTCATCATGTGGGTTTGTGGGTCCACTTTTCGTAGAACCATGTATCTACTGTATTTACTTTACTACTAGTAATAAGTAACTAACAATGTTAGGTCTAAGGTATAGTATTGTTTAATAATCCGTGACATCAAAGTAAGGTTGAAGGGAGTACTTAATGTCAATGGTCGCCTTCTGTACAATGAAATAAATTGAGTGCCCAAAATAACAACCTTATTACAGGGACGGCAAGATTTATTGGAGGGGTGGTATTTCAATAGGATAAAAAAGGTCATTACGTGATCATTCAAGGTGTCTTTTATCAAAAAAATTTGGAAATGATAAATTAACCCTCATAATTGATAACCTAGTTTAGCGATGATAATTAAGTTTAATGTTAATGATTAATTTCACTTATATTAACTCAAAATCAAAACAAAATCAGATTTTAGAGTTAAAAAAAAACAGTTTGGAGATGGTAGAGAAGTTTTAACCCAAAGTGAAGGTCAATCTCAATCAATTGAAGAAATTAACCAACAAAGTGAAAACCCAATGCCTGAAAATGACCAGGTATATTTCTAAATTAGTCCCAACTAGCTTTTTGTTGCTCAAATACGTAAAAAAATTTAATTTCTTACATTTTCAGAGCTAATTACGATTGGCATTTTGCTCGTAACCAACCGTAATTCATAGTTATGGTTCGTAAAAGATGAACTACCAACCGTAACTGGTTAAATTTGGGGAAAACCCAATTGTAAAACCAGTTACGGTTGGTAACTGAATGCTCGATACCAACCGTAACTCAGTTACGGTTGGTAACCAAATGTTATATACTAACCGTAACTGAGTTATGGTTGGTAACCAAATGCTCGATACCAACCGTAACTGAATAAAATTCTCAGATACAAGAACATAAGGTTGGTAGTTGAACTATTACCATCCGTAACAACATCAAAATCTCCAGTTATGGTTCGTAATAGAGTTAAAATCAACCGTAACTCACATAAACCCAGAAACTTTAATTTCAACTTTCATCTAAAATCCTAATTTTTGATAGAAATTAAACTTAAATCGAACAAGATAAACTAAACCCTAATTGGATTTTTCGAAACATACTTCATATAAGTCATTACACTACACTTGATTAATTTTCGAATCGTCGATTAATCGAAGACGATGAAAGTTTAAGTTTTAATGGAGGTTATGGTTGATGGGAGGAGGAGAAGAGAAGAAGAAAGAAAACAAATTTTCAATTTAGTTTTGATTTAGGTTAAAAAATGGGAAGGGTAACCTAGCCAATTTACATCCCTAACCAATTAAAGAGACATTACTATCACACTCCCGCCCCTCTAATAAAACATGTCGCCCCTATAATAAGCTTGCAAAATAAGGCAACAAGGGACGCGTATACTATAACATTGCGTATCATAACACATGTTTGTCTATATCATACAACCTTGAATCCGTGGGGGTGATATTGGCACACAGTTTAAAATTGTGGTATTTGTGAAGTTCATACCTTTATAAGGCCGCGCCACTTTGGTAATAAAGTTAACCGATGGAGACTACTGAACGGTAGAGGCTAAACCGTTAGCGATTAAAACTCGATCGCTAGAGGTTTAGTCTATGTTGTTCGGTGGATATTCCATTTCTAACGGTTATTTTTCTATCGCTATAAATATGTGAAATTCAAATACAAAAATTATCCCAAAATTTTCACACAACTCTGTATCTTCTCCTAAAAGAATTCAAATGACACAATTTGAAAGCCAACTTGATTTAGCAAACCCAACTTTTTTCTGGAGTGGGGTCTGAAGCCGTTGTTAGCAAGATATGTGACAATTATAAAGAAATAGGTAGAAAGCAAAGAAGTTTGCGAGCTGCAGCTAAAAAAAGGCAAATGAGAGTTCAAGGTAAGGAAAATTTGAAGGCAACGAAGAAGATAAACAAAGAAAAGTCCGCTCATGAGCGCATTGATTGAAAATTATGTGAAATGAAGAAGATAAACAAGATAAAGAACATTGTTCCTAACTTTTATTTTTAAAGTCTTTATTTTAAATTATGATATCTAGTTTAGATCTTATTATCTAAATTTATGAAAGGCGCAATATAAATTAATTCGAAATTAGATTTATGAACAAGAAGTGGCGTTAAACATTAGAAGTTATTTTTAATTTATCATTTAACATAACGGTATCTTAAAATTATACTTAACTTAACTTACTTAACTTAACTAAATATATACAACTTACTTCACTTGATTAAGTCTATCATATTTGAACAACACTTTCAAAATTTGATAATAACATTCGTATTGAAAATCTTTTCCGTTTCTGTTGCGCCATTCCGCCCGACACTTTTGCTCCACATCAATTTCGTTTTCATCACTTTTTCGGTTTTGATTTCTTAGCATAAGTAAGGCAACAAACAAGTTTACATCCTTATTGATTAGTCGGAAGAGACCACACAACTGATTTGCATCTCGATTATTGAGGTACAACGTTTCTTCTTGAAATCTCTGAAATATATTTTCCAAAAAGTGATTTTTTGTTGTTGTTGTTGTTGTGCACTAATGATATTATCCACTGTATAAAAACACAAAATTCCTGTTGTTGATACATGAAAATAATTACTCCTTAGCAGGGCTATGGAGCCCCTAAAGAGAAGGTAAGCCCAAGATGAGGCATAGGGGACTTGGGGACTAGAGCTCAAACCCACTAGAAAATATCCAGATAAGAAAGACAAAGGGGGAATTATTGGTAAAGGAGAAGGTTGTATTAGGAGGAGTGGCATTAGTAGTAATTAAGGAAGTTTAAGGACATGTGGCATGATGTCATAAAAGTAAGGGTTTTTGGAAAAGTCTATAAAAGGAGGTACATAGTACAATGGAAAGGGGGTTCTCCCTCATTCTATTCTAGGAAAAGGTGTAGTCATTTTTGTGACTAGGACGTGTAGGACCAAACTCATATTTACCTCTCAACACCTGCAAATGCATTCATCTTCAGCTAAGAAAAATCTATGAGGCCGAACTGCCATATTGAATTTGTGTAGTGAAAGTATGATAAATGGAGTTAAAGAATGAAAATTGGAGTAAAGGTGTGAGTTGAACTGAAATTGGGATTGGGTATCTATAGGGTGATCAATTTAAGACTGTTGGATAGGATATACTGAGCAGCCGAGTTTTCACCGCTGGCGGTCTTGACTTGACCACTCGGTGGAATTTTTATCGAGCGGTCGACACTGCACCGCTCGGTAGAGACTGGACATCACCTGGCTAAGTGGCAAATTTACCACTTAGACAGGTCTATTTGCTGGTTTGTCAGCTCCATAGTGGGAGCAACACTGTCAAACTTGCCAGTTTGATATGCCCATTGGAAACGCCCTAAGCCATGGGTAATCTTAATTATGTAACCCATTTATCAAGGTTAGTTAGACTCATAAACTCCTCTCGTAGTTTCAAATCAGGTATATATAGCTACAGGAAAGGAGCCAGAAATCCTATCCTATTATGGGGATTGAGGGGGAAAAACTTATTTAGGGTGAAAAAGGTAAGTAAAATTAAATTTTGGAACCAAATATTTTGAATTTATTAGGTCGGGATCCGTCCCAACAGTTTGGGCAATCGCCAACCCTTGTTATAGGCTGGCTACGTCCCTGTATAATAGTGTGTGCTACATCTCATATGCCATATTGAGCGTTAAACATTTGTTCATACTCATGAACCTGTATTTATAAATTTATAAGCCTTTGACATCTCTAATTTTGTAAGCCATATTCATTTATAATGTATTTGAAATTTTGAACCATATTTTTCCAAGGGACTCACTATTTGCATTGTTGTGATCGAATACTACACTACAACTCAAAGGTTGTTACTATAATCTGAAATTTCTTCCTGACCCTAAAATGTAGATCAAATTTTTATTGTGCCGAGGGCTGAACATTGCGTTAAAACCGAACTGAACCACACCGATTACAGGAAACCCGAATCGAGCCATTTACTAATGGTTGGTTTTGGTTTAAATAGAGAAAAACCGAAAGTAATGATTTCGATTTTGATTTGATGTAAAAACCAAACCGAATACCAACAGTAAAATCAATTAGTTTTGATGTAATTAATATCAACCATTAGATCTACCTTAGATAACTATATTTAATCTTATTTGTAGATTTAAAAATATCAAAGTTATTATTTAATTTTATATGTATAATTTTTTGTGTAACTATACTTTAGCCTTTCATTTTTTTTGTGTATTTTTTTTTATGTCAATTACATGAAACTGACAAAGTAATGGTAAAACAGAAATCGAATGGTAAAACCGGAACCCAATGGAAAAACTAGAAACCTAAAACGTTGGTTAATGGTACGGATTTGGTTTGGGAAATTAAAAACCGGGAGTAATGATTTCAGTTCTGGTTTGAGAAAAAATCGAACCGAACCGAGCCGAGCTATATACATCCCTAACTATGCCCTTAAATTTCTCACTTGATAAAAGTCTATTCGTGTTAAAAAAAGAATTAAGTAACCCAAAATTTATCCCATGTCCTAAAATATGCCATATGAACCAAATTTGTTGCTTAACCCAAAATATTTATCATGGCTTGAAATCTGTTGCTATACCAAGATCTTTATTGTGATTCAAAAATTACCCAACGAATAGAAATGTGTATTGTGATTGTGACGTGAAATGTTATTCTGCTAAATAAGTTGCTCAGTCTTTACTGCGACGCTTGCTGTATTGTGACTTTACATTTACCATTATGCTACCTGATTTTAAATTTTCTTAGTGACCTAAAGTCTACTTCTTTTGACAAATACAATACATTGAAATCTGAAATCTAATTCATGGCCCCCAAAAATTTGCTAATAAACTAATTACTCATAGACTGAATAAATTTTTTGATTTAAAATCTACCTCGTAATAAGAATTTGTATCAAATTGGATTTTCTGTCTTTGTAGCGCGAAAATCTTTTTGCGATCTAAAATCATGTATCCACCCTAAATACTCATCCTGACCTAAAATCTATTAGATAATCTGACTTGTACCTAAACTTGCATTGTGATACAAAATTTACCTCTTGATGAAAGACTAATCCAAAATTTGCTATTATAACGTTAATTCTACCCCGTTAATCATGATTATGCATTTAACATGAATTTGATTTATGTCTCAAAATTTGATTAGCGAACCAAACTCAGCCTCGTGAACAAAAATTACCATATGAATCAAAATTTGCATTGTGAAATGAAACATATCATCATGAGCCGAAATGTGTCATATGATCCAAATCCGGTTAATGTCACAGACACAAAACGCACACAAATTTCTGGAAACCGGCACTGAGACCCAAAATCATTTATGTGGTCCTAAAATTTGTTATGTAATCCCAAATATGTCTTTGTGACCACAATATGCCATGTGAGTTATTGTTGTTTAGTAACTCGTCGACAAACAATTTGCTCCGTAACCAAAAATTGATTTCTTATACGATTTTGTTTTTGATACCGTTGGAGATATATGTTTTCAGACAAATTTATTTACATTTATTATTCTTTCAAAAATTATTTTAATGTTATTATTAACGTTTTTCTTGAAAAACAAATTTATTCTTGTTATAAATATTATCACTTTTTATGTTACAAGGTGTTAATGGTTCCATTAAACTCTATTGAGGTTTTTGACTATAAAATAAGATTTTAGTAGCAAAATTAAATTGAGAGTTTTCATATATGTTTTTGAGCTTAAGCAGAAAAGAACTCTGAGAGAGAAACAAAAGTGTGGTCATCTTTTGTTTTTTACAGGTATAATTTTGAGCAAGAATAAAAGCGTAACAGTGTCACATTCTCTCACAGTGCAAGATTGATTCTGCAAGAGATTTTACTCGGTTGGTTAATCCTGAGACGCAACATCATCGAAGAACTGTTTGCACAATCTTAGCCAAAGTTGTAGAACGTCTTAAAGGGAGAAAGATCTGGTCGTTATTTAGTTATAACATTACTTTATAGAGTTTTTGTGATTATTTTACGGACTATTTTCAACAATCGTTCCAACAGGTAGGTACCTAAATTAATATGCATTGCGGCCTAAAATTTGTATGTTAACCCAAATCTCACATTACCTACTAACTGAATAAAGATCGTAGTTTAATCATCCATGATAAAGGGCTCAAGTCTTAGTAAAGGTTGGTAAGGTTTAACTATGCAAATTATCAAATAACTTTGAGTAGTTATTTTGAATTTACATGCATTTAGCCATCTATTCACTACCTTGATCTCTAGAAAGCTGATTTGGGATCAGATTTATCTAAGGAGTAGTATTTTTCTTTGAAATAAAAAATCTTGATTACCACTATTATTATTTATTTATTTATTTTTGATTAAAAAAATGTTGTTATTGAGGGGCTGGGTTGCACAGACTCGGACGCGGACACTACAAAATTCTTAAACAAACTAGGACTCGGACACGTATATACATATTTTATTTATATATTATTTATAGATACAATTATGTATTTATACAGCAAAGTCAAGAGTTTCGATCCTAAAAATTAGAAAATAATGCTACATGTGTATAAATTTCAAAAGAAAATGAGAAATTGTTTGTTTATACACGTCGAAGGTCAAACAATCAATCACTATTAAACATATGGCACAATCAAAATGCATTTTCAGAACAACACAAACCCAACCAAAGGTATATATGATGTCATTTCCAATTACAAAACCCTAATAAAACTTAAATGATTGATCTAAATGTTTGTCTTTCTTCATTTAGTTAATAATAGTAAAAATAAAGGAAGAAGTTTAAATGAAAATGAAAAAAAATGCTTTAAACTCGAGTCATCGTGCGTCCAACCAAAACACGCGCGAGACGCGCATATTAGTGCGTTGGACACGCGTTATATCAGCGTTCAACGCGCGTCCTGCGTCTGATCAAAACACACGCGGGACACGTATATTGGTGCGTTGGAAACGCGAATCGGACGCGGACACGATTCAAAAAACGGAGTGTCCGCACAACCCAGTTGAGGGGAAAAAACGGAAAATAAATGGCAAAATAGGGAGAGTACGGTGCCTGGTTGGCTAGGTGTGTATCTTCTCAAATCCATCCACATGTATAAGTTTGCACCGTACTATACATTTATGCAAAAACATTTATACATTAACGTTGTACATCTATAGCCCTGCCCGAAACTGGAAAGCGGGCCAACGATAAATTAATTGAGCTGACATTGACTATAAAATGTGGTTTTTGTGAAGTAGAAAAAAAGGAAGAAGATTGAGTGCGAAGAGAGCTTAAAATCCTCGTTCAAATACAACCCTTTCTTTCTTAGTCATTTTGAAAGCACAAGATTCATCAACAATGGAAGTAGAAAGCAGAGTTCAAGCAATAGCTTCATCACTCTCTTCAAAACTTGATACAATACCATCAGAATTCATAAGATCAGAGAAAGAACAACCAGCACTAACAACTTTCAATGGACCTATTCCTGAAATTCCAACCATTGATCTCAGTGATCCAGATGAAGATAATCTTATCCGTAACATCGCGGATGCTAGTAAAGAATGGGGATTTTTCCAAGTTATCAATCATGATATACCCATGGACGTGATACAAAAGCTGCAAAAGGTTGGAAGAGAGTTTTTCGAGTTACCGCTTGAAGAGAAAGAGACGTATGCTAGACCTGTTGGAGCTGAAACTTTAGAAGGTTATGGGACTAAACTTCAGAAAGAAATTGAAGGCAAAAAAGCATGGGTTGATTACTTGTTTCATAATGTTTGGCCACCTTCTCGCATTAATTATCGATTCTGGCCTAAGAATCCGCCTTCTTACAGGTAATTAAACCTCTCAGCAGCATGTTTTCAAGTTTAATTCTGTGAGCCGGATCAGGTCCGTTTATTACCATTCACTTTTTTACTGTATTTTTTTTTTTTTCCAATTCTAATTTGCAGGGAAGCAAACGAGGAGTACACAAAATGTTTGATGGGCGTGGTGGACAAAATGTTGACGTGGTTATCACTTGGATTAGGAGTTGAAGGGAATGCCATAAAAGAAGCAGTGGGTGGAGAAGATCTGGAATATCTTCTGAAAATTAACTATTATCCGCCATGTCCTCGTCCGGATCTAGCACTTGGTGTGGCACCACATACAGACATGTCTGCAGTCACGCTTCTTGTACCAAATGAGGTGCAAGGCCTTCAAGTGTTCAAAGATGATCACTGGTTTGATGCTAAATACATTCCTAATGCTCTCATTGTTCATATTGGTGATCAGATCGAGGTAATCAGTTACACCTTCACTTTCTATCCAGGGGCTTTTTGGGCTCGAATTCCAGAATAGTGGCCAGAGAGCTGTATTTGGGTTTCAGACATACTGTTGACCTGAGTTGACTGGATACAGCTCTAGGCAGTTTTCTGATGATAAGCACAAAATGCCCAGTTTATCTAGCACGGGTTTTGTTTGTTTGTAGTTATTTCATCGTAGTCTTACTTGTCGCGGTGATTGTGTTGCAGATACTAAGCAATGGAAAGTACAAGAGTGTATTGCATAGAACAACTGTGAACAAAGAGAAGTCGAGGATGTCATGGCCTGTTTTTGTTTCTCCACCAGCTGATAAAGTTATCGGCCCACTACCTCAACTTGTTAATGAAGAAAATCCAGCAAAATTTAAGACCAAGAAGTACAAAGATTATGAGTACTGTAAGCTCAACAAGCTTCCTCAGTAGTTATGGAGTGGTACCAACCATTCAAACACCACTGTGTGTGCTGCTTTTGATGTATTTCCATATTTACCAGTTATTTGTAGAACTCTACTAGTATTCTAATGCAATGCTTCTCGGAATATGTATCGCAATAAAGTCGTTCGTTACGACATTTTTTTAGATCTTAATTCGAAACGTCAGTATCCTTTCTAACCGATCAAAAAGTAAGCTGAAGCCGTGACTGACAGAAGTGGCTAGTCTTGCATCTGTGCTCGAGCCAACTAATCCTACGTAGTTTTACCTGGGAAAGCAAGCAACCGATCTCTCTTTATGAAGAGGTTTAATTAAATTGTGAAAGCAAAATTTTAGCGAGAATTGCAGTTTCTTAATTGTGTCGGTACAGAAACTAGTATGAGTTTGAAATCCTTAAATCTTCTCGTGTGCCAACCAGCATTATCTGCTTCTTTCTAAAAGCCAACTTTGTCTTCTTTTCCTACTTGCCCCAAGGTTTCACGCAAGGGAGATGTATATCTAACTTTCTTTCCTTGTTTGGTTGTTATAAAAAATCCGAACTTGTTTTAAGTTGGGTGTACTTGTCCTAGCATAGTCCGGGTCTCTCCGGCAAAAAAAAAAATATCCTCTCTGAAAACCCAACGAAACCCTAGCACCGTTCGAGTCTTCTCTTGCTCTGATCTTGCTCTATTGGAGCGGATCTGAGCAAGAGAAGCTCAAACCATCTTCTCCCTTTGCCTTTTCATCTTGTACTGCTTTGATTTCATCTTTTTAGGTTAGTTTTTGGTTTAAATCTCACTGATTTTTTTTTTGAGAAATCTAGTTGGGTTTTCATCCTTTAAGTTTTAGATCGGTGTAGAGTAGTTCTTCTCTGGTTTGTGTAGATTGGTTATTAGGATTTATGGGTTTTCTCTCTTTGCGGAGGAAAATTTTTGTTTTCAATACTTCTTCAGCATCTCTTAAATCAGGATCAATAACAGCAACAGAATCACTTGTTTCAAAAGTAGCAACAGCAATCACAAGAGTTTCAACTACAACAACAACAACAATCACAAAATCAACAAGAAGAATCACAGAAACAACAACAACAATTACATACTCAACTCTAAGATCAATCAACATAACATCCGATTCAAAGAGACGAAGTTGCAAGATCTTATCAGTAATCAATACCCCTGTATTGGGTTCCTTTCAGTTACTATGTTACAAAAAAGTGGATCATTGTATGATCCTGCCTCTCCTGTTCGTGACCAGGAAAGGAGTGCTATGTGTGGTTGTTCATCTCCGCACACCCAAAACCCTGAGAGATGGACGGATCTTTTTTTGGATCCTAACAATTTTACCTTGTGCAAAATTGTTAATTGATTTGGAAGACATTAGTTCTTTCCAAATAATACCATCTAAACTTCACAAGGAAAGGATTCAATAAGTTGTATTATTGGGTGATTCTCTTTGCTATGTCTCTAGAGTTGTTAGTGTCCATATTAGTCAAATCTGCTCAAGTTTCTTATATCAGATCTGTAAGTGTTGTTGCTCATATTATCCTTGTAATTTATGTTACATACACTATGTTTGTAATGATGTTGATGAAGTTGTGATGGTTCCTTAAAGTGCTTTTGCAGAGAGAACACTAAGATTCCAGCCACGTAAACCCTTTTTTCTCGATCAAATTTTGTCGGACAAAAATCTAGTGTTTGTTTGCTCATCATCATTTCCGATTATTGGTACAAAATAAACTTACTTTTTTGCGTACACGGTTTTAAATTTGATTTTTTTTCCATATTTTCAAGTGTCACCACCTCACGGGTGGGGTGTGGCTTTTCATCGTACGTCCATGAAAGCAAATTGTTGTTTGCTGTATTTGAGTCTACAATATGTCGTGTGTTGCATTTTCAAACACACGAATTTCTAATTTGCATGCCTAACAATATCACAGGACGCTGCTGGGCTAGGAGCTTTGAGATTTTATTTCAAAGGTCCTAGCATTCATTCAAAAATGGTACATAGCCAATCTCTTTCTACACTTACTGCGATAGAATCTTCGGATTAATGTGCATTGGTGTGGATCTGAATGTTATGGATTACACAGTTCCACATCCTTAAATCAACGGTTGGATTTTTCGACATTGATATCGCGTTTGGATGTAAATCTGTTTCTTTAGAGGTAGAAGTCAGAAGCAAAATTATTTCACTTCACAAAAATTTACTTTTTCAACTTTTAGAAGTCGTTTTGAAATTCGATACCCAAACTGACTTCTGATTTCTTGACTTTTAGAATTATTTGGTCGAAAAACTACTTCTGATATGCTATCCAAACACGCCAAGTCTAGAATTATTTGGTCTTTAATTATTAGACTAGACCCAGGTCAAATTAAAAAATTAACTAACAATCAAATGGTTACCTGTATTTAAGGATATGCACCTTAAAAAATACACTCTTATCTCTTCTCCGTTCAAAACCAATCCAATATATTACATCAACTAGTCTATTAACAGACAACATTTTTCTGATTCAAGATCTCAACAACAACAACGATGGAGACACAAAGAGTGCAGGCGATAGCGAAGATCAGCGGAGATAATATTCCAGCAGAATTTATAAGATCAGAAACAGAACAACCAGCCCTAACAACATTTAAAGGACCTATTCCAGATATACCAGTGATTGATTTTAGTAATCCGGATGAAAAAAATCTTGTCAGTTTGATTTCTAATGCTAGTCACGAATGGGGTTTCTTCCAAATTATAAATCATGGGTTGCCAACTGAAGCTACAAAAAACCTGTTGAAAGTTGGTAGGGAGTTTTTCGAATTGCCAGATAAGGAAAAAGAAATTTATGCTAAAGTACCTGGAAGCGATTCTTTAGAAGGCTATGGGACTAAACTTCAGAAAGAAATTCAAGGCAAAAAGGCCTGGGTTGATCACTTGTTTCATTTCATTTGGCCTCCTTCTCGCATCAATTATAAGTTTTGGCCAAAGAATCCACCTTCATACAGGTACTTCCTAATGCTTGAATTTATTTGGCACACTTAGTGCCCACATATGTTAATTGAGCCTATGCAAAATTACAATCCTCCATATACTCATAACCTGGTTTCGATTTTGGTTTTTCATGCAGGGAAGCAAATGAAGAATACGCCAAGTGCATGATCCCCATAGTTAACAAACTTCTGATGCTGTTATCTCTTGGATTAGGAGTTGAAAGGCATGTAATAAAAGAAGCAGTGGGTGGAGATAATATGGAATATCTTCTGAAAATAAATTATTATCCTCCATGTCCTCGTCCAGATCTAGCACTTGGTGTGCCACCACATACAGACATGTCTGCGGTCACGCTTCTTGTACCCAATGAAGTACAAGGCCTTCAAGTTTTGAAAGATGATCGCTGGATTGATGCCAAGTACATCCCAAATGCTCTAGTTGTTCATATTGGCGATCAAGTCGAGGTAATTTCTCGTTAATTTCGTGTATATTGAAAAAACACATAAAAATTTAATCATAGTCATACTAAATATAAAAATGCTGCAAAATTTTGGTATGCAGATCTTAAGCAATGGCAAGTACAGGAGCGTGCTCCATAGAACGACTGTGAACAAGGAGAAGACGAGGATTTCATGGCCAGTTTTTTGTTCTCCACCTGCTGATATGGTTGTTGGTCCACTTCCTCAACTTGTTAGTAAAGAAAACCCAGCAAAATATAAGTCTAAGAAATACAAAGATTATGAGTATTGTAAGCTCAACAAGCTTCCTCAATAGGGACCATTTTGTAACTGGTGAAATTTATCTAGCTCAACAAATATCGATCTGATTCAGCTTTGCACTTTGCCTTATTGGGCATCTGGAGCTGATTATGGTTCCATTAGGACCTTAGTACCTTTAGATCTAGCAAAAAAAAAAAAAAAATCTTTAGCCATTAATGGAGCTCTTTCTTTTGCAGTTATATTGTATGTTGGGATAATGTTCGGCAATTGATACACACGAAAGATAAAATGTAACACTAAATACAAAGCTTTAGATTTTTTAACACTGGTTTATTAAGTGTTTAGAGTACATTCAAGAAAATTCTCAATTGTAGACTTGATCAAGACCAAGACACCATGTCTTTGGCGCAACAGCTTTCTATTCTTGCATTCTAATGTAACTTCAACAAACTGCTTGTAGCGCAAGCAAATCTCCGACTTGATCCGCGTAACACTTCCAACTGACCGGTACACCGTTTTTGTCTTTCACTGTCGAGGAGACAAAAGAAAAAAAAATCCTATTTATAGAGTCTATTTTCGTTGATCAGCATCCACTAAAAATTCCTACAGTGCCTCCACCCATTCTCTCTCCCTAGACTGAAGAAAACTTCTGGAAATCCATTGCATTCAAACGGTAATTACTCTCTCTCTCTCTCTCTCTGAACAAATTTATAACAATTAGTCTGTAGTTCTTAACATCTCTGTGTGTGCATATTTTTTTAGGGGTTATTCTTCTCCTTGTAAAAATCTATCAAATTTTAGGTTTTTTTTTTCAGTTTGGGTAACCTTGCTATTAAACTTAGGGTTGTTTGGTACCAATTATACCTTGATGTAATCAATGTAAGAACTAAGAACCTAGACTTCTTCATCTTGAACTTGTCTGTGGTCGCCCTTGATATGGTTTCTGAGGTTATAAGCATCGGTTGTGTCTTTGTGCAATCTACATGTTTTTCTATTGAATTGACCACCACTAAAAATAGTACTCACTTGCCAAAGGAGATGTTAATATTGATGCCAGCTCCATTCAAACCTGCAAGTTGAATACACCGAGGTGGGATAGTGAGTGATAGCTTGAATTGAAACAGTTAGCATACACACAGCACTATTTGATGTACTGCTTATTGTGTCTGGTGATATTACTTGTAGACTCTATAGTAGTAGTGATTTGGTATTTACATGTTGTGCAATACACTTAACCAGCTATTTTAACGGTGTCCTTGGCTGAAGATATACCATAGGCGGCACCTGTATTGAGGATAGATGAATATGTGGACACAACCCAAGCAGGATACTTATATTTATATTCTTGAATCAACTAACTGGGTGTACAAAGAAAACCTTAAAGTTAATTGTAAGAGAATTTCAAGAATGTGAATTACGAAATCTCGTATTAACAAAATCAGCGAAAAAATGCTGAAATATTGGGCTTTGCTGAAGTAGTTATCCAATTTTAATTTAAATACTAGGTTAGTTGCATAGATTAGACCAAACAGTATACAAATTCGTGCGATTGGCTAATTTGAGTTTCTGATTCATGCAGCAATTGGCATTCAGGGTTTGGTGGTGAATCAGTGGCCATGAAGTCGGCTCAGTCCCGTTCGTCGTCGACGAACCATAATCTGGGTAAGTCCATGTTCTTCTCAATTTGCATGATTATGGATGTTCTTGTGATTTCGATGTCGTTCATCATTTCATATGCGGGAAGGGTGAGTTTTCAAATCTAAAGTGGATGTTGGATGAATTACAAAAAACACTGATAGATAAACTGTCCAGGAGAGTCAGGTCACATCTTTCTTTGACTCTTCCAACCTGGCCTACACAGTCACCAACAATTATAAACTGTTAAACATGTCAGTTCAGAGGACACTAGGAATAAAGGATAACATGTAACTGGTAAATGATGTATTGTGGATATTCTTATCTGAAAGGTGTCAGTCTGTAGTTATGTTCCAAGTGTAAGAGTTACTGCTAACTCCTTTGTAGTTATCTCTAAAAATATAGCTTGCTGCAGTTCATTAAATATAATCTTTGAAACAACTCAGTACATTCACTTTTCAGATCAGAACAGCAGCGATATTGACGACACATGGGGTGATGATAGAGAATTTGAATTAGGCAGGGAGTGGCAAAGGCGTCATGATGAACTTCATACCGTATCCTTACAAAATAAAGCTCATAATTATATCTGTATTCATCTAAAATTGAGTTCATGATTTCATACTAAATGCCTTCAAAGAATAGTCCTGCTGAGAACTGCAAATATGTTGTCATCCCTTATGAGTTATTAGATTGGCTATCACGAAGGTCTTTCAAAGGGACAAGAAGCTGCTGTGCAAGAAGGTTTTACTGTTGGATTTAAGGAATCTGTATCCGTTGGATATAAGTGGGGCATGGTTAAAGGCATTTCTAGGTAAAGGATAAATAAAACTTCCATACTCTATTTTCTAGTTTTCATTTGGAACTTACATACTTGGAAGATAGGAATAAAATAATTTGGTGTTCTATGTTTTATTTTTTTTCTTGGTTGTTCGCAGTGCACTGGCAAAACTTCCTGATGGTTTAAAGGAAAGGTTAGTTGAGAGCTTAGAAGCAAGAGATAAGCTTCAGATGTTGCACACATCTGTCAGTTCTGTTTCTAGTGCAGATGCTCTTGGTTTGTATCGTGATGAAATCTTACCTTATCAATCAAAAGTATATTCTGAAGCTGCTGAAGGGGACTCCAGTTCAGAAACCCCGTTAGATCACATTTCAAGATGCAATCGGCTAGGTAGTTATTCGGAAGAGCTTGAGTTTCTTCTTCAATCTTCTGCGATTGAAGTGCATTCAGCAGTGGCATGAGACATGGCAACTCATTCCTTGTATACAACTGCAGCTGATATAACACGCTGAATCACACTGATGTACATAATATATGATTCAACTTTGTGACTCATCCGTTGAATTGTGGTTATGGTTATCAGAATTTTCGCTATTACACTAGTTGTTTCTGTCAGTATATTTACAGAGATACCAATAAGATTTGATTTTCATTTTGCGAAGAAACGGTCCCTGAAACATTACAGTTTTTTGTGTTCAGGGACAAAAGTTCACTACTTGCAGCAAACTAAGATTTTGTGTGTAATTAAGTTTCATTATATAAGTCTTTATGTCCGCGGTTGTCTGTTTTGTTATTTAATGTGGTGTTTTTTGTGTTTTGTAGTTCTTTGGACTGTATTTTTATGAGAAACATTTTTCCCTTCAAACAGTTTTTAACTGAGGCTAGACTTCTTGCATTGGTTCTGTAGGTTGGTTACAATAACCAGACATTACTAGCTAGCAAGACTGACAGTTTTATCATCTGGGAGAAACATCACACTGCTCACTCAACAAAACCACAAGGGTAAAATTACCCTAGCAAATACAACAGTTGTTCCATAACCATGTCATTATACTTTTAGGACTGCACAATTGGGACTGTGGAAATATTATGTAAAGAGAAAAAAAATTACCATGGCTAGCTAATGACAATGATAAAAGCATATAAACAATATCAACTCTTATATGTTATAATAAATATATATAAACTTGAAAAATCAAAATCTCTAGACAATTCATAAAGCAACTAGCAACTAGTAATTAGACCTATATATATATATATCTTGTTATGCCACATCTCTAGCTAAAGATGGCAAAACAAAGCTCCCTGCTAATAGCATGGCGAAAAGCCCATATATATACAGTAACATCAGGCTTCAAACTATTATAGCTATGAAATTCATTCCAGCCACTACTAAGAACAATAGCTTTTTCATCAGACCAACACTTGAATACTATCTTGAATTTTTTTAATTCACTATTATATACATTAATCTTCCTTGGCCATAATCAACATCACTCCTTTTCAATGCCTTAGCAGTTGAAACAAAATATCTATTCTCTGCTTTGTTCGTGATTTCTCTCTTCATTACTTCAAAACGAGTATATGGAACATCTTGTTTTTCCTCTAACGGTATTGACGGTGGCACAACATTATATTTGCCCCAATCCTTGAAACAATCTGGATTCGTGAAACTATAAAAAATTGTGGTTGCTGTTATCACGTCTTGAGTTGGGTATGGTTTGACATGGTTAACTTCATTCACTTCAATGCGCTCTTGTAATTTTCTCTTCATTTTTTTCTAGATTTTGAAGAAAAATATAAAACTTAGAAGAAAATGAAACCCTAAGATGCGTTTATTATTTTGAGTGAGAGGAAGAAAAAGGAAATATATGCTGGTCTAATGAGAAGCAAATTTATTTCGGTAAGATTATATTTAGAGAAGTTTTCATATTTCAGAACTTCAAAATTTATTTTCTTCGATTTTCCCGTTTTTTGATAACCAAGTTACTTCGTTCCGTTAAGGAGAGAAAATCACGAATGCTACTGAAGTCTTAATCCGTTCAATTGAAATGAGGTTAGTCTAGTTATAAGTCATTAATTACAGGGCATTGTGATATGTAGCATCTATATACCCCGCAAACTGGCGGAGCCAGAAAGAATATATGAGGGGAGCTAAAAAATATTTATCTAAACTTAAAGATTTTTAATGGACTAAAATATAAGACTAAGTGGACTAAATACAAAATACTAGATAAACATAAGGGTTTTTTAATGGTTTTTGTGATTTTGAGTGGGGCTAGAGCCAGGATTAGTCAACCCTTACCCTTTGCTCCCGCCCCTGCTCAAACAGTTGGGCTAAAAAGCAAGGTTGTGAATCATGAATTGCGGAGGGAATTACTTTCAATTTTGAGAATCGAATCGTATATTGAATCGTGAATCGGAGATTCATAGCATCGCATGTATGCCTATAAATATCACTTAATTAAATAAAACTTTTTTAAGTTTTTAATCTTTGATGTATAAGAAGTATACATACATAATTGGTACGACGTTAGACGGTGCACTACCATAAACAAAAGCTTTCAAGTTTGAATATCTATAATATAATCCTTAAAATTTCTCATAGCATCAATTTCCTATTTTCAATAGAATTTCCTTGGTCTGACTTGGTCTAAATGTAAAGAATCCGAAGTCAAAGTAAGAATCTTCCAATTCATGAAGGATGCGTTTCGAATCGACGATCCAGATAATGAATCGTATAATTTCACTGACAAGGTGAAAAGGCATCTTGCTAAGCTATATATAATTCTTCAAGGAAAATTTTGTGGAGCTAGCAATAAATAAAGTGGTGGTAAAATATATATAGTTCTTCAAGGAAAATTTTGAATGTTTGATTAGTATAGTTGAATTATTTTCTTTTATATTGAATGTGGTTCTGAGATTTGGAATCTTGGATGTGGTTCTGGGATTGAGACTATTGCAAAGAGTTTCTCAAACTGCAGAACTATTTTTTTAGGAGCTTTGTCTTCAGATGGGTTTTTTCAGATAGTTTTGAAGGTAATTTTTTGGAGTTCTCCAAAAAGAAAATCTATAAGATAATCCGTAAAATTTGTGACCTCTCACCTTTTGTATTTTAGTGGAACATTTTGAGCGAATGAAATGCAAGAATTTATGGTGATTGAAACAGAAACTCGAATAAACTTATCATAGTGGTTAAAGTATTGTTTATGATTGTTATTTTCACACCAAGATTTCTGAGGAGTACTCTTTGAGTATATTGTTATGTGATAAGTGTTAAATTGTTTACATGATTTTAGTCTCAAATCTATACTAATATTTTCTACAATTTTTACATGTTATCTTGTTATTGTTATTTTTTCTTTTATTTGTTTGTTTTTCTCCAATAAAGAAATAAGAAAGAAAAAGAAAAAAACGTCACGCTGCGAGACCGATTTTTACAATGAGGCATGTCTTAAGTCTCAAAAAAAAAATTGAAGTCAAATAAAACATTTAGGATTATGAGGAAGCTTTTAGGATACTACATTTTGGTCACATGGCTATTTCGAATCACAATGTAAATTTAAGTCAAATGATTTTATTTTAGATAACATTGCAGATTGTGGAAATGCTACACTCTTTTACCTTGTCCTACCTTAAGATTCATCCAATTTATTTTATATCCCTTTTTGTTTTCGTCCTCAGGTATTTATTCTATTTCAATCAAATATACATCAGATAGTGGAAATGTTACGATCACAGTTTGAAGCACCCCAAAACATAGGTTGGCTTAATTCTTGATATTACGTGGTTCCGTGTTACTAACTGAGCCGATTTCATATATTGAGTTGCTATGTGGTATTTAATATTTTTCTGAATTCTGCCTCAACGATCTATGATGTATCTGACTGTTGTATTATTCTCTAGGATTATCTATTGCTGAGTTTATTGGGTAGGATGAAACTGCCTTTACTCTAAAGGCTTTGCACAACGGAAGTCTTCATCTTCTTTCTCTCTAACTCTTCATGCCCCATAAGAATAAGAGGTTCTGTCATGTACTTGAACAATTCTCACACAAATCAGAAACACAATGAACACAAATAATACTGCAACAAACCCATTTTATTGAACTAAAGGAAGATTACAAAACTCGTCCAACTCATGGACCAAAACAGGGCATTCACCCTCTTGGTGAATGCCTAAAACACTCTCTATATTAATGGTTCTTCTCTCAAACGAACAACACCAACATTATTGATTCCTAAGCTATTTATACTAACTAGGATCAGGCCAAAACTTGTGTGCAACTTCTTGCACATCCTACAGACAACCACATGTCCACAAGTAGTTTCCATAACCGCATAAAGTATGCATAACTGACTAGTCTTTACCAAATTCTGCTAAATCACGCCACACCTGTCCCAAACGGTTTTAGACACTCTAATATGGTTATAAATTCAATTTATAACCGTTCTACCTTGTCTTACTTCATTGGCATGCTCGCAAAGCCAATAACCAACACTTGAGCTATAATGTGCCACTTTTACGCCAACTTTATGCACCACTGCACATGACCCTGATCTGAACTTGCTAAGACGCCTTAGTTAATCCAAATTCATGCCAACATGATTTCCAACTAATGCCAATGCGTGCCATATGCTCATATGCGTTATTTTTGCTTCACTTAGCCAATTTGCTTGAAAGTAGTAATGCGCACTCTCATATTACTAGATTGTTTGCATAATTCAAGCTTTGGCCAGCCTTGAACTAATGCATAGACTAATCCTTAGTATATTCTACATGCTTGCTTTGTTCTTGAGTTTGGGCCAACTCAATTCCACGGACATGCCAACATGCCACCTCGCATGTTGCATCTTGCAACTTTGGCTTTGTCTTTCCTCCAAATGCATTACTTAGCCAAATGCATTTACAATGTAGTGCCACCCTTGCACTTCATTGGCCCTGTGAGGTTATGCCATTCTTACCACTTGACAGTCTTCGCAGTGTCGCGCCATCCTGGCTGCACACTGACTTGGCCTGCAACTCTGTAACGCATAATCATTATGCGCCACTTGCATCCCTGAAAACTTTGACTCACGTATTATTAGTTTTGGGGAAGAACTAGACTCCCTTCGACTGGGAGTTAAAAATGGATGGAAAGGATTATAAAAACGACATCCATTAATCATACTTCAATACGTCCTAACCCAAATATGAGAGTTTATCTACAGATAATCTCATAAGTACTCTTGTTCTTGATAAGGACAATATTTTTCTTCAAGATTGTAAAGGTTATTGTAAAGAGCCTAAATCACAACAAATTGTGTATGTCTTTGAAGCTTTTACGTGATATCATGTATGATTTCAGCAAGAGTCATGACGAAAACCACAGAAGACGAGCAGCTGAGTATTTTGTAGACACGGTCAACTTATCAGTGAAAAGGTATTTCCATTTTTTGATGACGTATGTTCTACTTCATTTATTACGCAGTATATATATATATATATATATATTCATTTTTTTTAAAGGAAATTAAAAAAATAATATAAGAATAGTTTTGATATTTTATTTTTTTTGAACATATCTATAAATCCATTGCTTTAAACTTCAGCATCAGGAATCCTCATACAATTCAAACCCATGACAATGAGAATGATGATTTTCCTTAAGTTTTTTCAGATGTTTACAGGCTTCTTTAAGATTCTTATAAGATGTGAATTCAACAAACTTATTCCCAATAATTATGATTTGCAGCAAAATTTATAAACCCCAAAAAAAAAAATCATTGCACTTTCATTATTAATCAAAATTGTGACGAAGGGAGCAAAAACTGATACAAATACCGTTGATTTCACTGCATCTATAAATGTTGGGATAGACTTCTTATAGATACTTTTCAGTCAGTCATTTATTGGGAGTTGCGAGCCTGTGAGAAAGTGAGAGTGTGAGTGATCGTTGGTGGGTGAATGATGGTGAATCGATGATGGTGTTGTGATGTAGAAATGAGACAAGGAGAGTGAGAGGAAGAAGAAAAGCATACCATCTAATACTATCTAATATTTAATCATCTCTAATAACACATAAGATCGCTCGATTTTTCATTATGTCAGTCGATCTATCTCATTCTTTCTTTAGGTCTCTCGTTTACTCTATGTCAATAAAAATCCCATTTCTAATTTTTCTCTTGATTTATTCACTACAGGAAGTATCATAATTTTGTACTACATATTTTTTTAACACACACATGAGACATTTTTTTTAATCAAATACTATAAAGATTGTCTTGTTAACTTTTATTTTATAATACTCATATAATTACGCATGAAGACTATTATATTTCAGGAAAGCAATTGATTGTTTCTCTTGATTATCATAGGTGGTATTAAATTGTTTTTATTAATTGAGCTCACGTGCGGATTTAATAATATGAAATATTATTCGTATAAAAAACCTCACACGACCATGGTTATCTCCTTATTGATCATAGGTTACAGGTTCAGATTATTACAGATGATGCAACGGGATAATGGTTGATAGTACAAAACATTAACAACTCAACTTTTCATGCCTTCACCTGTACGCTATGCCCATGTAAAAATTTGATTTTATTGTTGGCAAGTGTTCTACGAAAATCCATATCTCTTTATTCTTACCTTTAATACTTTATATATGACGTTATATTTCTGAATAATATTGGTAATGATATACTAAAATACACAAATATCTAATTATTTATTTAAAGAAGATAAATATCTTAATATATTTAGTCTAATTATCTCATGTTATATAATATTATAGCGGATAAAACCGGATAAAGCCAACATGTCTCTCTCGCTAGAGGATGTAATCCTACAGCTTTCGGATGCTAGTTCAATAGAAGGTATGCTTTCCAAACAGTGATATATAGACGTGAACACAAAATTGGTTAAAAAGACCGAAATCAATAAGCATAACATGGGTATAAAATGTAGCACTTACGTGCTTATCAACAACCACACCCAATATTTCGCTTAGCAATCTGTATGGACTAATTCCAATATACATTCAAGATAATCAACTAGATAGTCAGACTCAATCTTAAGAAAAGTATATCCAAGAGTTATATCTCAATTTCATAATTCAATCTGCAATCAAACAAATAGGAATTTGCGAGCCTGATTGAATATAAGAAATAACTTGGACGGTATCAAAAACCAATATCCAAGTGTCAACCAATCAATTTAACCAAAAACCAAAGGTTGGATTCATAATTGATTGAACTTACGCAACCTGTGATATTTCAATTATATAAAAAATATAATGCGGAAAATAAATAACACAGACACCAAAAAAAATTGTCAACGAGGAAACCGCAAATGCAGAAAAACCCCGGGACCTAGTCCATATTTGAAAACCACAATGTATTAATCCGCTACAGACGTTATCCTACTCCAAGTTCACTTCGGACTGGAATGTAGTTGATCCCTAACCAATCTCACACTGATCAAGGCACAGTCGCGTTCCTTACGCCTTTAGAACTACACCGGATTCTGTGCACTTGATTCCCTTAGCTGATCTCACCCACAACTAAGAGTTGTTACGACCCAAAGTCGAAGACTTGATAAACCAATTTGTTTCACACAGAAAAGTCTATTGAATAGATAAATATGTCTCCCACAGATATACCTATGAGTTTTGTTCCGTCTTTTGATAAATCAAGGTGACCAGGAACCAATTGATAAACCGTACTTATATTTTCTAAGAACGCCTAGTAATATCAATCACCTCACAGTAATCTTAATCGTATGGTAGTGAAACAAGATATTGTGGAATCACAAACGATGAGACAAAGATGTTTGTGACTACTTTTTATCTTGCCTATCGGAGATTAAATCTCGAGCAAATATTAGAGAAGATAATACTCAACACGGTAAAAAAAACAGCAAGATCGTTAACCTACTGGGTTTTGGAAAAACCTTAGGTTAAAGGAGAATCAACTGTAGTCGCAACTAGTATCACACAAGAGGTGTGGGGATTCGGTTTCCCAGTTGCTATAGTTCTCTTTTATATAGTCTTCAAATCAGGTTTTGCAATCAATGTTACCTTGGTAACAAAGCATTCAATATTCACCGTTAGTTGAAAACCTTATTAGACTCAATCTAATATCTTTCAACCGTTAGATCGAACTTAGCTTGTTACACATATGAATAACCGTACCTAAACGTGTGCACCTTGTTGGCTCAATAATAGTTAACTGAAGTTAGCAATATGAACACTTTCATATCAACCATATTCATCTTAACCATAACTAGTTCAAATTACTCAAATGAAACTAGTTCTAGAGTTGTTGAATTTCTCATAGAAGTATATAAGACACAATGGAAGCAAAATAAATTTTGATTCACTCGAATTAATTCATGAACATTATAGCCACGGTTTGCAAAAAATTGCATTGTTTAATATATAAATGTATTAATTCGTGAACAAACCGATTTTAGAACATAACCTACTCAAGTATGCAAATGGGTACGCATACCTAAGTGGCCGAACTAAGTTTGGGTTTGCCAGTACGCGAACGGGTACCGTACCTTCCAAACTCAATTGAATTTCTGGAACTTGAAACTCACGCCAGTATGCATACCGGTATGCATATTAAGTTCCCGGACTTTCAATAACCAACCAGTGCGCATAAGTTTATGCATACTATGGTTCCCGGACATGGAATAACTTGCAACAGTTAGCATACAAGTACACATACTGTGCTATATCCATTCATGGTTATTTTTTCTAAACTCCCATTTCAATCATTGAAACATTCTTGGAAGACGACAATAGCTGTCTCACACAAACTATTAGCTTCAAAGCATTTTCAAGTGATCGAATGATCAATACGAAACATTCCGAGTCTACGTCAAATGACCGTCTCACACAAATCATGTAAGATGTTACAAGGCGATTTCACATAATAATCTTTTGACTTTCGTCAAGAATATAAGATAAACTTGGTTAAAACAAAAGCTTACCAACACATATTTCGAGAAATATGTAAGCAAGTTAAACCCAGCTCGAAATATTAAATGTGTATAATTGAAATCTATATAGCTATACGACTTTTGTCTCAAATAGGATATAGAGTAAATATACTTTTGAGTGATAGATGAGTTCAGGTCTCTACATACCTTTTGTTGATGAAGTTCCACAAGATCCCCTTAGTAGTTCTTCGTCTTCAATCGATGAACGTCGTGAAGTCTAAAGCTCAACTACACTTTCTATCCTAATCCAAGACTTAGCTATAAGTAGACTAGAAATCAAGACTTATAGTTTTTGCAACTAAACTTGACAATCAAGCTTGAGATAGCAACGCTTGCGAGTTCGACCGAGCAGTGCTCTAACAATCATATTATCAATCCACATCAACTTCATCATCTTTCTGTTTTCTTATACCTAATATATTTTTGATGGCCAATACTTCTCAACTTCAGGTTGCCATAATCACAAACCAAATGGAGATATCATATACAAACATAATATGGTCGGGCTTCACGAATCCCTAAGTGAAGTCTTCAAGTCGTAACCTCGTCCTAGGTTATAGAGGACGACTCTAGCTTTTCAACTAGCACACAAGAGTGTCAGGAATTTAGAAATCCAGCTGCAAGAGTCTTTCTATTTGTAGATTTTCAAGGTTGCGGGTAGCTTTGAATTCATTCTAAGAATGCTTGGAATCCAAGATAACACTTTTCCAGTTTAGATGAAATTTCAAGTTAGAAATTCATGTAAGCGTTTGAAAAGGTTTCCTTGATATTACAGAGAAGAGTTGCACTATGATCTGAACAGTATTGAACTATACATAATGATAGTCCACACAGTCCAAGTAAGGCCGTGAACTTTCTAACAATTAACGGTGTTCAAGAAAATCAAGACTAAATAATAATTCACATGCCCAAGGCGAACTCGTGAATAAATTTTTTTTAAAGGTGTACATGAGAGTGTTAGAGCATTGCTCGGTTGAACCCATCAAGCGTTGGTATTTCAAGTTTGGTTGTCATATTTTAGTATCAAAACTCAATTATAGTCACTTGATTAAATGTACTAGAGTCAACTTCGTTTAGGTTAGACTAGAAAATATATAAATGTTGAGACATACAAGTATTACCTTGAATACCTGAATATCGTGAAGATGTATCGACTACAATGAAGATACCATCCTTTCACTTGAGGTTAGTGATACTGACTTGACTTGTTTCATCCCTATCGTTGCGTTCAAGCCGTTTAAGATTGAAAACATAACATGCGAGGTTATATTTAATACTCTAGTATTAAACTTGGTCATTTTATTATGATCAAAGTGTCATGGAATAATATTTGATTACGAAGTATAACATTTATCTTTTGAACTTCCTAAATGCGACATCGACATGATCTTTGTAACTCGTTACTTGATTGTACATTGGATATAAGCGTGATTTCATCCTATGAAACTATATTTAATTACATATATTTAAAGGAAGTACATATACAAAACTTATTTCGGAATCGAAAAGAAATCAATATGCGTTTTGGTACGATTTTTATGAAAGATCTATTGGATGACCAATTCAAACCTTAGGTCAGAATTTCGGTAGAACCAATCTTAACTTATGTTGAGAGTTATGTTAGAACCGATCTTTACCTAGTTTGGGATATACGTTAGAAACGATCCCAACTTTTGTTGG
Source organism: Papaver somniferum (assembly GCF_003573695.1). NCBI lineage: Eukaryota > Viridiplantae > Streptophyta > Magnoliopsida > Ranunculales > Papaveraceae > Papaver > Papaver somniferum. The sequence goes on from NW_020653081.1 coordinate 9,015,462, forward strand.
GATTCTTGGTAGAACCGATCCTTACTTATATTGGGATACATGGTAGAACCGATCTTTTGTCGGTTTTCTTGGTAGAACTGATCCTTACCTATATTGGGATACTTGGTAGAACCGATTTTAACTTATGTTGTAAGTCATGGTAAAACCGATCGCTACCTATATTTGGAGACCTGGTGGAACCGATCTTAACCTATGTTAGGAGTCATGGTAGAACCGGTCCCAAGAGCAAAACGGAGTTCCAACATTCACATATTACTTACAGTTTTGTGTGAGTTTGGAATTAGGGTTTTCTAAATAGGAAAGTAACAGACATCGACATATTTTGGACATGTGTAGAATTCTTATATTTTATTGTTCAAAGATATTCCTTGATAATCAAGGTGATCCCAAACCGAAATATTAAGAATTTTTTAATTAAGATTTTGAACAATATGTTTTTGATTTTCCAGCAATCAAAAACATATCTCTTGAAAATCTATATTAGTTAAGTCATAAACTAATATTAGATATTTTCTAATGAGAGATTTCGAAATTACAGGTTGGATATTAGTTGGAAGTGAAAACTGAAATTAGGTGCATATTGAGAATCTTTCGTTTTAGAATTTCCTTGTTGTACAAACAACCTTGGTCTATAAATAGTTGAGTTTGCATTTCTTGCAACCTATCCTAAGAGCCAACAAAATTCATTCGTGTTGTTTCTGGTGGAGCCGTCTATCCGGAGAGGAAAGTACCCTAATTAGGCGAAATCTCTTACGACTGCTCATTTAAAGACTTCTGTGGGATCAAAAAGCTCTACGAGTACCATTGATGGGAAACTAGATAATTGCATTGTTATATTAGTTCTTCATTATTGACTTAATCGACTAATGATTGTTGAAACTTTGATTGCACCTAGTTTGATTATTCTTGAGAGTCTTCTCTTCTGACATAAGATTACTCAAACTAGATCAAAGTATATATTTATGGGATATTCAGAATTGTCTTTTGTTTTGAAGAAAACTTGTGACCACTCATTGTTAACATGCTTCGTTATGTGTATGATCGATAATAAGTTGATTCAAGTTTGTGTTGTGCAGGAGCAATAGAAGGCAATTGAAGATTTGAAGACAAGAAGATTTTTTCTTACGAGTTTTTGTATCCCGTGAGGGAACTAAGTAACTAGGGGTAGATTACTTATTCTCAACTATAAGAAGTTGGCTTTTGTTCTTTTTATAGCGGCCTAATTCTGAGAGTATTCAAAACTGGACTAGGTTCTGGGGTTTTTCTGCATTGCGGTTTCCTCGTTAACAAAATCTTGTTGTGTGATTTACTTTTGCTTTGGGAAATTATAAATTTTTTATTATAATTAAAAGTAAATACACTAGTACGTTATTCCTAATCACTTGACATTGATCCTATATGAAAATACTGGGGGTACCAAAATACACCACCAACTTTTTCTTAGGAAAACTGTATGGACTAAACCCAATACAATTCCTAGAGTTAAACTTAATGAATCTCAATCAAGGAATTATATAGAGAACTTATATCTATTTACTCTTGTAATTAGAACGTTTATAGAACCAAGTCCGTGGACCTAATTACAAAGAGATTATTTGGACGGTACTGTTAGAGAATTGCTCGGTAGAACTTGCATGCGTTGATATCTCAAGCATGTTTGTCAATGTTAGTGATTAAAACTATAAGTTTTGATTTCTAGTCTATTATAGCTAAGTCTCGGACTAGGATATAAAGTGTAGTTGAGCTCAAAGACTTCATGGCGATTCATCATACAAGTAGAAGAACTACTCAAGGAACCGGTGGAACTTATCGACAAAAAGGTATGTGAAGACTTGAACTTATCTATCACTCAAAAGTCTATCTACTCTATCTCCTACTCTTTGAGACAAGAAGTCGTATGCTATGTATATAGACTTTGATTATACACATTTGGTATTTCAGACGAGTATACCTCGCCTATCTATATCTCGAAATATGGGTTGGTAAGCTTTTCGCTTTAACCAAGTTTATCTTTACCATGTGATGAAAGTCATGATATGTTTCAATCATATTGAAAATTGTTTTGACGAGAAATGGTGTAACAACTATATAACGTCCTCTGAGAATGTTTCAATGATTGAAATGAGAGTTTAGATTACATAACCAATGGTGGACATAAGCACTGTTGTGGAAACACATTTATGTATAAGTCCTATTCCTTGAACCAAAGTTTGATAACTTTGTTGATCAAGAGAACCGGAAGAATGGCGTGAGCCAAGTCCGCGAACTTCCGAATTTCTCAAACCCGAGAATTTCTCCGGGAGTTGGAAAACTACTTGCGTGAAACTAAGTCCGCGAACCGGCGAAGTTCTCATACCCGAGAATTTTTGCTGGAGTTTATAAACTCTGCCCGGTAATTTAAGTCCGCGAACCTAGTCTGCGAACTTGAGAAGGTTATATATCTGAAGATGATTTCTGAACTTAAACTTAAAAAGACTAAGGAATGCAGTTTGCAAACCGTGGCTATAAAATTTCATGAACCGATTCAAGTGAATCAAAGCATCTTTGCTTCAATTGTGTCTTGTGTAGTACATGAGATTTCATTGCAATTGAACAACTCTCTAACTAGTTCATTTGAACTAGTTATGATGAAGAAGAACGTGGTTGATATGGAATGCTCATATGGCTAAGCTTTTGGTTAACTATTGTTGAACCAACAAGTGCATACGTTTGGGTACAGTTAACAAACCTAAAAGCGTGCATTGTCAAGTGTGTGCAACAAGCTAAGTTTTCGATCTAACGGTTGAGAAATATTAGCTTGAATCCAAATCAGGTTTTCATCTAACGGTGGATATTGATTGTTTTGTTACCAAGGTAACTTAATTACAAACCCTGATTTGAAAGACTATATAAGGGGAACCCTAGTATCTGTGCAAAACTAATACCCACACGTCACGTTTGATACTAGTTTGCATACTAGAGTCGGTTCTCCTTTAACCTTTGGTTTTCTTCTTCTAAAACCAGGTTAACGACTTAAAGACTTCATTGGGATTGTGAAGCCAGACCGATACTACTTTTATCGTAGTTGTGTGATCTGATCTTGCATCTTTTATCGTACGAGTACAATCGGATTGATTGGCTTGAGATTGATATCTCCGATAGGAAAGATATAAAAAGTAATCACAAACATCTTCGTCTCATTGTTTGTGATTCTGCAACATCTTGTTTCTCTACCATACGATTAAGATTGTTGTGAGGTGATTGATAACTCTAGGTTGTTCTTCGGGAATATAAGACTGGATCATCAATTGGTTCATGTTCACCTTGATTATTATCAAAAGATGGAACAAAACCTTTTAGGGTTTATCTGTGGGAGACAGATTGATCCTTTGATAGACTTGTCTGTGTGAGACAGATTTGTTTATTGTCAAGTCTTCGACTTTGGGTCGTAGCAACTCTTAGTTGTGGGTGAGATCAGCTAAGGGAATCAAGTGCACAGTATCCTGTTGGGATCAGAGGCGTAGGGAGTACAACTGTACCTTGGATCAGTGGGAGACTGATTGGGGTCAACTACAGTCCAGTATGAAGTTATCTTGGAGTAGGCTAATGTCTGTAGCGGCTTAATACTGTGTGTGTTCAATTTGGACTAGGTCCCGGGGTTTTTCTGCATTTGCGGTTTCCTTGTTAACAAAATTTCTGGTGTCTGTGTTATTTCAATTTCCACATTATATTGTTTTATTTTTATAATTGAAATAATACAGGTTGTGCTTAGATCATCAGTTAGAGTAATCCAACCTTTGGTTGTTGATTTTCATTGATTGATCCTTGGATGTTGGTCTTTGGTACCATCCAAGTTATTCCTTGTGTTTGCTTAAGGACTCGCTGATTTCTGTTAGCTCGAGTAAATCAAAACAAGAGAGAGATATTAACTCCTCGATATACTTTAATCTAGATTGAGTCTGACTATCTAGTTGATTCTCTAGCAAAGTATATTGGATTTAGTCCATACAGATTTCTAAGAGAAATATTCGGTGGTGTTGTTAGACCCCCGCTTTTTCAATTGGTATCAGAGCAGGCAAACACGTTCAAAGACCTCAAAATTCTGTGTTTGTGGCGATATGAGGATGGACGATATTATCTCTGATAACGCAACATCAGTTCAGGGTCACTCTTGTGAGTTTCAAAGTCTTTTTAACTCTGAGAAAAACTCTGTCTCTTGTCCCTCAACTAAATCTACATTCGACTGGGAAAAATCTCTTGACAAACAGTTGGATGATCTTTCAGATGACAGTGATTCAGAAGAGGGGAAAAGCATTGATGAGGAAGTTGCTCAATATATCAAGTTGTTTGACCGTGCTTTGAAAGAAAAGAAGTCAACATCTTGCTTGAGTAAATACATGACTCCTCTTTGTCAAGAAAACAGAAAACTGAGAAAACTCTTTAAAGGATATGATGGTGGTTACAAACTCTTAAAATCTATCATTAAAGATCGTGATGAAGATATACGCACAAAAAGGTCCGAATGTGATAATCTTCTCTGAAATCTCTGTGTGTTGAAAGAAAGACTTGCAGTTGCTAATGCAAGATATGACTCTCAACAAAAATGCTTTAGTGACAGAGAACTCAGCCTTCTTGCCAAAGAAAAATCTTTGAAATCTGACCTTGCAGCTGCTCTTGATAAAGTAAAATCACTGGAAGAGAATCTGAGAAGGTTCAATTCTAGCTCTACAAAATTGTCTTCTATGATTGGAGCATGTAAAGAACATCGTGATACACGTGGTCTGGTCTATAAAGGAATAGACGCTCCAAAAACTAGTAAGATTAATTTTGTTAAAGACGTCGATAATTCTCCATGTGAGAAACCCTTGACAGTTTGCAATGCCTCTAAAAACAAGGATTCAACTTCTTCTAATATTGCTCACAAGAGATCGGTCAAAAACAATTTCTTTAACTGCTATTACTGCGGGAATAAAGGAAATTCTGAGCAAAGATGTCGCTTTCGGTTGAGGAATGAAAAGCTTCATAACATTCTTACATGGATGTTTAAGGAAGTTATTAAACCAGTGACACACATTGTTGGAAAAGGCACTTTCAACACTCACGGGATGTACTGTGATAAATCCTTTCTTAATTGTATGCTCAATTCAAAAAATGCCTACATTGGAAGAAGGAAGAATAGTGAAAAAGTGTTTAACCCTGCAAAGAGAAAAAGGGATAGGAGAAAGAGAGAAAAGTTGAATTACTCATCTCTCCCTGAAGAAGGCTGCAGATCCAAGACTTCCGTTCCAAACTTCATTCAGCGTAAACAGACTCAAACGGGGCATCAAGAAAACATGGAAAACAGTTGATTCAGGTACTCCTAACACTTCTCTTGATAAAACTTCTTCTGCTGTGACAAGTAATGTCTATCCTTATACGCCTGAAAAGGGAAAAGAAGAAGTGAATATTGATGAGCAAGATGCTCATCTTAGTACACCATGACTGCATAAGGTTGAATCCTTCTTTTAACAAAGAAGAATGCTCTTTGTTCTCAAGATGCTCATCTTGAGAAAGCTAGCAGGAGTGTATTAAGTTATTGTTTAAAGTTTTTTTTTTATTGTTTTGTTGTCTCTAGATTTTTTCATCCCTCCACTAAGTGTCTGCCGCTTGAAAACACTCTCTTGTACTTCTTTGCTTCTCATTTTTCGTGGGTCTCACATGAGTTTTGACCGCAAGCACATGTACCGTACCCACACGAACTCCATGGTTCCTAGGGTTTTTGGAATACCTTATAAATATTGGGTTCCGTAAAGTCAAAAGATTCTATTGAAATTTCTAGGCACAATGGATGGAAGTAATAAGATTGTTGAAGTCGAGCAGGGCAAGACCAATGAGTTGATTGATGTCTCCATAACATGCTTTCATGCAGTTGATCATGAAAATAACCTACCGGTTCAGATGTCTTCACAACTGATAGGAAATCTTCTTCAAGACTTTGAAGTAGTACGAGAACATGTCGGGATTGCAACAAGAAATCTTGTTTTTCTGAAAGATGAACTAAAGAAGGCAACTGATGAACTCGTCCATGTTCGATCTCTAGTTGCTGACAAGACTTAGTTTCTTTGGTTTTTAAACTGAGTTTTATTTATGTTTCCTAGTATGTCTTCTTTTTGATTTAGTTGGAAGAATAACTAGTGCTTTGAATAGTAATGATTGTGACTACACATAGCTATTATTTTTCATCTTCTTGTTCTTTTTTTAGGTTTATTGGTTTAAATTCTAAAAACTTTTTGGAGGATGATGTTTTGCAGTATTAATCTTTATGATTTGTTATATTGCAATTTTTTATGGGATATTTGTGTTTACGTCCGTGAACTATGTTCGTCCCATACTTTGTCAAAAGCTAAGTCGTTCGTGATCGGTATTCACGTATTGATAAAAGAATGAATGGACTTTTGATAAATAAAAAAGTTAAGCCTATATTGTCAAATATTTGATGGAAGATAGGTTAAAATCTTTTGTTTTCAAGGATTATGTCTATTAAATATCGTTATGCAAATAGTGATGAAAAATAGAATGAATCCTTGTATATTCCGCAGTATTGATCATCCCTGATCCATATTTTATGTATTACTGTGAGGCTCCGTAATATATATTATGTTGAGCACTATACCACCAAGTTGATTTTTTAGCTTAGTTGTTGTTCCGTGAGATATGTTATGTCGAGCATATTGAACTAAATTAATCATCTTGTTTGGTTATTTAGTTATTGCTTCGTAAGTTTTCTTATGTCGAGCAAAACAAATGACAATTAAATTGATTACTTTTGTGATTAGTTTGGTTGTGTATTCCAATTATATTAATTATGGGTTCTCTTGTAATTAGTCTAGTTGAGTATTTCTGTGTCTCCATAAGTTCTCTTATGTTGAGCATAATCAATTGAATTGATCACTTTTTGTGTTTAATTTGATTGCATATTCCGATTAAATTAATCATGGGTTTACTTGTGATTAATTTGATTGAGTTTTTGGATATAGGTAATCATTCTCATGGTTTTTTGCGTCCAATAAAAATCCTTATTATTTTTCGAAATTAAGGTCGCTCTTGTTGTTCCTTCGGGAATGACATCAAATGGGGGAAAGTTCTTTTGAACTTGTGCTTAATGGTCATATCTTGAAGGGTGTGCGGCTGTGGAATTTTAGAGGGGTTATCTTCTATCTTTAAACTCCTTGATGAATGCATTTAAATTAGTTGGTATGTATTTTTTTTCTTTTTTTCATGAAATGTCTCTCTCGAAAATTTCATTATGATCCCGTTCTTGTACCTTTGCCAATTTTATTGACAAAAAGGGGGAGAATTAATATGTAGTTCACACTACAAATACATATGCTTTTTGGATCATTGTGTAAGTGGGAGTGGTTTCCATGTGAGATGGAGTATTGACTAAGGGGGAGTGATACATATCACCATAGTATTATTGTAGAAGTTATGATACAATTGAACTTTGACGCTGTGTAATAATACAATGACACTGTATAACAATGATCGAGAACTATGTTTTCTCATTGTTATAGCTACGGATATTCAACAACGGTGATGCTAAACTTACAACCTTTGGGATCATTGGAGTACTTGGAAGTGACGAATATTTCGAGGAATGTTGAAGATTAGACATGTGTAATAGGAGCTACTAAAGTTTCTTTATCTTTTTTTCATTCCATATGTATTGATAGTTTTGTCACTAAAATTGACAAAGGGGGAGATTGTTAGAGCATTGCTCGACCGAACTCGCATGCGTTGCTATCTCAAGAATGTTTGTCAATGTTAGTGATCAAAACTATAAGTCTTGATTTCTAGTCTATTATAGGTAAGTCTCGGACTAGGATAGAAAGTGTAGTTGAGCTTAAGGACTTCATGGCGATTCATCATACAAGTAGAAGAACTACTCAAGGAACCAGTGGAACTTCTCGACAAAAAGGTTTATGAAGACTTGAACTTATCAATCACTCAAAAGTCATCTACTCTATCTCCTACTCTTTGAGACAAGAAGTCGTATGCTATATATATAGACTTTGATTATACACATTTGATATTTCGAGCCGAGTATACCTCGCTTATCTATATATCGAAATATGGGTTGGTAAGCTTTTCTCTTTAACCAAGTTTATCTTTACCATGTGACGAAAGTCATGATATGTTTCAATCATCTTGAAAATTGCTTTGACGAGAAATGGTGTAACAACTGTATAACGTCCTCTAAGAATGTTTCAATGATTGAAATGAGAGTTTATATTACATAACCAATGGTGGACATAAGAATTTTTGTGGAAACACATTTATGTATAAGTCCTAGTCCTTGAAACAAAGTTTGTGAACTTTGTTGATCAAGAGAACCGGAAGAATGGCGTGAGCCAAGTCCGCGAACTGCCGAAGTTCTCAAACCCGAGAATTTCTGCTGGAGTTGGCAAACTACTTGCGTGAAACTAAGTCCGCGAACCCATTCCACGAACCAGTGAAGTTCTCATACCCGAGAATTTCTGTTGGAGTTTATAAACTTTGCCCGGTAACTTAAGTCCGCGAACCTAGTCTGCGAACTTGAGAAGGTTATATATCTGAAGATGATTTCTGAACTTAAACTTAAAAAGACTAAGGAATGCAGTTTGCAAACCGTGGCTATAAAAGTTCATGAACCGATTCAAGTGAATCAAATCATCTTTGCTTCAATTGTGTCTTGTGTACTACATGAGATTTCCTTCCAATTGAACAACTCTCTAACTAGTTTATTTGAAATCATTTGAACTAGTTGTAGTGAAGAAAAACGTGGTTGATATGGAATGCTCATATGGCTGACCTTTTTGTTAACTATTGTTGAACCAACAAGTGCATATGTTTGGGTACGGTTAATAAACCTAGAAGCGTGCATTGTCAAGTGTGTGTAACAAGCTAAGTTTTCGATCTAACGGTTGAGAAATATTAGCTTGAATCTAAATCAGGTTTTCATCTAACGGTGGATATTGATTGCTTTGTTACCAAGGTAATTTAATTGCAAACCCTGATTTGAAAGACTATATAAAGGGAACTCTAGTATTTGTGCAAAACTAATCCTCACACCTCACGTGTGATACTAGTTTGCATACTAGAGTCGGTTCCCCTTTAACCTTTGGTTTTCTTCTTCTAAAACCAGGTTAACGACTTAAAGACTTCATTGGAATTGTGAAGACAGGTCGATACTACTTTTATCGTAGTTGTGTGATCTGATCTTGCATCTTCTATCGTACGAGTACAATCAGATTGATTGGCTTGAGATTGATATCTCCGATATGCAAGATATAAAAAGTAATCACAAACATCTTCGTCTCATTGTTTGTGATTCCGCAACATCTTGTTTCTCTACCATAAGATTAAGATTGTTGTGAGGTGATTGATAACTCTAGGATGTTCTTCGGGAATATAAGGCCGGACTATCAATTGGTTCCTTTTCACCTTGATTATTATCAAAAGGCGGAACAAAACTTTTTAAGATTTATCTGTGGGAGACAGATTGATCCTTTGACAGACTTGTCTGTGTGAGACAGATTTGTTTATTGTCAAGTCTTCGACTTTGGGTCGTAGCAACTCTTAGTTGTGGGTGAGATCAGCTAAGGGAATCAAGTACAAAGTATCCTGCTGGGATCAGAGGCGTAGGGAGTACAACTGTACCTTGGATCAGTGGGAGACTGATTGGGGTTCAACTACAGTCCAGTCCGAAGTTAGCTTGGAGTAGGCTAGTGTCTGTAGTGGCTTAATACAATGTGTGTTCAATCTGTACTAGGTCCCGGGGTTTTTCTGCATTTGCGGTTTCCTCGTTAACAAAATTTCTGGTGTCTGTGTTATTTCAATTTCCACATTATATTGTTTTATCTTTATAATTGAAATAATACAGGTTGTGCGTTAGATCATCAATTAGAGTAATCCAACCTTTGGTTGTTGATTGTCATTGATTGATCCTTGGATATTGGTCTTTGGTACCATCTAATTTATTCCTTGTGTTTGATTAAGGACTCGCTGATTTCTGTTAGCTCGAGTAAATCAAAACAAGAGAGAGATATTAACTCCTAGATATACTTTAATCTAGATTGAGTTTGACTATCTAGTTGATTCTCTAGCAAAGTATATTGGAGTTAGTCCATACGGATTTCTAAGAGAAATATTTGGGTGGTGTTGTTAGACCCCCGCTTTTTCAGGTACCAAAGACCATTGTTTAAGAATCAATCAAGTCGTATCCAATAAACAAGGATGGATATATCTACTTTGATTGATTAACGCACAACCTATGATATTTTAATTATAAAGATAAATAATATAATGCGGAAAAAGAAATAAGACAGACACCAGAAGTTTTGTTAATGAGGAAACCGCAAATGCAGAAAAACCCTGGGACCTAGTCCAGATTGAACACCAAACTGTATTAAGCCGTTAAAGACACTAGGCTACTAGGCTACTATAAATTAACTTTGTCATGGAATGTAGTTGAGACCGAACTAAACCCTCCCAAAAATTCAGTTACAGTCGCCTTACGCCTCTTGAAACCCAACAAGACTCTGCACAATTGATTCCCTTAGTTGACGTCACCCCAACTAAGAGTTTCTTCAACTCAATTGAATAAATTAGACCTATTTGCCTCCTACAAATAAGCCTATATGTGTGATCTCATTTTTTATCGTAGATCAAGGTAATGGAAATCGATAGCAATATACAAAGTCTATCTAACCTCGAAATCTGGACTTATGCAACCCAAAGTGCATCCTAGATTATTATTCACCTCATAAGTATAAAACTTTTGGAATCAACAAAGTCTGAGACGAAGAGAACTTTCATGATTTCTATCTATCTTGTTTAAATGAGAAACTCAATAAGCGAACAAGATCAGGATACTCGAGTTATCAAGATAAAAGATAATTGGACCTGGCTTCATAAATCCCTATGAAGTCTTTGTAGTCGTTAACCCTAAAAGGGTTTTAGGAACATGACGAATCTAGTTACAAATAGGACACACCAAGAAAAGTAGTGCCGGGATTCAAAGATCCCAGTTGTTTGAAGTTCCTCTTTTATAGACATTCAAAGCATAGGTTGTTTTATCTTTAAGCTAAGATAGCTTTGGAACCAATCAAACAATATCCACCATTAGATGAATCTTTAAATATGATTAACATAATCAAGATATACACTCTGGTTAGGATGAACCGCAACCGAACCGTGTATAAGACTACGTTCATGAATGGTTAGTCAAAACTAGCCTACGAATCTCTAGTAGTTATACATTTCTCTCTAAATCGATTCGAAATATTCCTAAATAACATCAATGAAACTTATCACTGTTCCAGGCTATTTTCGAATGATAATTCTAGAATCATAATTTTGATTGTGAACAATAAATTTTCCTTAACCGAAATTCATCAAGTATGAATAAATATTCATTAAACTTAGTCATATTTCAAGAGCTAATTACAAGATGAATCTTGACTCGAAATTCTTGATATGCTTATGATAGTCTAATTAGTTATGCGACATCGTCTCATCGATAGAAAGATGAATATAACTTGAGAAATAGGTGGTTTAGTCTTCACTTGCCTTTTTTTGAAGAAGTTCTCCAAAATCTTCGGTTGATCTTCGTCTTCAAATGGTAGAAAACAATGATGACTGTCGTGATGTCCATTTCTCAACTACACTTCTATCCTAACCTGAGACTTAACTAATTGTAGACTAGAAATCAAGATATGGTTTTTAAAACTAAATATGACAACAATCTTGAGATAACAACACTTGTGAGTTCGACCGAGCAATGCTCTAACAATCTCCCCCTTTCTCAATTTTATTGAAAAAACTATCAATACATATGGATAGAAAATAAAGCTTTAAAAACTCCTCGAATCCATCATGTCTTTATTTCCTTGCTTTCTTCAACTCCTTGAATTCTTCGTTACTTCAAGTTGCAACGGTTTTGAATGTGTTTAACTCAGCATCGTTGTTGTTGAAGATCCGTATCCATAGCAATAACAACTTTGAAAACAAATATTCTCAATTGTCATTATACAGAAACATAGTATTATTATCTTCTCCAAAGTTCAATGTATCCAAACTTTAAAGTAATACTACGGTGATATGTTTCTCCCCCTTAATCAATACTTACATCTTTTGCATAATAGGTAAAACCTATAGATTAAGGATTCACTCCCCCTTACATAATGATCCGTAAACCATATGTATGTAGTGCGAAACTACTAAATTGGCAAAGGTACGAAAATCATGGGATCGTAATGAATACAACTAAAAAATACTTCAGGATTCAAAGATGGTTAGAGAAAATACATAATAACATAGTTAATACGTCATCTCTCATATCAACTTAATTTAGATGATATTACATAGTAAGTAAATACTTAGCGCTCGTCTAGGAGATTTAAGATACAAGCATCTCCACTTTAAATTCGACAGCCACACACCCCACAAAGATATAACAATTAAGCACAAGTTCATTTAAGAACTATCCCCGATTTGATGTCATTCCCAAGAGAACAACATGAGTGACCTTACTTTATGAAAAAGAAAGAGTTTGTCGGACATATTAGAGCATAGCTCGGTTGAACCCACCAAGCATTGGTATGTCAAGTTTGGTTGTCATATTTTAGTGAACCAAAACTTATTTAAAGAGCCGCTTGATTATTTACTAGAGTCAACTTCGTATAGGTTAGCTAGAAAGTTACTAGAATATGATACTTACAAGTATTACGTGAAGACTTGAAGAATGTGAAGAAGTAAAGAGCTACATCGACAACATCATCCTTCCACTTGAGGTTAGTCATATTTGACTTGAACTGTTTCATTCCTAACGTATCTTTCAAGTCGTGCATATTGAAAACATAACTGCGAAGCTGTGAATGATTATACTCTAGTTAGACATAGTATTAAGGAATTACAATACGAAGTATAACTTCTATCTTTTGAACTTCGTATATAAGACATCGACATAATCGTATGAGTACTATTGTGATTATGTATGGGTATGGATGAAGATTTCGTCATAGGAAACAATGTTTTACATTTGTTTAAAGGAAGTACAATTCATAAACTTTTTTGTGAATCGAAAGGGAAATCACTAGGCTTATTGGTATTATTATTCATTGCAAATATTTGGATTACCAATATGTGTGTTTAGTATAACCACTCATAAGTTGTTTATGTATCTTGGTAAAACTATTCACAATGTCTGACTTTTGTATTGGTATGAATTTTATTAGTGAAACCGATCTTAAGTAAATACCTGAGATGGTATGATCGATATATTGTAATTGGTATGACCACCTCTATACATTGGGGAACCGATCCTAGTAAGAGGTACAACCAATCACATGTATGTGGAATCTATCCTTGTTAGAGGTGCAACAACTCTTAGTAATTAGTAACTGATCCTATGACTTGTGCAACAGATTACAAGTAAAATACCATAATTATGGGGTAACCGATCCTAGTACCTAGTCAACCAATTTTTGGAAAGCTAGTGTGACCGATCCTAGTACCCACATGGAGGTATAACCGAAGCTTTGTGTTTTGGTAGAACCGTGAAACCCATTAATGGTGATTTGATAGGATAATCAATCACATAGTTCTTGGAAGTCAGATGAACCAATTCTAAACTTGTTTGGAAGTGTGGCAAATGGGTTCCAAGATTGTAAATATGAAAAAGGATTTACAAAGTAAAGATGTCGACATACTTTGAAGATGTGCAGTAACCCTTCTCTTTTATTGTTCAAAGATATTCCTTACTAACTAAAGGAGAATCCCAGATCGAAATAAATTGAGAATCTTTTAATTAAGATTTTTAGTTTTTATATGCTTTTAATTTCCAGCAATTAAATGCATATCTTTAGAAAATAAAAATTAGTAATGTGCATTGACTAATTGGAAATTTTCTATTGAGATTTCGGTCAATATTTGGACAGTGCATTTCTAGGAATTATGAAAACCGATTTGCCTTTATTGCATATCTTGGAGAATATTCGGTTTTGGAAATTCCTTGGTGTCCAAACTTCCTTGGTCTATAAATATTGAAGTTTGAATTTCGAGCAAACTAATCCCCAGAGCCAGCAAAACTACCTAGTTGTGTTGTTATTGGTGGATCCGTCTATTCGGAGAGGAAAGTACCCTAATTAGGAGAAATATCTTACGACCGCTCATTTTAAAGACTTCTTTGGGATTGGGAATCTCTACGAGTACTGTTGGTGGAAAACTAGATAATTGTAGTTTATTATTAGTTCTCGACTGATTTGATTGACTAACGGTTGTTGAACTTTGATTGCACCTAGTTTTTTTATGCTTGAGAATCTTCTCATCTGATATTAGATTCACTCAAACTAGATCGAAATATCGACGGGGATATTTAGACTGTTTGTAGATCTAAAGACGTATTGTGATAATCATTGTTAACAGACTCCGTTATTTGTGTGATTGATCACAAGAGATTCAATTTGTTTGTATGTAGGTGTTTATTGAAGATCTAAGAAGATTTGAAGACAAAAAAGATTTCTTATTTGAGTTCATAATCTTTGGTGTGCACAAAGCTTGATCGGCTGGGTATCCTACTATAATCGGTTTATCTTTGTGATAACCTTGATTGATTAGTTGAGTAAATCGGCATCAATACAATTCTTTGTGATTCAAAGTATTGATTGCATAGTCTAGACGATTACTTTAGTAGTTGTTAAATAGATAGATCTAAGAAGCTGACAAAGGAGTTTATTGGGATAAACGGAAGAGACTTTTGTCAAACTCATATCACGTTGTTTGAAAAGAGTTGTTACCGAACAGATTTGTTGTTCCTTTACTGTTTGGAATACGAACCAAAGGAATTGTTCCAACTGCGTGACTTATTACAAGTTGGAGGCGCATGGATACTGAGGGAACTAGGTGAACTATAGGTTTAGTTGCTTGGTATCAACTATACGAAGTTGGTTTAGATTTTGTATAGCGGCTTAATTCTGAGAGTATTCAATTCTGGACAAGGTCCCAGGATTTTTCTGCATTTACGGTTTCCTCGTTAACAAAATCTTGTTGTGTCTTTTACTTTTCTATTTCCGTAATTATAATTGTTTTATTATAATGAGAAGTAAAATACAAAAACGTTAATTCCTATTTACTTGACAGAAATCATTTTGTGTTTGGTTAAGTCCGAACCTATTATCAAGTAATCATACTTCGTTGTTGTATTGTTTCGATCTTGTATCTATAGTAAATCACAAAAGTTATCTTGTTATCGTATTGTCTCGATCTCGTATCCACAGACGATCACACGAAGTGTGAACCGATTATTTGTATTGTATCGACTCAGTCTATAGACAATCACTTTCGTAGAAAGGACTTATAAGTGGAGAAGTTTTAGATTGAGGTATATTTGGGTACCCTCGTCTTTTCAATTGGTATCAGAGCAGGCAAACAAGAAAAGATCTAACAATATGTGTTTGGTGTGATCCAACCTATAAGAAATTGAATCCATGTCTGATTCAGTTAACGTAGAACAAGAAGATGATATACTTCAGAAAGGCAGCTTGGTTTCAAAAACTGATAAACGACTATGTACTGTTAGTTCACTAGTTGAACACAACTCAGGAAATATTAACCATGATGCATTAATAAGAAACCGAATACTTGTGACAAACAAGTTAGATTCACATGAAAGTTATGAGATTAATTTTTTCACAAAACTTGCTGAAAAATACAATCTAAAAGATAATTTATATTATCTTTCTGTCGAGAAGCTTATCAGAGAATCTCTGAAAACTAGGATTCATAAAGAAGCTGAATCTAAGGAACATGACTTTATTCAAAACAAAAATGATATATTAGTTAAAACAAGGATATGTGATTCTAATCTCCAGAATCTCTTAACTAATATACAACATCGTGATTTTAATAGTCTAATCACTTACAAGAATCAAAATATATGTGTCTCAAGAGGTAATCCTATGACTAATATATGGTCAAAACCATCTGTCATACATTATGACAATGACTATCTCTTAGACAGGGGAAAAGATCAGCACAAGTGCACAAAAACTAATGATTTCAGATCATGTTGTTTTGTTATTAATCAACTGTCTAAAACAGAATCCAGGAAACAATCTCATCAAATGATGTTGTCACATTCCAAGAAATTCCTAGGTCAATATAAGAGTTCTGATTATTTCATGACTCTAAAGAATTCAAGTCACGCTTATGATGTTGTTCATCAAACTGATCATTATGCTAAATCAGATCACTTCATCTGTGACATATTAAAGGAAGCTTATTATTGGAATAATCCCAAAAGGGAAGATATTAGAAAATATCATGATGGATCATGTTCCACAAAATTTGAGATATCACAAGCTCACTCCAACAACTGATGTTGGTGATCAGAATTTCCTAGATGTGCTCGATTTAAATAAATGGGAAGTTCTTAAAAAGAGCACAAAAACATGAAGGAGGTAAAATACTATACAATCTACCAGTATCATGAATATCTAAAGAATTTTTCTATATTTGGAATACTTTTTCTATTTTTAGAAACATACTTTCAATGTTGGAGAATTCATGACAAAATTGGGCAGGATAATGCCAAACCCTCTTAATTGCATTGATTTGGAAAATCTCTCAGTGTTATTTTTGTAAGTATATGTTTATCAAATAAAAATACCTTGATTAAATATGAGTAAAACTTGGAAACCAAGTTCTATTTGATATTTATAAAAACCATCTTAAGAACCGATTCCTTTCTCAAGTTTTTGCTGAGGTTCAAGATGGATAAAAATATTATTGATATTGGTTCACAATTACAAAAGCTTGAAAAGGAACACAAGAAGAATCACATATCTCGTGCTCTGATGTTATATTTAATGAGGGACTTTGAAATTGCTCAAGAACAATTGGAAGCTTCTGTAAAGAATGAAAAATGGCTTGAATCAACTCTTTTCAAGTTGATCGTTGAGGTGAACCTCTTGAAGATAAGATTCAATCTTCTAAAAGAAAAGAGAAGACAAAAGAACCTGATTTCTGAAGAATCTTCGGTAAACAATAAGAACACCACTAGAGATTAAGTTATTTGCTGTAATACTTAATCCAGGAAAATAGACATCAGTTTTTGATTTATTTCAATAATTGTATAAGGTATATTTTGAATAAAACTATCCATTATTTATGAATAAAATTATTATTTTGTAATTTTTCTTGTGATAGTTTTTCGATTGCACAGCTTGTGCTTGAATGCTTTATATTATTGTTATATATATTATGGGATGTTTGGTTTTGGTTTTCATAACCTTAATATTCGATCTCATTTTGTGTGAACCCTTATGGTTTGGGTGACTTTTTGGTTTAGCAGGATTAAGTTCTAGCCCACGTTGGTAGGATTTATCAAAGGATCATAAGGGGTTCTGATTGAAACTAATATGTGAAAAAGTCACAATATGTTGAATCGTTTTTGGTTTAGCATAAAAGCATATGTGTTTCGAGGTTTCAACTTTTGCATCGCATTAGTTAAAACCGGTTTTCAACCTTTCTCTGGTAAAGGTTGCCTTTTTGTTGTTGTTCTTTTGTCTTGCGAGAGGATGGCAACATAACAGAGGAGAGTTCTATGTGAACTTGCGCTTAATGATATATCTTTCTGGGGAGAAGAGGATGCGGAATTTGAGGTAACGAATTTGTTAGTTAATCGTTTTCCTGTTTAAGAAAAGCCTGATTTTATTACATATATTTATTGCTTTTGCTTAAAAAAAATTCGGTACAATTGATGTTATTACATTATTTGTGTGTGGATGTGTGTGTGATTCAATTGTTTCAGGTTAATAAAAACTATTGTTATCTTTCTTTATGGTTTGATATCAATTGTTTAGGCTTACGAAATTTCGGTGCAATTGTAGTACTTTAATGTCTATGTTTGTTTCAATTGCTTCCGGTTGAGGTAAATAATTGTGCAAGTTGATTTCTTTGGTTTGTATGAATTGTTTATGGCTTAACAAAAAGGTTTTCGGGATCAATTGTTTAGTCCAATTCGATTCCGGATAAGAGAAACTAAGTTAATTCTGATCTTACTTAGACTTATCAAAGTGGAGGTTTCGGTTATTCAAGTCTCATCGAATGCCTTAACAAGAAATGTGTTGATGGTGGTTTTTAGTTCAGGGCCAAAATCGTGAAACCCTATATTTTAATACGATGTCATCCTGCAAAGGAACAAAGGCTATTAGAAAGTAATGAGTGTTCAAACTTTTTTGCTTATATATATATATATATATATATATATATATATATTGAGCAACTCGGTATAAATATAAAATTCATTCAGAATGGTACGCGTAGTAGCAATCCCAAATATTCCGTGAATTCTATTTTCTACCGGCATTATTAACTAATGCATGACTTGCCTAGTATTTGCATATGATATGTTCCCACCCGAACTCCCAATATTGACATGACATGACGATCAATTCTCACTCTTAGCAGAGTAGCATGAATCTCCCGAAGTGCCAGTGTTGGGATCTGCACAAAATACTCAGGCTACATCGCTCTCTGACAAAGAGATCAATGCGTTCACACACTTTTTTAATTAAAGTTAGCATGATCGAACACATATTTATTCCTTAGAGGAAAATCTGGATTGTTCATATCAGTCTCAAAACATAATCACGGCCACACGATTTGGCCACGTGATTTAACAAGCTTAGACTACTCCTAGCAGAACTAGGAAACCACTATAGTGACCACCGACGGGCCCAGTAGTGCCCTAGTAGTTCGAGTAGTCTTCTGCTCATTCATAAGCGCTTCAAACGCGGACCCAAACATGGGTGTTCGCGTTGTTTAAAGAGAGAGCTCAAACGAGCTAGACTGACCATGACGGTCTTAAAATCATCACATCTGTCCAACTTAGCCAGCCAAGCTGGACGGCTTAGATCGAGTTTTGGGCAATCAAAAGGCGCCGACGTGATCACCAGCCAGCCAACTCAATCCCTGGTCGATCGACATGTCCACGACACGCCAAGAGCGCATGGAATCGCTCACTCAAATAAGGGTGATCGTTCTCTATAAGGAGAAGTTCAACGAACTAAGACTGACCGTAACAGTCTCAAAATGCATCGCATCCGTCCAACTTAGCCATCTTAGTTGGACGGCATAGATCGCGTCTCGAACGAGCGGAGAAGTACCAAAGTTTCATTAGCGGACCAACTCCTCCCTTGGTCGATCGACCAACCCGTGACAAGTCCTTAATGCATCAAGTCGTTCAATCGAGCTAGGGTGGACGTGGCCGTTTTAAAACCCTAACTGGTGTTTGCGGCAATATATTACCGCTGCAAATCGATCACGACCATCCATCTTCGCCAGCCAAATTGAGTGGCTTAGATCTAATTTTAGGTGGCCCAAGAGATGACATCATGCTCACCGGCAACCCACCTTTGTACATGGTCGATCGACCTGGTCGAACGAACATTCAATGTTTCGAATCGCTCACCCTAAAGGGGCTGGTCGTACGGCCCCTAAACCCTAAATTGCGTCAGCAGCAATTTGAAACTGCCACAAATCGATCACGACTAGTTGGATGATGTACATTTATTTTTAGAAAACTAGCAAAGCAGCATTGTGAATATCGGCCATCTCTCCTCCACGTGGAGCGATCGACCTAGTGACAGCTCGACCGTAAGGTCCTCAAACGATTACCCAAAGGTGACCGGTCGTGCTGCTTTTAAGACGCTCAATCCGTGACTGATTCGATCGAGCTCAAAAACAGCGATGCTTATAACACATCGATTACTTTCAGTTGCTTATTCGAAAGTGATGCTTTACGTACATCGATTATAAGCAATGATTTATAAATATCGGTTTTACAAATAATTCATTATTTGGCCTAAAAGCACTACGTGCTGATTTTAGCGGAAAGTCACATGACTTGACCCATTCACTCGAGACATCAAACATGTCACAAACTGGGGGATACATACTGGGGTATTGGTCTGGCGATTTACAGCGTGAGGCGTGCAACGCGCCCATTACAAGAAAGTGTCAGGAAATACAGACAGTTAACGGTAACGAGAGTAGTGGGAAAACGTATGATCGGTCTTCCCTCATAATGGAAACACGATGATCACTACCTTCGGCACAAACCCACTTCTCTACTACTTTACTTTCTCCACTTCCTAAGAGATCAGGGTGCGCTCAATGACTTGTATAAATAGGTTTTCAATCTATTTCGAAATACAGAACACAGGTAGCCAGAAACCATTTTATGAACCATACCTTCATAATTCAATATTCTGATCTCAAACACCTTCTTCGCTTCCCTCCCTAAGATCAACCCTTCTCCTTCATCTTGTGACCGAATTGAATCTGGAACGGACATTTCTTAGTTTAGTCCAAAGTCTTACAGATTGATCTCTCGAATCTAAAAGTACTCCCGCGCAGTGCATTTTTTTAGGGTTTGAATTCGTTTCTCATCAACACACCCAAATTTACCAAAAACAGTAGAATCAGTTTTTTACCCTCAAACAACTGGCGACCATAGTGGAAGATTAATCTCTCGGTTGCAAGATCAATTTTCAATTTCATTTCAATTCTGTTAAATTCAAGATGGTTAATTTTAGGATCAATTCAACTCCAAACTCCGAGCGGAATCTTTTAAATGATGATACTCCTCCCTCCAACGTTCTATCTGATCGCACAACCAATGAAGAAATTCCGACCCTGGGGGAATTGGCTCGAGTTCATGAAATACATACGAGGAACATGGACATGATGAAAGGGACAATAGAGAATATACTCAATTTCCTTATCAAGCTGACATCGGATATGAGCGGCTACTCCGCTCCGGAGATTCCAACAATGAGGACTAACTTTTCAACCGATGATCGTCCTCAAATCAATAGCTTCATCACCAACCGACGGCCAGTAGACCAGGAGGCGGCTTCTTTAGTAGGAAGTTTGTGTGAACTTCTACACCTCTCAAAGGATCAACGAGCAGAGACGTTTGCTGCAATCAATCAGATAGCTCTAGACGCACGTTTAGCTCCTTCGCGCAATCAAGCCTTAAAAGCATCAGAGATGTCCATAAATAATGTCATGTTCACTAAATATGACATGATGGGAGAGGAAGGTCACAACATAGCCCTGCATGTAATTGCACGCATCAAGGGTTCAGAATTCTAAAGGGCTCTTATTTACACGGGAGCGTCCTCGAATGTCATTACTCTTAAAACTCTCAGGGAAACCAGGGTTCGACCAGAAAAAATCATACGACAGCCTCCCATGATGATGGTTTTCGAATGAAACCATACCTGCACATACGGTTATGTTAATTTGAATATATCAGTAGGACTTGTCCAGTCGAAAGTAAAATTCGAAGTGATGGAAAAGGAACCAGACTACCATATGATACTAGGGAGACCGTGGATTCATGATAATAAGATTATCCCCTCAACGTATCACCAATGCATGAAAACCATGTTGAATGAAGAAGTCGTTCGCATCCCTGCGTCATTGTCTCCTTATGCACCGATTTGCGTCGTGGAACTGTTTGAGCCAAAGGAGAATCCAGAAGTTTCATCAAGCAAGGTTACTGCACTCCGCTCCTCACGTGGACATCGATTGAGGAGGAAGACCGGATCACATCACTGAACAAAGAGACTAAGTCTTGCGATGCATCTTCGCTAACATGACACACTAACTCTTCTTCGTCAAACAAAGGTTCAGCTCATCTCCATACTAAGAGGGAACATACGTTTATGGAAAGCCGTGATCATAAAGGGAAGACTGTATACCGTCTCCGCTGTTAGCAATTAGCAGGGGAGACTATCACTCAGTCTCTCTGCCCAATAGAATGCAACAACGACGACATGCTGCAAGAAGAAGTACCAAATGCTCCGCGACAATTACAGGATGGTACTGACTCCACAACCTATGAACTCAAAGTCATCAACATCAGGGATGAAGAATCTCCAAGACCTATATCCATCAGTTTGACTTTATGTGCGGACAAACGCACAAAGCTCGTGAATCTTCTCAAGGAGTATCAAGACATATTTGCTTGGACATATGAGGAAATGCCCGGCTTAGATGAAAAACTGGTCACTCATCATCTACACATAAAACCTGTATCCAAACCGATCAAACAATCTCCAAGGCAATTCAGGCACGACGTAGAGGAGCAGATCAAGACTGAGATTCAGAAGTTGTTGACCGCTGTCTTCATCAAGCCCATTCATCATCCTACCTGGTTAGCTAACATGGTTCCTGTAAAGAAGAAAAGCGGCCAAATTAGGTGTTGTGTCGATTTCAGAGATCTAAACAAGTGCTGCCCCAAGGATGATTTTCCCCTTACCAACATTGACATGCTAGTAGACGCTACAAGCGAACATGGCATGTTCTCTTTCATGGATGGATATAGCGGCTACAACCAGATAAAGATGTATGAACACGACGCAAGTAAGACATCTTTTCAAACTCCTCTCGGAAACTTTTATTATACTGTGATTCCTTTCAGTTTGAAGAATGCTGGTGTTACCTATCAACGCGCCATGACTGCAATTTTTCATGATATGATGCACAAACAAGTCGAAGATTACGTAGATCACATAGTGGTCAAGTCAAAGACTCGAGCAGCCCAGACAGACGTCCTACGACAAGTATTTGAAAGGTGTCGCGAGTACAAATTAAAGATGAACCCTCTGAAATGTGCTTTCGGAGTCTCTTCCGGCAAATTTTTGGGATTCCAAGTCACCTCTGAAGGAATCAAGGTCGGTCCAACCAAAACCCAAGCTATTCTCACGATGCCTCCTCCGCAAACTGTGAAAGAACTCTAGAGATTCATGGGCAAGGTAAACTATATCCGACGTTTTATACCTGGTTTGGCTCAGCTTATCGCTTCATTCACCCTCTTGCTAAAGAAGGGAACAAGTTTCATTTGGAGCACGCAGCAACAAGATGCGTTTCGGAAGATCCAGAAAATATTGCCATCACCCGCTGTTATGAAATCTCCCATAAAAGGAAGACCGCTATGCCTCTACACTGCCTCTAGCGATGCTGTTGTTGGGGCCCTCCTCGCCTGATAAGCACGTATGTGTTACATTTTATACACATATTTATATTAGCTAGGACTCCATATTTGGGCTAATAACATTATTTTAATGCTTTTGTAGAAAGCACAAGCGTATTCGATCATCCGGGAAAATTCTAGCTAAATGGAAGCTGCAGAGGCATTCACAACATAAACCTCTACAGTACCCAAAATGAAGAGAAAGTTGAGTTGATAGTGGGATGCCATATTGTCGCACTAGCATCAGCCTTTTCGTTGCCAAAGAATTGTGTACAAGATAGCAGGTCGATTCCACTGAAGGCTAAAGATAAAGAGTGACGTGTCTAGACCATTCATCACTATCTGGTTCTCTTAATGGAGTCTTGCAGATACGAATGGAGCCGGAATGAAGTTACCGTTTGACTGTTAACCAAGCCAATGAGCAGCCGGTGTTCTGATTTCGATTGCATTGCAGGTGATGAATAGATGGGAAATGGGGTGAGTTTATTGGTGGAGATGCTGATGCTGTGCCTGCAAAGAAAGATGAGGAATCGAAATGGGACTGTGGTTCATACTGCGAAGAAGAGAAATGATGCAGTTGGGAACTCGGAGATTGACAAGAAGACGTTGGTGCTGGTTATGGTGATTCTGAAGAAGGTCGGGATACAAAAGAAGATGGCAGCAACTACTCCATCAAATAAATCTCTACAGCAGCAGCGATCATGGACTACAGGGGTTTTAGATGAAACCAAATGGTAGATGTATGGGAAGATCTGGAAATTGGTTGTCATGGATGATGGAGCTGGGGATTTAATTGCAGCCAGTGAAACATCTGTATTCTCTGAACTGGGAATGCACAACTTGGTCTTGATTGAGAATTTGCAGGCAAAGACATTTGATGTGAACTAAAGTTGAGTGCTGCTGCCAAGGATGATCAAGTGTGTTGGTTGAATTTGATGGCGATTTTGCTCGAGCCTTATGTTCAGGGAAGAACGAATAGGAGTTGCTGTGGCCGAGATTTTCAAGGATCGAAAGAAGATAGGAGTCCGTGCTGGAGTTGGACGAACAGAAAACAGAAGGGAGTTGGACTTTAGGAAGGCCTGAATTGGCTTCGGTGATTGAGCTTGGGCCTTAGTATTTGCTAGGTCTTATTTTGGAATCGCTGCAGTGGCTATATAATTGAATAGTGACGGACAGAAGAAGGGGAGAAAGCCGGCCAGAGAGACGCAATTGAGAAAAAAAAAGAGGAGGCCGACCAGGCTACTGAAGCCGCAGCTGGGAGAGCCGAAACAGTGAAGGGAAGGATTGCGATTTAGGGGTTTTATGGTTTGCAATTCTTGTGTTTTCCTCCATTTTAATTAGCAATTGATTTCTCTTTTAACATGTTTATGGCGTTTGAGAAAGCCATGTCTTTCTAATAGTTTATTGATTAGGGTTCTTATGGTAGCTACTTGGGATTTAGGCTACTTTTTAATTGAATTGAACAATGAAGCAATAGACCATTATGATTTGAGTTGATTAATTTTTTATTATTGTTTATTGATTAATTGAAAAATGATTTGTTGCATTGCCGGTTCTAGAAACCTATGCGCGTGATTGATAATCTTATAAATATGTTTGGTCTCATTGTTTGATAGTCCATGCTTCGTTAAAAACTTTGATGGGTTATGCTTAGAATAGTCAAACAATATTTGTGAATTAATATTTAGTTTCGTATAATTTTCTCACTGATGGAATTTGATGGTGTATGCTTGGATTTATTCTTTTGATGCATCATGCTTAGGGTATACCAGTGACATTTGCGATTCTATGCTTATAATAGGTGATGTCAATAGAACGAAAGATAAACAAATATTCATAATTATGTTTCATTTCAGTAATTAAATATAAATAGTGGTGGATTCCATAAAACTCTGGTTACCGACTCTCACATTCTTGGTTACGTCTTTGTTATTTATTATTTCATTTTGTCCGAATTTCTGAAAACTCTCAAAAACATCATATTGTTGATTACTTAGTTTTTGGTATTAGTTGGTAGAGTATTTCACACTCCTCGTGGGAACGACCTGTACTTGGCATTGTCTACTAGTTAGACGTTGTGCACTTGCAGTATTTTACTGTAGGTTTCCGAGCCTACCAAATTTTTGGCGCCGCTGCCGGGGAGTGGTTGCATAATACACTCTGATTGATATCAATTTTTGTATATAGCTTATTTTTATTTTTTTGTATATAATTTATTTTTCTTTTTCTTTTAGATTTCTTTTAGTTCTTTTTATGCAGTTTTTTTTTGAATATTTTCCAGGTACCTTAGTCTGAAGTGCTATAGGCGAAAAGATGCACTCGCAAAGTTTTTGCAAGAGCCACTTGGAAGATCCACTAGAGGTTTGCTTAGATCATTTTGGGTATGATTTTGATGATGATAGTGTTATTTGTGAAGTCAATGCCTTATTAGACTCCACACCACTGCTAGACACTAATAAATGGAAGCCCAAACTAGAACCTCTAGTTTTTCCCGAGCTTCAACTAGTTCCATCAGTCGAGAAAGCTCCGACTTTGACCCTTAAGCCATCAAGTTATGATTGTTTTCATGTTGGTGATATTAATAATGAAACCGTTGTGGATGAGAATGGGTCTATTAGTCATGATATTATTGCTCCATTGAGACCTTGTTCCACGGATGAATTTGATCCAACATCTATTTGTGTGTCTCATATTGTAGAATTTGAACCAATATCCGTGGAAATTATTTTCGCCGATTTAGAACCTGATTTAGGACACGCACAAGAAGCTATTGAACAGTTTATATCTCATTGTGTGAATGATTTACATATCCCGACAATGCATGGATTGATTACTAAAGATTATTTTATAAAGGTAATGGGTTCACATATATTTTTGGATGAATATAGTGTTTGCTGGTGCATATCTTCAGCCGACCAGACTAGTTGGGTTGATCCCCAACTTTTCAGACTCTATATAATATGAGCGGCAGTTTACTTTGGGGTACCAACCTCAATTTTTTTGAGAACGTGGTACTGGCAAGCAGGGAAACAAATAACTTTCGCTTCATGGGAGTCAACCCATCAGATTTGTTCCCTTCACTCTATTTTTTATTTTTATTTGTGTAGTTTTTGCATATCGTATTTTATAATTCTCACCTTAATTTCTACGTTGGATGACTCAATTACATTGAGGACAATGTAATGTTTAAGTGTGGGGGAGTGGCGTTTTCTTTAGGAATTATGATTAAAAAAAAATTATGACCAGCTGTGTAGCGGGTCTAAAAAAAAATCAGCTGTTTAGCGGGTCTAAAAAATTAAAAAATAAATAAAAATATATATATATATATATTGAATGACCAGCTGTTAGCGGGTCTACAAAAAAAATTATATAAAAAAATAAAATAGAAAATGATCAGCTATTTATTGAGCCTTTCTGTCTAGCTTTTTAGCAGACTTCTCTACGCCACTGTTTAGTGGTGTCGTCTAGCTGTTTAGCAGACATCTCTATACCGCTTTTTAGTGGTCTCGTCTAGTTGTTTAGCAGACATCACTATTTATCCAGTCGTGTAGCGGATATAATTCATTGTTTTGCTCGAGCACTAGAAAAATATAAATATGGGGGTGTTGATAAACACGTATGTGCTACATTTTATACCCATATTTATATTATCTAGGACTCCATATTTGGGCTAATAACATTATTTTAATGCTTCTGTAAAAAGCACAAGCGTATTCGATCATCCGGGAAAATTCTAGCTAAATGGAAGCTGCAGAGGCATTTACAACATAAACCTCTACAGTATCCAGAATGAAGAGAAAGTTGAGTTGATAGTGGGCTGCCACATTGTCGCACTAGCATCAGCCCTTTCGTTGCCAAAAAATTGTGTACAAGATAGCAGGTCGATTCCACTGAAGGCTAAGGATAAAGAGGAGTCTTGCAGATACGAATAGAGCCGGAATGAAGTTACCGTTCGACTGTTAACCAAGCCAATGCGCAGCTGGTGTTCTGATTTCGATTGCATTGCAGGTGATGAATAGATGGGAAATGGGGTGAGTTTATTGGTGGAGATGCTGATGCTGTGCCTGCGAAGAAAGATGAGGAATCGAAATGGGATTGTGGTTCATACTGCGAAGAAGAGAAATGATGCAGTTGGGAACTCGGAGATTGACAAGAAGTCGTTGGTGCTGGTTATGGTGATTCTGAAGAAGGCCTGGATACGAAAGAAGATGGCAGCAACTACTCCATCAAATAAATCTCTACAACAGCAGCGATCATGGATTACAGGGGTTTTGGATGAAACCAAATGGTAGATGTATGGGAAGATATGGAAATTGGTTGTCATGGATGATGGAGCTGGGGATTTAATTGCAGCCAGTGAAACATCTGCCTTCTCTAAACTGGAAATGCACAACTTGGTCTTGATTGAGAATTTGCAGGCGAAGACATTTGCTATGAACTAAAGTTGAGCGCTGCTGCCAAGGATGATCGAGTGTGTTGGTTGAATTTGATGGAGATTTTGCTCGAGACTTATGCTCAGGGAAGAACGAATCAGTAGGAGTTGTTGTGGCCGAGATTTTCAAGGATCGAAAGAAGATAGGAGTCCATGCTGGAGTTGGACGAACAGAAAACAGAAGGGAGTTGGACTTTAGGAAGGCCTGAGTTGGCTTCGGTGATTGAGCTTGGGCCTTAGTATTTGCTAGGTCTTATTTTGGAATCGCTGCAGCAGCTATATAACTGAATAGTGACGGACAGAAGAAGGGGAGAAAGCCGGCCAGAGAGCCGTAATTGAGAAAAAAAGAGAGGAGGCCGACCAGGCTACTGAAGCCGCAGCTGGAAGAGCCGAAACAGTGAAGGGAAGGATTGCGATTCAGGGGTTTTGTGGTTTGCAATTCTTGTGTTTTCCTCCATTTTAATTAGCAATTGATTTCTCTTTTAACATGTTTATGGCTTTCGAGAAAGCCATGTCTTGCTAATAGTTTTGTGACTAGGGTTCTTATGGTTGAAGCTACTTGGGGTTTAGGCTACTTTTTAATTGAATTGAATAATGAAACAATAGACCATTATGATTTGAGTTGATTGATTTTTGATTATTGTTTATTGATTAATTGAAAGATGAGTTGTTGCATTGCCGGTTCTAGAAACCTATGTGCGTGATTGATAATTTTATAAATATGTTTGATCTCATTGTTTGATAGTCCATGCTTCGTTAAAAACTTTGATGGGTTATGCTTAGAATAGTCAAAAAATATTTGTGAATTAATATTTAGTTTCGTATAATTTTCTCACTGATGCAATTTAATGGTTTATGCTTGGATTTATTCTTTTGATGCATCACGCTTAGGGTATAACAGTGACATTTGCGATTCTATGCTTATAATAGGTGATGTCAATAGAACGAAAGATAAACAAGTATTCATAATTATGTTTCATTTCAGTAATTAAATAGAAATAGTGGTGGATTCCATAAAACTCTGGTTACCGACTCTCACATTCTTGGTTACGTCTTTGTTATTTATTATTTCATTTTGTCCGAATTTCTGAAAACTCTCAAAAACATCATATTGTTGATTACTTAGTTTTTGGTATTAGTTGGTAGAGTATTTCACACTCCTCGTGGGAACGACCTGTACTTGCCATTGTCTACTAGTTAGACATTGTGCACTTGCAGTATTTTATTGTAGGTTTCCGAGCCTACCATCTCCCAAGAGGACGATGAGGGGATCGAACACCCCATATACTACTTCAATCGTAATTTGAGGGATGCTGAACTCAGATACCCCAAAGCAGAGAAAGCATATTTGGCCGTAGTTCATGCCGTGTAGAAATTCAGACATTATCTACTGTCGAACAAAGTGGTGTTAGTATCCAAAGCTGACCCTATCAAGTTCTTACTATCGAAACCGGCCTTGATCGACAGGCCGGCCAAATGGATGCTCCAAACGTCAGAGTTTCATATAACGTGCGCTCCTCCAAAAGCTATCAAAGGGCAGGTTGTAGCAGATCTGCTGGCGGCATTCCCAGGAGAAGGAACTACCACACCACATGAAGACCTTCCTGGGGAATTTCCAGGAATATCTTTTGTCAAAGAAGAGGCATGGTTATTATATTTCGATGGTTCTTCTATTCCTAGTAATAATACTGGAGGAGCGGGTATAGTTCTAGTGTCTCCGACGGGCGAAGTCTTCTCACATTATTTCAAGCTGGACTTTCAATGCACCAACAATTCGGCAGAATACGAAGCTTTCCTCATAGGGTTGTCACTAGCCAAAAAAGCAAGAGCCATACATCTGGAAGTAAGAGGCGACTCCAAAATGCTAGTCAATCAGATTAATGGAGTATACTCACTCAAAGAAGTGACACTAGCCCCTTATAGATCCGAGGCACAAAAGCTATTGAACTACTTTGCTGATGCGACCATAACCCATATTGGACGCAATAACAATAAACACGCCGATTTCCTAGCCACATTAGCCTCGAAGCTGCAATTCGAAGGCTTGGAAGAGACTTTGATCGTAAGGAGACGGACAAGAAGGATGAAGCCAAATTGAAACAGAAATCCAAAAGATTCGTATTTCATGAGGAAATCCTATACTACAAAAGTTTTGGAGGCAATCTTCTACGATGGCTGGCAAAATCTGAAATCCCAATTATGTTAAAGGAAACGCACGAAGGAGAACACCAGGGAAAGAAGAAGTTGTTCCTCCAAGTACACGAAAGGTATTACTGGCCAAATATGGAGGATGATGCAGCGGCATTTGTTCAAAAATATTGTGAATGCCAAACTCACGGGAATCTCATCCACGTGCCTTGCACTCTACTTCACTTAGCAAGTAGTCTGTGGCCATTCTACAGCTAGGGACTTGATATTATTGGGAAAATCAACCCAACATCCTTAAAACAACATGCGTATATCATAACTGTGACGGAATACTTTACCAAATGGGTTGAAGCCATTCCTCTTCGAGGAACCACTGGAGCAACAATTGCAGCATTCATTAAGGAATATATCATTTGTCGGTTCGGTGTACCCAAACACATCATCACTGATAACGGTACCCCCTTTGCCAACAAGAAAGTGCAAGAGTTTCTCGAAGAATATGGAGTTAAACAGATTTTCTCTACTCCTTACTACCCCCAAGGGAACGGACAAGCCGAAAGCACTAACAAAACTCTGATTCGAATTTTCAGTCGAACAATACACGATAATCCCAGGACATGGCATGAGCAACTTCCAATGGCGTTGTGGGCGTATCGAGCGGCACCTAGGAGCTCTACAGGTGTTTCCCTTTATTCACTTGTTTATGGCGCGGACGCAATTGTCCCAGCAGAGATTAAAATCCCGTCAGCTAGAATTGTGGCAGCAAGTGGAGTTCAATAGAATGAGTCGAAGAATCGATTTAGAACTGGATACTTTGGACTCCAGGAGGATCAAAGCGGAAGAACATGCTCAAGCATATAGAAGCAGGATCTCGAGAGCCTATGATAAAGCTGTGAAGCCATGAGTTTTTAAGATAGGAGATATGGTGTTAAAGACTGTTAAACACATTCAACAAGACATGTCCTCACCAAAGTTTTCTCCAAAATGGGAAGGTCCCTACGTAATCACCAAGGCTTATAACAACGGATACTACAAGATTTTCAGAGAAGATAGAGGTAAATTAGAAGCAGTCATCAACGGAAAGTGGCTCAAGGCATACTACGCCTAATCATCATTCTATTCCTTGCTGCCTCACGATGCAACGATCAGGCATTTTCATTCTTCCCATATCTTAGTTATCAGATTCTCCATTAGTTAAAACATATCAATGTAAACTCCATTCGCTTAACAAAACCCAATACAATTCATTTTCCAAAGCAAGGTTCAAAACCCCAAAAAAAAAAGAGACAATCAAAACGTCATTGTGCCTACTTATTCAAAACAAAAATAAAAGTACGACTCAGAAAAGGTCGTCCAAAAATTTGTAGTTCCTTGAAAGCATCATTTTCTGCCTCTCCTGATACCTTTCAGTCCTACTTTTCAAATCTCGGATCGCCTGCTCCACCTTCTCAGATTCTGCAGCCAAGGCTTTCTCCTCTTCCAAGATGGCTTTCGCAGCAGGAACGGCATTGTCGATGATACCGGCTCAATCAACTTTGATAATATCAAGGCGCTTCCACAACCAGTCAACGTTGAACTCCATGGATTCACAGGTAGATATCATGTCTTCCCACTTTTCAATAGTTGATTCAACAACATCACGTATGGATGTAACTTCCATCCCGACAATCATAGGTAGGAGACAGTTCACTATGGTAACCAAAGTAGACGAGCATTGCCGCACCACGTTCCTGGTTATAATATGGCCGTACCTCTTCCATATTTTTGTATACAATGGTATGGACTCCTTCCTCACTAGAAAACCGCCGACGGCCCGGTAAATAGAAGATAAACATCTCATGTGAACATCAAAACGCAAGCCTGCGTTGGGGTATTCTTAGGAGGAGATGCCCAAATCAGCGTCTTCCAGATCAGTGGCAGGCGTGTTTGAGCTTGAAGGGAGAGGAGTGGTTAAATCATCATCGTCAACCACTTTTATACACGTCCCATAGGGATGCCTCTACATAAAAGAAATAGGGGAAGGTTGCGTCACCGACTAGCTATGGAAGACAGATACGTATTCACCAGTGGAAAATATACCGGTATAATCTTCTTGACTCGCATGATCCGAAAAGGAGAACCGTCGCAAGGCTCAAGTATTTGTCCGCTCTGAAAGAAAACAATGATTAGACGCCAAAAGAAAAAGAAGAACTACTACTTCAAAATCAAAAAATGTTTAAAATCATACTCTGGATACAAGTCGCTTGCGTTTAGCAGAAGAGTCTGGATGAGCCGAAGAAGATGATCCACTTCTATCTGACATGATGAAAGCAGAGAGTTTCATCAAGAGAATCTTTATCTCGGCACGATAAGGGTGTTTTAGCTTTCCTGTATATACATATACACGACAGAAACCCTAAAACGAGACTGAACGACTGTAACAAGATTCACCCGATAAACGAGGATTCAACACCAACCAAGTCATAATTCTTGTTGAAACCCTAATTAAGAATCGGGAAGGGACCGTTGGATGGTCAAAGAAAGAATTCGCCCAACCCAACTCCGAGTCCTAATCAACATATCTGGAGGATGCTCGTCGTCCCAAATTCAAACAGCAACCAGTTCCCCGCTACAACAATGGAAGGGGATCAACACAGTAAGAAGCACCATCTGCCGCAAACAAATACATAAACTGACGAGCAAATAATAAAGAGGGAAGACGACCCTCTTTTTTATACACACACGTTTTGGAATTCAAGTGTAAAAAGGTTTCTTTTTGAGGAAGGAAGCTGAACCTGTGAATGGTCGGACTGACAATACACCCGTGCCGCTCGTACTTATTGCAAGAGTCGATCAAGTGTCTCCTGGTAATCCTTCCATGCCCTTCATTTTCAATTTGTTTTTGCCTGTCACCATCTATTGCTTACCCCGTCACTGTTACGTGCTAAGCAGGGGACTTAATGTTGATGGTGGTTTTTAGTTCAGGACCAAAATCGTGAAACCATGTATTTTAATACAATGTCATCCTGCAAAGGAACAAAGGCTATTCGAAAGTAATGAGTGTTCAAACATTTTTCCTTATATATATATACATATATGTATTGAGCAACTCAGAATGGTGCGCGTAGTAGCAATCCCAAATATTCTGGGAATTCTAATTTCTACCGGCATTATTAACTAGTGCATGACTTGCCTAGTATTTGCATATGCTATGTTCCCAGCCGAACTCTCGATATTGACATGACATGACGATCAATGCTCATTCTCAGCAGAGTAGCATGAATCTCCCGAAGTGCCAGTGTTGGGATCTGCACAAAATACTCAGGCTACATCGCTCTCTGACAAATAAATCAACGCGTTCACACACTTTTTTAATTAAAGTTAGCGTGATCGAACACATTTATTCCTTAAAGGAAAATCTGGACTGTTCATATCAGTCTCAAAAAATAATCACGGCCACACGATTTGGCCAGTGATTTAACAAGCTTAGACTACTCCTAGCAGAACTAGGAAATCACTATAGTGACCACCGACGGGCCCACTAGTGCCCTAGTCGATCGAGTAGTCTTCTGATCATTCACAAGCGCTTCAAACGCCGACCCAAACGTGGGTGTTCGTGCTGTTTAAAGAGAGAGCTCAAACGAGCTAGACCGACCATGACGGTCTTAAAATCATAACATCCGTCCAACTTAGCCAACCAATTTGGACGGCTTAGATTGAGTTTTGGGCAATCAAAAGGCGCCGACATGATCACCGGCCACCCAACTCAATCCCTGGTCGATCGATCTGTCCACGACACGCCAAGAGAGCACGGAATCGCTCGCTCAAAGAAGGGTGATCGCGCTCTATAAGGAGAAGTTCAACAAACTAAGACTGGCCCTAACAGTCTCAAAATGCATCACATCCGTCCAACTTAGCCGGCCTAGTTGGATGGCCCAACTCCTCCCTTGGTCGATCTACCTACCCGTGACAAGTCCTTAATGCATCAAGTCGTTTGATCGAACTAGGGTGGACGTGGACGTTTTAAAACCCTATTTGGTGTTTGCGAAAATATATTACCGCTGCAAATCGATCAATACTATCCATCTTCGCCAGCCAAATTGAGTGGCTTAGATCTAATTTTAGGTGGCCCAAGAGATGACAGCATGCTCACTGGAAACCCACCTTTGTATATGGTCGATAGACCTGGTCAAAAGAACATTCAATGATTTGGATCGCTCACCCTATAGGGGCTGGTCGCACGGCCCCTAAACCCTAAATTACGTCAGCAACAATTTGAAACTGCCGCAAATCGATCACGACCATCCAAATTCTCCAGCCTAGTTGGATGGTGTAGATTTATTTTTAGAAAACTAGCAAAACAACATTGTGAACATTGACCATCTCTCATCCACATAGAGCGATCGACCAAGTAACAGCTCGACCGTAAGGTCCTCAAACGATTACCCAAAGGTGGCCGGTTGTGCTGCTTTTAAAACGCTCAATCCGTGGCTGATTCGATCGAGCTCAAAAACAGCGATGCTTCTAACACATCGATTACGTTCAGCTGCTTATTCGAAAGCGATGCTTTACATACATCGATTATAAGCAATGCTTTATAAATATCGGTTTCACAAATAATTCATTATTTGTCCTAAAAGCATTACGTGTTGATTTTAGTGGCAAGTCACATGACTTGACCCATTCACTCGAGATATCAAACATGTCACAAACTCGGGGATACATACTAGGGTATTGGTCTGGTGGTTTACAGCGTGCGGAGTGCAACGCGCCCATTACAAGAAAGTGTTAGGAAATACAGACAGTTAACGGTAACGAGAGTAGTGGGCAAACGTGTGATCGGTCTTCCCTCATAATGGAAACACGATAATCACTACCTTCGACACAAACCACTTCTCTACTACTTTACTTTCTCCACTTCCTAAGAGATCAGGGTGCGCTCAATGACTTGTATAAATAAGTTTTCAATCTATTTCGAAAGACAGAACACAGGTATCCAGAAACCATTTTCTGATACACAAGTCATAAACAACCATACCTTCATAATTCAATATTCTGATCTCAAACACCTTCTTCGCTTCCCTCCCTAAGATCAACCCTTCTCCTTCATTTTGTGACGGAATTGAATCTGGAACAACCATTTCTTAGTTTAGGCCAGAGTCTTACAGATTGATCTCTCTAATCTAAAAGTACTCTCGTGCAGTGCATTTGTTTAGGGTTTGAATTCATTTCTCATCAACACACCCAAATTTACCAAAAACAGTAGAATCAGTTTTTTTACCCTCAAACAAAATGCTAGTTAACTATCCTTGTACTTGTCTTGTTTAAAAGTGAAAGGTCCAAGTTATTATTTGAATAATTAGAACCTGATGAGAAAAATAGAGTTAATTCTGATTTTTATTTTGGTATTATCGAACAAGCGATTGTATTTGTACAATCGGTTTATCAAAAGAACTAAGGTGCTTAGTCAATTTATGATTTGCTAAACTATTAGGGAAAATTGTTTCGGGAAATTGTGTACTTGGTAAAATATCAAAACAAAATTACTTTGTAGTTGCGATTTTGATATTGGTTATCTAAAATGGTGTGTGGAACCCTCGTGCTTAACTCTTATAGGTTGCAAGTCTTTTAAGATTTGTAAGATTCTTTCGGTTTGTCTTTTATTTGCTCGTACCTTTGTCATTTTGTGACAAAAAGGAGGAGAAATATATGGAGTAAACAAGTGATTTGGTATCACTAAGGAAAGGACAATGGTGATTATATGTTATATCTAACAAAAGAGTAAATCATAGACTAAGGGGGAGTAACATATCATATTGATACTTGTGGTTATCTTAACTACAAAGGGAATAACAAAGACGTGCGGATTGAAAACCTACCTATCTTACCTTTAGGAGGAGTATTAACTTTGTTATTATAATGTCAACAACTGCATTTATGGATTGAATGTATACAGGTTATTGTGCTGTTGAAACTTGGAATCAAGCGTATGTGTAATGAATTCTTGTAATTTGTTTATCCATATGATGTAAGAATTTTTTCACTAATATTGACAAAGGGGGAGATTTTTAGAGCATATCTCGGTTGAACCCACCAAGCGTTGGTATGTCAAGTTTGGTTGTCATATTTTAGTGAACCAAAACTCATTTAAAGAGTCGCTTGATTATTTACTAGAGTCAACTTCGTATAGGTTAGCTAGAAAGTTACTAGGATATGAGACTTACAAGTATTACATGAAGACTTGAAGAATGTGAAGAAGTAAAGAGCTACATTGACGACATCATCCTTCCACTTGAGGTTAGTAATATTTGACTTGAACTGTTTCATTCCTAACGTATTTTTCAAGTCGTGCATATTGAAAACATAACTGCGAAGCTGTGAATGATTATACTCTAGTTAGACATAGTATTAAGGAATTATAATACGAAATACAACGTCTACCCTTTGAACTTCGTATATAAGACGTCGACATAATCGTATGAATGCTATTGTGATTATGTATGGGTATGGGTGAAGATTTCGTCCTAGGAAACAATGTTTTACATTTGTTTAAAGGAAGTACAATTCATAAACTTGTTTTGTGAATCGAAAGGGAAACCGCTAGGATTATTGGTATTGTTATTCATTGCCAATCTTTGGATTACCAAAATGTGTGTTTTTTATAACCGCTTATAACTGGTTTATATATGTATCTTTGTAAAACTATTCACAATGCCTGACTTTTGTATTGGTATGACTTTTATTAGTGAAACTGATCTTAAGTAATCACCTGAGATGGTATGATCGATATATTGTAATTGGTATGACCAACTCTAGACATTGGGGAACCGATCCTAGTAAGAGGTGCAACTGATCACATGTATGTGGAATCGATCCTTGTAAGAGGTGCAACAAGTCTTAGTAATTGGTAACCGATCATATGACTTGTGCAACAGATTACAAGTAAAATAACATAATTATGTGGTAACCGATCCTAGTACCTAGTCAACCAATATTTGGAAAGCTAGTGTGACCGACCCTAGTACCCACATAGAGGTAGAACCGAAGCTTTGTGTTTTGGTAGAACCGTGAAACCCATTAATGGTGATTTGATAAGATAATAAATCACATAGTTCTTGGAAGTCAGATGAACCAATTCTAAACTTGTTTGGAAGTGTGGAAAATTGGTTCCAAGATTGTAAATATGAAAAAGGATTTACAAAGTAAAGATGTCGACGTACTTTGAACATGTGCAGTAACTCTTATCTTTTATTGTTCAAAGATATTCCTTAATAACTAAAGGAGAATCCCGGATCGAAATAAATTGAGAATCTTTTAATTAAGGTTTTTAGTTTTTATATGCTTTTAATTTCCAGCAATTAAATGCATATCTTTAGAAAATAAAAATTAATAATGAGCATTTACTAATTGGAGATTTTCTACTGAGATTTCGGTCAATATTTGGACAGTGCATTTCCAGGAATTATGAAAACCGATTTTGCCTTTATTGCATATCTCTGAGAATATTCGGTTTTGGAAATTCCTTGGTGTCCAAACTTCCTTGGTCTATAAATATTGAAGTTTGCATTTCGAGCAAACTAATCCCCAGAGCCAGCAAAACTGCATAGTTGTGTTGTTACTGGTGGAGCCGTCCATTCGGAGAGGAAGTACCCTAATTAGGAGAAATCTCTTACGACCGCTCGTTTTAAAGACTTCTTTGGGATTGGGAAGCTCTACGAGTACCGTTGGTGGGAAACTAGATAATTACAGTTTATTATTAGTTTTCGGTTGATTTGATTGACTAACGGTTGTTGAACTTTTATTGCACCTAGTTTGTTTATGCTTGACAATCTTCTCTTCTGATATAAGATTCACTCAAACTAGATCGAAGTATCGACAGGGATCTTTAGACTGTTTGTAGATCTAAAGACGTCTTGTGATAATCCATTGTTAACAGACTCCGTTCTGGGTGTGATTGATCACAAGAGATTCAAGTTGTTTGTGTGCAGGTGTTTATTGAAGATCTAAGAAGATTTGAAGACAAATAAGATTTCTTATTTGAGTTCATAATCTTTGGTGTGCACAAAACTTGATCGGCTGGGGATCCAACTATAATCGATTTATCTTTGTGATAACCTTGATTGATTAGTTGAGTAGATCGGAATTAATACAATTCTTTGTGATTCAAAGTATTGATTGCATAGTCTAGACAATTACTTTGGTAGTTGTTAAATAGATAGATCTCAGAACCTGACAAAGGAGTTTATTGGGATAAAGAGTTGTTACCGAACATATTTGTTGTTCCTTTACTGTTTGGAATACGAACCAAAGGAATTGTTCCAAGTGTGTGACTTATTACAAGTTGGAGGCGCATGGATAATAAGGGAACTAGGTGAACTACAGGTTTAGTTGCTTGGTATCAACTATACGAAGTTGGTTTAGATTTTGTATGGCTGCTTAATTCTGAGAGTATTCAATTCTGGACAAGGTCCCTGGGTTTTTCTGCATTTGCGATTTCCTCGTTAACAAAATCTTGTTGTGTCTTTTACTTTTCTATTTCCGCAATTAGAAGTAAAATACACAAACGTTAATTTCTATTTACTTGATAGCAATCCTATTGTGTTTGCTTAAGTACGAACCTATTATCAAGTAATCATACTTCGTTGTTGTATTGTCTCCATCTTGTATCCATAGTCAATCACACAAGTTATCTTGTTGTCGTATTGTCTCGATCTCGTATCCATAGACGATCACATGAAGTGTGAACCGATTAGTTGTATTGTCTCGACTCAGTCTATAGACTTTCACTTTCGGAGAAAGGACTTATAAGTGGAAAAGTTTTAAATTGTGGTATATTTGGGTACCCTCGTCTTTTCAGGACATTAACAAATCACAAGGATTTGTATCCTGAATATAAACTTAAATTAATCTCAACGCCATATACGTACAACGAGATAATTTTAATCGGTATGACCCAATATTAGAACATCTTACGAAGTATATAATGCAGTAATAACACGAGAGTGTGATCACATGGAAGATCCAAACTGCGAGGTAATTCTCAAATAGTTTGTTCTATTTTCAGTTTATAAATAAACATAACAGATTTAACTTCTGAGCATATATAAAATATAATCTCGATTCGCGAAAAACGCGAAAGCACATATATTTTATAAGACTTTTGCAATAATTAAACCAATAATGATTACATACTGCAAGTTCATCTTCCAAAAACTCTAGAATTTAAATAAATAAATTTAAAAACATGCAAGATGAAAAACGTTGGAAATAGCTTGTGTAATCACAGTTCTTGCTATACCAAACCTAGTTATCCTTCTCAAAAGTAAGAATAAATTCTCACAAGAAGTTTCTTAGAAAACAAAAATGAACCAAAAGAGTTTACTCTGAGATTCCCAAATTTTTCTCATTGTTTTTGTATTCATCAAGTTCCTCTTCAATAAAGTCCAATCTGGATTCGACAAGTTCTATTTTTTCCTCAATCTTCTTTCTGGAGAATTGTAGTTCATAACTTAGAGCTCAAACTTGTTCTAGAACAAAGGTCAATTTGAGATAAATCTCATCAAATTGAGACCATGTTTGATTGTCAGAAGGTGTGGTTTCACACTTGTCTTGACATGAATCACTTTCTGATGATCCGAACTGGATTTTCCCTGCAGGAAATTGCACAGTCCAGACTTCATCTTCCTTGCTCGAAAAACTTGAAGAAGACATAGATACCGTACCTAGATTGGTTATTCCAAAGGAAGGGACTTTTGAGAAATCGGTTTTAAACCCTAGAGATCAGATATTAAAGAGACCAGTAACTCATGTTTTACCCTTTACCCTAAACATGATAAGTTTCACACATGTTGCAACATCATGGGCATACAAGTATTTTTCATAATAGCCCTTTTCTTAGCTCAATAAATAAATTCAGAGAACAAGAAATACCAGAAAATTTATTTCATGAGTTGTTTTTATGGAGCACTACTCAACCTTTTCAAAATTAAATATTATGCAACCAGATGATACAAATGGATTTGACATCCATACCATTTTAGAGTTGATATTCTCATTCAAGGGAAAGATGAGAACCAACTGGAGAATCATTGCATATGATAAATCCTTCCACATTGTGGAGGATCCGGTGGATGTTTAGGAACATATCTTCTTAACCTAGGTCTTCTATTTATAGAATCAAAAGTTTGAGAAACAAAAGGTGAATTTACCTTTGATTTTTACAATCTTCCCTTGAAACTGTTGATTGATCTTTGCAATTTGTGAATCATTTGGTTCAGTTTTCTTGAGAGTTCTGTCCTTTCCCTTTTTCGACCTTTCTTCTATTTCTGACACAATATAGTTATAGAAGATATAGATTTTTAATTACTTTTATCCTTCACATGATATCATTTTTTACATAAGGACCACTGAGATACACATATGTCTCTTTGTTATAAGTCTGAGATTTTTCTTGTTTGGAAGAGTTATTCAAGACTTTCAAACATCTAGAGTTGTGCAGATTGTTCTTGCAAGAATTTCTCGAAAAAGACGGTTTCTTCTTTTATGAACATGAGGATCTTGCGGAGGACACATCTCTTTTCGTTCCTGTTTCAGCTTATTCAGTTCACATTCCAGACTCTCAATCCTTTTAGCCCACGTGTCATTTTTCAGTTGAAATTCAGCCTTCATTGAACAAACATCTTCACTACTTCTTCACTCAAGAGGTCAATTCTTTCTTCTGCGGAAGGCATATTTTTTCATGTGGTATGGCTAGAATTATTTGAATCATGATCAAGTTCATTATCAACACATGTGAGGAAAACTGCATTGGGTGATTCATCCTCGGGACAATAGTCTAAGGTTGCCATCCAAGCTTTAGTTTTCTCACAATAATCCTTGTTGGGACACAAGGACATATGATGACCATGACCAAGACATTTGGAACAGACTGGAGAATCTTTGTCTATTTGAACCTTTTTGTCTTTATTCTTAATTGGTGAATCTTTACGTTTTTTTATTTTTCTCTGTCTAAGAATTTTCTTCATGTGTTATATATAAATAGTGACATAGTACAATTAAGGATATTCTCATCTTTATCATCAATCTATTCAGGACTTAAAGATTTGTTATTATTAATTTTTCCCACATTCGAAATGTAATGACTATCTCTTTTACTAAGTTCAAGATCAAAGATTTCTAACTTTCCAACAAGAGTATTTTTGGAAAGAGTTTCAAGGTTATTCCCTTCTATGATGTCATGTTTCTTAGACTCGTCTCTTGCTGGTAAAGATCGGAAAATTTTCATCGCAATGTCCTTTTGGGGAATAATACTCTTCCCTAACGCATAAGATGCATTAACAATTCCAGAAACCTTTTGTTAAATTTATTAAACGATTATTCACCAGGCATACGAAGATTTTCCCAGTCAGAATTTAGGTTTTGAAGCCTAGCTTCTTTCTCTGAGGTATCTCCTTCAAATACGGTTTTTAAGATATCCCAAGTATCTTTAGACTTATTGCACGAAGTCACATGGTGCTGAATATCTGGGCTTATGGCGTGGATAATAGCGTTTAACCCGTATGAATTATGCTTTGCAGCACTTACCCCGGTTTTACTATATTGTCCTAATGGCTTCGCAACAGTGATTCCGTCTACCACAATTATCGCGCATTGTATCCCATAACTACAAGTTTCCATGTCTCAAAGTCACGGGCTTGTAAAAAGGAACACATACAAAATTCCACCATAAGTAATTTGTTCTATAAAATGATGGTGGTACGTTTATCGAGATTGTAGTCTTGTCCATAGAGTCAGATTGCTTCAAACACATACTTGTTAGGTCATAAAAGTGTTTGCCGGCTCTGATACCAATTGAAAATACTGGAGGCACCAAAATACATCACCAAATTTTTCTTAGGAAACCTCTATGGACTAAACCCAATACAATTCTGAGGTTCAACTTAATTAATCTCAATCAAGAAAATATATAGCGAGCTTATATATCTTTTTACTCTTGTAATTAAAACGTATGCAGAACCAATTCCGTGAACCTAATTACAAAGATATTACTTGGACGGTACCAAAGACTAATGTCCAAGAATCAATCAAGTCGTATCCAAACAAACAATAATGGATGTATCTACTTTGATTCATTAACGCACAATCTGTGATATTTCAATTATAAATATAAAAACTATATAATGCGGAAAAAGAAATAACATAGACACCATAAGTTTTGTTAACGAGGAAACCGCAAATTCATAAAAACCCCGGGACCTAGTCCAGATTGAACACCAAACTATATTAAGCCGCTACAGACACTAGCCTAGTACAAATTAACTTCAGACTGGAATGTAGTTGAGACCGAATTAAACCTTCCCAACAATTCAGTTATGGTGACGCTCCTTACGCCTCTTGAACCCCAGCAGGACTCTGCGCAATTGATTCCCTTACCTGAGGTCACACCAACTAAGAGTTGCTTCAACTCAATTGAAGACTTTAAACCAATCTTACTCCCACGTATAAGTCTGTATGTGTGATATCCTTTTTGATCGTAGATCAAGGTAATGGAAATCGATAGAAATATACAAAGTCTATCTAACCTCAAAATTCGGACTTATGCAACTCGAAGTGCAGTCTATATTATTATTCACCTCACAAGTATAAAACTTGTGGAATCAACAAAGTTTGAGACGAAGAGAACTTTGATGATTTATTTCTGTCTTGTTCAAGTGAGAAACTCAACAATCGAACAAGATCAGGATACTCGAGTTATCAAGATAAAAGATAATTGGATATGGCTTCACGAATCCCTATGAATTCTTTGTAGTCGCTAAACCCTAAAAGGGTTTTAGAAAGAGGATGACTCTAGTTACAACCAGGATACACCAAGAAAAGTAGTGTCGGGATTCAAAGATCCCAGTAGTTTGAAGTTCCCCTTTAATAGACATTCAAAGCATAGGTTGATGTAGGTTTAAGCTAAGATAGCTTTGGAACCAAGCAATCAATATCCATCGTTGGATGAATCTTTGAATGTGATTAACATAATCAAGATATACACTCTGGTTAGGATAAACCATAACTGAACCATGTATAATACCGCGCTCATGAACGGTTAGTAAAAACTAGCCAACTGAACTATAAGCTTGAGTATTTTCATAAACACTTAAGACTTAACTCGAAACACAATCATGTGATCAAATATGTTTGTGGTGTTTTTAGAGATTATTCAAATACTAATTATCTCAAAGAAATAATCTTATGTGCATATGAATTAAATCGACATGGTAAGTAAGCGTACAAGGTACTATTACTTAACCTGTTCGTGAACAATTATGTCACGGTACGTGTACCGGTATGTAAACCTTAAGACATAACCAATGTCTGGAGTTCACAGAACTTTTTCGGTATGCGTACTGGTATGGATACAATTAAATCATAGCCGAGTTCCGGAGTCCATAGAACTTTTGTGGTACTGTACTAGTATGGGTACCATTTAAACATAGCCACGTTCCGGAGTCCACGGAACTTTTGTGGTGCATGTACCGTTATGGATACCAAACAGGTTCCGTAACCAACGGTTCCTTTCTAGTTTCATACTGGTTTGCGTACAAATCCGGTTTTACGAGTTCACAGTATTTTAAAGGTGTACATACTAATATACATACCAAAAATTTATTTTTCGACATGTAGCTACTCCGTTTACGTGTCCGAGTACAAGTATTACGGTTTCAGACTTATAATAGTTTTCCCAGTTTATAAGAGTGGTATATACACTGTCTTATATCCGAATCTACAATAGTTCTATATTTCTCTCTAAATCGATTCAAAACATTCCCATATAAAATCAATGACACTTATCACTGTTACCGTCTATTTTCGAATAATAATTCTTGAATCATAATTTTGATTGCGAACAATAAACTGTCCTTAACCGAAATTCGTCAAGTATGAATAAATGTTCATTAATCTTAGTCATATTTCGGGAGCTAATTACAAGATGAATCTTGACTCGAAATTCTTGATATGCTTATGATATTCTAATTAGT
Organism: Papaver somniferum; assembly: GCF_003573695.1. Classification (NCBI taxonomy): domain Eukaryota; kingdom Viridiplantae; phylum Streptophyta; class Magnoliopsida; order Ranunculales; family Papaveraceae; genus Papaver; species Papaver somniferum. The sequence continues at coordinate 9,059,092 of NW_020653081.1, forward strand.
TATGCGACATCGTTTCATACATAAAATGAATGTAACTTGAGAAATGGGTGGTTCAGTCTTCACTTACCGTTTGTTGAAGAATTTCTCCAAAAGCTTCGGTTAATCTTCGCCTTCAAATGGTAGAACATTGTGATGACTGCTGTGATGTATGTTTCTCAACTACACTTTTATCCTAATCCGAGACTTAACTAATTATAGACTAGAAATCAAGATATAGTTTTAAAAACTAAATTTGACAACAAGCTTGAGATAGCAACACTTGTGAGTTCGACCGAGCAATGATCAAACAGTATAGTTAATGGGTCTTGTACCGTAACTATTGTCAAATAAATACTTTGTTGTCATATTGTCTCGAATTTGTCCATAGACGATCACACTTGGTATCAGACTTATAGGTTGAAACGAAAATATTGCGGTCTAATTGGGTACCCTCATCATTTCAATTGTTATCAGAGAAGGCAAACACGAAAAGATCTAACAACATGTGTTTTGCACAATCCAACCTAAGATTAGAATCAAATGACTGATTCAGTTAACGTATTGTAAGATTTCGAATACTCAAAAGTTAAAAATGTTGCTACATCCTTGACTCATGATCCAGGAGTTAAGATGATCAATAGAACATTTGTTATGTCCGACTCTGATGTCAAATGAGATACTGAAAAAGAGTTAGTAAAACTCATAAAGCCTATTAGACGTTTGTCTTCTGAAATACTGAGATTAAATACATAATCTTATCTTCTCAGACAAGAAGTCAGAGATAAAGAAATGCAACTTGATACTTTATCCAAAGAGAATATGGATCTCTCTGACAAAGTAGAAATTCTTGATAAAGCACTAATTCAAGAACAAGGATTTCAATCTAAGACTCTGACTAATGAATCTGTAATAATTTCTTCTGGTGAAGCAACCAAAAGTCCTTGCTCGACTTTTACAGATCGTGGTAAGAAGTTTAGTTTGATCACATCTGAAACATATCATGATGAAGCTAATCTTTCTAACAATATCAAGTCGGAAGAGAATAAAAAACCTTCTTCTACTACTACTACTAATAATAATCAGACAAAATATAATTCAAAGGGAACTCTGAACCGATTCCTGCAAAGCATCATAAGGAATATATCTTTTAATCACATGACAAGAAACTTGTGCTACTTCAAAATAATCTTGTAAAAGTGTTGAAAGAATTATCTTGTCTTAAAAGACTGAAAGATTATTCCTCAGTAAAAAGACAGATCATACCCCAAAAGGAAAATATCAACTCAAGTTACTTAGTGAATAGAGTTGATGATCACTTCTGGAAAAAGGTTACACCTTATTCATGTCGAAACAGTATCAGTTCAGATGAAGGTATTTTACCTACTGAAAACTTCAAGAAGAAAGGGAATGTGGCAATTTCTACCAAGAAAGTCAATCGTAAGTGGGTTTTGATAATCCTATAACTTATTTTGATGATCAGACTGATGTATGATAAGTAAATTCTTAGAATTAGAAGATCTTACGAAAATAATAGAATTAAGAAAGATTTGTCTATCTCTGAAATTTCTCGCATCAGACCACCTTCTCCTCAAGATCCTACCTGCAATGCCACAAGGAAAGATCAAATTCTTGGGAGGAAATACTTTGGTCAAAAATCTCCAAAGAGAAACATGAACAAAGGTTTTGATACTCTTTGTAAGCATGTCAAGGCTTACTCCAATACAACTTAGTTGTATGGAGTTACTGCACTCTCATCCAGATTTTGTGTTCATATTATTTGATAGACGCATTTTTGTGTCTAATTTGTCCTCAATGTTCCGTATTGTTAGTACTTGGTTTCGTACTTATTATGGTGTTTTGGGTGTTTGTAGGTATTTTTTTGGAAATAAATATTGTTGGAAAATTCGGCTTTAAAAGTTGCTCGGGGTACCCCTGGAGGACATTTGCTATACGGACCCCCACTTTTGCTAAGGAGCACCCACGGTTATGTGTAGCCCATTTGTCTATAGCACCCACTGGTTATTTGGCGCCGCCGACGCAGACTTGTATTTAGGCTAGAGTTTTTAGATTTTTTTTTTAGGTTTTTATTTTATTTGTTCTTCTTTACGTTTTTGGGTTTTTGTCTTTTTCTTACAGAATTCGGAATTTGGAGCGAAAGAAAATTTTCCCAAAGCTTTTGGTAAATACTTAAAGACTTCGAGTGAAAGGCAAAGCGAAAGGAGCGAAAGAAGGAGATTCTTTTATTTTATAAAAAAAAAAGAGAGACATTTTTATTTTTGTAGATTTTTTTTTTTAGACTTTCTTTTTCTTTTGCACTTTATATTTTTGGACTTTGGAATTTAAATTTTGGGACATTATTTTTAAACCCTACAGAAGGGTAGTTTAAATATAAACTGTTTGCAGAGAAGGACAGTGATTACGATATCACCTCGGTCCCTCGGGTTCGTACATGACATAGGATTCGTGGCCCGAGTCGACTACAAAGGTTCATCCCCCGTCTGGTACGGGAGGTAAGTTCGTCGAAACACTCGCGAATCCCCTGTCAGCGAGTTACTGTCTTCCTACCTATGCATATATGTTGGGGACTTGAAAACGGATGCTTTAATTTCCTAGTAAAGGGAAAGGACTGGCCATACAAGATAAGGGTTCGGATTTCATCACCGTTCTCTTCTTGCCCGCCTTAGGAAAACGACACCAAACACGAACTTAAGCCTAAAATTTTGACTAGAACGAGACCGATAGGGCAACGAGCTTAACAGGAAAGTCATTCGAAAAATATTGGTTACTCTTTTAAGCATACTTCGAAGTTCTTGACGGTTTCTGTAAGTTGAATGCGTGACTGCGCCGCCTTGTAATACCGGTGAGGCCTTGGGTATCAAAGCTCCACCGAGCTCCCATCGCCTTTATTCAACTTACTTTAACTCGGATTGATTACAGAGGGGTTTGCTTAAATTGTAACGAATTCCCGTTCGAAGGATTAGAAGCTGGTCCAGAAAAAATCTAAGTGGAGCCATCATGCTTTTTGTTTGCTAGAAATCAGTAGGTTTGCTGTGGTGGAGTCAGCCTTGTTTGTGTTTGCATAGAACATCCCTTCTTTTTTAGGACTTTTCTTTTTGTTTTTATAGTGTATGCCCGAAGTTTTTAAACGGGCTTGGAAAAGAAACACTCTAGGTCGTTTGATTAGTGACAAACCTAGTAGTTCTTCTTGTGAAGGCGGGGAGTTCGAAGACTCTTCTTTTGAGAGCCCCGTTTTTGGAAACTTCAGTTTTGAGAATCTGTCTCTTCGTGAGGAAAGTACCCCTAGTACTCCTAGTCCTTTGGTAGTGCCAGAAATGGCAACTTTGAAAGCTTTGCTAAACCCAACTAGGACCTCTCGTTCATCTTGTGTCAAGTTATCTGAAACCGAGGCAAATTATGAACTGAAACCTGGGACTTTACAGATGCTCCCAATGTTTTTAGGGAAGGAGAATGAGAACCCCTATTTTCATGTTAGGGAATTTGAGGAAGTTTGTAGTACTCTGAAAATTAAAAACCTAAGTGATGATGCGTTGAAACTTAGGTTATTCCTATTTTCCTTAAAAGATAAATCCAAATCTTGGCTGTATAGTTTGGACTCTGAGTCAATTGAAACCTATGACCAACTTACTTCTGCCTTTATATATAAGTTTTTCCCAAGGCATAAAACATCGTCTATTAGGACACAAATATGTACTTTTTCCCAACAAGAGGGAGAATCTTTACATAGGTACTTAGAAAGGTTCAATGACTTGATATCTCAATGTCCTCATCATGGTTTTGAGAAGGTTAGGCTAGTTCAGATCCTCTATGAGGGTTTAGATTATTCAACAACAACCATGGTTGAGTCCTTATGCACAGGTGGGTTTGAGAATAAAATTGTTGATGAAGCGATGACATTTTTGAATGAAATCGCCGATAAGACCCAACAACGGGAAAATAGTAGGGAACCCCATAAAAAAAATTTTCTAAGTAGAGGAAATGTTAATAGGGTAGAAGGATCTTATGATTCAGATGCCAAAATAGCAGCTATAGCCAAAAGGTTAGAAGCCTTAGAATTAGGTCATTCTAGTGGTGGTAGAGGAAGAAATGGGACTTTTTGGGAAGGCCATAATGTTGAAGAGCAAGCCAATGCTCTTTATAACAACACTAGGTTTGATAACCGACAGAAGTTTGACCCACATTCAGAAACCTATAACCCTGGCTGGAGAAACCATCCAAACCTTTCTTGGTCCAAGGGCCAGAATCAAGGTCAGTCTAGTAATGCTCAGGTTCCCTCAGGTTTTGGCTATACTGAGAATCCTTCAGCTCCGGCACAGTTTCATAACCCTTCAGATAAGAAGATTATGAGTTTAGAAGAGTCTATTGCTGTGTTAACTCGTAACACTATGTAGTTTCAGCAATCTGTTGCTCAAGGTTTAGAAGAAAATAAGAGAATAGGTCAGGCTAACTCTCAGGCTATTTCCGAGTTGAAAACCCAGGTTAGTCAGATAAATGAGTCTTTAAGAGAAAGAGGTAAGTTTCCTAGTCAGACTCAACCCAACCCTAGAGGAATTAATGAAATAGGTGAAAGACCATCTGATCATGTGAATGCTATTAAAACCCTTAGGAGTGGTAGAATGATAGACAACAAGGTTTCCATGCCTGATAGTGAACATGTTGTAGTTCACCCTTCTGAACCATAAACTGAGGAGACTGATAGAGTCTCTAAAGAAACCAATGAGGGTCATATTGAGCCCGGCTTTGTCCCTAGAGCCCCATTCCCACAGCTGCTATTTCCAACTAAGATGGAGTCCAATTTTAATGATATATTGGAGGTTTTTAAGCAGGTAAGTATCAACCTTCCACTACTAGATGCAATTAAGCAGATTCCCTCTTATGCCAAGTTTCTCAAGGATATGTGTACGCGAAAGCGAAAGCTTAATGTCAAGAAGAAAGCCTTTCTAGCTAGTCAGGTGAGTTCTATTATTCAGAATACCACTACTCCTAAGTATAAAGACCCAGGGTCCCCTACCATTTCTTGAACAATAGGTAAATACCGTGTTGAGAAAGCGTTTCTTGACTTAGGAGCTAGTGTGAACTTACTACCATATCATGTGCACCTTAAGCTAGGACTTGGTGAGATGAAACCTACCCAGATGACACTTCAGTTAGCTGATAGGTCCATTAAAATTCCTCGTGGTGTGATCGAGGATGTTCTCATAGAGGTTGACAAGTTTATTTATCCAGTGGATTTTGTTATCCTAGATACCCAACCTGTCCCTGACCCAGAGAACTAGATACCGGTGATTTTAGGTCGCCCGTTTTTAGCTACATCCAATGCGATCATTAACTGTCGTAATGGTATTATGATATTGTCTTTTGGTAATATGACTATTGAGCTGAACATTTTTAATATTAGTAAGCTACCCTCTGAACTAGATGACTCGAACATAGAAGAGGTGAACATGATAGGAACATTAGTCGAGGAGTCATTACCAAACACTTTGTTAGAAGATCCATTAGAGAAATGCCTAGCTCACTTTGGGATTGATTTTGATGATGATAATGTGATTAATGAGGTGAATGCTTTGTTAGATTCAACTCCTTTGTTAGATACTAGTAATGGATGGAAACCTAAGTTCGAATCACTACCATTTTTTAAGTCTACCCTAGTTCCTTATTTAGAAGAGCCTCCTAAGTTGGACCTAAAACCATTTCCATATTCCCTGAAATATATGTTTTTAGGCCCGTCTGAGACTTTACCTGTGATTATTTCTTCCGTCTTGGATAGTGACCAGGAAAGTAGGCTAGTAACCGTCCTTCAAAACAACAAGGAAGCTTTAGGGTGGACCATAGCTGACGTTAAGGGTATAAGTCCCACTGTTTGTATGCATCAGATCTATTTAGAGAGTGATACCAAACCTTCTAGGGAGATGCAACGTCGACTAAACCCTAATATGAAAGAGGTAGTTCGAAACGAGGTCCTTAAGTTGTTAGATGCAGGCATTATCTACCCCATTTCAGACAGTAAGTGGGTCAGCCCCGTTCAGGTTGTTCCCAAGAAATCTGGTATTACTGTAGTCCAGAATGATAACAATGAGTTAATCCCGACCCGACTGACCACGGGTTGGCGTGTTTGTATTGACTATAGGAAATTGAACAAGGTCACTAGGAAGGACCACTTTCCCCTTCCCTTCATCGACCAGATGCTAGAGAGATTAGCTGGACATAGTCACTACTGCTTTTTAAATGGATACTCTGGATATAATCAGATCGTTATTGCCCCATAAGACCAGGAGAAAACCACTTTTACATGTCCCTTTGGTACCCTTGCGTATAGACGCATGCCTTTCGGGCTTTGTAATGCCCCTGCGACTTTTCAGCGTTGCATGATGAGCATATTTTCTGACATGGTAGAACGGTTCTTAGAGGTCTTTATGGATGATTTTTCAGTGTTGGTTCGTCTTTCGATGAATGCTTGCATCATTTGTCACTAATATTGACTAGGTGTAAGGAAAAGAATTTAGTGCTTAACTGGGAGAAATGTCACTTCATGGTTCGTTCAGGAAGTGTTTTAGGGCATATCGTATCTTCTAAGGGTATAGAGGTAGATAAAGCCAAAGTTGACCTTACTAAGACTTTACAGGTCCCAAAAAATGTAAGACATATTAGGTCATTCTTAGGGCATGCAGGTTTTTATCGTCGATTCATTAAGGATTTTAGCCTAATTTCTAGGCCTCTTTGCAATTTGCTTGCAAAAGATGTTAAGTTTGTCTTTGATGATGCTTGTTTAGAGGCTTTTGAGAAGCTTAAGAATTTACTCACTACCGCCCCCATAGTCCAGGCACCCAACTGGAATCTACCCTTTGAGATCATGTGTGATGCTTCAGATTATGCTATTGGTGTTGTGCTAGGTCAGCGAGAAAACAAATTACTTCATGTGATATACTATGCTAGCAAATCTTTGAATGATGCCCAGTTGAACTATACCACTACCGAGAAGGAACTGTTAGCCATTGTGTTTGCCTTAGACAAGTTTAGACCCTATCTCTTAGGTTCTAAGATCATCATATATACTGATCATGCTGCTTTGAAATATCTTTTGTCTAAGAAGGATACAAAACCTAGATTGATTAGGTGGATCCTTTTGTTGCAAGAGTTTTCTACAGACATTAGAGACAAAAAGGGTGTCGAAAATGTTGTAGCAGACCACTTGTCTAGGCTAGTTGTTAGTTCCCCTGATGATTCCCTTCCTATAAGGGATAGCATTCCTGATGAACAATTGTTCTTTGTTACCCAATTACCTTGGTATGCGAATATAGTGAACTATCTTGTTACTGGTCGAATTCCCCAACATTGGGGTAAAAAAGATCGTTCTAGGTTTTTAGCTGAGGTAAAGCACTTCTTTTGGGACGATCCTTATTTGTTTAAGTATTGTCCAGACCAGATTATTAGGAGATGTATATCTGAGAATGACCAGCGATCGGTTGTCAATCGACAAATATAATTTCACTTCCTTACTCAACTACAATAATGTAGAAAGTGGTAGGAAAGAGTTCGTATCCACAGGGAGGCCTTTGTTGTTATGCAATTTTTGGTTTCTAAGATAACCAAGAGTGATTTTTTTGTTGTTTTAGTAGAAATAAAGTAAAGCAATGTAAATAATTGGAATAATCAATAAAGAGAAGAAATTGGTTATGGGATAGTATCATTCACAAGCATGTATTTTTCATCATTGAATAGAATTGATAATTTAATCTCTTATTTATTAAAAGTCCTAGAATACCTTGATCGCAAGAGTATCCCGCTAATTCCCTAATTTCATCACAACCACATTAAAAGATGCATATGTGAATTCTTCCTAGAAAGCAACCCAAAGTGTAAAAGAACAATTAAGTTTAACTCCCTAAAAGCTTTAAGATTTATGGAATAAGACTAATCAAAGCAAACAAACGTGTAAGAGCACTAATTTATTTTAACCAAGGTTATGATTCATATGTGACTAGTAGGATATAACACTACAATCACTCACCACAATTATGCTACTTAAAATCAGGGACAAACAACTTTTACGTATTGAAAACCCTAATATAGCTCTAGAGATGAAAGCAAATCGGATTGATTTCGAACTCAACCAATAAAACAATCAAATCCTAAAACACTATAAACCATGAATCATAAACAATAAAGTTGAGACAAAACTAATCCATAGAATCAAATAACATGCATTGAGAAATCAACTTTTATCCCATAACCAACAAGTGTATTTAGTTACTCATAACAATGGAGTTCATCATCATCATGATCAATAAAATAATAAAGAAGATGAAAGCAAAGCAAACCTTAGAAGTAGTTTTCTCCAAAGCTCCAAGAAGTATAATAAAACGTGATATCCTAAAAGTTGTAGGAGTCTTTCTTTTATATCCCTTTGCTTCCCAAAATTAGGTCTAATCTCCAAAGTCCATTAGTTGAAAATCCACCAAGCCCATATGTGAGAAAAACCCATGTAGAAATCTTGCCGAAAATATGTCGCCGAAAAACTGGTAAAGTAGCCGGAACTTGACCGGGAAAGTCGCCGGCAAGTAGCTCAGGTGACCGGCAAAGTCCACCCGGTCACCGGTCAAACTGGTCAGATCCTCGAGTCAACTCAGTCAAAGTGACTGAGTCAGGGGAGAGTCATAGTTGAGTCCAAACCGATTCAACTAACTGACTGGTGTAAGTTCTGGCCAAGGCCATTGCACAGGCCAAATCTAATCTGCAATCATTGCGCTTCATCTCTGCTGCTCCATCTGCCAGTTCTTTGGTGCATACTTATTTCAGCTCCACCTGCAATTTCTAACCACTGCCAATTCCATCTCCCAACTGGAATTGCACTTGCACCTGCAAATCATCTTCCTTGCATCACCATCTTCTCTCAGTTTCATTGTCTCAATCCATGACCAAATGCAGCACAAGTTCCATCTGAGATGCAACAACATCCTCAACTGCAACGCAACATTCTCTACCTGCAATATCTCAGCTAACCACAGAGTCACCAACATTCATCCAATGCACAACCGTCACTCAACCTGCAGTCGAGTGTCATCATACCAAACAGCATTTATCCTCCAAGCTACATCTAACACCATGACATTCCCTGGGAACTACACACGCAAACTGCAGCTGCAACATACCTTTATCTCTTGTAAGCAGCGTACAACCTTAGCTTCCATCTCAACTGCTTCTACCAGCTCAACTCTGTTGTAATGCAACTTCATAATCCCATTATCAGGTCTAACCCCATGAACATCATCACCATCTCAGACCCATCTGTATCGATCCATGGCAGCATCATCTTCCTTCAAATTCGAGCTTCATTTCCAGCACAATTCGTCACCATTTGCAGCAGCACATAGCCTGAACCTTCTCCTTGCACAACTACAAGACCACCTACACTTCAACATCTCAAAACCAATCTCCAAAGCTCTCACTGCACCAACAAGTCCTTTCCTGCAACATCTTCATTACATTGCAGAGTCTTGCAGAATCACAGCAGCACCATCTTGACCCATTGTATCTTTACAGCATCAGCTCCTAATTCCACTTCAGTCCACTGCACTGCAATCTCTTCCGGAGTTGTTCTCTATCCTTGAAAATCCCCACAGTAGAAACCCATTCTTTCAATTGAGTTCAAACACCTCCAACTCACTATCAATTTCGATCCCTAGCTTCTAAAGAAACCCGTTGACATTCAAAATCCATACAAAGGAACCAACTCCCTGTAAATCATGGCACAATTGTCTCCACCAGATCCATTTGAAATAACCCATCGAACCCATTAAAAATTCTTCCTCAAAATCGAAAAGAACTTCAGCTGTTAATCCCATGGATTTCATCTCTCAGGCCTCAATGTCAAATCCATTGAATTCCATGAACATCTCCACTGATATCATCTTCTTCTCTTTAGAAACCCTAACTCATTACAACACCATCATCATATTCAACACCATCAAACCCAATAATCCGACAAACCCATCTCCGAATCTTCATTACTTCCTCCATTTCCTTGACCTACCCGTAGCAGCGGATTCATCTCAGTTCTTCTCACAATAAACCTTTTTCCTCTTTGTAATTGCTCAGAATCACCACCACAATGTTCTCGTGTAATATATAGATTTAATTCGAGCCAGTATTCACCACCGCTTCCATCATCTCCAATCAAAACTTCATGGATCTCTCAATTACTCTCGACTGCGCCTCTATTTCCTCAAGTCTCTCAGTTTCAGACAAACACAATAATGAGGAGAATTCTCTAGGTTTTAGGGCTGTAATGAATAAAATTGATATTGGCACCCTGCACTCCTTGATAAGGGCCACAAAGTGATATTTAGCTTGTCAGTTTTAGAGGACTGACTGCCCACTATGTTTTCTTGCTTAATTGTCAGTTGCACGGAATTGACGGATATTTTTCACCTCTTTTGCTGCATCATTTTAGTTGTCTCCAAGTATCACTCGCCGTGAATTGACCTTTTTGCCTTTTACGTTCCAAATGTACGATTTCTTTCTCTTTTGATCAAAAGGACTCCATTGCACCTAATAACTCAAAACTAAACATAAGAGATGCAATTCACAAGGATAATAACAAAGAAAGCATAAATACTAAATATAAAATTAGGTGTTTTACAACACCTATCAAATTCCTCCACACTTAGACTTTGCTAGTCCTCTAGCAAATCAAACAAAATAATTCTAAAATACATACAACTCCGTGTCGTCGAGGCTACGGTCACTTTTAGCATAAATACCAAGCCTTTTGAACCCCTAGGTGTCCCTAGTGAACGAGTTATAGTATCGTGAAGGTTTACAAGAGGTATGCCTACAAAACCTACTTTTCCAACTTACTAGTTCTCCGAAAAGATAGTATCCAACGCGCTAAGAAGACATAGAAATTCTGCACACTAGCAATAAGAAGTTAGACACATAAATGAACACAATCTCATCCTTAAAAGTTGAGAGAGAAATAACCATCCCTTCTCGAAAGAAAATCGGGTTCGGAGTAATCAAAAGTCTCGACTCTGCCTCACAAGAAAGGGTTTTATGATATTGCTCTCAATAATAAATAGCTCTTTATGGGTCACACATGTGTCCAGGTAGGAATGAAGAGAAAATTCTGCGACACCTTGAATGGTAGGAAGGTAAAAACCCTCCGAAGTATTTTGAAAACCCACATCTTTTATCATCTTGAAAACCATTTTTTCTGACGATCTCTAGAAAGGAAATCAACCACTTAACGAAGGTGAGAATATGCTTACTTACCTTGTTATCCGTTCGGCGTGCAGTTAGCACCACTCTCACAGCATCCATAGAAACGTCTTCGGTCTTCAATCCTTTTCTTCATCTTCGTCTTCGGTCTTCAACACTTGATGATAAGTCTTAAACTTCGTATAATCTTGACAATGTGATTCTTTCCTCTAATTCCTTGTTGCTTGAAACTTCATTATGGATATTTCTTCTTCCATTGGCTTTATTGAATGAATACAAAACCAAAAATGAACTAAACAAACCAAAATATAATACAATGGATTTTTATTTTTTATTTTTTTCTCGAGACATCAAAACAAAATAAAACTAAAGATGAACCTAACAATTTTTTTTTTTTTTTTTGAGAAAATAAAATACAAACTAACAAATGAAAATGCAAAGGCCATGGTATGAGTAATTTACCACTCAATTCTTCACAACTTGTATGTCTTGATATCATAAACTTCTTGAATTCTCATCTTGATAATCTTCACTCTTGTACAATAGTCTTCGACTTGTAAAAATTTTGCTCCTTGTCTTGTTGCTTTACTTGAATCTGAAATCTGCTCATTTCTGTACCGTTGCTCATAAACCTTGAACGTCTTCAACTTTCCTTCGAATTTTGATGCTCTTCTTGTTGATGATGGTGTTTCTATGGACCCGTTGGTGTAGAGAGAGATAAAGTGGAAGGTGCTAACTGCGAACAAGATTACAAGTGGTATGTAAGTTAGCAATTCGATGTCACCATTCATGATTGATAAAAATAGCACTCAAGAGATCAAAATAGTGCTTCTATGGTGGGAGGTTGGGTAGCTCACCATTCTACCCGGAGTTTACGTACGGTGACACACACTCTAAAAGCACATATTTAGACAGGTACAAAGAATTGAAGGTCGGTGCCTCTCATAATGTAATATGGGTAGTCTCCACTATAGGGGATCAAATCTAATACCGAATTCAATCTGCACCTCATTTTCCACTGGGATGGTTAAATCCAACTTTAACTCTCATACAAGTAAGAAACCCGATCACGTTCTCTGTCATCTCTAAGTTCAGTCACTCTTATGAGATTCTCGATGTAATCTTAGCGACATGTATACTATGTGACTCTAAACTAACTACAAGTTGGAGTTTCTTATTCACTAATTTACAAAAAAGTTGAAAAAATGCATGAAAAAGGTACAAAGCAAAAGCTTAACCACTCCCCCACACTTAAACTTTACATTGTCCTCAATGTAAATTGAATCATCCAAAGTAAGTCAAGGTGGGAAATTCAAGACAATAAAAATCAAAAAACAAGACAAGAATACTGAAAAATAAAAAAATAAAGGTAAAGATACAAAACCGGTGGGTTGCCTCCCACTTAGCGCTTGGTTTAAAGTCGTCAGCCCGACTCTCTCCTTGCTTTCTATGACTCCTCCAGAGGGAGTGCATCCACAAAATTAACTCCTTCCACCACTTCGGAAGAGAAGTTCTCATAGTATGGTTTCAACCGGTGCCCATTAACTTTAAACTCCTTGCCTGTAGCAATACTACGAATTTCGACTGCACCATGAGAAAACACATTAGTAACAACAAAAGGTCCAATCCATCGTGACCTTAATTTACCCGGAAATAATTGCAAGCGAGAATTAAACAAAAGCACTTTCTGCCCAACACAAAATTGTTTTCTAGAAATCATATTATCATGAAATGCCTTAGTTTTCTCCTTGTAAATGCGTGAGCTTTCAAATGCATCATTGCGAATCCTCTAGCTCTTGGAGTTGTAACTTCCTTTGCTTTCCAGCCCCATCCATCTCCATATTGCATTGCTTGATAGCCCAAAACGCTTTATGCTCAATCTCCACGGGTAAGTGACAAGGTTTACCATACACAAGCCTAAAAGGAGACATCCCAATAGGTGTCTTGTATGCGGTTCTATAAGCCCACAAAGCATCATTAAGTCGCATGCTCCAATCCTTCCTTGTTGGATTCACCGTCTTTTCAAGTATGGACTTCACCTCTCGGTTGGAAACTTCGGCTTGTCCATTCGTTTGTGGATGATAAGGTGTTGCAATCTTATGCGACACATTGTACTTCCTTAACAAGCTTTGCAAGAACCTGTTTTTGAAGTGAGAACCTCCATCGCTAATTACGGCCCTTGGAATTCCAAACCTTGCAAAAATATTTGCTTGCACAAAATCTGAAACCACTTTAGAATCATTAGTTGGGGTGGCCTTAGCTTCCACCCATTTCGACACATAATCAACAACAAGTAAGATGTAAAAATTCCCATGAGAGTTGACAAAAGGACCCATAAAATCAATACCCCATACATCAAAAACTTCAATAAATTGAATAAAAGTTTGTGGCATTTGATTTCGAGCACCTAGATTGCCTGTTCTTTGGCACCTATCACAAGTTGTGCAAAATTTATGTGCATCCTTAAACAAGGTTGGCCAATAGAAACCGCTTTCAAGCACCTTGTGAGCGGTTTTCTTACTCCCAAAATGTCCTCCGCAAGCATAAGAGTGACAAAAAGACAATATAGAGTTAAATTCAGATTCGGGAATGCACCTACGTAATACTTGGTCACTACCTTGTTTCCACAAATAAGGGTCATCCCATATGTATTGGTTACCTAACCTTTTAAGTTTGTCCCTCTCAGCACGAGACAAGTCCTTTGGGATTTGTTTAGAAACTAAGTAATTAACAATATCCGCATACCATGGTTCTCCAAGGGCAATTGAGAATAGTTGCTCATCCGGGAAGCTTTCACGCAATGGGATAACTTCCTTGTCCACAGCAAGTCGGCTCAAATGATCCGCAACGGTGTTCTCAATTCCTTTCTTGTCTTTGATTTCAAGATCAAACTCTTGCAAGAGCAAAATCCATCGTATGAGCCTCGGTTTCGCCTCTTTCTTTGTAAGCAAGTATCTAAGTGCTGCATGATCAGAAAAGACAACAACTTTTGTACCAATTAGATAAGAGCGAAACTTTTCTAAAGCAAAAACAATGGCTAAACTCTTTTTCAGTGGTTGTGTAGTTTTGTTGGGCCTCATTTAACGTTCTAGAAGCATAATAAATGGCATGAGGAAACTTCCCCACACGCTGCCCAAGCACCGCACCAACCGCATAGTCACTTGCATCACACATGAGCTCAAAAGGCTTGCCCAATCCGGTGGTTTAATGATAGGGGCTGAAAAAAAGCTCTTTCAAGCGATTGAATGCCTCCATACACTTTTCATCAAAGTTAAAAACCACATCCTTTTGCAATAAGTTACAAAGTGGTGATGCTATCTTGGAAAAGTCCTTGATGAACCTACGATAAAAACCTGCGTGTCCAAGAAAAGAACGTATCTCCCTCACCGTAGTGGGAGGGGTTAGAGCACGAATAAGGTCAATCTTAGATTTATCAACTTCCAAGCCTTTAGAAGATATTACATGGCCTAAAACTATGCCATGAGTTACCATAAAATGGCACTTCTCCCAATTTAGCACAAGGTTTGTTTCAACACATCGTTCAAGGATTAAAGACAAGTTGTCCAAGCAAAGGTCAAATGAATCACCAAAGACACTAAAATCGTCCATGAACACTTCGATTATGTTTTCAACATATTCTGAAAAGATACTCACCATACACCTTTGGAAAGTAGCTGGAGCATTGCACAAGCCAAAAGGCATCCTTCTATAAGCAAAAGTACCGAAAGGACAAGTGAAAGTGGTTTTCTCTTGGTCCTCCGGTGCTATCACAATCTGATTATAACCTGAATAGCCATCAAGGAAGCAATAGTAAGAGTGTCCAGCTAAACGTTCAAGCATTTGATCAATAAAAGGTAAAGGAAAGTGATCTTTTCTAGTAGTGGCATTCAATTTCCTATAATCAATACAAACCCTCCAACCGGTTTGCACACGAGTTGGGACAAGTTCATTCTTATCATTCTCCACCACCGTCACACCTGATTTCTTTGGTACTACTTGTACCGGGCTTACCCACTTGCTGTCGGATATGGGGTATATAACACCCACTTCCAAAAGCTTGAGTATCTCCTTTTTCACAACTTCCATCATGGGAGGGTTCAAACGACGTTGCGCTTCCCTTGTAGGCTTTGCATCATCCTCCAAACGAATCTTATGCATACAAACGGCAGGGCTTATACCCTTGATATCAGCGATTGTCCATCCAATGGCCGTCTTGTACTTCCTTAGCACCCTTAGAAGTTGTTGCCTGTAATTCACTAAGCTCGTTAGAAACAATCACAGGTAACTCTTCCTTGTCACCCAAGTACAAGTACTTTAAGTGACTTGGAAGAGGTTTCAATTCTAATTTTGGAGATTTAACAATAGATGGTAAAAGTTTTTCATCACTGCATGGTAAAGAAATAAAAGAGATATTATGAGTTTCCGGGCATCCTTGTAGTGAACTAAGATCACCAAGGGCTTCCTTGACTTCATTACCACACTCTACACCATTATCCATGGATGTAGTTAAAACGGTTTCCAAAGCATCGCCACCATTCAATTCAAACACTTGTTGTGCTAATGTATCCATAACATCAATAGAGAAACAAGAGTGGACGTCACTAGGATATCTCATCGTCTCAAAAATGTTGAAACGTATTATTTCTCCATCAAACTCCATAGTTAGCGTTCCCTTATCCACATCAATAATGGTTTTCGCCGTTTTCATGAAGGGACGCCCAAGTAGCAATGGAAGAGATGAGTCCGGTGAACCTTCATTCATCTCTAACACACAAAAGTCAGCTGGAAATACAAGTTGATTAACCTGCACAAGAACATCCTCAACAATACCCATTGGGTAAACATTAGAGCGATCGGCTAATTGCAAAACAATTCCAGACTTTTTAAGAGGACCAAGATCAAGTGAATTATATATGGACGCAGGCATAACATTAACGGATGCACCTAAATCTAACATTGCTTTGTTAAATGTAGTGTTACCAATAGTGACGGGAATGTCAAAGCTACCCGGATCCTTGCATTTCAGTGGGAGTTTATGTTGTAAGATTGCCGAAGCATTCTCTCCCACACTTAGCACTTCATTACCTTGGAGCTTTTTCTTATTGGTACACAAGTCCTTTAACACCTTTGCATACTTTGGCATTTGCTTTATAGCATCTATGAGGGGTATGTTCACATGAATCTTCCTTAACACGTCCAAAATCTCCTTTTCTAGTTCCTCCATTTTGGACTTTGCAAATCTGGAGGGAAAGGTAAAGGAGGAACATAAGTAGGAATAGGAGTTTTAGAGTTAGGAATCGGTACCTCGGTTGTTTGGGGAATTTCATCCCTCTTTTCCTCCAACACCGGCTCCTCGGGTGTTTCCACCTTGACCGAATCAGTAACTTCGGGTTGCACAAGTTGTGTACCGCTTCTCAACGTAATTGCATTGACACCCTCTGTTGGGTTAATAGGTTGAGAAGGGAGTTTCCCACTATTTGTGCTTTCAATTTGTTTATCTCAATCGCCATGGATCCCATTTTGTGTCTGCAACTCCTTAATAGCGCTCTTAGTCTCTTGTTGGCTCTCTTGAAACATGGTACCAATGCCTTGCATCATCTTTTGAAGTTTTGCATCAATATCCGAACCTTGACCTTGCATTGATTGTTGTGGTTGCTGAAATTGTTGTTGTTGTGGTTGAAATCCACTTGGACGGTTGAAAGTAGGTTGTTGAACCGCTCCTTGCTTGTTGGCATAGCTAAAATTGGGGTGGTCTCTCCATCCCGGATTGTAAGTGTTGGAGTAGGGATCATACTGTCTTTGCTGATTTGGGAAGATCACATTAGCTTTTTCATTGGAGTCTTCATAACCTTGAGAAGAACTTGGTATCACCGCGGCTGCAACTTGTTGCAACATTGCTGCCACGTTACCCATTTGTTGACGAAGTTCCTCTACCTCACTCACTTCATTTACTCTCCTTAAGAACACGTCTGAACCACGACTCAAGAATTGTTGGGAGTTTGCTGCCTTGTTCTCAATCAACTCTCTAGATTGTGCCACCGTTTTGTTCACTAGTGCACCACCACCCGCAGCGTCAAGAATATTCCTATCACTTGAATTGAGTCCTTCATAGAAGTATTGGATGATCATTGCATCGCTGAATTGATGGTGAGGACAGCTTGCCACCAATCTCTTGTATCGTTCCCAACATTCATATAAGGATTCTCCCACATTTTGCTTCATCCCGCAAATCTCCTTGCGAATTTGAGTAGCCTTGGATGCTGGAAAATACCTCTCTAGAAAGAGTTTCTTCAACTCATTCCATGTTGTGATACTTCTGGGAGGTAAATAACACAACCAATCCTTAGCATTATCCATCAAAGAGAATCGAAAAACTTTCAACATTGCACCATCCGCTTCAACATCCGCTGGAAGCATGGCCGTGGCAATGGTGTGGAAGTCCATAAGATGCTTGTTTGGGTCTTCATTCACCATGCCATGGAACTTTGGTAATTCTCTAAGCAACCCCGTCTTGATCTCAAAAGTAGAATTTGATTGAATACACCCTTGTTGTGTATCCAACTTGTGAGAAGCCAAGTCCTTGAGTGTACGATTTGCATCACCCATTGCTTTTTCTTCTTCTTCAAAAGGTGGTTCTTGTTCAACCGGTACCTCTTATTGTAACTCTTCTTCCACTGCTAGCTCATGTTCTTCCGTTGTACCTTGACTTGGTTGGAGTATTGTGCCTCTTCGAGTGGTTATTCCGCACCTTGGATAGTTCCAATCTTTAGAATCCAGGGATTAGGTACCTGAAAACAATTCTCACAAACAATTAAAAAACAAGACAAGAAACAAAAAACAAATATGGAAGCAAAAATACTGAAAAGAAACTAAAAACTTAATAACAAGCCGATGCCTCCCCGGCAGCGGCGCCAAAATTTGATCGGCTGTCAATCGACAAATATAATTTCACTTCCTTACTCAACTACAATAATGTAGAAAGTGGTAGGAACGAGTTCGTATCCACGGGGAGGCCTTTGTTGTTATGCAATTTTTGGTTTCTAAGATAACCAAGAGTGATTTTTTTTGTTGTTTTAGTAGAAATAAAGTAAAGCAAAATAAATAATTGGAATAATCAATAAAGAGAAGACATTGATCATGGGATAGTATCATTCACAAGCATGTATTTTTCATCATTGAATAGAATTGATAATTTAATCTTTTATTTATTAAAAGTCCTAGAATACCTTGATCGCAAGAGTATCCCGCTAATTCCCTAATTTCATCACAACCACATTAAAAGGTGCATATGTGAATTCTTCCTAGAAAGCAACCCAAAGTGTAAAAGCACAATTAAGTTTAACTCCCTAAAATCTTTAAGATTTATGGAATAAGACTAATCAAAGCAAACAAACATGTAAGAGCACTAATTTGTTTTAATCAAGGTTATGATTCATATGTGACTAGTAGGATATATCACTACAAGTACTAACCACAATTATGCTACTTAAAATCACGGAAAAACAACTTTTATGTATTGAAAACCCTAATATAGCTCTAGAGATGAAAGCAAATCGGATTGATTCCGGACTCAACCAATCAAACAATCAAATCCTAAAACACTATAAACCATGAATCATAAAAAATAAAGTTGAGACAAAACTAATCCATAGAATAAAATAACATGCATTGAGAAATCAACTTTTATCCCATAACCAACAAGTGTATTTAGTTACTCATAATAATGGAGTTCATCATCATCATGATCAATAAAACAATAAAGAAGATGAAATCAAAGCAAACCCTAGAAGTAGTTTTCTCCAAAGCTCCAAGAAGAATAATAAAACGTGATATCCTAAAAGTTGTAGGAGTCTTTCTTTTATATCCCTTTGCTTCCCAAAATTAGGTCTAATCTTCAAAGTCGATTAGTTGAAAATCCACCAAGCCCATATGTGAGAAAAACCCATGTAGAAATCTTGTCGAAAATATTTCGCCGGAAAACTGGTAAAGTGGCCGGAACTTGACCGGGAAAGTCGCCGACAAGTAGCTCAGGTGACCGACAAAGTCCACCTGGTCACTGGTCAAACTGGTCAGATCCTCGAGTCAACTCAGTCAAAGTGACTGAGTCAGGGGCGAGTCATAGTTGAGTCCAAACCGATTCAGCTAACTGACTGGTGTAAGTTCTGGCCAAGGCCATTGCACAGGCCAAATCTAATCTGCAATCATTGCGCTTCATCTCTGTTGCTCCATCTTCCAGTTCTTTGGTGCATACTTATTTCAGCTCCACCTGCAATTGCTAACCACTGCCAATTCCATCTCCCAACTGGAATTGTACTTGCACCTGCAACTCATCTTCCTTGCATCACCATCTTCTCTCAGTTTCATTGTCTCAGTCCATGACCAACTGCAGCACCAGTTCCATCTGAGATGCAACAACATCCTCAACTGCAACGCAGCATTCTCTACCTGCAATATCTCAGCTAACCACAGAGTCACCAACATTCCTTCAATGCACAACCATCACTAAACCTGCAGTCGACTGTCATCATACCAAACAGCATTTATCCTCCAATCTACATCTAACACCATGACATTCCCTGGAAACTACACGCACAAACTGCAGCTGCAACATGCCTTCATCTCTTGTAAGCAGCGTACAATCTTAGCTTCCATCTCAACTGCTTCTACCAGCTCAACTCTGTTGTAATGCAACTTCATAATCCCATTATCAGGTCTAACCCCATGAACATCATCACCATCTCAGACCCATCTGTATCGATCCGTGGCAGCATCATCTTCCTTCAAATTCGAGCTTCATTTCCAGCACAATTCATCACCATTTGCAGCAACACATAGCCTGAATCTTCTCCTTGCACAGCTAGAAGACCACCTCCACTTCAACAGCTCAAAACCAATATCCAAATCTCTCACTGCACCAACAAGTCCTTGCCTGCAACATCTTCATTACATTGTAGAGTCTTGCAGCATCACAGCAGCACCATCTTGACCCATTGTATCTTTACAACATCAGCTCCTAATTCCACTTCAGTCTACTGTACTGCAATCTCTTCCTGAGTTTTTCTCTATCCTTGAAAATCCCCACAGTAGAAACCCATTCTTTCAATTAAGTTCAAACACCAAGAATGCTCCAACTCACTATCAATTTCGATCCGTAGCTTCTAAAGAAACCCGTTGACATTCAAAATACATACAAAGGAACCAACTCCCTGTAAATCATGGCACAATTATCTCCACCAGATCCATTTGAAATAACCCATCGAACCCATTAAAAATTCTTCCTCAAAATCGACAAGAACTTCAGCCGTTAATCCCACAGATTTCATCTCTCAGGCCTCAATCTCAAATCCATCGAATTCCATGAACATATCCACTGATATCTTCTTCTTCTTCTCTTTAGAAACCCTAACATCATTTTATTCTCATTACAACACCATCATCAGATTCAACACCATCAAACCCAATAATCTGACAAACCCATCTCCTAATCTTTATTACTTCTTCCATTTCCTTGACCTACCAGTAGCAGCGGATTCATCTCAGTTCTTCTCACAATAAACCTTCTTCCTCTCTGTAATTGCTCAGAATCACCACCACAATCTTCTCGTGTAATATATAGATTTAATTTGAACCAGTATTCACCACCGTTTCCATCATCTCCGATCAAAACTTCATGGATCTCTCAATTACTCTCGACTGCGCCTCTAGTTCCTCAAGTCTCTCAGTTTCAGACAGACACAATAATGAGGAGAATTCTCTAGGTTTTAGGGATGTAACGAATAAAATTGATATTGGCACCCTGCACTCCTTGATAAGGGCCACAAATTTATATTTGGCTTGTCAGTTTTAGAGGACTGACTGCCCACTCTGTTTTCTTGCTTAATTGTCAGTTGCACGGAATTGACGGATATTCTTCACCTCTTTTGCTGCATCACTTTAGCTGGCTCCAAGTATCACTCGCCGTGAATTGACCTTTTTGCCTTTTACGTTCCAAATGTACGATTTCTTTCTATTTTGCTCAAAAGGACTCCATTGCACCTAATAACTCAAAACTAAACATAAGAGATGCAATTCACAAGGATAATAGTAAAGAAAGCATAAATACTAAATATAAAATTAGGTATTTTACAACACCTATCAACCAGTCCAGTATTATTTCCTTTTGTCATGATCATGCTTGTGGGGGTCACTTTAGTGCTAAGAAAACTGTTGCTAAGATATTGCAGTGTGGATTCTATTGTCCTTCGTTGTTTAAAGACTCCCACAGTTACTGTGTGACTTGTGAACGTTGCCATAAATTAGGAACCATTTCCCGTAGGAACATGATGCCCTTGAACCATATTTTAGTTGTGGAGGTCTTTGACGTGTGGGGTATTGACTTTATGGGTCTGTTTCCTAATTCTTTTGGTAACTTATACATCCTTGTCGCTGTAGACTATGTCTCTAAGTGGATTGAGGCGGTTGCGTATAAAACCAATGACCATAGGGTTGTGATTGAGTTCTTGAAAGATAATATACTTACACGTTTTGGTACACCGCGAGCTATAATTAGTGATGGAGGGTCGCACTTTTGTAATGGACCTTTTAGGCTTTTGATGAAGAAATATGGTATTACAGATAAGGTAGCTACCCCGTATCATCCACAGACTAGTGGTCAGGCAGAAGTTTCCAACAGGGAGATAAAACGTATATTAGAGAAAACAGTTAATCCTAATCGGAAAGACTGGTCGTCTAGGCTTAGTGATGCCTTATGGGCTTACCGTACTGCGTTTAAGACCCCCATTGGAATGTCGCCTTATCGGCTTGTTTATGGCAAGGCATGTCACTTACTTGTTGAGTTAGAACATAGAGCTTATTGGGCATTTAAGCAGCTAAATTTTTCACTCGACAAGGCAGAAGCCCATAGGAAACTCCAGCTCAATGAGTTGGAAGAGATACGTCGAGATGCATACGATAATGCTAAGGAGTATAAGAAAAAAATGAAACTTGTGCATGATAGAAATATCTTAATAAAGTCATTTTCTCCAGGTTAAAAAGTTCTTCTGTATGATACCCGCTTGCATTTTTTCCCTAGGAAGTTACATTCTCGGTGGACGGGTCCTTTTATTGTTCGCACTGTCTTTCCTCATGGAGTTATTGAGATCGAGACACCGGATGGTAGTAGTTCTTCGAAGGTTAACGGTCAGAGATTGAAACCCTTTTTAGATCCCTTTCCTACAGGTGATACTGAGGAGGTCCCTCTGGAGGACCTTGTTTACCCTTGATTGACCATCGAGGCGATTGTATGTTGTATATTAGTTTTTGATTTCTCTCTTCACCCAGGTATTATCTTTCCGACTTCTTTCTTTACTAATTCCTCATGTTACTTTACTTTTTGGTATTGCTCTTTCATTAGAAACATTGAGGACAATGTTAGATTTAAGTTTGGGGGTGGGGAAGAAACTTTTTGTTAGCTTTTAGTTGCAATAAATAAACTCCAGAGCCTAGAAATTTATGCTTATTAAGGTTGGCACTAACCAATCTAAGTGGATGGGTACATCTTGGTTGTAGGAGTTGAGGAACCAATCTGATTAGATGGAAACATCTAAATAGTCTATTCATAAAAGCACAGAGCTCAGGTGTTAGAATTAAAAAAAAAACATGGTAGTTTCGCCATATCTCGTTGAATCCTAATCCTTCTGTTTTTATTTTTTTTAAGTGATTTGGTGGGGCACACGATTCAAGTTGTTACCTTTGCTAGGGTGGAATAGAGTGACTGAGACACACAAAAGAAAAAAAAAAAGAGACCAGACCATTAGACCAACCAAAATAAATTCAATAAAGTCGACCACTGGTGCCCTTGTATATGCCAGTTGTGTTGACCTAGAATTAGGTTTATCGACCACTGGTCCCCTTGTATATGCCAGTTGTGTTGATATTAGTCAGACCGGTATCTCAGTCCATTAGGATAGGTTCACCTTGGCAGAGACCTTCAGACAGATATGGGAAACACCGTTCACTTTTAACCATCTCTTTATCCATCTTCTTAATCTTTTCATGTGATTGGTTGACTCCGGTTATGATGTACATAAACTATCTGAGTAGAGCTCTGTCACTTATATATGAATTTTAGTATGATGAGTGCAAACTCGTGTACAACAATTGGAATTTCGCATCAGGGTACTTCCTCCTATAGTCAATGAGAGTATGCCAACCAAGGAGATTCTTTAGTGCTTTCCAAGGTTCTGCATAGATAGCTAGGGTCTGGAGTAAAGGTTTTGTGGGTACACCTCTGGTAAACCCTCCGGAGACAACACTCCGCCACTAGGGCCACCTAGTGGTTTAACGACTTGTTGCACGTGCTAAGTGTAGTCATTTTTATTTTCTAGATTAGATTTGCTCGAGGACTAGAAAATAATAAGTTTGGAGGTATTTGATAGACGCATTTTTGTGTCTAATTTGTCCTCAATGTTCCGTATTGTTAGCACTCGATTTCGTACTTATTATGGTGTTTTGGGTGTTTGTAGGTATTTTTTTGGAAATAAATATTATTGGAAAATTCGGCTCGAAAAGTTGCTCGGAGTACCCCTGGAGGACATTTGCTATACGGACCTCCACTTTTCCTAAGGAGCACCCACGGCTATGTGTATCCCATTTGTCTATAGCACCCACTGATTATTTGGCACCCAATACGTTGGATAAGGGCTACCCATCTTCATCGTTTCAAAACTCTGGTTTTGGCGAGAAACAATGGCAGCAAGAACACATTTCTGGTTCGAGTTTTTGGTGATGATTTAGCCAGACTCAATAGCTGGAATTGCATGGGAAGACTTGACTGAGCCTAACAGGATTGGTATGGGTTATCGGTTCGATTAAATTTGGCTAGAACCCGTGTTTAAGTGAAGCAGCGAAGATATATGCGAACACGACCTGGATGGAGATATTCACGGGATTTGGAGAGTTTCGTAAGGCTACACCATGTTCTGAGTCAAGCAGAGACGTGTTGGAACGTATTTTCAGAGATTTAACGCGTGCAGGAGAAGAAAAAGGGAAGAAAATATTCCCGAGAATATTTTCTTTTACTGCCGAGTATTGGAAGGATTTTCCGGAGTAATGAGCGAATATTCTTGTCCCTGTTGAGTATAAGTAGCCTATTAGGGTATCACTGAAATGGGACGGAGAGTTTGGGAGAGGCGGAGAGCAACAACAGAAGAGAAAAAATCGCACCAGAGAACCACCATTTCTACTGCTGCTGAAGAACACGAAGAACAAAATACCACCAGAGGCAGTCGTTCATGCTACAGTGACAACGACAGTCACACGAGGGTCGCAGAGATACAGCAACAACAACAGTTCAATTTTATCGTTCTTTGTAATAGTGTTTTGCAACAATTATAAACGTTGCAAACACCTGATTTTCATTATTTTCTCTCCATTTCATCTTTGTAAACAAATTTTGAGCATGAATCAATATTTTGAGCAAGTTTACACAATGATGAGCTAAACCCATCCTCTGGGACGACGGAGGAAGCTATTTCTCCAATGAAATGTGGTAATCTCTATTTTATTTAATTTATGCAATTATTATATGATTATTTTCCTTGATAAATAAATAGATAAAATGGTTTTTGTTAAACATTTGTTATTTCAATTGATGGAGCATGCTAGCCTAGGGTTTTGATGTCCCATACTTTCGATTTACAATTGTTATTTCTAAAAAAATCAACTTTTGCAATATTAAGAATCAATTTGAATGAAGGATTTGCATAATTATAATTAGAGAATATAAATCACTTTGATATTGTTAATTAGTGGAATCCATAGCCCCAGTCTTCTCCATATTTTTCATATCACTTTTATTTAAGTTTCCTATATTTTTTATTTAAAATTAAGTCTAAAATCTTCTTTCACAAGTCTTGAACGAATCATATTACTACAACATCATTGAAAATCACATCATTATTCAGGATGAGGAAGCACATGAAACGAGAGTACATGTATTGTGTTTGTAAATATCAGAAAATTCATGACAAAAATGGGTAACCGTGAATCCATATTTTCTAAAAAGTTCATGTCAACATTGGTTTTCTGTAATTATGGTTTATTTAAATTTTCGGATTTTAAATGGTAGCCTATGAAGAATATTCTCTTCCTAACTTGAGGATTTCGGACAATATCTTCCGGAAATAAAATATACTTTGTATATTTTGATATACAAAATCTGTTTGGCATTTCTGGTCCGAAAATTATTTTCTTGCTAATCTAAGAAAATTCTCTCTTTTATGTATTGAGAAACCCTGATAAATTCTTATTTAAATCTTTCAGTATGCCTCCGATAACTCGCAGTGTTACAAAGATAAATAAGGAGGAAGATCTAAGAGTTAAGCAGTGTCAATAAATCAATACAAAAAGGAAGAAGAAGATTGTCTCAAAATCATGCCTGATTATGAGGATTCTTGCTTTCTAGCTTGCAATTCTCAAGATCCTAAAGAAACCAAGTGGATACCTAATGATAGTATGGTGACCTTCATCACTGGTTTTGAAGAACTGAGAACTAATCTCATAATAACGGTTCGAAATCAATATTGATTAAAAGACAGAATTGAAGATACAATGACTGATCTTGCAGAAATGAAACAACAAGTTGAAAAACTTGAAAAACAATAGATGGTTGTTAACAAGTCTCTCTAGACATGCTTCAATAGTTTGAAGATTGAGAAAACCTCAGTGAACAACCAGAGTACTACTAAAGATTAAGTTAGCTTATGTAATACTTGATCTTGAGAATAGAGTAATCAATTGTTGATTTATTTCAATGTTTGTGTAAAGTCTATTCAAAACTATCAATAATATGAATGATTAAGATTTTATTTTAAATTTTTTGTATCATTCTTTTTGATGGTTTCGATTGTATAGCCTATGTGTATGAATATCTTTTATGTTTTGCTTCCGATAATAAGATGTTATTTCGGTTTTCACTAACCCTAATTTCCAATCTCATATTGTGGTGATATCTTATGATTTGTGTGACTTTGTGATTTAACGGGATTAAGTTCTAGCATTTTTAGGTAGGCTTTATCAAAGGATCATGAAGAGATATTGATTAAAACTCATGTGTGAAAGTCAAAATAATTCTATTATCGATTTATGTTTGCGTAAGTTGTGTATTTAGCATAACATATGAGTTTCGGTTTTAGGATTTTACTATTGTCACATATTAGCTAGAAACAGGTTTCATCCTTTCTCTGGTAAAGGTTATTTTGGTTGTTGTTATTTTGTTTTGCATGGGAATAACAACTTACATGGGGAAAGTTCTTACTGAACTGGCGCTTAATGATGAATCTTTATGGGGAAAGTGATTGTGGAAATCAAAGGAATAATTACGCTTATAATCTTTCCTGATATGAAAACTAAGTTAATTCTAATCTTAGTTTGTCATGTCGAAGAGTAAGGTACGATTTTTGTGTTAGTTAATCTTTTTCCTGTTAAGAAAAGCTGATTTAAATGCCTATTCTTTGCTTTTGCTTAACGAAATAGGTGCAATTGTTATATTTCCATTATTTTGTATGGATTATTGTCTTTCAATTGTTTATGGTTAAGAAAAACTTTGTCAATTCTGATTTTTGTTTTTTCTTAACGAAAAAGGGATCATTTGTTTTACTCTCTTTGATTCCTGATAATAATAAATAAGTTAATTTTGATCTTAGTTTAAGCTTGTGAAATTTAGAATTCGATGATTCAAGTCTAGTCGATTCCTTGATAAGAAAAAACTAGTTAACTATAACCTAGTTTTTGTCTTGTCTAAAAGAAGGTACAATTATTTTAAGAATAATTGGAACCTGATAAGAGAAACTAAGTTAATTATGATCTCTTTCGAGTCTTATCGAATAAAGCGATTATACATACATTATCGGTTAGGTTTGTAACTAAGTTATCTTAGTTGACTAATCAGACCATGGAAAAAATTTCTTCGGGCAATTGTTTCCTCGATGACATACTAAATCAAGATTACTTAGGTAGTTTCGGTTTTAGTATTGGTTATCTAAAATGGTATGTGAAACCTTCGTGCTTAACACTTATAGGTTGTACAAGTTCTTATGGATTTGTAAGATCCTTTCGGTTTACTCTTATGCTTATTTGTTTATTTTTCATTTTTGAGACAAAAAGGGGGAGAAATATATAGAGTAAAAAAGTGATTTACAATCACTAGGAAGGGATATATGTGCTTAAACGTTATATTTAACGAAAGAGTAAAGCATAGACTAAGGGGGAGAAACATATCATCATGTTGTGTAGTATTTTATACTAGAGAAGAGGAAATAACAAAGATATTCAGATTGAGTATATACCTAGCTTTCCTTTAGGGAGAGTAAAGCTTTTGATATTCAAATGTCAACACCGGCATTTATTTTTGAATATGTGCAGGATATTGTGATGTTTAAACTTGGAATCAAGCGTATGAAGAATGAGTTACTTTGTAACTCGTTTATCTCCATATGTATTAGAGTTTTGTCACTAAAATTGACAAATGGGAAATGATTAAAGCATTGCTCGGTTGAACCCACAAATCGTTAATATGTCAAGTTTGGTTGTCATATTTTAGGATCAAAACTCAAATATAATCGCTTGATTAAATGTACTAGAGTCAAGTTCGTTTAGATTAGACTAGAAATTCTAGGAATGTTGAGGCATACAAGTATTACCTTGAATACCTGAAGATCGTGAAGACGTATCGACTACAATGAAGACATCATCCTTCCACTTGAGGTCAGTGATACTGACTTGACTTGTTTCCATTCCTATAATTGCTTTCAAGTTGTTTGAGATTGAAAACATAACATGCGAGGTTATATTTAATACTCTAGTATTAGACTTGGTCATTTTATTATGATCAAGGTGTCAGGGAAGAATATTTGATTATGAAGTATAACGTTTATCTTTTGAACTTTGTAAACGCGACATCGACATAATCTTTGTAACTCGTTACTTGATTGTGTATTGGATATAGATGTGATTTCATCCTATGAAATTATGTTTAATTACATATGTTTAAAATAAGTACATATACTAAACTTGTTTCGTAACCGAAAAGAAACTAATAGGCGTTTTAGTCTGGTTGTCTATGAAAGATCTATCGGATGACCAATTCGAAACTTAGGTGAGAATGTTGGTAGAACCAATCTTAACTTATGTTGAGAGTTATAGTATAACCGATCCTTACCTAGTTTGGGATATTGATAGACGCATTTATGTGTCTAATATAGCCCAATTGTATATTGTGTTAGTACCCATTTTTGTACTTATTATGGCTTTTTATGTCCCTGTAGGTATTTCTGGAGAAATAAGCTTTTGCGGCGAAATTGGCTAAAAAAGTGGTTTTTGCGCTCGTGGGAGAAAATTACTATACGGACTCTCACTTTGGATAAGGGGTAACCTAAGGGGTGACCCATTTCCAGGCATCTGCTAAAGGGACACCAGAACTGGATAGTGGGAGATCACATTTCTTCACGTTTTCAAATTAATGTTTTGGCGGGAAACTTCATGCATGTTTACTGGCAGAGTTGGATTCGATTAATGGACGGTTTCTAAAGAGATTCAACCCCCAAAATCAGTTGGGCTGGATGTGAATGGACTAAACAGAGCTGGTACATGTGTTTTGATCGATCACATTGGGCTCGAATAGCCGGGAGAAGAAATCAGAGTCCAAATAGGACACGTATGGTTCTGTTTACGTTTCAAAGATTTTTTGAGGAGATTCTGGGAGAGTTTTACGCTAAAGAAAACTCTACTTGGTCCTGTTCAAGTCTTGGGAGAGTTTTGGGGGCAATATAATAGCTCATAAACGCGTACAGGGAGATCAGAGAGAGATATTCTCTCAACAGCGCAGAGAAGAAAAAGAAAAGAAAAAGTCGGATTCAATAGAGATTTTTGGGGATTAAAAGACTATATAAGAGTTGGTTCAAGTCATAGAAGGGTTAGAAACCCTTAGGAGAGAATTGGGAGTAGAGGATAGACGAGAAGAAGAAGTTACAGGAGATATTGCTGCTGCTGCTGCTGCCATTGAAGATCCTGAAGAACACGAAGAACAGACTCACATAGTCAGTCGTTATTTAGCAGTCTTAAATAACAATACCAGTGTCGTTCTTTTACAGCAGTAATGGCTTATCGTTTACAGCAGTCTTAAAAGCACTTACCCCTTTGTAACAGTGGCGCTGTAACACCACTACAGCGTTGCAAATTTCTGTTTCATCTTATATTCATCAATAAAAACACCTATTTTTGCCATGAATTCATCTTGTGAGTGTGTCTTTGGGATGAGGAGCTAAACCCATTAGCCGAGACGACGGAGGAAGCCATTGGTCCATATTGATTGGTATAATTCTAATTTTATTATTTATTTGCAATATTATTATTTGATTATTTGCATGGAATTGAATTTGAAATATTAGTTTTTATTGAATAGTTGTGAATTATTTTGATGAAGCATGCTGGGTTTTAAAAACTTTTGATGTTTTATACTTTGTGATTACAATTATTACTTCAAAAATATATTTGAGGCAAATATTAGAATTATTTTTCAAGATAGAATTGCATGAATATTATTTAGAATTTACTATTTAATTGGTCAATGGTGGAATCCTAGTCTTGGTATTTTCTCTAAAGGTTTGAACTATTTTATTTATTTGCCTGTTTAATTTAAATCTAGAAAAAAATTGTTTTCTTCACAAGTCTGAAAAGACCCTTTTTACCACTACAACTACAAACATCATTTGAAAATACATCAAATTTTTGGCGCCGCCGACGCGGACCTGTGTTTAGTTAGCATTTTTTTTAGATT
Organism: Papaver somniferum; assembly: GCF_003573695.1. Taxonomy (NCBI): domain Eukaryota; kingdom Viridiplantae; phylum Streptophyta; class Magnoliopsida; order Ranunculales; family Papaveraceae; genus Papaver; species Papaver somniferum. The sequence continues at coordinate 9,089,123 of NW_020653081.1, forward strand.
TTTTTTATTTTTTATTATTTTTGTTCTTCTTTACGTTTTTTGGGTTTTTTTTGTTTCCTTGCAGATTTTTGAAGATTGGAGCGAAAGACAATTTTGCCAAAGCTTGTGGTGATTTACTTAAAGTTTGGGAGCGAAAAGCAAAGCTAAAGGAGCGAAAGAAGAAGATTTTCTTTATTTTGTAAAATAGAGAAAAAAAAAGAGTGACATTTTTATTTTTGTAATTTTTTTTATTAGACTTTCTTTTCTTTTGTATTTTTTTTATGGACTTTGGACATTAATTTTGGGACATTTTTATTTTTATTTTTAAACCCTACGGAAGGGTACCTTTAAATATAAACTGTTTGCAGGGAAGGACGACGATTACAATATCGTCTCGGCCCCTCGGGTTCGCACACGACATAGGAGTCGTGGCCCGAGTCGACGACAACGGTTCATCGCCCGTCTGGTATGGGAGGTAAGTCCAATCGAAACACTCGTGAATCTCCTGCAAGCGGGTTACTGTATTCCTTAAGGTGATAATTGTTTGAGGACGAACCGGAATGTTTTTATATTCCTAGTAAAGGGCAAGGCCTGGCCTAAACAAGATAAGGGTTCGGATTTCATCACCGCTCCCTTCTTGCCCGCCTTAGGAAAACGAAACCTAAAGCGAACCTAAGCCTAAAATTTGGACTAGAAAGAGACCTATAGGGTATCGAGCTTAACAGGACAATCATTCGAAAAATATTGGTTACTCTTTTAAGCACACCTCGAAGTTCTTGACGGTTTCTGCGAGTTGAATGCGTGACTGCGTCGCATTGGATCGGTGAGGTTTTGGGTATCAAAGCTCCACTGAGCTTCCCTCGCCTCTATTCAACTGACTTTAACTCGGATTGATTCCAGAGGGGTTTGCTTAAATTGTAACGAATTCCCTTTCGAAGGATTAGAAGCTGGTCTAGAAACAATCTAAGTGGAGCCATCATGCTTGTTGTTTGCTAGAAATCTTTAGGTTTGCTGTGGTAAAGTCGATTCAGCCTGCTGTGTGATTGCTAGAACCTTCTTGTTAGGATTTTTATTTCTTTTTGAATTCTTTTTAGTGTATGCCCGATTTTATTAATAGGGCTTGGAAAAGAGATACTCTAGGTCGATTGATTAGCGAAAAACCTAGTAGTTCTTCTGATTTAAGCAGGGAGCTCGAAGACTCTTCTTTGGAGAGCCCTGTTTTTGGAAACTTCAGTTTTGAGAATTTATCTCTGAGTGATAAAAGTACCCCTAGTACTTCTGTTGTGCCAGCGATGGCAACTTTGAAAGATTACATGTTCCCAACTAGGACCAACCGAGCTTCATGCATTAAATTGCCAGCCACTACGGCTAATTTTGAGATAAAACCTAGTATTCTTCAGATGATCCCTATATTCTTAGGAAAAGATGATGAGAACCCTTATTTCCATATTAGGGACTTTGAGGAAATCTGTGGGACAATTAGAATAAAAGACCTTACTGATGAAGTCTTGAAACTTAAAATGTTTCCCTTTTCCTTGAGAGATAAAGCCAAGACCTGGCTTAACAACCTACCGTCTGAATCCATAGAAACATGGCAGGAACTTATCGCTGCCTTCTATATGAAATTCTACCCTAAGCATAAAACTGCAGCTGTTAGGCAGAAAATTAGTGCTAGTGTGCAACAAGAGGGAGAGTCTCTTTATAGGTTTTTAGAGCGATTCAATGATCTCCTATCTCAATGTCCTCACCATGGATTTGATAATATGAAACTTGTACAGATTATTTATGATGGTTTAGACTATTCGACCAAAGCCATGGTTGAGTCTATGTGCGCTGGTGAGTTCACTAGTAAAAATGCTGATGATGCTTTTACCTTCTTAGGAGCTATCGCTGAAAAATCCCAACAGTGGGAATCTTGTGTTGAACCCCCTAAAAGACTCTTGGTCAATAGAAGTAGCACCAATATGGTAGATACGAGTTTTGCATCAGATGCTAAGTTTGCTGCTTTGTCCAGAAGGTTAGAAGCTTTAGAAATGGATCAGTCTAAAATTAGGTCCCTTGTTGAACCTAATAGAGCCTCTCAAGTCTCTAGTTGTGGAATAGAGCCCGATAATTCATTTTGGTAAGGTCAAGTTAGTGAAGAACAAGCCCATGCTGTCTATAACAACTCTAGGTTTGAGAACCGTCAGAAGTTTGACCCATACTCAGAAACCTACAACCCTGGTTGGAGAAACCATCCTAATTTCTCTTGGTCTAAGGGCCAGAATCAAGGCCAGTCTAGTAATTCTCAGCCTCCCCCAGGTTTTGGTTATACTAAGAACTCTTCAGGTCAGACCCAGAACCCATCTGAGAATAGAATAGCTAGCTTAGAGGAAACCCTTAGTATATTAAGGAAGAGCCAGGAGATGCTATCACAAAGCCAGGAAATGTTAGTAAAAAGCCAGGGTAATTTTCAAGAGGAAACCAAACAGAATTTTAAGAATAGTGCCCAGTATTTTGCTAAATTAGAGCTTCAAGTCGGCCAAATAGCTAAGTTTATCAATGAGAGAGAAGAAGGAAGGTTCCCTAGTCATACTGATCCTAACCCCAAAGGAGAGAAATCGTACAATCATGTGAATGCTGTCACAACCCTAAGGAGTGGAAAGAAAGTTGACAACAAGGTCGTCATACCTGATAATGAACATGTTGTAGTTCACCCTGCTGAGCCAGAAAATGAGGAGACTAATAGAGTCTCCAAAGAGACCAATGAGGGTCCTGTTAAGCACGGATTTGTTCCCAGAACCCCGTTTCCCCAGCTGTTAGTTCCGACTAAGAGGGAGTCCAACTTTAATGATATATTGGAGGTTTTTAAGCAGGTTAATATCAACCTTCCATTATTAGATGCAATTAGGCAGATTCCCTCTTATGCCAAGTTCCTTAAGGACTTGTGTACGCGAAAGCGTAAGCTCAGTGTCCAGAAGAAAGCCTTCATAGATAGTCATGTGAGTTCTATTATTCAGAATACCACTACTCCTAAGTATAAAGACCCAGGGTCCCCTAACATTGCTTGTACAATAGGTAAGTACCGTGTTGAAAAAGCTTTGCTTGACTTAGGAGCCAGTGTGAATTTACTTCCATATCATGTGTACCTTAAGCTAGGACTTGGTGAGATGAAACCTACCCAGATGACACTTCAGTTAGCTGATAGGTCCGTTAAAATTCCTCGTGGTGTGATCGAGGATGTTCTCATAGAGGTTGACAAGTTTATTTATCCAGTGGATTTTGTTATCCTAGATACCCAACCTGTCCCTGACCCAGAAAACCAAATACCAGTGATTTTAGGTCGCCCGTTTTTAGATACATCCAATGCGATCATTAACTGTCGAAATGGTATTATGAATTTGTCTTTTGGTAATATGACTATTGAGATGAACATTTTTAATATTAGTAAGCTACCCTCTGAACTAGATGACTCGAATATAGAAGAGGTGAACATGATAGGAACATTAGTCGAGGAGTCATTACCAAACACTTTGTTAGAAGATCCATTAGAAAAATGCCTAGCTCACTTTGGGATTGATTTTCTGAGACTTTACCTGTGATTGTTTCTTCCGACTTGGATATAGATCAGGAAAGTAGGCTAGTAACCGTCCTTCAAAACAACAAGGAAGCTTTAGGGTGGACCATAGCAGACATTAAGGGTATAAGTCCTACTGTTTGTATGCATCAGATCTATTTAGAGGAAGACACCAAACCTTCTAGGGAGATGCAACGTCGACTAAACCCTAATATGAAAGAAGTAGTTCGAACTGAGTTTCTTAAGCTATTAGATGCAGGCATCATCTACCCTATTTCAGACAGTAAATGGGTCAGCCCCGTTCAGGTTGTTCCCAAGAAATCTGGTATTACTGTAGTCCAGAATAATAACAATGAGTTAATCCCGACCCGAATGACCACGGGTTGGCGTGTTTGTATTGACTATAGGAAATTGAACAAGGTCACTAGGAAGGACCACTTTCCCCTTCCCTTCATCGACCAGATGCTAGAGAGATTAGCTGGACATAGTCACTACTGCTTTTTAGATGGCTACTCTGGACATAATCAGATCGTTATTGCCCCAGAAGACCAGGAGAAAACCACTTTTACATGTCCCTTTGGTACCTTTGCGTATAGACGCATGCCTTTCGGGCTATCTGCGACTTTTCAGCGTTGCATGATGAGCATATTTTCTGACATGGTAGAACGGTTCTTAGAGGTCTTTATGGATGATTTTTCAGTGTTTGGTTCGTCTTTCGATGAGTGCTTGCATCATTTGTCATTAGTTTTGACTAGGTGTAAGGAAAAGAATTTAGTGCTTAATTGGGAGAAATGTCACTTTATGGTTCGTTCAGGAATTGTTCTAGGGCATATTGTATCTTCAAAGGGTATAAAGGTGGATAGAGCAAAAGTTGACCTTATTAAAACTTTACCGGTCCCAAAAACCGTAAGAGATATTAGGTCATTCTTAGGACATGCTGGTTTTTATCGTCGTTTCATTAAGGATTTTAGCTTGATGTCTAGACCTCTTTGCAATTTGCTTGCAAAAGATGTTAAGTTTGTTTTTGATGATGCTTGTTTAGAGGCTTTTGAGAAGCTTAAGTCATTACTCACTACCGCCCCCATAGTCCAGGCACCCAACTGGAACCTACCCTTTGAGATCATGTGTGATGCTTCAGATTATGCTATTGGTGTTGTGCTAGGTCAGCGAGAAAATAAGTTACTTCATGTGATTTACTATGCTAGCAAAACTCTGAATGATGCCCAGTTGAACTATACCACTACCGAGAAGGAACTATTAGCCATTGTGTTTGCCTTAGACAAGTTTAGATCCTATCTCTTAGGTTCTAAGATCATCATATATACTGATCATGTTGCTTTAAAATATCTTTTGTCTAAGGAGGATACTAAACCTAGATTGATTAGGTGGATTCTGTTGTTGCAAGAGTTTTCTCCAGACATTAGAGACAAAAAGGGTGCCAAAAATGTTGTAGCAGATCACTTGTCTAGGCTAGTTGTTAGTTCCCCAGATGATTCCCTTCCTATAAGGGATAGCTTTCCTGATGAACAATTTTTCTTTGTTACCCAATTACCTTGGTATGCGAATATAGTGAACTATATTGTTATTGGTCGAATGCCCCAACATTGGGGTAAACAAGATCGTTCTAGATTTTTAGCTGAGGTTAAGCACTTCTTTTGGGATGATCCTTATTTGTTTAAGTATTGCCCAGACCAGATTATTAGGAGATGTATACCTGAGAGTGACCAGTCCAGTATTATTTCCTTTTGTCATGATCATGCTTGTGGGGGTCACTTTAGTGCTAAGAAAACTGCTGCTAAGATATTGCAGTGTGGATTCTATTGGCCTTCGTTGTTTAAAGACTCCCACAGTTACTGCGTTACTTGTGAACGATGCCAGAAATTAGGAACCATTTCCAGTAGGAACATGATGCCCTTGAACCCTATTTTAATTGTTGAGGTCTTTGATGTGTGGGGTATTGACTTTATGGGTCCGTTTCCTAATTCTTTTGGTAACCTATACATCCTTGTCGCCGTAGACTATGTCTCTAAGTGGATTGAGGCGGTTGCGTGTAAAACCAATGACCATAGGGTTGTGATTGAGTTCTTGAAAAATAATATACTTACACGTTTTGGTACACCGCGAGCTATAATTAGTGATGGAGGGTCGCACTTTTGTAATGGGACTTTTAGACTTCTGATGAAGAAATATGGTATTACACATAAGGTAGCTACCCCGTATCATCCACAGACTAGTGGTCAGGTAGAGGTTTCCAATAGGGAGATAAAACGTATATTAGAGAAAACAGTTAATCCTAATCGGAAAGACTGGTCGTCTAGGCTTACTGATGCCTTATGGGCTTACCGTACTGCGTTTAAGACCCATTGGAATGTCGCCTTATCGGCTTGTTTATGGCAAGGCATGTCACTTACCTGTTGAGTTAGAACACAGAGCTTATTGGGCTGTTAAGCAGCTAAATTTTTCACTTGACAAGGCAGGAGCCCATAGGAAACTCCAGCTCAATGAGTTGGACGAGATTCGTATAGATGCTTACGATAGTGCGAAGGAGTATAAGAACAAAATGAAACTTGTGCATGATAGAAACATATTACGGAAGTCATTTTCTCCAGGTCAAAAAGTTCTTCTGTATGACACTCGTTTGCATCTATTCCCCGGGAAACTGCGCTCTCGGTGGACCGGTCCTTTTGTGGTCCGTACTGTTTTTCCTCATGGAGCTGTTGAGATCGAGACACTGGATGGTAGTAGTTCTTCAAAGGTTAACGGTCAGCGATTGAAGCCCTTTTTAGAGCCTTTTCCTACAGGTGATGTTGAGGAGGTCCCTCTGGAGGACCCTGTTTACCCTTGATTGACCATCGAGGCGATTTGTATGTTGTATAATTTTTGTATTCAGTTTTTGGTTTCACTTCACTCAGGTACTATCTTTCCGAACTCTCTCTTTACTATTTCCTCATGTTACTTATATTCTTGGTACTGTTCTTTCATGAGAACATTGAGGACAATGTTAGGTTTAAGTTTGGGGGTATGGGAGAAACTTTTTAGTATGAATAAATAAACTCCAGAGCTTAGAAATTTATGCCTATTGAGGATTGCACTAACTAATCTAAGTGGATGGAAGCATTTTGATTGTAGGAGTTTGAGGAACCAATCTGATTAGATGGAAACATCTAAAGAGTCTATTCATAAAAGCACAGAGCTCAGGTGTTAGAAATAACATGATAGTTTCACCATATCTCGTTGAGTCCTTTTCACTTCTATTTTTATTTTATTTTGTTTTTAAACTATGTTTCTCTAAGTGATAGGTGGGGCCCGCGATTCAAGTTGTTACCAATGCTAGGGTGAATTAGAGTGATTGAGATACCATAAAAAAAAAAAAAAAAAAAAAAAAAAAAAAAAAAAAAAAAAAAAAAAAAAAAAAAAAAAAAAAAAAAAAAAAAAAAAAAAAAAAAAAAAAAAAAAAAAAAAAAAAAAAAAAAAAAAAAAAAAAAAAAAGAAATTGAGACCAGACCATTTGACCAAAAGGAATAAATTCAATAAAGTCGACCACTGGTACCCTTGTATATGCCAGTTGTGTTGACCTAGAGTTAGGTTATCGACCACTGGTACCCTTGTATATGCCAGTGTGTTGATATTAGTCAGACTAGTATCTCAATCCATTAGGATATGTTCATTTTGGCGGAGGCCTTCAGACAGATATGGGAAACGCCGTTCACTTAGTAAACATCAAAACCATACATGTTTTTCTATATCCATCTTCTTGATCTATCCATGTGATTAGTTTTGACTCCGAATATGATGTCCATAGTGCAACTATCTGAGTAGAGCTCTGTCACTTTATATGAATTTTATTATGCTTGAGTGCAAACTCGTGTACATCAATTGGAATTTCGCATCAGGGTACTTCTTCCTGTAGTCAATAAGTATGCCAACCAAGGATATTCTTTAGTGCCTTCCAAGGTTCTGCGTAGATAGCTAAGGTCTGGAGTACAGGTTTTGTGGGTATATCTCTGGTAAGCCCTCCCGAGACTATAACTCGGCCACTAGGGCCACCTAGGGGTTTAAAGGCTTATTGCATACGCTAAATGCAATCGATGATGCCTGCGACAGTGAGTTAGGATTTTATTTTGTAGTTTTGATTTGCTCGGGACTAGCAAATAATAAGTTTGGGGGTATTTGATAGACGCAGTTATAGCCCAATTGTATATTGTGTTAGTACCCATTTTTGTACTTATTATGGCTTTTTATGTCCCTGTAGGTATTTCTGGAGAAATAAGCTTTTGCGGCGAAATTGGCTAAAAAAGTGGTTTTTGCGCTCGTGGGAGAAAATTAGTATACGGACTCTCACTTTGGATAAGGGGTAACCTAAGGGGTGACCCATTTCCAGGCATATGCTAAAGGGACACCAGAACTGGATAGGGGGAGATCACATTTCTTCACGTTTTCAAATTAATGTTTTGGCGGGAAACTTCATGCATGTTTACTGGCAGAGTTGGATTCGATTAATGGACGGTTTCTAAAGAGATTCAATCCCCAAAATCAGTTGGGCTGGATGTGAATGGACTAAACAGAGCTGGTACATGTGTTTTGATCGATCACATTGGGCTCGAATAGCCGGGAGAAGAAATCAGAGTCCAAATAGGACACGTATGGTTCTGTTTACGTTTCAAAGATTTTTTGAGGAGATTCTGGGAGAGTTTTACGCTAAAGAAAACTCTACTTGGTCCTGTTCAAGTCTTGGGAGAGTTTTGGGGGCAATATAATAGCTCATAAACGCGTACAGGGAGATCAGAGAGAGATATTCTCTCAACAGCGCAGAGAAGAAAAAGAAAAGAAAAAGTCGGATTCAATAGAGATTTTTGGGGATTAAAAGACTATATAAGAGTTGGTTCAAGTCATAGAAGGGTTAGAAACCCTTAGGAGAGAATTGGGAGTAGAGGATAGACGAGAAGAAGAAGTTACAGGAGATATTGCTGCTGCTGCTGCTGCCATTGAAGATCCTGAAGAACACGAAGAACAGACTCACATAGTCAGTCGTTCTTTAGCAGTCTTAAATAACAATACCAGTGTCGTTATTTTACAGCAGTAATGGCTTATCGTTTACAGCAGTCTTAAAAGCACTTACCCCTTTGTAACAGTGGCGCTGTAACACCACTACAGCGTTGCAAATTTATGTTTCATCTTATATTCATCCATAAAAACACCTATTTTTGCCATGAATTCATCTTGTGAGTGTGTCTTTGGGATGAGGAGCTAAACCCATTAGCCGAGACGACGGAGGAAGCCATTGGTCCATATTGATTGGTATAATTCTAATTTTATTATTTATTTGCAATATTATTATTTGATTATTTGCATGGAATTGAATTTGAAATATTAGTTTTTATTGAATAGTTGTGAATTATTTTGATGAAGCATGCTGGGTTTTAAAAACTTTTGATGTTTTATACTTTGTGATTACAATTATTACTTCAAAAATATATTTGAGGCAAATATTAGAATTATTTTTCAAGATAGAATTGCATGAATATTATTTAGAATTTACTATTTAATTGGTCAATGGTGGAATCCTAGTCTTGGTATTTTCTCTAAAGGTTTGAACTATTTTATTTATTTGCCTGTTTAATTTAAATCTAGAAAAAAATTGTTCTCTTCACAAGTCTGAAAAGACCCTGTTTACCACTACAACTACAAACATCATTTGAAAATACATCAGATATACGGTAGAAACAATCCTAGCTTTTGTTGGGAGTCTTCATAGAACCGATCCTTATCTATATCGGGATACATGGCAGAACCGATCGTATATTTTGTTGGAATTCTTGGTACAACCGATCCTTACCTATACTGGGATACTTGGTAGAAACAATTCTAACTTATGTTGGGAGTCATGGTAGAACCGATGCCAACCTATATTTGGAGACTTGGTAGAACCGATCTTAACCTATGTTAGCAGTCATGATAGAACCGGTCCTAAGAGCAAAACCGAGTTTCAACATTCACATATTACTTATGGTTTTGTGTGAGTTTGGAATTAAGGTTTTCTAGATAGGAAAGTACCAGATGTCGACATAATTTGGGTATGTGTAGAATTCATATTTTTTTAATTATTCAAAGATATTCGTTGATACTCAAGGTGATCCCAAACCGAAACATTGAGAATGTTTTAGCTAAGATTTTTGAATAATCTGTTTTTGATTTTTCAGAAATCAAAAACATATCTCTTGAAAAGCTGTATTAGTTAAGTGCTAAATTAATATTAGATATTTTCTAATGAGTGATTTCGGAATTACAGGTTGGATATTAGTTGGAAATATGAAAATCGAAATTAGGTACATATTGCATATCTTGAGAATCTTTCGGTTTTGGAATTTCCTTGTTGTCCAAACAACCATGGTCTATAAATAGTTGAGTTTGCATTTCTTGCAAGCTATCCTAAGAGCCAGGAAAACTTCATTCGTGTTGTTTCTGGTGGAGCCATCTATCCGGAAAGGAAAGTATCCTAAATAGTCGAACTGCATAAATCAGATAACAAATAGTTTACCAAATAAAAGATAGTCTGACCGGGCTTCACGAATCCCTTAGTGGAGTCTTTAAAGTCGTAACCTAATACAGTTTCACCATAGGAAACTTAGGTTTTCAGAGGACGACTCTGGATGCAATGATGCAGAAGTGCCAGGATTAAAATTCTAGTGTGCAGCGGGGCCTCGATTTGTATTGATGAACATACCTTGGTACCTTACAAACTAACCTAAGTTCATGAACTAGTTTCCACGTTATGAATTACTTTGTCACCAAACAGAATTAACTTCTCCATATGGATTGATCATGTAAGCATGTGAGAAGCTTAACTTGAATCTCAAAGAAGAAATGTGCAACCGGATATTATATATTATACACCAAGTGGTTTTCCACAGAACAATGGTTAAATTGTCTGGAACCGATAAGCATAGATTGGATTATAATATCACAAGACCATATTAGTTCGTGAATTTTCCAAAACAGTTTATGGACAAACAGTCATCTCGTAACTCAAAACCCTTTTGTATTTGATAAGTTTACTTACCAAAAATGTTTGTGTACTCAAATACAAAAAAGAATCCATGAACCTTTTAAAATCAACCAGTTTGCGAACTTTGTAAATCACGTTGTGTACTATTGAAAGAAAAAGTTATACATGAATATCTCAAAATCGATCAGTTTGTGAACTGACAAAATCAGTCTGTATGCACGAGTTAATGAGATTTAACTCACCAAGTCTTTTAATTTAATAAGTTCAAGTTTGCAAGCTGAGTAAAGAAATTTGTGAACATAAAAACTAACTTGACTACTCATCATTGCTTGAGTTCTTCTTTGCAATGTTCATCATAATACTTAAGTCGTACGACATGTATCAGTAGATAGAATAATAAATAATAGTGAAAACAGGATAGTCAGTCTTCACATACCTTTGTTGATGAAGTTTTCATTGACATAGTTGTTTCTCAGTCTCAATCTTTAAGGTCGATTGGAGAATTCTAATACTTAACTACCATGCTTTATTCCAATTCCGGGGCTGACTCTAGTAAACCATAAATCAAGATGTAATTTTGATCATCTAAATTTGATAACAAGTTTGACATACCCAAACTTGTGAGTTTAACCGAGAGATGCTCTAGCAACGTACACTGAGAAGAGTGGGGTAAGACTTGGTATTATCAAAAAAGAAGGAAAATATGAACAATCTTTGTGACAAGATTAATAAGACACCTATATAATGGCTAAAGTCGTAAAAACGTGTTCCTAACAAAATACTAAAATATTATTGCGTATCACAAGCGCCTAGGCAAAAAAAAAAAATCAGCATATCTATATGAAGTTAATCTACCATACTCCTTAGAATTTCAAAATCTTTTGGGATGTAAAAACCAAATAGGCACAAATACATTAATATTAGGCTACGTCTTATGGATGTTCACAGGCCGAGGTGTCAATTAGAAAGTGTAGAGAAAAATCCTCATTTACATAGCAGTTCTCTACTTTGCTTGAATCCCTATGTGAATCACATCTCCGAACGAAGAATCGTTATGTGTTAAAAAGGAGTAAAAAACACATAATGATTATGCATCTTTAGTTATATGTTGACCTTCGTTACAAATAGGATTCAACTTTCCTATTTTAGTATTATTAAATTCTAAAAATCTTAAAACGCATAATGGTTATGCGTTCGACACACAAAAAACATGAAATCTCCAAAAGGCCTATGCAAAAAGAATTGCACATGTGGAACGAAAATGGGTAATGAATATGAACATCCATAAAAGTTGGCCTTATAACACCTATATATGAAAATCCCCGAAAAAAACCAACACTCCTCATATAATTGATAAAATCGAAAAATAACCATCCCACGATCAAAATCTTCTTTTTAATAGGAAAGAAGATGTATTGAATAATATGAAATTACAAGTAGTTTTTATCCCGTTGGATTAAATTCCAAACCCAACCAGGACTGTTTTCTACCCAATTGAAATTACTATTTTCACATCTTGCATATTTGGCAATTGAATCTGCAATATGGTTTTCAGTAAACTTAAGTTTAAAGAAAACTAGAACCCCTTAACAGAGTAAGCATTCCATGTAACTGCATGTATGCCCTTCACGTGCTTAACTTTGTCCTATAATAAAATTTCCCCAGGCCACTAAATCACGAACTGAAATCTTTTTCTCTCTTCGCTTCTTTGAAAGAAAAAAAAAATAAGAAGAAAAAAAAACCGAAAGGATGTCGGGCGGAAAGGTTTCATTCAAAGTCATACTCACTTCCGATCCAAAGCTTCCCTTCAAAGTGTGAGTGTTATTTCATCTACTTATGATTTTTGATCTATATTCGTATTATGATTTTTGTTTTAATGAATTCGATTTTTGATTTTTGTTTCAGTTTTAGCGTTCCAGAGGCAGCACCTTTTACTGCTGTATTGAAATTCGCTGCTGAAGAATTCAAAGTTCCACCACAAACTAGTGCTATTATCACCAATGGTAATTTCAATCCCTGCCTCCTTTTAGGCTTAAGATCAATTTAAGGTATTAAATTGACTTCTACGGTAATTAGGTCTAGTTAGGTGCTAATTGATGAAGATTCTTCTCTTGTCTACGAATTTATTGCACAAATAAAAATTCGTTGATCCTGATCGACGAGTCCGAAAGCATTGCGTATTTGTTTTATTAGTGGAAATTGAAAAATACCTTAGTAGAAACCTAAAATAATTTTTGATACAATAAAGTGTAACTCAATATTTGTGCGGCCTGTCTGTACAACTAAAATTGAGTAAGGTGCAATACAATTTATTGTCCTCCTCACAAGCTTTTCAGGACTATGAGAGTGCAATTTACAAAGAAAAATAACAAATAAAAATCAACCGCCTAAAACGGATTGCTAACTAGTTACTACTAGTAGTAGATAACACTGACAACAGTGGGTGTTCTCTCAAATAACATGGCTAATTTAAGGCATCTTTTTCTTTCTTTTTCCATGCTGTTACCATTTTTCCTTACAATCATATTTTAAGGTATTGAAATCTCTTGATTATGTGGGTTAACTGTTACTGCCATCTTTCATGTAGGATTAGAAAGTCCTGTGAGTAGGTTTCCTGTAAGCTTGAACGCGTTAGTGAGCCCCATTCACAACATCTAACCTACCCCCCAACTCGCCCAATGGTTGTTGAGAGAAGATCTCCAGCGTCTCGCCCAACATTATTGAGGGATGCTCCAACATTCAGTGCTGTCCCAACAAACGGATTCATACACATTATACTGACTTTAACAATTGAATTACATTGTATAATGTTCAGGAAATTTGTTCTGATTTGCTCTATAGCAACAAACCAAGTGGAACCTTAGTTTTAGAGGGGAAAAAACAGCTCCACTGAACTCAAAAATTTGCGGATGTAGGTAGTCTAGGAGTTAGCCTGGTTTCTAACTTTTATTGTTTCAACTTTGTGTGATGTTCTGAATGATATCGATATTATCATTTAGAGTTAATGATCTATTTTGCTTTTGTTAGTTTTTTTTTTCCTAACTATATGTTGTGTTTGACATGTGCCTTTATTTTGTATTTTAGATGGTGTGGGCATCAACCCGCAGCAAAGTGCAGGTATGTTCCGTTTTGTTTTACTTGTTTTTGTGGCTTGGTTTACTCTTTTATGTTATGTCTTTTATTTAGCTTATAATAGAACATTTTGAGCATTGCTTTAACAACATGATAGTTCTGAAGGAAAATCAGATTTTCATTATGGCAATTATGTGTGTCTGTGGCTCTATACACAGCCTCTCTCTTGGGTTTACAATCTTTTATAATTGGGTTTTGAACGTCTTCATCTCTGTGGTAACTTCTTTCTATAACTCGAGGAGCTTCTTAGTGCTATTTTTATGGATAAAATAGGTTGATAGGGAGATTTCTGTCCATGTAGAACGATAATTAATAATACTTGAAATGCAACCATGACATAATAAGAAATTTGAATGTTCTGTGAATTGGCAACAAATTCTCAAGAGTCAAGAGGTTCAGGTAGTAAAACCTTTTAAAATGGATCGAGTCTCTTTGTAAGCATATTTTATTAATATTTGAAATTGATCGAGTTTGTCATATCTGCGTAGATAATTTTTCAAGCTGGAACACTTGGTTTTATGCAACAAGTGACATCTGTTTATCGCCTTTCACGTACTATGTGATGTATATTAATTGTTTTCCTTTCATTTGTTTCTTTGGTTGTACTAGGCAATGTCTTCCTTAAACATGGATCTGAACTGCGGTTGATCCCTCGTGATAGGGTTGGTGCTTCGGCATTCTTTTGATCGGAAGCATATGTTGGCAACCTCATAACTACAGTTGATACTTCCAGTTACCTTTATATTTCTTTTGACTAGGTATACCTGTCAAAGAAAAATCTGATGTTTTTGTAAGAAGTTTAGAAATATATAATAAGTTTGGACTCAAATATGTTACCAATTGGAATTGCAAACTGATGTTTTTACTACCTTGATTGGAGCAAATAGATATTGGACTGGGATCAGGTCTGACCTGGTCTTACCGGATTTGCAGAGTTTTCTAAAGGTGCACATTTGTAGCTGGAAGCTCCACGCTAGACCTATTTAGGACAGTCCCGTGGTCCAGCAGCTCAAGCTAACTTAAAGCCCAATTTATCTTTCAGTCTAGCATGCATGTACTGGGAATTGGGATGATCTTGAAAAGAAACTCTCAACTTCCACAGTTCCACTTAGGGGTGAGCATTTTATCCGTCATCCGCGGATTTGACCGGGACCAACCGTATTTGTGCGGATGGATGCCCGAACCTTTCACTACTGGGTTGGGCGCGGATGAGATTTTTGAAATCCAACGGATTACGGATTGGACCCGAATACAACCTTGAAAATCTGTTGGACATCGATACACGTTAGATTAAGGATATTTATATAGTTTTTAGAAAACATATGGATAGTTTTTGAATTTTTAAAGTGTTTGCTTCGGGTGTTGTCCGTGGCATTTCTATATTTATATTTGTTCGTGACACTTCTATATTTATATACATATATAAAATGTGTAGGTTCTCTAAGAAGTCATCTATTTTGACTTTAGTTTATCATTATAATTTTCAACTAACACAATTCCATTGGATTATCCGCACCCAATCCGTTCACCCATGCATCCGTTGGATGTGGATTAGATCGGATGTCAAATTTGAAATCCGTAGTGAATTGGATTGGATGCGGATGAGGTGAAAACCGATCTATACCGACCCATGCTCACCCCTAGTACTTCCACTGGGGTAGGGATAACATTTTTTGAGGATCCCCTCTAGTACGATGGATGTCTCAGTCCGTAAAACTAAAAGGGCGGTCTGGGCACGAACTATTTTCCCTTTCGTTGAGATAAACTTTCATTGTCTTATCCTATTGCAAGAACTTTGGACTTCTTTTGAACAGTATCCGACTCCGATCTAGACTGAACTTTAGATATTATCTAGATGTTTACCTTAATCATTGTAGATACCAAAAATCTGTTGTGCCACATGGCACAATATTAAAGGTGGAGCAACTTATTATTATAACAACACACACTACATCTCTTCTTCGGATGCTTAGTTATGAAATTATCTCCATCAACGCGTGGGGAAATGTTAAAGATTGGAGTAGAAAAGTACGCTACAATAGAATACACCAAAACACTACCAAGGTTGCTCAGTTATTAAGCAACATGATGTAGTACAGACACATGGGTGTGTCTGTCTGTCAGAGGTAGCCGAGCAGTCTGCTCAACATTTAATGCAAAGGAGCGGTCGTCAACCACGTGGGCTCAGAGTACGTGTCATCCTACGACTGGGAAGGTACGCGGTCAACGAAGGTACAAGTTGTACGGAGGGTTCACAGTTCACGATGGCACGTGGAGGAAACTAAGGTGACATTGTCTGATTGGAGATGGTGGGCGGCTAACGAAGGTGCCAGAGTGACCAAGGACCATCATATCCTGATGGAACAGAAGACATCAAAAATATCCATGATGAATGTGGAGCTATAAGTACCCATCCTTATCTAAGGAGGAAGGGGACAATTTGGGTTGGTTAGGAATTAGGAAAAGGCTCTCTCTTTACTCTTTTTTCTTTAGGAGCTTCATACTCTCTAATGGAGTTCTTTCACCCATTTGTACCAAGATCATCAATAAACTTATTATCTTTACCCGTTGACGTAGGTTAGAATTATCCGAACCACGTAATCTCTCGTGTGATTTGTTAACTTAGTTGCACTTACATTATCTTCTCACTAAGCTATTTATTTACTGAGTTATCTCTGTTTTCTGAGATATCTCTGTATTTAGCTTATTTGCTTACTTGCCTATGTATTACAAAGATATCTTTGTTTTCTTAGCATCTGCTCTTGCAAAGTATCTTTACTTACTTAGTATATGATCTTCTGAGTAGATCTTATTTCGAACATACCTTTTATTTACTCAACAGTATCAGTTCAACTGAGATATCCATACCACTTATTATATGATCCTCTGAGCTACTTATATTACGTGGACTATTGAAAAATTAGTAGTCACAGTTTGGTGCTAGAAACGAGCTGGACCAAAGAGCTCTCTATTTTCATTATCTTTGCTATTTCATCATGTTTTTTCTTTAGATCTTCTTGTGAAGACCGGATCAAAGAGTAAGAAAGGTGGATACCACTTTCTAGTGACGATTTATCTCTTCTTTGGAAAAGTTTTTAGAGTACTAAATCTTTAAGGATCTACAAAAAGTGGTTATGAAACACTATTAAAAACGTTTTTTAAACCTCAAAAAACTATTATTTTTATTTTCTTTCTCATGAGAGAACCTTCTATGGATCTAAATACCCCTGTTTCCGAAGGAATCTCAGTAAAAAGTTTTGGAGTAAAATCCTTAAGGTTATTTATGATCTGAGTGTCGTTTTCTTAAGCAGACGCCTTCTTTTACACAGCTTGCAGTATTCTCCGTCGTTTTTGAATATCTGAGAAAAGCTTCTCTGGATCTGAATACCCCTGTTTTCAAAGGAATCTCAGTAAAAAGTTTTCGAGTAAAATTCTTAAGGTTATTTATGAGCTGAGGGTCGTTTTCTTTAACAGACGCCTTTTTTTTTCACTCAGCTTGCAGTATTATCTGTCGTTTTTGAATACTTGAAGAACCTTCTTTACCTCAGCTTGCAGTACTCTTTGTCGTTTCCGAATCTGAGGTTCATTTAGGAACTATGTCCCAAACATTGGACAGTTCTATTAAACAAGATCTCAGCAAATGTATCTATCTTAAGTTTTATACTTACTCTTCATGGGTTTTCCTAACAGGGCTACCAAGAACGTACACTACCCTTTTTTCTCTTTACTCTCAGGAAACGAAATACGGAGGTCTAAGTTGAGAGGCATTGGAGCGAAAATAAAGCTTATCTTTGGCTCAAGTGTATCCGTATACATTTTCAACATCCAAAGACAAAAAGGAAGATCTTCCTTGGTTCGTACGTACCTAAGTACGAACTGCTAGGGGAAAATACGAAGGTTATCTTTGGATAAAATGTGTCATATACGTTCTCAACAGCCAAAGAAAAATGCGAAGGTTGTCCTTGACTCGAACGTATCTATATACTTTCTCAATAGTCAAGGACATAGATAAAGACGGAGGTTATCTATGGATCGAACGTTTTCCTATATGTTCTCAGCATCTAAAGACCAAAACGAAGATTGTCCTTCGATCGTACGTATCTAAGTACAAGCATCCGGGCAAAGATGGAGCTTATCTTGGATCGAATGTATTTATATACATTCTCAACAGCCAAAGACTATTACGAAGACTGTCCTTGAATCGTACGAGCATCCGAGGGCAAAGACGGAGCTTATCTTTGGATCGAATGTATTTATATACATTATCAACAGCCAAAGACAAGTATGAAGACTGTCCTTGGATCGTACGTATCTAAGTACGTGCATCCAAGGGCAAAGATGAAGCTTATCTTTGGCTTGAATGATTTATATAAATTCTTGATATAGTTTTACAGTGGTAAGTAAGGTTGTCGTTCACTCAGACTTGATGAGATTAATTTTAAGAATTAAAAATAGAAATACTAAAAATAACAAAATATATACAAATAATGGTAACAAGATGATGAGAGGTGTCGGGACTCAGGATTTCGCCAAACTCATAACAAAGGTTCAAATATTAATTCTTTTAACAATTATAGCTCAACAAATAAAAACATGGACTCTTATTTTTTCCAAGGTAGATCCTCAAAATATTAGTTGTAAATCTTAAGCATGGGACATCAAAATAACTAAGCAAGCATGACCCATCAAATGAAATGACAACTAATTAATCAAAATCATAATTCAATTTTAATTAGTGCAAAAGTCATAAAAAAGTTAATTAAAATTACCCACATATGATATTCGGCTTCCTCCATCGTCCCAGTGATGGGGTCTATCTCCTCATGTTGGAATTACGCTCAAAAGTTGATTTCATTGCTCAAAAAGGTGTTTGCAAGAGGACATGGTATAAAGCAGTGTCTTTGTAACAGATATAATTGTTACATAAGCAACTGTTACATAGAAACACTAATAGACTGTTGCGAATTCGAAATAATTATTACTGAAATTGTTACAAAGATATTGAATTTGAAAGTATAGTTTCTGCAACTGTCTATATCAGTTGTTCTGTGTTCTTCATCTTCTTCTTCTCTGCAGCAGCAAAGAAGTCGCTGCAACTTCCTTTTTTTCGCTCAATCTCTGTCCCCAACTCTCTGTCCCCTCTCTGGCATCATAGGAAATCTATTTATACTCGACATACCCCAAAATCCATTGCAATAACTCACAATGATCTTATTTCCTTTCCTGGAATAACATGGAAATAATTTTCCTGTTTAATCCCTGCACGCGTTATTCTTCAGTTCAACCACTCCAACACGCTTCAACTGGATGTGTATACGTCTCAGATGACGTTAAACTTGCAGCAGCCACATGAAAACTTACCGAGAATATTTCAACCTCTGCTTTTCCGAGTGTATATTAAATCTTCCTTTTTCTTCTCACAGACATCTTCTGAGCTAGATCAAATCTTTCACAAGATCAAATCGAATCAAATAGAATATATGATGTCCAACTCTCCACGCAACTGCCAATTAAATCTCAAAACCAAAACTAAAGAATTACCCCTCTCCCTGTTTTACTAAACATCGGATTATCCAGCCCAATTGGGTGAAATTCAATCACCATATCATTCCTGTTAATCCCTAACAGGTCTGCCCAAGAAGTTTTAGCGATTAAGTCTTTCTAAAATTCACTCCAAACTCGAACCCTAAATCTGCTTCTTCACAGCCATTCTTTCCCGCCAAAACTATAATTTCAAATGTAGAAGTAAGTTGCCCCTTATCTTGATACCGGGGTGCCAATAGTAATTTGGGTGCCCTTATCCACTACTGGGGTCCCTTTAAAAAATGTCCTCCGGGGTGCTCCGGGTAATTTTGCGAGTTGATTTTTCCAAAAATGTTTATTTCCTCAAAATACCTACAAAAACGTAAAACACCATAATAAATACAAAATTGAGCACCACACTATATTAAGCCGCTATAGACACTAGCCTACTACAAGTGAACTTCGGACTGGAATGTAGTTGATCCCTAACCAAGTCTCACACCGATTAAGGTACAGTCGCATTCCTTACGCATCTGAATCCCAGCAGGACTCTACGCACTTGATTCCCTTAGCTGATCTCACCCACAACTAAGAGTTTCTACGACCCAAAGTCGAAGACTTTATAAACAAATCTGTCTCCCACAGAAATACCTACGAAATTTTTGTCCTGTCTTCTGATAAATCAAGGTGAACATGAACCAATTGATAATCCGGTCTTATATTCCCGAAGAACAGCCTAGAAATATCAATCACCTCACAATAACTTAATTATATGGTAGTAAAAGAAGTTGTTGTGGAATCACAAAGAATGAGACGAAGAGCTTTGTGATTACTTTTTATATCTTACCTATCAGAGAGAAATCTCGAGCCAATCTTAGATAAGATAGTACTCAATATGATAGAACAAGTAAGATCAAAACACACAATTACAAAGAAAATAGTTGGGTATGGATTCAGAATCCCAATGAAGTCTTCAAGTCGTTAACCTATAATGGTTTTAGGAAAAACCTAGGTTAAAGGATAATGGAATCTAGTACGCAACTAGTATCACACAGGAGGTGTGAGGATTAGGTTTTTCAGTTGTTGGAATTCTCCCTTATATAGTCTTCAAATCAGGGTTTGATAGCTTTGAAACAAAGCAATCAATATTCACCATTAGATGAAATCCTGATTTAGGATTCAAGATAAGTTTGCTTAAAACCAAAAAAACATCTCTACACCGTTAGATGGTCTTATCTTGTTACACACAAATGAAATATACCTTCATTTAGATATGGGTAATTAACCATACCTAAACGTGTATATTGAGTTGGCTCAACAATAGTTAACCGAAGTTAGCAATATGAACACTTTTGTATTAACCACATTCATGTAACACTTCTAGATCAAATGATAACCAAATGAATCTAATTGTGTTACTCATAGAGTTGTTCAATTGTTTATATTCATATAGAAGTATACAAGACACAATTGAAACAAAATCGGGATTCATGAATGTACAAAGTACTTATTCAAGAATCAGTTAAGCACATTAAGCCACGGTTTGAAAAGATTGCATTCCTTAATTTATAAATGTATTTGTTCATGAGTATGAGATCATACTTAAACTATTTTAGAACTTTCACCACTTAGTTTTCAAACGGGTACGCAAACTTAAATTCCGGAATTTGGTCTTGTCCGACAGTTCACAAACGGGTACGCAAAACGTTGTCCCGGACCTAACTCAGGAGGAACCGTTCGCATACTGGTACGCAAACTTGGTTCTTGGAATTTAACAGTTAAAACCGTTCGCATACTGGTATGTAAACTTTGTTTCCAGACCTGAATCATACCAACAAACTTTGTACACTAAATACGCGTACTGTGATATTTTCCAGACATGGTTTTTAGTTCTAAACTCCATTGTAATCATTGAAACATTCTTAGAAGACGACAATGGTTGTCTCACACAAACCATTAGCTTATAAGCAATTTTCAAGTGATCGAATGATCAATAGGAAACATTCCGAGTCGACATCAAATGACTGTCTCACACAGATCATGTAAGATGTTTCAATGCAATTTTCATATGATCATCTTTTGACTTATTATTTAGTTTCCAACAAATAAATTGTTTCCAACTAACCTCGTCAAGAATAATGATGAACGTAGCTAAAGTAAAAAAGCTTCCAACACATATTTCGAGAAAGATATAGGCGAGTTAAACTCAGCTCGAAATATCAAATGTGTATAATGTAAAGTCTATATAGTTGTACGACTTAGTCTCAATAAGAGATAGAATAGAATAGACTTCTGAGTGATAGATGAGTTCAAGTCTCCACATACCTTTTGTTGATGAACTTCCTCCAACCTCCCCTAGTAGATCTTTGTCTTCAATCGATAAACACTGTGAAGTCTAAAGCTCAACTACACATTCTATCCTAATCCGAGACATAGCTATAAGTAGACTAGAAATCAAGACTTATAGTTTTGACAACTAAACTTGACAAACAAGCTTGAGATAGCAACGCTTGCTAGTTCGACCGAGCAGTGCTCTTACAATCTCCCCCTTTGTAAATTTTAGTGACAAAACTATCAACATATATGGATTACAAAATTAATAAACTTTGTAGCTTCTCATCCAAATGTTTGATTTCCTTGGTTCTTCAACATTCCTTGAATTCTTCGTCACTCCAAATACTCCAGTGATTCTGAACGTGTTCAACTCAGCATCATAGTTGTTGAAGATCAGTAGCCATAACAATAAGAAAACAGATATTATCAATTATTGTTATACAGTTTCATAGTATTATTACACAACATCAAAGTTCAATTGTATCACAAATTTGACAATAATACTGCGGTGATATGTATCACTCACCGTTAGTCAATACTTCATCTCATAATGAAAACCACTCCCCCTTACATAATGATCTGTAAACCATATGTATGTAGTGTGAACTACAAAATAATTCTTCCCCTTTTTGTTAATATAAATTGGGAAAGGTACAAAAATTAACGGGATCATAATGAAATTCTCATAGATATACTTCATGACTAAAAGAGAACATATCAACTTGGTTTCGGTGATTTCACATAGTCGAAACTTAGTGTATTCATCAAGGAGTTTATAAAGATACAGGAAAACTCCTACAATATTCCACAGCCGCACTCCCAACAAAGATTTGGAAATTAAGCACAAGTTTAAGAACTCCCCCCCATAAAATGTCATTCCCGAAAGAACAACAAGTACGACCTTAATTTTACAAGAAAAAAAAGGATTTCGTTGGATATTAATAAATCACATGAAACATGAATTTGTATCCAGCAAACTCAATTAAATTAACCACAAAGGAACTTTAATGATTAATTTAATCGTAAATACTCAACATAAGAAAACTTACAGCGCCATACAATACTTTCACATAGAATTGGATCAGGGAAAGATCAATACTGCGGAATACTCAAAATTTCATTATATCTTTTATCAATATTTGCATAATGACATAATAGACTTATCTTTTGACATATATGGGACAATACTAGTTCATGGACTTAAACACACATATCCCGTAAATTTTTTGCAATATATAAAACCAACAAAGATTAATACTGCAAAATCATCTTCCAAATAACTTAGAGTGTAAATAAATAAATCTAAAACATTGCAAGATGAAAATTGTTGGCAACAGCTATGTTTAATCACAATATATGCCATTCC
Source organism: Papaver somniferum (assembly GCF_003573695.1). Classification (NCBI taxonomy): domain Eukaryota; kingdom Viridiplantae; phylum Streptophyta; class Magnoliopsida; order Ranunculales; family Papaveraceae; genus Papaver; species Papaver somniferum. The sequence continues at coordinate 9,112,019 of NW_020653081.1, forward strand.
AAACCCTAGTTATCCTTCTTAAAGCACAAGAATAAATTCGCATAAGAATTTTCCTAGACAATAAGATTCAAAATATAATAACAACAAGCTAAAAACAAAAGACCCCTAAACCAACAAAACCGATCATGAACTGAAATCAAGAAGCACTTCTGGAACCCTCACGAGTCTTGAGTCCCCAGCATCCACTGCTTCTTCAGAGAAGATATCCTCATTGAGAAGATCTTTAACATATGTCGTCATGACAACTTAGTTCGTAACACATCGAGACCCTTCATAGTATCAACGAGATGCAGTTTTGCTTCATCAAAGTATTTAAGAAAATCATGAACCACTTTGGCCGAAATCATCTCATCATTCTCAACATCTTGATGAGTATAACCATAGTAGCATGAGACATCAGAATAATCCTCAGGATTTCGACATTTGATATCATTAACTTCTACTAAGGTTCGTTTCTTCTTCCCTTTGGACTCAAAACCAATACCTTTATCAAGAAAACCTCTTGCAAAATCACAAGTGCCAGAAGGTGATGACATTCTTGACAAGAAGAAAATAACCTAGAGTACGCGTACGTGACTCAATAGGATAGGTATTTAAATGGTTCTTAGGGAATACATTTAAGGTTTCTAAAAATTGGTTCGTGACAAGTCAATGTGGATACCCGTACGAAAACCAATATGGTCCCAAAACAAAACTCAAAAACTGTAAAGTACCTCTTTACAAGGTAAAAGAACACATCAAAAATTTTCTACGTAAAAATTTTATTTCACAATTTTTTGGCTCAATAAGTTTTATATTCTCTCACGAGGAAAAATTTAGAGCACAAAAGTAGCTCACAAATCAAATGTAAAAACACTTTTCCAAGATTAAAAAGTAAACAATCGAAATGATCTCGAAACAAAAAACTTAAGCAAAGCTATCTGTAGACAGTAGTTTAGCTATGAACGATAAGAAAATAGATCAACTAATCAGAAAGCATTTTACCAATAAGTATACCTGATTATTAGCAAATCTTACTCAACATGATTTTTCATGAGTAAGAATTCAACCCTTGTGATTAATTAACACAAGTATGAGCTTTATGCTCATCAAATGAATATTGTTCATGGTTAATCCTCTTTCTCCTTCTAATTTTTGGAAGAAACCCTTTTTGATGGGAAAAAGTATCATAAAACTTACTATCATCAAAGTATGAGACTAAGTTTGAATCCTTACCAGAAGAAGTTAGTATAGAGGATTTTGACAACCTATTGATCAGATCCTTGTATCCTTCAATTATCATATTAAGGTTTTCCTTCATATCTCCATTGTTGTTTTCACCTACCGGTACATTTCTCACATATTGAACATCATCATTCACCTTATGTTGAAAAAGGTCTTTCTGATATCTCTTTGACAGATTTGTATTAATGCTACAATTAGTTCGAACGTTTTATGAAAAGATTGAACTGACTTTCCTAGAAGAATTCACGGGATGAGTACTAAAACCAATAGGTTTAAACATCCGAATGTCAGTTACACCTGTGAGTATCAAAACTAAAGTGTGTTGAAGTCGATAAAAATAGTTGTCATTCAACCTCAATTTGCTTGTCCGTTGGACATGTCCTTTTGAATCACACATGAGACATAATTTCTAATCACCAGATTGATTAGAGTGTGTAGGATTAGCAACATCGTTAGATGATTTATTCCTTCCATGGGATGTGGTTTTTCCATGATTAGTGGAAGAACTAAGCACCTCTTTAGCAATATGAAGTGTTTGCAGTTTAACTTCTGATACTGGTTTCATTAGAGAAACATGATTACAAGTAGCCACGTTTTCTAATATCATAGTTGAGTCAGAAGTAATTGGTATGATGGACTCCACTGAACAACCTTTATCTTGAATAGAGAGATTACTCAATACTCATTTTATTTCCGGGAATCTTCCTTGAGTTTATCCTCAAGTAAGGTTCGGGATGAAAAAACTACAAAATTTTCCTCACGAAGAACCCTTAATTAGGAATCACGATCTTTTACCATACCAATCATCATATTGACCTTGTGTTTCAGCCTATTGATTTCAACTGCCTGGATTCTAACAAGTTTCAGAATATCTACACTCTCTTGGGATGCTTCCCGTTTTACTTCAGAGTCAGACTCATCAGTAAAATAATCAGGATAACACAAACCAATACTTGTCTGTTTCGTAGGAACATAATGTTCATCTACATGCGATATTGAAAAGTCTTTCTCTTTAACAAAATTCATAGAAACATAACTTTTGTCACTGGTAATGCGTTTATCCGAGATAGCACTACTGTCCATAGAGTCAGATTGCTACAAAAACAGGCTTATGAGGTCTTAAACGTGTTTGCTTGCTCTGATACCAATTGAAAAGGCGGGGGTTTAACAACCACATCCAATATTTCGTTAGGAAATCTGTATGGACTAACTCCGATAGAATCATTTAGACAGTCAAACTCAATCAAGTAAAAACATCCAAGAGTTATATCTCAATTTCTCAACACAATTTGTTATCGAACAAATAGAAATCTGTGAGCCCGGTTGATATAAGAAATAACTTGAACGATATCAGAAACAAATGTTCATGTATCAATCAATTTCAATCAATAACCAAAGGTTGGATTTACCAATTGATTGAACTACGCACAACCTGTGATATTTCAATTATATAAACAAATATAATGCGAAAAAGAAATAACACGGACACCAGAAGTTTTGTTAACGAGGAAACCGCAAATGCTGAAAAACCCCGGGACCTAGTCCAGATTTGAACAACACACTGTATATTAAGCCGCTACAGACTCTATCCTACTACAAGTGAACTTCGGACTGGAATGTAGTTGAACCCTAACCAATCTCACACTGATTAAGGTACAGTCGCGTTCCTTACGCCTCTAAATCCCAGTAGGAATCCACACACTTGATTCCGTTAGCTGACCTCACCCGCAACTAAGAGTTTCTACGACCCAAAGTCGAATACTTGATAAACAAATCCGTCTCCCACCAAAAAGTCTATTCTGATAGATAAATCTGTCTCCCACAGAAATACCTATGAAATTTTGTTCCGTCTTTTGAAAAATCAAGGTGAAAATGAATCAATTAATAATCTGGTTTTATATTCCCGAAGAATGGCCTAGAAATATCAATCACTTCACAATAACTAAACTATAACGTAATAGAACAAGTTATTGTGGAATCACAAAGAATGAGATGAAGAGATTTGTGATTACTTTTTATATCTTACCTATCAGAGATAAATCTCGAGTAAATCTTAGAGAAGATAGTACTTAATACGATATAACAAGTAAGATCTGAACACGTAACTACATAGAAAATAGTTGGGTCTGGCTTCAGAATCCCAATGAAGTCTTAAAGTCATTAACCTATAATGGTTTTAGGAAAAACCTAGGTTAAAGGAGAATCAACTCTAGTCGCAACTAGTATCACACAGGAGGTGTGGGGATTAGGTTTCCCAGTTGCTAGCGTTATCCCTTACATAGTCTTCAAATCAGGATTTGATAACTTTGTAACAAAGAAATCAATATTCACCGTTGGATGAAAACCTGATTTAAGATTCAAGCTAAGTTTGCACAAAACCAAAGCAATATATCTCCATCGTTAGATGGTCTTATCTTTTTACACATAAATGAAATATACCTTCATTTAGATATGGGTAATTGTACCTAAACGTGTATATTGAGTTGGCTCAACAATAATTAACTGAAGTTAGCCATATGAACAATTTTTTGTTAACCATGTTCATCTTAACATTTCTAGATCAAATGATAATCAAATGAATCTAATTGTATTACTCATAGAGTTGTTCAATTGTTTATATTCTCATAGAAGTATACAAGACACAATTGAAGCAAAATCGGATTGATCCAAAAGAATCAGTTCATGAACATTTTATCCACGCTTTGTAAAGATTGCATTCCTTAATATATATATAAATGTATTTTTCATGAGTATGAAATCATACTTAACATATTTAAGAACTTAACTACATAAGCTTTCAAACGGGGACGCAAACTTAAGTTCCGGACTTGATCTTCTCCGACAGTTCACAAACGGGTACGCATACTGTCGTTCCAGGCCCAACTCATGCGAAACAGTTTGCAATCATGTACGCGAACTTAGTTTCCGGACTTTGATAGTCAAAACCGTTCGCATACGGGTATGCATACTTAGTTCCCGGACCCGAATTATTCTTACAACTGTTTGCATACGGGTATGCATACTGTGCTATATCCAGACAATGATTAGTTGCTCTAAACTCCCATTTCAATCATTGAAACATTCTTAGAAGAAGACAATAGCTGTCTCACGCAAACTATTAGCTTATAAGAAATTTTCAAGTGATCTAATGATCAATACGAAACATTCTGAGTCTACATCAAATGAATGTCTCACACAAATCATGTAAGATGTTACAAGACGATTTTCACATGATCATCTTTTGACTTTCGTCAAGAATAATGATGAACATGATTAAAGCAAAAATCTTTCCAATACATATTTCGAGAAAAATATAAGCGAGTTAAACTCAAATCGAAATATCAAATGTGTACAATGTAAATTCTACATAGCTATACGACTTAGTCTCAATAGGAGATAGAATAGAATATACTTCTGAGTGATAGATGAGTTCAAGTCTCCACATACCTTTTGTTGATGAAGTTCCTCAAATCTCCCCTTAGTATATCTTCGTCTTCAATCGATGAATGTCGTGAAGTCTAAAGCTCAACTACACATTGAATCCTAATCCGAGGCATAGCAATAAGTAGACTAGGAATCAAGACTTATAGTTTTGACAACTAAACTTGACAAACAAGCTTGAGATAGCAACGGTTGCGAGTTCCACAGAGCAGTGCTCTAACATATTCTATCTTTTATCAATATTTACATAAAAACATAGTAGACTTAACTTTTGACATATATGAGATAATCATTGTTCACGGACGTAAACACACATATCCCATAATATTTTTGGAATATACAAAACTATAAAGATTAATACTGCAAAATCATCTTCCAAGTAACTTAGAATTTAAATAAATAAATATAAATCATTGCAAGATGAATCGTTGGCAATGGCTATGTGTAATCACAATATTTGCTATTCCAAACCCTAGTTATCCTTCTTAAAACAAAAGAATCAATTCTCAAAAGAAGTTTCCTAGACATTAAGATTCTTGAAAAATTCTTTGTCGTCCCCGAACTTCTTGTCCTCAACAGACATTGGAACATATGGTTCATGAAGAAAGGAGTCAATTCCAATGAACCTTATAGACTGATGTCGAACCAGGGCCTTCTGAATTTCAAGATTTCTTAGAACAATAGCTTTTATTTGCTGAATCTACATTCTTGTTTCTTTCAACTCTTCAAGAACACCAGAAAACTTATGAAGATTTGAGGGGTTAGCCCTTGGTTTCTTAATATTCTTTCTTTTTCTTTTCAAAGTTGTAGAGGAATGAGATTTATCTCTATCCTTCAATATTGATGGCTTAGCAATCATATTAACATAATTTCTATCAGAAGATATGATGCTCGGAGTCTTCATCAAGATATGTAATTGTGAAGAAACGCACAAAACTAACTCCACAAGCAATCTTTTGATAACAAGAGTTTTAGAGAATTAAAAAGGAATGTAGGGTTACAGAACCTATATTCAGAGTAAGTAGGTTTCATGTACGACCAACTCATAACCCTAAAAAACAGGTAAAATTCTCGATTTTAACCCTCTTTTAATAATCAAAGCAGGGTAAACCTTTTCAATATCAGTTATGAAAATATCAACAAAATTCCAGAAAACAAAAAAAAAAACGAAAAAAATTCTTAGCCTGAAACCCGATTGTGCATAAATCATGTATCTTTTTAAATTCGGGCACATGAGACAAGATGCACCTTCAACACAATTAAGCTGTGTTGGGCTGAACAATAATCTGTCTACCATACAATTCTTGCACGGAATTCTTAATACCCTCTTTCATAGATTGTTTAAACCTTGTTCTTTTTTGAAGAGGTGTTGATGGTGGTTTTTAGTTCAAGGAATAAAATCGTAAACCCTGTACTTAATGCGCTGTCATCCTGCAAAGGAACAAAAGACATTTAAAAGAAATGAGTGCTTAAGCCTCTCCGCTCACATATGTATTGAGCAATTCAATATATCTGTATATATGAAATTTACTCATAATGGTGCTCCAAAATATTCTGTGAATTTTATCTTTCACCAGTATTATTCACTAATGCATGACTTGCCTAGTATTTTCCTACGTTATCTTCCCAGCAGAACTCTCAATATTGACATGACATGACGATTAAATGTTCACTCTCAGCACAGTAGCATGAATCTCCCGAAGCGTCAGTATTGAGATCAGCATGGAAGTACTCACACAGGTGCATCAATCTCTGAAAAAGAGAATTTTGTATCGACGCACTTTTAAGTTAGCTCGATCGAACACGATTAAATTCCTTAGGAAAAATCTAGACTGTTAATATCAGTCTCAAAAATGATCACGGCCACAAAATTTGGCCGCACGATTCAGCAAGCCTAGATTACTCCTAGTGGAACTAGGCAATCACCATATTGACCACCGACGGGCCCACTAATACCTTAGTCGATCGAGTCCCATTTAGTTCATTCGCAAGCGCTTCAAACGCTAACCCAAACATGGATGTTTGCGCTACTTGAAAATGAGCTTAAACGAATAAAAACCGACAAATACGGTCTCAAATGCATCACATCCGTCCAACTTCGCCAGCTTAGTTGGACGGCTTAGATCGTGTTTCAAACGATCAAGGAGATGCCAACGCGTTCACCATCGAACCAACTCCACACGTGGTCGATCGACTGGCTCATAGCAAGACCAAAGCGCATCAAATCGCCGGCCCAAAGCAGGGTGAACGCGCTGTTCGAAAACCCTAAAAAACACTTTGGGGCAATACATTTCTGTCGCAAATTGATCGTGACCACTCATCTTCGCCAGCCGATTGGAATGGCTTAGATCTAACTTTAGACATCCCAAGAGATGTCAGCGTGCACACCGGTGGCTCGTCTTTGCACATGGACAATCGGCCTGTTCGAATCAGCGCCCAGCGCTTTGATTCGACTAACCAAAATAGGGATGGCCGCATGGCTTCGAAACCCTAAAATTATGTCAACGACAATACATAACTGCCGCAAATCATCTCAGTCACTCAACTTTGCTAGACGATAAGCGTCCCAGATCTAAACTGGATTGACCGATAAGATTTTATAATGGCTACCATTCGCCACTCTCCTATATGGCCTGAACGGACACTCCCTGGGATGCGTGCGTAGCTCCTACCAACTCCCTGAAAGAGGACGATCACACTCCTTTTAAGACACTAAGCTCCGAAACTGACTTAGACGAGCTTGGAAATAATGATGCTTTATATACATCGACTATAAACGATGTTTCATGAATATTGCTTCTACAAATAATTTTGACCTAAAAGCACTATGTGCTAATTTTAGCGATAAGTCACATGACTTGGCCCATTCACTCGAGACATCAAACATGTCACAAACTGGGGGATACTCACTGGGGTAGTGGTCTGGCGGTTTACAGCGTGCGGCGTGCAACGCGCCCATTACGAGAAACTGTCGGGAAAGACGTACGGTTAACAGTAATGAGAGTAGTGGGTGAACGTGTGATAAGTCTTCCCTCATAACGGAAATATGATGATCATCACCTCTTACACAACCCACTACTCCACTACTTAACTTTCTCCACTTCCTACGAGATCAAGGTTGCGCTCAAATGACTTGTATAAATAGGTTTTCAACCTATTTTGACAACAACAAGACACAAGTTTTATCAAAACAATTAGCCAGAAACCAATTTTCTGATACAAGTCATAAAACAGCCACACCTTCATAATTCAACACCCTGATCTCAAACACCTTCTACGCTTCCCTCCCTAAGATCAACCCTTCTCCTCCACCTTGTGACCGAATTGAATCTGGAACGACCATTTATTGGTTTAGACCAGAGTCTTACAAATTGATCTCTCGAACTCAAAAGTACTCTTGTGCAGTACATTTGTTTAGGTTTTGAATTCGTTTCTCATCAATACATCCAAATTTACCAAAAAAGGCAGAATCAGTTTTTTCCCTCAAACAATTGGCGACCACAGTGGGAGATTAATCTCTCGGTTGCAAGATCAATTTTCGATTTCATTTCAATTTTCTCAAAATTCAAGATGGTGGAACTTAGGTCTGGATCAGCGACAAATCCTGATGTTACTGGCGCGAACAACACCCATGGTGTCCATATTCCTGCCGGTGGCACCAATGTACCGCCTACCAGCACGATCAATGCATCTCGCGGTACTATATCCTCAACCACCAATACCAGCGGCGCAGAAGACACTCCCTTAGGCGTGACACCTCCAATCACCTGAGCCAGAGCCGTTGCCGCCACCAATATTTCTTCGAGCGTAACGCCGCCGATCGTTACTAGAGCTAATGTCACTTTCCCATAAGGATGAGAGACCGGAGGAGCCAGAGGAGGCTAACCCCCTATCACCATTGTTGATTTGATGGAAAGACGAGAAGTTCTCGCTAAGGCTCTCCTCAAGACGCTAATGGAGCGACTATCACAAGAGCCGCGTCATCCCATAGAACCAATGAGGAGTACTTTCAACACTTTCGGCGCAAACACTTCAACAGAGCGTGCATTCATAGATTAAGAAGTTCGTGTTGCTCCTGATCGCTCAAAGGAAAGGAATCATTCGTTCAATTTCATCACGCGTGAGGATCTAGAACGACTTCTCCAGCATCGAGGCAAGGAAAACCCGGTAAACCTGCACCAGCATCATCCTCCGTATCCTCATGATGCGCAAAGAGTTCCTCTTCCGAGAGGATACTCCTCTCCTCAATTTTTCCTTTATGACGGAACTGGTAATGCTCATGAACACATCTCTCGTTTTCTGGAGTCATTAGGAGAGCACGAATACAATCATGTCCTCCGCTTTAAAAATTTCTCAAAGTTACTTACCGGGAGAGCGTACACCTGGTACAACAACATTGCACCAAACAACGTATCCAACTGGTGTGAGATGGTAATCGCTTTCTACAAGAAGTATTTCTTCGTATCCGGGCAAATCACCTTTTCAGATTTGGGGAGGATATTCCAACGAAACAATGAGCGTCCAAATGATTATGTCAAGAGGTTCAAAATCCAGGCACTGGATTATCACGATCCAAATATGATTGAACAACGATTGGTGGAATTATGCATTAATAGGATGGTACCCATTTATCGTGCTATGCTGGAGAATCTGCAATTTCAGACATCCTCTGAAATTCGTGAAGCATTTAAGCGCTCGGCTACAACAACACCTTCCTTGCTAGAAAGAACCAGGCCTGCCAGGAATGAAGAGCTCAATAGATACTCGTGGGCAGGGGACTGTCTCCCTCTTCTCCATTCCATGAGGAAACATCAAGGAAGCTATCGATTCCATCATCAACTTCTCCCTCTAATAACGAGAAGATCTCTACCATTATATGAAGACTGTCAAGTTCGTGCAAGTAGCTACCACGCCTCTCCCTTCCGGTCTCTTCTGATCACAACTGCTGCCAAGAATCGTTGTTGGTCGCTAGAGCTTCACCATAGAAATAACCACTACAGACAGAGAATCCGTTCACTGTCAAGGAATCCTTCAACACAAGAGAGACGGTCAATCAAAAAGCATGTAATTTGCAAAGGAAAATCAAACTGACGGTTGGTTGAATCCTTAACCATTATTGTTATCTCCCCTATTTCGAATAACCGGAAGAAAGCGTTGCATGCGTTGAGATGTTACAATAGAAACGGTATTCTTTCCCATGAGGAGAAAACACGACTTGCCGTCCAGCACTATTTGTGTGTCGTCTTCCCATATGCCATATCATATCGCCTCAGAAGAATGGGAAGGACTCATTTTTAGAAATCAAGGGTTAAGGGCGCCCTCACTGGAGTTCTCTCCAGAAGCCGCTTCAACGCACACTCCAGAAGCCGCTTCAACGCACGCTCTCTCCTGAATCCGCTTCAACGCTCTCTCCAGAAGAAGCCGCTTAAACGCACACTCCAGAAGCCGCTTCAATGCACGCTCTCTCCTGAAGCCGCTTCAACGCTCTCTCCAGAAGAAGTCGCTTCAACGCACACTCAAGAAGCTGCTTAAACGCACACTCTCTTTACCGAAGCCGTATCAACACTCTTTCCCGAAGCCACTTCAGCGCTCTCTTCAGAGGCCGAAGCCGCTTCAACACCTTACCAGCAAATGCAATGGAAGTACGTCTTTCAAGAGAAAATAAGCTCGGAATAATTACACCCGGGGACTTCCAGCACAGGATGCCTTCACGTCCCTCAACCGGTTTATTTCTAATATCAGCAATCATCACTGTTGAAGCTTTACGAGCCGCAGAAAATTCTCAACATGAAGACGTACATGTGCATCAAAGACTCCAAAGTAAAAATCGGAGATGTTTTCACGTGTCCAGCCACGCCATCGAATCTGAAGTATAACTGGGGACTGCTCATCGCATCCCATTCCATACAACCATCCAAGATTCATAAGATGGTTCAAAAGATGTCGCTTGGAACGAAGTTTTTAAAGATTCGCGGCACAACGTCTATCCTTCTACCTACCTAGCCGGCACGCCAGAAATCTTCAAGAAGCGTGTAGTCTGCAAGGGGAATATCAAACAAAAGAATGGGAGAGATCAGATTGCAAAATCATGTACACGGGCTCTACTCTAACCTTACCGAGGAGCGTTACGTCTAAAGTTTCAAGCATGAATGAGGGATTATTATTCGATCAAGCCCTGGCCCCAGCTGCATGAAACAAAGACTACTAAACATCAAAGAAGTGTCATCAACGTCAGGGCCAACAACGCCTTCACTAAAGTCCTCTCCAGGAGATTCTTCAACATCCTCTCCGGAAGCCGCTTCAACATCCTCTCCCGAAGCCGCTTCAACATCCTCTCGAGCTGCTTGAACATCTTTTTTAGAAATTGCTTCAGCAGCCTTTTAAGGATATTCCTCATGATAGGGCCCATCCACATCATAGTCGAGCATTATGACGTCGTCATGAAAATGGTATTCATGTTTATCCAGGAGTTCATATTATGATTTTCCCTCCTTCACTTTAGACGGGCACCAAACCTTTCAGCCCTAGCACTTGTTAGCTGAGATGCTTCATCGCGCCTCCACTTTTCCTCCATGCTAATTGAAGCCAAGAAAGCTTGGACACGCTCTCGAACGATACTCATATGTACAAAGGACGTGGAATGTAGTTTGAGATCCCAACCAATCTTATGCATAATCTACCTGGGGCCAACCGACATCATGCTAGGGGAACGCTTACCTGGACCCCTATTGAACGTGACATGTTACAAGGACAGGCCGACTCATCTCTCCTGGTAACACCTAACTTTGTCTCATAAGTTTTACCTTTATTCGTCACCATCTAGTGCTTACCCCGCAACAATGTCACAGTTACGTACTAAGCAGGGGACTTAATGTTGGTGGTGGTTTTTAGTTCAAGGGATAAAATCGTAAACCATGTACTTAATGCGCTGTCATCCTGCAAAGGAACAGAAGACATTTAAAAGCAATGAGTGCTTAAGCCTCTCCGCTCACATATGTATTAAGCAATTCCATATATCTGTATATATGGAATTTACTCAGAATAGTGCGTGCAACAACAATCCCAAAATATTCTGTGAATTTTATCTTCCACCAGTATTATTCACTAATGCATGACTTGCCTAGTGTTTTCCTACGCTATGTTCCCAGCCGAACTCTCAATATTGACATGATATGACGATTAAATATTCACTCTCAGCAGAGTAGCATGAATCTCCCGAAGCGTCAGTATTGAGATCAGCATGGAAGTACTCACACAGGCTGCATGACTATCTGACAAAGAGAATTTTGTATCAACGCACTTTTAAGTTAGCTCGATCGAACACGCTTAAATTCCTTAGGAAAAATCTAGACTGTTAATATCAGTCTCAAAAATGATCACGGTCACACGATTTGGCCGCGCGATTCAGCAAGCCTAGATTACTCCTAGCGGAACTAGGAAATCACCATACTAACCACCGGCGGGCCCACTAATGCCTTAGTCGATCGAGTCCCATTTAGTTCATTCGCAAGCGCTTCAAACGCTAACCCAAACATGGGTGTTCGCGCTACTTGAAAATAAGCTTAAACAAATTAAGACCGACAAATACGGTCTCAAATGCATCACATCCGTCCAACTTCGCCATCCTAGTTGGATGGCTTAGATCATCCCTCGAATGATCGAAAGGGTAATAACGTGATCACCAACGACCCAACTATATTCTTGGTCGATCGACCTGCCCACTGCAAACCAGAAACGCATTGAATCACACGCTCAAAGAAGGGTTATCGCGCAGCCTTTAAAACCCTAAATTGAATAAGCGGTGTTATACAACATCCGTAAATCAATCATGTCCGTACAACTTCGCCAGCCTAGTTGGATGGATTAGATCGCGTTTCAAACGATCAAGGAGATGCCAACGCTTTCACCATCGAACCAACTTCACACGTGGTCGATTGACTGGCTCATAGCAAGACCAAAGCGCATCAAATCGCCGGCCCAAAGTAGGGTGAACGCGCTGTTCGAAAACCCTTAAAAACACTTTGCGACAACACATTTCTGTCGCAAATTGATCGTGACCACTCATCTTCGCCAGCCGATTTGAATGGCTTAGATCTAAATTTAGACGGCCCAAGAGATTTCAGCGTGCACACCGGTGGCTCTTCTTTGCACATGGCCAATCGACCTGTTTGAATCAGCGCCCAGCGCTTTGGTTCGACTAACCAAAATAGGGATGGCCGCACGGCTTTGAAACCCTAAAATTATGTCAACGGCAATACATAACTGTCGAAAATCATCTCAACCACTTAACTTGGCTAGCCGATTTAAGCGGCCCAGATCTAAACTGAATTGACCGATAAGATTTTATAATGGCTACCATTCGCCACTCTCCTATATGGCCTGGACGGCCACTCTCTGGGATGCGTGCGTAGCTCTTACCAACTCCCTAAAAGAGGATGATCATACTCCTTTCAAGACGCTAAGCTCCGGAACTGACTTAGACGAGCTTGGAAACAATGATGCTTTATATACATCGATTATAAACGATGTTTCATGAATATTGCTTTTATAAATAATTTTGACATAAAAGCACTATGTGCTGATTTTAGCGGCAAGTCACATGACTTGTCCCATTCACTCGAGACATCAAACATGTCACAAACTGGGGGATACCCACTGGGGTAGTGGTCTGGCGGTTTACAGTGTGCGGCGTGCAACGCGCCCATTACGAGAAAGTGTCGGGAAAGACGTACGGTTAACAGTAATTAGAGTAGTGGGTGAACGTGTGACCAGTCTTCCCTCATAACAGAAATATGATGATCATCACCTCTTAGACAACCCCACTACTCCACTACTTAACTTTCTCCACTTCCTACGAGATCAAGGTTGCGCTCAAATGACTTGTATAAATAGGTTTTCAACCTATTTTGAAAACAACAAGACACAAGTGTTATCAAAACAAGTATCCAGAAACCATTTTTCTGACACAAGTCATAAAACAGCCACACCTTCATAATTCAACACCCTGATCTCAAACACCTTCTACGCTTCCCTCCCTAAGATCAACCCTTCACCTTGTGACTGAATTGAATCTGGAACGACCATTTATTGGTTTAGGCCAGAGTCTTACAGATTGATCTCTCGAACTCAAAAGTACTCCTGTGCAGTACATTTGTTTAGTGTTTGAATTAGTTTCTCGTCAACACACCCAAATTTACCAAAAACAGCAGAATCAGTTTTTGCCCTCAAACAAGAGGTTTATCTTTTTCATCAGAAATTAACTTCTTCGGAGAAGAGTTGAATTTAGATACCTCATATGAATTCGACTTCTGAAAAAATTTGAGCTTGTTTGCTAATCGATCTGCTCTCCTTTGATGTTTGTTGACATATGTTATTTTATGCTTGTACTTGAAATAATTAGAGAGTTCATGTCCCTTAAAAGTACAATAAGAACATGTCAATGTGGAGGATGGTTCAGACACCCTATCTGAGCATGTTGCTAAAAAAATCGAGGTTCCTGAAACATGTGAGATAGAATTTTCAATAGACATGGTCTATTTTATCCTCCAAAGTGGTTAAAGAAGTTTCTCTTTGAAGAATATCAAAATTGATGTACGTATTGCTACAATTATCAAAATCAATATTTTCACCAAGGAATGCAACACTTGACTTTCAATCTTCATTTGAATCATAATGATCAGACATTTCATCAAGAGTTGAAGCAAGACCTTTGTATCCAGTGTATTTTCTACGATTTGGACACTCATTAGCAAAATGACCAAAACCTTTACACAAGAAGCACTTTGGCATATCCTCATCATCAGTATCGACGGTATCCCAGTTTTTAGGAGGGGCATAGTCATAAGGTTTGATTGATGACCTGGGTTTATCTCTGATGACCCGTTTACTTCTCTTCAAAGAAGATCTCTAAACTGTCGTGTGATCAGTGAGACTGAGTTGTCTAGATCTTCATCTGATGAATCAGTCTCACTAGGATCAACTACATAGTTGCCAACACTTTTACTTTTTTCAAGTAATTTAGTGTTCTTTTGTGCTTTGAAAGCAACATCCTTTCCAAATTTGGATGTATGCTCATGATCAAAGATCTTTAAATTCCCAACAAGAGTATTTATGGAAAGTGTATTAAGTTTATTTCCTTCAACGATGGAATGTTTCTTAGAATTATATCTATCTGGTAATGATCTGAGAATTTTTATCACGATGTCCTTTTTAGGAACAGTCTTACCCAATTCAAAGGATGCATTGACAATTTCATACACTTTGTGATTAAACTCAATAAATGAACCTTCATCATCCATACGAAGGTTTTGCCAATTAGAATTTAGGCTTTGAAGCCTAGCTTCCTTTTCATAGGTATTCCCTTCAAATACGGTTTCTAAGATATCCCAAGCATCTTTAGACCGAGTGCACGTAGACACATGATGCTGAAGATCCGGGGTAATGGCATGTATGATAGAATTATCCATCAAAATTTTGCTTTGCAGCGAGAATCTCTTCAGGATCATATGTACCAATATTCTTTGCAACAATTACACCGTCTACTACAACCATTGGAGGATCATAGCCATTAACAAAATAAACCCATGATTGAAAATCACGTGCTTGAGAAAGGCACGCATAGAAATTTTCCACCATAAGTAATTTGAGCTATCGAAGACTGGCGGTACGTTTATAGAGAGAGCGCTTCTGTCCATAGAGTCAAATTGCTACAAACACAGACTTATGAGGTCTTAGCGTGTTTGCCTGCTCTGATACCAATTGAAAAAGCGGGGGCCTAACAATCACACCCAATATTTCGTTCGGTAATCTGTATGGGCTAACTCCAATATAATTCTGTGAGAATCAACTAGATAGTCAAACACAATCAAGGAAATATATCCAAGAGATGTGTCTTTATTTCTCAATACAATCTGCAATAGAATGGATAGAAATCTGCGAGCCCGATTGATATGAGAAATAATTTGAACGGTATCAAAATCGAATGTTCAAGTGTCAATCAATTTCAATCAACAACCAACAGTTGGATTTACCAGTTGATTGAACTATGCACAACCTTTGATATTTCAATTATATAGAAAATATAATGCGGAAAAGAAATAGCATAGACACCAGAAGTTTAGTTAACGAAGAAACTACACATGCAGAAAAACCCCAGGACCTAGTCCATATTTGAACACCATACTGTATTGAGACGCTAAATACACTAGCCTACTACAAGTTAACTTCGGACTGGAATGTAGTTGAGCCCTAACCAAGTCTCACACCGATTAAGGTACAGTCGCGTTCCTTACGCCTCTGAATCCCTGCAGGACTCTATGCACTAGATTCCCTTAGATGATATAACCCATAACTAAGAGTTGCTACGACCCAAAATCGAAGACTTTATAAACAAATCTGTCTCCCACAGAAAAGTATATTCTGACAGATAAATCTGTCTCCCACAGTGGTAGAGTATAGCTCGGCTGAACCCACCAAGATTTGGTATGTCAACTTTGGTTGTTATATTTTAGTGAATCAAAACTCATCTAAGAGTCACTTGATTATATACTAGATACAACTTCGTATAGGTTAGACTAGAAAGTCTAGGAATATTGAGACATACAAGTATTACTCGAAGACCTGAAGAACGTGAAGAAGTAACGAGCTAAAACGATGACATCATCCTTCCTCTTAAGGTTAGTAATATTGACTTGAATTGTTCCATTCCTAACGTATCCTTCAAGTCTTGCTATATTGAAAACATAATTGCGAAGCTGTGAATGAATATTCTACTCTAATAGCGAGACATGATCATATGATCATAGTATTAAGGAATTAGACTACGAAGTATAACGCTTATCTTTTAAACTTCGTAGATATGACATCGACATAATCTTATGAATGTTGTTGTGATTATGTGAATGGGTAAAGGTGAAGATTTCATCCTAGGAAACAATGTTTTACATTTGTTTAAAGGAAGTACATTCATGAACTTGTTTTATGAATCGAAAGTGAAATCGTTAGGCTTATTGGTATTGTTATTCATTACATATCTTTGGACTACCAATATGTGTGAGATGGTAGAACCGATCGTATCTTTTTTATGTATCTTGGTATAACTAATCACAATGCTTGACTTATAATTTGGTATGACTAGTTTTGATTAATTAGTGTAACCGATCCTAAATAATCACTTGAGATGGTATGATCGATATTTGTAATTGGTGTGACCGATCCTAGTAATTGGTGTGACCGATCACAAAAGAGTTATGTAATCGATACTTGTAATTGGTGTAACCGATCCTAGTGACTGGTGTGACCGATCACAAGCAATACCATGTGTATATGGTAACCGGTCCTGGTAATTGATGTAACTGATCCTGGTAATTGATGTAACCGGTCCTGGTAACTTGTGTGATGTAACTCCCCATCGACCACGGACGACGATATTGCCCACCCTTTGGACACCCTACATGGGTAGGTGGTTTTGTTCCTGGGGCTTGTTAGGACCCCCAAAAGACCTCGTCAACATGGAGAATCCGAAGCGTACCTTAGTAGCCCGGGCTCCGGATGCTTCATGAGCAATATGGGACTATTTTAGTTTGTAACGCCCCCTCGACCTCATACGACGATATTTCCCACCCTTTGGACACCCCACCGGGGTAGGTGGTTTTGTTCCAAGGGCTTGTTAGGAACAATCCCCTGTGGGGTGTCCAAAGGGTGGGCAATATCGTCGGCCGTGGTCGATGAGGCATTACATGTGACCGATCACAAGTATTCCATATTAAGGTATAACCGATCCCTGTGATTGGTAGAACCATGAACCCATAGTTGTCTTGGAATACCGATGAACCAATTTTAAACTTGTTTGGAAGTGTGGTATAATCGATTCCAAGATTGTAAATATGAAATAAGATTTACAAAGAAAGGATGTCAACATACTTTGAACACGATCAATAACTCTTATCTTTACTGTTCAAAGATATTCCTTATTACTCAAGGAGATCCTGTTACGAAATAAATTAAGAATCTTTTAATTAAGGTTGCTAGTTATATATGCTTTAATTACCGGCAGTTAAATGCATATCTCTAGAGAATAAAAATTAGTAATGTGCATTTACTAATTAGATATTTTCTATTGAGAGATTCCGGAAAATATTGGACAAAGCATTTCGTGGAATTATGAAAACCACATGGGCATTTATTGCATATCTTGAGAATACTTTTGGTTTTGGAAATTCCTCGGTGTCCAAACATCCCTGGTCTATAAATACCCAAGTTTGCATTTCTAGCAAACTATCCTAAGAGCCAGGAAAACTTCATCTTTTTGTTGTTTCTGGTGGAACCGTCTATCCGGAGAGGAAAGTATCCTAATTAGGAGAAATCTCTTACGACCGCTCGCTTAAGACTTTTGTGGGATCAAGAATCTCTATGAGTACCGTTGGTGGGAAACTAGATAATTGCAGTGTTATTAGTTTTCGATTTGATTTGCTTGACTTACGGTTCTTTAACTTTGATTGCACCTAGTTTGTTTATTCTTGAGAATCTTCTCTTCTGATATAAGATTCACTCAAACTAGATCGAAATATCGACGGGGTCTTTAGAACAATTTTTAGATCTAAAGACATCTTGTGATAATCCATTGTTAACAAACTCCATTTTGCGCGTGATTGATCAGAAGAGATTCAACTGGTGTTGTGCAGATTTAATTGAAGATAAAAGAAGATGAAGAAGATGAAGAAGATTTCTTATTGGTTTCTCATATAACTTTGTGTTGCACAAAACTTGATCGGCTGGGATCCAGTCGATTGATTAGTTGCATGAGATCGGTAACACATAATAGTTCTTTCAAAATCTATTTTGAATGTTACAAATCCGAATCTTATTACTTAGTTAATAGAGATTGGATTTATCTAACCAGGAAAATGATTTTATTAGTTTAATCGGAAGAGACTTTCCATATGACTTGAGATATCTTATCTTAAAGAATCAATAGAGTTGTTACCAAATAGATTTTTTGTTCCTTTACTGTTTGGAATACGATCCAAAGGAATTGTTCTAGTGCGTGCACTCATCAAAGTCGGAAGCGCTGGGATACTGAAGAAACTGCGTGAAGTAGGGTTAGTTGCTTGGTCTCAACTATACGAAGTTGGTTTTAATTTTGTATAGCTTCTCAATTCTGAGATTTTGTGAACTAAGGTTAGTTGCGCTGGGATAATTGTTGTGAAACTAAATAATAGAAAAGAAAAGGCATAAAATAGAAGGAGAGAAAAAGATAAAATTCTATTAATGTGCGCATATTATAAGAATTTATATGTCCATTTATAAAGATTCTTAGTAGATAAAGTGTTGGAATATATAGCACGTGTATTAGCTAGCTAGTTTAATGATTCATTATTCATATATATATATGAATTACTTATGTATATGTATCTTATCTCAGTATCAACTGAAGATCAATAATATTGTCTCACCCTTTAGGGTTTTATTAGTGGAAGTAGGCCTTTGTGCCGAACCACTTTAATCTCTTGTTTTTCCTTTTAATCATTTGTTTCAATATGATTTTGATATGTAATTATTGTTCATCAAAGATACTCATCTTAGTTTTGATCTAAATATCAAAATATAAGATGGTATCATAGCAGAGATGCTCTCGATCCGATCGCTTCCACTTTTCAACCTTTGTTTTTTATATCTGATCTGGTTTCATCAATATGCTCGTGTTAGTTTCCGAGACTAATATCTTTATCTATTGATGAATTTTTGCTCAGTTTATTAGAGTTCTTATGACTCTTTATAAACCTATTATTCTTGTGAATAATATTGTTGTCTGTTTTATTCACATCCAAGACCCGTTTCTTATGTCAGGCAGGTACATATCACCATGTTTATGGTTTATGAAAATTTGTCCTTCCGTCAAAAGATGTATCTCAAGTCAACCGTTTCTATCGTTGTCCTGGAATTTTTTTTTTTCCTTTAATGTCCTTATGCCATACCCAAAATAAAGTACTTATGCATCAAAATCGGTTCGCATGAGCTACCCGACAGATCTTTCTGCCATATCCGGAATTTTCTCTGTATCACATCATCGTGAACTCGTCAACAATGTTTACCATTTTCTCAATTTTCTTTTTCTTCCTTTTGTCAAGGACATTCAATGCGATTCAATTCCGAAAACACATCGTATTTCCACCTAGTAAATATTATGTATTCCAAAATATTTTCCTTTCCGAAAGATAAACGTCTTTTCCGATTTTATTTTCGAAATTAGTTTCCATTCCAGAAAATTATCTTACACGTCTCGATATGTTTCTCAATTTAGACGACTTCAATACAAGTGGTGGTTATATTATCTTGTTATTTGTTGACCATGCACATTGAATCCGATGAATCTATTGGATATCATCTAATCTAAAACTTTTATGGTCAATTATTCCATGTGCTTCTTTGGGTATTAAACCACAACCAATTTCGAGAACAATTTAGTTTTATTTTTCTATTGATTTCATATCTGGACAACCAATTCAAAATTTTAAGCAAGTTTCGAAACATCAAGTACGGTCAATTTCTTTCATACCATATGATTGTGTTTTTCCTAAACAATGTTCAATCTATTGATTTTCATGGACTTGATATAATTTCAGTTTTAGTTCCTCTTTAAGGATAAAATTATAACTAAAATTAGCTCATCATCAAACTAATTTTATGACAGTCTATCGACTGTTTGACTGTATACAATCCGTGAACTCATCATCAACGGAGTTTATATGTCTCTTCATACATATATAAGTTCAAAGCATGAAAAAACTACAGCTAGCAAACTGCTTTTGTTATTTTTGTGTCATGTTCATTCGGCACTTTCACTTAATTTATCTCATTTGATTCAATTCGAAAGTTCAATTTTGAATTTCTGCCAATTAATCCTGGTAAACATGAAACAAACTTCCTTGTTTCCTTCCAATTTTTTCTCCTATCGGAGTTGTTGACTTTAAGTTATCATTTAATCCTAATAAAAACTCTCTTATTCTTTTCAAATGTTAAGTTCAATCCCGCTCAATGCTCAAAACTGTTGAAAAATAATGTAAAGAAAAAAAAAGTATATTATTAGTTTTTCTTTCAATTGCTTATGAAAATCATTGATCAAGTTGAAAAGTGAACCAAGATCAAGGGCTGCAGGGATAATCAGATTTGAAGCTACAAAGTTTAGGCTATGAGTCAAGAGATTGTTCAAGTTGTACACTATAATTTTTTTCGTGTACAACTTGAGGGTGTGTTGGAATATATAGTACGTGTATTAGCTGTAGGAAAACTGGAATTGGACGGGCCCCCAAATCCGTTTCCATACATGAATAAAATTATGCCTGGTCCCAACCAGTGTGACATTTCAGTTAGGGTCGCGACTATTGGTGAACCGTCACCTTTTGGTTGTATAAGAACCCAACGTTCTTTCCGTTACAGACACAGAAAAAGAAAACGACTTCCATTGTTTTTACTCAGAAAAATAAACTTGCATTAGAGTCTAATCAAGAGAGTTTGTTGTTGCTTCAAGTTCGATCGTTTTGATGTTATTCGAGTGCATGTTAACATCAAAGGTATTGTTGTATCTTGGCTAAGCTTACTCCATAAACGTTGTGCACCATTAATGAGAAGTTAAAGCTTTTAGGAAAGAGGATTACCTCGCCTCAATACAAACTCCAGATAAGTCGTTTTTATTCTTACCATCTCTGCCATATTCTCTTGTTTGTTTTGTGAATTGTGAATACTTAGGTTTGCTGGGAATTGGAGAAAAGAAATGCTGCGCACCAGTATTTGATAAATTGTCTCAATCATCTTTTGTGTTATTTTGACAAACTATTACATAGGTTTAGTTTGTAAGTGATTGGCATAACTTTGTGCATGTCTATAACCTAGAAAATCCAACAATCTGAAAGCTTTAAATTTATTTTTGGTTATATACGTTAACTTTGGTGCTGTGTTAAATCCACTTCGTTCTTGTTAATACAATCTTTGTTTCTTAACAAGATACATTAGTTGGGAAACGTGATGTTGATCAATAGTTTGATTGCTAAGAAATATAAATTGGAATTTGGATTATAATACTCTCTTGTATACTTGGATACACGGCCGTTAATTTACAATCGTTAATAAGTAGATTAATTGCACTTGGTTCAGAATTTAGTTTGTTGCTGACAACGACATTAAGTGGTTCTGTTACTATACAAACATTTGAACGTACCTGACTGTGTTTTAGTTTTCCTGTCACATTTGATTTTTCAATATATAGTCACTGGCAATTATCGTACAGTATCCATGGGTTATTTACACTGATTGCTTTTTTTTATAGCAACAATGATTGTTGATGTGACGAAAACTATTAGCATGCCATATATAATTGTGACCAATCAAAATGATTGGTCGGTTGATACCGGAGCCACCCACATGTATGTCTTGATCGTTCTATGTTTTGTACTTACAAAACCATTGAGAATGGTGAACCTGTATACATGGGTAATGCCACAACTTCAGTAGTTCGCGGATAGGAAAACGTAGTACTCAAGTTCACTTCCGGTAAGAAAATTACCTTGACCGAAGTACTACACGTTCTTGGGATTCGTAGAATTTAATTTCTGGCGGTTTGCTTGTGAAACATGGTTTCAAGTTAGAATTTATTTCGGATAACTTTGTTATCTCTAAAAATAATGTATTTTTGGGAAAGAGTTACCTTAGTGAAGGACTCTTCAAAGCGAATGCGACGACAATTATGTCAGAAGTAAATAGAGACATTTCTTCCGTATACATGACAGAATCTAATTCAATTTGCATGAGAGATTAGGTCATGTTAATTATCATTCTCTTAAGAAATTGATGGATATGGAACTACTACCTAAGTTTGATATAGACTTCACAAAAAGATGTGAAATTTGTGTCGAGTCTAAATTTGGAAGGCTTCCATATCATACCGTTGAGAGAAATATGGAGCCATGGACTTAATACACTCGGATTTGTGTGACTTAAAAATGGTTCCGAATAGAGTTGGGAAGAAGTATATTATGACCTTTGTCCATGATAGTACAAGGTATTGTCAAATTTACTTGTTGAGAAGTAAAGATGAAGCTCTTGAGAAGTTCCAACTTTATAAAAATGAAGTTGAGAACCAAATTAATCGTAAAATTAAGATGGTCAAGAGTGATAGGGGTGGTGAGTATGTGGAACCTCTTAAAGAACTTTGTGAAATAGTGGAATCATTCATCAAGTAACACCACCCTATTCTCCACAATACAATGGCATTGCGGAACGAAATAATAGAACTTTGAAAGATATGACGAATGCTCTTTTGAGAAATTCTGGAGCACCCGAGAACTTGTGGGGGGAATCGATACTTACTGCGAATTACATTCTCAATAAGTGCCCTCACAAGAAGAAGGACAAAACCCCTTACGAGTTATGGAAGGGAAGGCCACCTTCTTATAGGTACGTCAAAGTGTGGGGGTGCTTGGTGAAAGTTTCGGCGCTACTTCTTAAAAGGGTTAAAATAGGACCAAAAACAGTGGATTGCATCTTTATAGGCTACGCTGAACATAGTAGTGCCTACAGATTTTTGGTTCAAAATTCTGACATCAAAGACATCCATGTGAATACGGTTTTAGAATCGAGGGATGCAGTTTTCTTCGAAAATATGTTTCCATGTAAACCAGATCATAGCAATCCTTTGAAAATGAAAGCAATTACTGAAAGTGGAAATGATGCTACTTCGCAATCACCTACACAACAAGCCGAAAAGGTTGTTGATGAGACGCGAAGAAGTAAGAGGGCTAAAATTCCAAAAAATTTTGGTTCTGACTTTGTAACATTTATGTTAGAAGATGAGCCTCGAATATTTGCAGAAGCAATGTCAACTCCAGAAGCACCATGTTGGAAGGAGGAAGTTGATAGCGAAATAGATTCCATCATGCAAAATCAAACTCTTGAGATGACTGATTTACCTCCTGGTTTTAAACCTTTGGGTTGCAAGTGGGTTTTCAAATGAAAACTAAAACCGGATGGAACTATTGATAAGTATAAAGTCAGGCTAGTGGTTAAAGGTTTTAAGCAAAAATAAAGCTTGGATTATTTTGATACTTATTCTCCCGTCACTAGAATAACATCTATACGAATGCTTATAGCAATATCGACATTGTATAATCTAGAAATGCATCAAATGGATGTAAAACCGTCTTCTTGAATGGGGAGTTAGAGGAAGAAATATACATGGAACAACCAGAAGGATTTGTCGTACCCGGTAACGAAAAGAAAGTCGATTGGTTAGGTATCTTTATGGATTAAAGCAAGCACCAAAACAATGGCATGAAAAATTTGACACAACCATGTTATCAAATGGGTTTAAAGCTAATGCGTGTGAAAAATGTGTTTACACCAAAGTAACACCCATACGCATAGTGATAATATATTTATACGTAGACGACATGTTAATAATGGATAACAATCCTGAAATTATTAAGTCTACAAAGAAAATTTTGTCTAAGAATTTCGATATGAAAGATTTAGGCAAGGCAGATGTCATTCTTGGAATTAAAATCTCTATAACTAGAGAAGGGATTAAATTATCTCAAGCACACTACATTGAGAAAATTTTGCAAAAATTTAACAAGGGTGACGAGAAAACAGTATGAACACCGTTGGATCATAATGTCCATCTTAAAAAGAATTTTGGCAAGGGAGTTAACCAATTGGAATACTCTCGTGTGATTGGAAGCCTAATGTATCTAACGAGTTATACTAGGCCAGACATAGCATGTGCCATGAGTAAACTAAGTAGGTTTACGAGTAACCCTAGTGAAACTCATTGGAAAGCCTTAACAAGAGTTTTGAGATACTTGAGACATACTAAGGAGTATGGTTTGCATTATACAAATTATCCAGCGGTTCTTGAAGGATATGTTGATGCAAATTGGATCTCAGACACTGATGATACTAAGGCTACTAGTGGTTATGTATTTACTATGGGCGGGGCTGCCATATCGTGGAAATCATCCAAACAAACGTTGATCTCTAGATCAATTATGGAGGTTGAGTTTATTGCTTTAGACAAAACAGCGGAAGAAGCAGAGTGGCTTTGAAATTTCCTTGAAGATATACCAATATGGCCTAAACCCGTCTCAACAATAAATATACATTGCAATAGTTAAGCGGCTATAGAAAAAGCTCATAGTAAAATGTATAATGGTAAGTCTAGGCACATACGTCTTAGACATGAAACCATTAAGAAATTACGCACTAGTGGAATTATAATAGTGAGTTATATAAGGTCCAGGGATAATCTAGAGGATCCACTTATAAAAGGATTATCCAGAGAGCAAGCAATTATATTATCGAGGGGAGTGAGACTATTACCTACAAATATAGAGTAAGTTACAGCGGTAACCCAACTCAGCGATTGGAGATTTCATGGTCTAGGTTCAAAAGGGCAAACTAAGTTGTAAAATACTCGCTAGAGACACTGAGAGAGATTACTCTCTTTCCCATTTCTATGATGAAATAGTATCACCTGTCAAGTGAGAGGTTGAGAATTCTTCTCTTAATGATTCCTATAGCTTAGTATGACTAAGAAAAGTATGGTATGATACTTTCAAATAGGAAATCACCTATACGAGTATGAAGTAGGGCCGCTTCCATGATAACTATAAGGCTAAGTCTATCTAAGAGCACTCATGAATTCCAAGATTGTTCAGGGCTGAAATGAACACAACGGAGAACCAATGAAGTAAGGAAATAAGCTATGTGATATCTATTTTATCGACTTACATTATAAAGTTGAGAAGTTCAAGACATCGCGTTCACTGAACAACTAGTAAGTATGGTAGGTATTCACTAAGGAAGATTCAAAGCCAAAAGCTATATTTCCTGATGTGGTAATGTTCCGCGCACAAACTCTCTAGTGTCTGCATTAGAATACAGGTTTAATTTAAGCATTTTTTTTTAAATGTCTGTGTAGGCAATTTTATTCATGTGGAGGATTGTGGGAAAACTGGAATTGGACGGGCCCCCAAATCCGTTTCCATACGTGAATAAAATTGTGCCTGGTCCCAACCAGTGTGACCTTTCAGTTAGGGTCGCGATTATTGGTGAACCGTCACCTTTTGGTTATATAAGAACCCAACGTTCTTTCCCTTACAGACACAGAAAAAGAAAACGACTTCCATTGTTTTTACTCAGAAAAACAAACTTGCATTAGAGTCTAATCAAGAGAGTTTGCTGCTGCTTTAAGTTCGATCGTTTTTGATGTTATTCGAGTGCATGTTAACATCAAAGGTATTGTTGTATTTTGGCTAAGCTTACTTCATAAACGTTATGCACCATTGACGGGAAGTTAAAGCTTTCCGGAAAAAGGATTACCTCGCATGAATACAAATTCCAGATAAGTCGTTTTAATTTTTACCATCTCTGCCATATTCTCTTGTTTGTTTTGTGAATTGTGGATACTTTAGTTTGCTAGGAATTAAAGAAGAGAAGTGTTGCGCACCAGATATTTGATAAATTGTCCCAATCATCTTTTGTGTTATTTTGGCAAACTATTACATGGGTTTCGATTATAAGTGATTGAGATAACTTTGTGTATGTTTATAACCTAGAAAATCCAACATTAGCTAGCTAGGTTTACTGATTCATTAGTCTTATATATTTGAATTACTTATGTACATATATCTTATCTCAGTATCAATTGAAGATCAATAATATTTTCTCACCCTTTAGGATTTTATCAGTAGATTTAGGCCTTTGTGCCGAACCACTGTAATTTTTTATTTTTTCTTTTTAATCTTTTATTTCAACATGATTTTAATATATAGTTATTTATTTATCTTATTCACTGTTCATCAAAGATAAAGATTAGTTTAAAATATTTTGTTAAGATTAGTTTAAAATATTTTGTTTATCGTCGTCACAAAATTATTCGGGAATAATTGACAATGTATTATAGAGAGCTTAATCATTCAAGAGTCAAGATTGGCTCTGGGCGTCCGAAAGCTGGAGGTTTCTTTGTAGGTTTTCACTTTGAAAATAAAACAAAGAAGAGTATACATTTTTGGTACTCCGTTCCATTATTCTTGTGGCTTTTTCATGAGTACCATCATTTTCCAGACAAGGACTATAAAGAAGTGCGTTCTACGACAATGTGTTTTTTTTGTGCAATAGTAATAATTCTTTCCATCTTCTTTACCGACAGTATAAGTCGTAGAGAAGCTAGGTACAGTAATACTAACATAATAACATTTTTCCATTGGGTGCTACAAAAAAAAAAAAAAACATTTTCCTAAACAGTATTTCTTGGATGAAGATGAAACCGTGAAAGAGTATCGATCAGATTTAACTGTGGACGGTAAACTTGATAAAACTACAAAATATTCACGCCGGCATCTCCCAGTAGAGAGCCAAGCAGTACTATCGGCAGAATACTGCTAATTAACCCGTTATTATACGATGGACATTGAACAGCGATAAAGTGGTTTCAAGAGCATCTTTTGGATCATGAATGGCTTGCCGATAAATGTTGTGATTCACATCAACGTGACTGTATGTTTGTACCAGTAGTTTCGGTTTTCGTGCAAGTAATTAGTGTACTAGAAGCAGGACGCCGAATTAAGATCGTCAACTAGCATTTAATAGCTCGTTTGCCCGTATCCTTATTTTAAGATGCAAGTATCCAGGCATATTAACTGTTAGCTTTCGGTGTTGAAATAAATTAATTCAGATTTCGGGTACTAAAATGACGCTCCTAAGTTCTGCACGAGTCAGTAGGCTAGGCCTTGTATAATCCTATCATTGGTGGCCTAATAAGCAAAGATTTGAGCCATAAAAATAAGTACGTTATTCGTGCTTTTAAGCCCTTCTTCCAACAAATTTGGGCCTTTTTTCTCCGTTCTTGATTCACCAAAACAAAAATCATGTCAACATAATTACTGTGCAGTTTCTATTTTTTCCTTTGTCTTCTCAAAATCCAAGACCGAACCTTTGCAAGCGTGTTGTGTGTAGTAAATTAGTTTATAATTTCCACACAATATTCAAACCGCAAAATAATTTTCTATTGTCTTGAATTCTGGGATCAATTAAATTCTTATTTGGACACATTTTAACAGTCTAACTGTATTTATTACATCGACTCCAATTTCTACACTAGAAAATTTTGAATTTGACTCGAGTCTGGATATCTAGGATTACCATTTAATGCAAATGAGGGATAATTTGGTCAGTGCAAACCTGCGAATCTCAACATTATGTTTGGTAACTCTTTCCTATTGCATGGTCTGGAGGCAAAAAGAATCTCTAAACAGACTTTCTGCAGAAAAGAAGAAGAATTAGTAGTTAAAGAGGAATTCTAATTCTGTCATTATAACGTGATAAGTTTAGCAAAGATCTGATGATCTCAACAACTCCTGTAAAATTCCACCTCTATGGACCCCCAAAACTTTATTGATCTCCACGAGCACAAGTCAAATAAATCATCAACAACTACCACCGTCCGGTAGAAATTATGAAGACAACTACAGACAACAAGTACATAAATGATGTTTGCCGGAAGTGTCAAACGCATTGAATGTAAGGCTAAATGAATTCCGGCGTTGCTTTCATCGCCAGATTCGTGCACCGTCCACAATTGCAAATTGGGTCTTTGCGTCTCTTGAGTTGGGGGTCAATGTTTCCATGCATGTTGCTTGCTCGTTAAATGAACTTGCCCACAAAATGTGAAAGCTGGTGACCCCTCAAGGAGTAAGGCGTATTCAATGAATCACTATCACTAGTGACATTCAATCAACCACCGCCCATGGTAGGGTGAACCAGATGTTTTGTACTGCTGCTTTCAATTTCAGCGGTGGAAACTGGTAAAATGATATGCCACCAACTTTTTCATAACACTTCGACAACAATCCGGTGTGGCAGTGAGATCTACTGCTTTGCTATATTCAGTCACCCTCCGACGATTGCATTAACTAGAAAAATAAGGTTCATCGGTGTATTGAGACGATTTACAATGCAGCTAGATCATGGGCAATTGCCATGGACCGACCTAATCTAAGTATCTAAGTCTGTAGACCCATGCCACGGAGAATAATATTTTTGTAAGAGAGTAATTATTTTAGTAATGCTACTGTAATACTACTAGATTAATGTGCATAGAAAAGATCAGGAGATAATTAGAGAGTGATTACATGGTTATTAATCATAATGATGGTGTAATGAATGGGAAGTAAGGAATCTTTAAAACTGTGTACCCAAAAAGACCCTACCACCACCACCATTCCCAAAATCCAAATCAATTCAACACTCTACTCTACTACATACAGCTAAGCTCACTCTTCCATACTACTACTCTTTTAACTCTCTGCATTCTGCACTTTCTCTCATTTGTTATTTTGACTCTTCAATCCCATCTGATCATATACAAACAAACAGCAAAACAAATTCTCCCCCTTTTCAGCTCATCTCCATCCCATCCATCACATACAAACAACCACAAGAATTTCAAATAATTTCTAGTCTTCAGCAATGCCTGAAACTAGAAATTATAGAAAACCCACTAAGAAAACTCACACAATATCATCACAGAAAGAGAAATCTTTACCACCAGCATCAACAACTAATACTGCTGCTGCTACTTCACCAGCAGCATCACCACCTTCTTGGGTAATGATGAGAAGTATATTTTCATGTAAACATGACCAACAAGAAGCAGAACCCATTTCTATTAATAAAGAAGGAAACAGTAAAAGATGTAAGAAAATGGTTTGTTCTGGCTCATCTCTTTGTAGTAATACAAAAGTAATGCATAGGCCTGAATCATTATCACCTGAAAGCTCTAAGAAATGGGGTTCTTCATTAAGTGCTTCTTGTTCATCTTCTTCTAATGGTTCTACTTCAAGAAGATCTAATGGGGTTATCTCTACTTCCTCTGTTTCTACTACTGCATCCTCTTCTTCATCAGCTTCATCTGCTGCTGCTGGTACTAGTAGTACTACTCGCTCATCTGGTGGTGGGTCTTTTAGAGGAATGCAGTTTAGAAGACTATCAGGTTGTTATGAATGTAGAATGGTTGTTGATCCATCTCATTTAGTATCTAGAGATCCTTCTTTGAGAAATACTCTGTCTACTTGTCCTGTCTGTGCAGAAGTTTTCATGAAAACTGAAGATTTAGAACTTCATCAGTCTGTTAGACATGCAGGTACATTTTGCACTTACTACCCCACTGCAGCGTTTGCTTTCCTTCTGTTCATTTAGCAATCTGTTACTGTTGCCCAATTAAAATCTCTATCTGGCTTTCTAACTTCAATATTTTGCCTGTTTTGGGTGTAATTTTGTTGTGATCTGATTCTATCTTTGACATGATTGAGAAATTTATCCTCTTTAATGGAAGTTGGATCTAACAAGATAAAAAAGTGACATTTTATTTTGATTCTGGAAGGCCTAATCTACTAGTAAGGCAAGATTTTCAGTGTACTAATTCCCACATGGTGTGCCATTTTGGGTTATCCAGTTGATAAAATGGAAGTTCAAATCAATATCACATTTCAATAATGCCGATCTTATGACATTACTCATCTCTTTGGCTCAAGTCCCCAGCGATCCATGGGAACTGGTTTTTGTTATGTGTATTGTTTTCATGTTCTAGCATCCATCCCAATTTCGCCATTCTAATCCTTTTGTTTGTTTGTCTTTGATGCAGTATCTGAACTGGGTCCTGAAGATAGTAGTAGAAACATAGTAGAGATTATTTTCCAATCAAGTTGGTTGAAGAAACAAGCACCAGTCTGTAAAATTGAGAGAATTCTCAAAGTCAATAACACTCAAAAGACCATAACAAGATTTGAAGATTACAGAGAATCCATCAAAGCAAAAGCGAACAAGCTCATAAAGAAACACCCAAGATGTGTTGCGGATGGCAACGAACTACTTAGGTTCCATTGCACAACTTTTGTTTGCTCGATCGGTGTTAACGGGTCGTCTAACCTTTGCAATTCGATTCCTCAATGCAATGTTTGTAGTATCATTAAAAATGGATTTAAGATTGAAGGAATGACAGGAGGAGGAGGGATTTGCACTACTGCAACTAGTGGAAAAGCTCATGATAATGCTAAAATCACGTCTCAAAAGGAGAAACGAGCAATGTTGGTTTGTCGAGTAATTGCGGGTAGGGTTAAAAGGAATCAAGATGGATCAGGCGCAGAAGAGTTTGATTCAGTTGCAGGACCAAGTGGGATTTACTCAGATTTAGATGAGCTATCAGTGTTCAATTACAAGGCTATATTACCTTGTTTTGTTGTGATATATGGAGGGTTTTAACGCCGCGGCATGTACTTGATGTTGGTTCTTAGTAATGCTGCATATTGCATAAACACTATGTTATGTTATGTAATCTTTTGTATTTCTTTTGAATGTAATTCAAGATTTTCTTCCGCTTCTATGTATGTTCTTGCTTTCCTAACTGACATTCTTCATAAGTTTGTTAGCTCTATGCTGACTGACCATTTGAGTTTGGTTTTTGAGGACTTGACGCTCCTTCAAAATCAGCAAACCGGTAAATGTTGCCTCAGCCTCAGTTTTAAACACTAGCTAACAAAGAGTGACTAAACTGATCTGATGCGACATGTTAACGGTTAGAATCTAAAAGCTCAAGCTCCCTTGAACCGAGGGGGACCAACCAACTCGGCAAGAAGTTATGTCCCTTTTACATATTTGTAGGTTGCAAATAATTAAGTCGCAGTTTTGGCTTTTCAAGCAATAACTAGACACGTATGGTTAGCCCGCTGATAGATGACTAAAATCACTGATACCATCAAACACCAGAATTGTAGACCGGTGGTTGAAAAAAAGAACTAGTCGTTATACAAATGCGATTTCCTATAATGATCTCGAAGTATGTTACATGTCTCAGTCAGAGATTTCTGCATAAAATTTGGCAAAGAAAAGAGTTTCTTTGTTCCTTACTCCTATACGAAAAGTGTAGAATGGAATTCTTTCACACTACACAATCTCTTTGTTTATACTCAAATTGCCATTAAAGCATCAAAAGAGGTCAAATTGGAGTAATCTTTTCGTAAAGGAATTACTAATGGTGTTATTTTAGAGAGTCAGCTTTTGGTTTAACAGATAAAGAAGATTATACGTATAATACTACATGCTAAACCCAATTTCATAACCACTTTGTTTTGAAACTTGTCCTAATAACAGTTAAAGTTGATTCTAGTTATCTTAAAAACAACTCTTTTTTTCATGTGGGGAAGTAAGTATCTATTTGAAATTTTGAATGATTTGGTGTTGATCATGCATGACCGATGATTATATTCGAATTGGAGTTATATTTTACTGAAATCTTAAACATGTGCGAGAATGAATATGGTGTGTATTTAGCCTAGAGAATCGGTAGAGTAGTACTCCGGCCACAATGTATCTGCTTATCACAGCATTGGCGTTGCCTGAATCCCTTCGGCAATGAAACCAGACTATAATTTTGAAACGGTGGGTGGGAGTACAAAACTACTATCTACACAAGGACACCAGGACGATTTGTTTGAGTTATAAGGTGAAACATATAACGATGGTGTCCCAAGTAAGAAATAATGAGGATGTTATATAGCACAATCTTGTTTAAGATATGGTGTAGTAACTACTTTACAGGTAGTACGTACAATGAGCATGTTGTCACTTATACTGCTCAGTTTTCAGTTTTCACTTTGAGAAAAAGAAACAGTAAAAAGAAGGTCTGGGTACCCTGAAAATTTAAAGCTTTTAAGAAGAATAAATTCGCTGAGTATCTCAAAAGAACACAAAAAGGAAATCAATACACATGCTCATGGTGGAGTCAGTAAAAATAAGAATTATGTGATTGAATTAAAGTTGGTCGGGGTTGTGTTGTATGAAATGATACATACACAGCACACCACAGTACAGAGTGCAGATAAGCTTAGGTAATTTACTTCGAGTGGCTACTTCGATAATGGAATTCTAATCCCAAGCCCCAACCATAATAACTTATCAAGCTAGGTTTAACTGTATTTGTCATTTTGACTACAGAAAATGGATCATTTGTCCAAATATTTTTAAAACACGGTTCAAATAGACGAGTATAAAATAGTTTGGGTGAAATGGACACAAAAAAAATAGCAAGGATGAAACTGGATTCATCCTGACTTAAAGTTAAAAAATAGCAAGGATGAAACTGGATGCACCCTGATGTAAATTAAAAATAAAAAAAATATATTTGAAAATGGGTAGGGTGAAACTGTTTACATCCTGACTATTTTTATATTTTTGTCCATTTAAACAATATCAAAACCTAACTGTCCTTTTCACCCAGGAATTATTGATTTTGGTCTTTTTAACCAATTTTGTGTTTTGACTACGATACTGTCACCATGTAACTAGAGAAAGATCCAATTATAACAAAATAAAAGCTACATTGATGCATTGTCCACTGTTGGGGTATCGTTTAAATACTTTGGGTCTCCATACCGTGACCAAAGTTCAAGTCTCATCCCACAACATTTACTAATCAGGGTAGGGATATGTGTACTTAGAGCAAGTCTTATGGTGGAATCCATCCATCTTCCATCTTCCACGCCACCTCAGCACTTGGAACTGTGGATGGAAGCGCAAGTGTAATGGTGGGATAGTAGAAACGCTATTCTTAATGGAGATAAAAAAACGCAATTAAGAATGGAGCTAAAAAAACGCAATTAAGAATGGAGTTTTTTTTTTTCAGCCGTTAGATTTCAACAACTCATTTTAAATCTACGGATAAAAAAAACGCAATTCTTAATTGCGTTTTTTTAGCTCCATTCTTAATTGCGTTTAACGCTATTCTTATTGGCGTTCAGATGGATTCCACGAACACTTCCACGAAACCGTGGAACCTTGCTTGGATTTTCTGTGGAAGACCCCAACTTAGAAGCCACTAGACTTGACATTCCATGATTTTTCCACACTTGGAATAGTTTGGATTCCACCATAACACTTGCTGCTCTTACATGTAACAAAAAAAAAAACGGGAGACCTACGATCCCGAGACTATATATATATTTTTTCTTTTTTCCTACCATTTCATGATTTCATTAATAAAATCATGAGATCCCATGATTTCATTAACAGATAATAATATGGATTTCATTAGCTACTCTCTCCAAACCAAAACCAAAGCTCTTTTCCAGTAGCAAGTACCAGGTCGAGCAGGGATATTGTCTCGTAAAGACCGTATGTTCAAGGGTGCGACGAAGTTTTTACGTCGGCTGTCTGCTGGCCGAGACGCAACTTACCTGAAGGTAAGAGTAATCCTTAACACCTTCCGTGTCTTGTTCGTTTTCGGCACAGGGGGTAGTGCCCCATCACTTCCATGGGATTACGCATTCGCGACCATGTAGGTGATGAAGTCACGTACTCCGTGTCCCGATTGCAGGTCTACGAGGTGATTATTCCCCTTCACGATCCTGCGAGCTGCAGAGCTACTGAGGGATGTCCCCTTTCACAATTCTACCATGACGGTTTACTTGTTCGCGGTTTGCACAGTCCTACTAAGAGAGAAAGCTTGAAATGAATAATCAAAGGTAAAGAAGGGTATAGTCACGCACCTCATGTACATACCTCTTTCACGTGGATCGTTGTCCTCCATGTTGATCTGTCGAGCGCCAACTATCTCTCCAAGCCTCGGTCTTTCAGGTCTCGCTTAATCAGTTCATCCCAGGTTAATTTCGGCCGTCCTCGTTTCTTTATTCTCCCTTAGGCCCGTCCGATGCGTCCTAATCGTAACGGGGCCTCAGGTGGTCTCCGTTGGAGATGTCCTAACTAGCGCAGCAGGTATTGGTTCGGACATCTCCAACGGAAACCACCTGAGACCCCGTTACGAGTAGGACGCATCGGACGAGCCGAAGGGAGAATAAAGAAACGAGGACAAAGAAGTTGAAATCTCTTAATTAGATTAAGAAATTATATGGTCTTTTTTATAGATTTTTTTTTTCTAACCATGTTTTCACCCTTTGTCATATTATGCATGCTAAAAAGAATCTCGAAATTAGAATTCCGTCTATTTAGTGGGATTAAGAAAATTCAATATTTCGCCTTTATAATAGGGAATAGAGGGAGAATAAAATATGATTCGGGAACAGGGGATACTATGAGTTGCGAAAAATTTATGACAAAGTGTAGAATGAGTTGAATTTAGTTCAATTTCTCAAGGTGTGGAAAGATTAGACAAGTGATTGTTCATCGACTTTATCCTCTAAGACTTCTGATAATTTTTTGCTAGAACAACATTTAGAGGCATAGTCGTAAAATACTTTAAATTGTTAGAAATTTATTATATGTTTAATTAGTTTGAGCATCTAGTTCTAAGCAGCCATAGATTCACATGCAAGTACAGAATTACCCAAAGGGGCATAACACAAAGCTACATAAGCATTTTGTTCATTTATTTGCTGACAAATATTTTATCAATAGTAACTAATTCTTTTATCCGTCCCAAATTAGTTGAGCTAACTGGAAAGAACAATGAGAAGATTTTTATGGGGTTCTACAAACTCTGTGAAGAAAAGAAGTTGGGTTTCTTGGACAAAAGTTAATTTTCCAAAATGTAGAGGGGAGTAGGCATAAAGAAATTGCAAATTGTTAACAACGCCTTACATGCTAAATGGATTTGGAGATATGGGTCTGAGAAGGAAGCTCTTTGGAGAAGAATTATTAATCCAAAATTTGGAGGTGAGTTTGATGCTTTGTGTCCAAAACAAATTAATAGAGCAGTCTGTAACAGTCTTTGGTTAGGAATTCTCAAAGCTAGAGACTTTGTTAAAGGTGGCTCAATCCTTACTGTGAGAAGTGGTAATTCTATTCTCTTTCGGGAAGATGTTTGGGTAGGTAATTCTGATCTTAAAACTTCTTTCTCAAGTCAGTTTAAGATTGCTAAAACTAAACAGGCTCTGGTGAAGGATGTGGTTTCTGATGATGGAACATGGGATTTCAAATTTTCTAGAAATCTAAAGGATCAGGAAATTGTTCAGGTGGCTAACTTGTTACAGGTTATTGGTGAACCTCCTGTGAATGTTGTTGAGGATATCAGGAATTGGAGGTATGGAGATTCTTTCTCAGTTGCAAATGCTTATAATGCATTGGAAGTGGATGGCTTGCTGAGATTTCCAGATAAACAATTATGGAATTCAAAAGTGCCTTTAAAAGTCTCTTTCCGTGTCTGGACTTTATGTTATAGAGGTGCTCCTACTCTGGATATCTTGCTTAGAGCTGGTTTAGTCCAAGATTCAAATTGTTTGTTCTGTGGACAATGTGTAGAGACAAATGAGCATTTGTTCCTTCAGTGTAATACTGTAACTAGTGTTTGGTATTACTTTCTTGGAAGATTTGGCATTAATTGGAGCTTTGCTGGTGATGTGAAGTCTAATCTTTGGGAGTGGGGAGATAAGAATTCTAATATCATATGGAAGAAAATTTGGAGCTTATTACCATTTGCAATTTGGTGGACCATTGATGAATGTCGTAGGCTCAAAAAATTATTTATCTTATTTCCAATTAACTGGTAATATAATGGAAGTAAGGATCGTTCCTACGAAGAGAAGTGAGTTTTAGTTGTCAAAGTGTCACAAAGGGAGGTTTTGTTTTAGAATGTGAACAGAATAAATAATTAAATCAAATAAAATTATATTGTAATCAATAGAGAGAGATATGATCGAGGAACCCTTCTTCGTATATAAACCGTCAATAAGTTAATATATTTATATGTTCGTCATTAATCATAGATTATCACCAACTGTAGAAAATCACCTAGAGCAGTGCTATTCTCTAAAGTCCTTTGGTCACTGGGTACCGAAGCGCTCGAATACCAGATTCTATTCGTTCAAACCACCAAGTAGTAGCGCACTCAAGGTGTAGATTGTCGAATGCTTTTATATTTTGTGACTTAGGTTAATCCTAGTAGTTAGAATCTTAGCGCAAGGTCCACTTTCTAGTGTTGTTTCTACACGTGATTGCTCCACAGAATCCCTCTGCAAGGTTTCTCGTTTTCTACTTGTGTAGGGATTATTCAACAATTACACGGACATCCTAACCCTTTACTAGCTTTAGATTAATCAATAAACTGATATAGTTGGACACCTAGAACAATCAATCATAATATTTACTCATAGTAGAAACAAACGATAATCATATGAAGAAATCAAAATAGATTCATATATTAAATCAAATCAAGTTTACAACTTAGAATTCATCCTCAATCAATAGGTGTTTAGCTACTCATGGATGTAGAAGCATCTATGATATACATATGAGAAAAG
The DNA here is from genome assembly GCF_003573695.1 of Papaver somniferum. Taxonomy (NCBI): domain Eukaryota; kingdom Viridiplantae; phylum Streptophyta; class Magnoliopsida; order Ranunculales; family Papaveraceae; genus Papaver; species Papaver somniferum. Next base: position 9,148,981 of record NW_020653081.1, read on the forward strand.
TGTAGAAATATCATTACGATTGAAGAACCACTCCGAAACCCTAGCTTTAGCTCCGTGTGATGTTTCTTCTCTACAAACCTTTACAATTTCGTGATCTTATGATGTGATATATTCACATAACCTAATACTTTTTTATAGGTTTCCATTGCTTGGCCTTCACGTATTTAGTTTGGTTTAGGAACCCGACCCAAAAATATGACCTAAAGACTCCAAACGTGCCCTTAGCCATTCCAAGGTGTGAATACACGTTTCCCATTTGCTAAGTGCGTGAACCCAGTCCGCGAACTTCATTGTCTTCGGTATTCAATAAAAGCTTGTTTTGGCCACAACTTTTTCATCCGAACTCGGAATGACCTCATTCTTTTTGCATTATTTTTATCTTTAAATTTTCTTCAAGATGGTGATGATAAATCCTTAATTTTAATGAGTTAAGACCGGTATTTGGCCATTCTCTTGATTTTGAGCGTTTGTTCCTTTTCGTCGCATTTCTTCCACTTCTCTTGGACTTGGGAACTTGGATACTTGAAATACTTCTCTTATTAGATCTTTTAAGAACTTTGTAACTTCTTTTTGGATGATTCACATAATAGAGGCAAATAAGAGAAAACCAAAGTAATAATACGAAAATATGCAAGAATAATAGCTAAAACAAGTATGGAATGGACACTAAAATCATATGAATTATGCACTTATCAAATTCCCACATACTTAGATTTTTCTAGTCCTCGAGCAAACTAAATAAAACTAATCCTAAATACAACAACTCCATGTCGTGAGGATACAATTACTCTTAGCATGAATAACATGCCTTTAAACCCCTAGGTGTCCCTAGTGGAAGAGTTATAGTCTCGTGAGGGCTTACAAGAGGTATACCCACAAAACCTACTCCAATTTCTTTCCTTGGAATAATTACTACGGGTAGACATAAAGTAGAAATCCAAATAATTAGCTTACATAAGTTCTTTAGCTGCAAACATCCCACATACATTCCAATCCGTACACACAAGCAATTACTTACGTGTGACATTCAAACTGATTGCAAAACTCTACTAAGATAGTCATCGTACTTGTTGCAAAGTTTTCCACAACACTCGCACACTGAAATCACATGGATAGATAAGAAAATGGAAATAGAAAAGTGAAGTGTGCAAATGTTAACTAAAGTGAAAGATGTTACCCACAATACTTGTATGAATGTCGTCAAAGGATATATATTTATAGCGCAATAGTTGAGAGAAGCACCCATTTAACTTGACCACATGATTAGATACTCTAAGCGCATGTTTCCTTTTCAACAAATATGTGATAGTTGCCTTGGATCCTGCGTTCCACGCTTGCTTAGGCGACGGAGATAGGGACAACGTTTCACACATACTGCTATCTAAGCGTCAAGAACCTCATCAATAGTCTTTTTGACTTGCTATATAATGATGATATGGTTTTTATTTTTATCGACTACATGATTAGATACTCTAAGAGCATGTTCCTCTTCAGCAAATACGTGATAGTTTCCTTGGATCCTGTGTTCCATGCTTGCTAAGGCGACGGAGACAGGGACAATGTTTCACACGTATTTCCATCCAAGCGTCGAGAAATGAAGAGGAGCCTTATATATATATATATATTTATTTTATTTTATTTTTTTATTTTTTTAAATCGGCTCACTCTTTATGAGTGTAATACAATCGTCTTATGGGGATTTTATATAAACTCAACCAATGATTACCTTGATACAACATCCACGGTAGTATCAGGATCCCACCAAACCACTTTAGAGAAACATATAACTGCAAAAATAAAAAGAAAGTGATTCAGTAATGATTAATAGCGAGGATGAATCTTTCAAACGACTACCATATCTTAGTTTCGCATTCAATTATGAACGTATATATAATTAAGAATTGTAGAATGACAAAGTGGGACTCAATCTACAGCCGTAAGAACTGTTTCAACCTTAAAAGGTTTAGAGTGTCATCCTAAATAGCTCGTAACTAACTCCAAAAGATAATGTCTCAAGAATTCAAGAAATCAAAGAACATTATTATGTGTATATGCAAATATTAGATACTAAATGCTCCCCCACACTTAAACTCAACATTGTCCTCAATGTTCACAGTCGAAAATTCTGATTTCTGACATAACAGCCCTGAAAAACTCAAAAACTGTATCAATGGGTAGGGAACTAGGAAAAACATCCTAAATGAAAGTTGTGCGCCTACGTCTTTTCTATAAGCTGTAAAAATTTCACAGTGTTTAGATAAATGGTCTGACTTTTATGGCCTTCGGACTGACTGACATGCAATCTAAAAAAGTTCTGGAAAAATACAGAAACTCAAATGTCCATGCCTATCGCTCCAACTTAAAACACTCCGAATTCAGATTTTCTTTTTGGAAAAGAGGTATGTCTGTCCTCTTTAAAAGTTGGGGTCAACCACTCAAATCGAACTCCGTATGAAGTCTCGAGAGCTATTTTGTGACAAGTGAGCTGTTAGAATTTTCTGACGAGAATTCGTCAAAACTTTCATTATAGATATAGGACTTTGTAAAATATAAGATGGGAATGCAATATATGATATGCAAAACTAAGAAAATTAAAAACAAAAGGGATAGAGATACAAAACTGATGGGTTGTCTCCCATTTAGCGCTTAGTTTAATGTCCTCAGCCCGACTTGGCATTCCAATGATGCTACTCCTCAAGAGGGAGTGAATCTTGAAGTTCAATTACGTCTACGTTCTCTGTAGGAAAATTTTCATAATATGGCTTCAATCTATGACCGTTGACTTTAAAAGTTGTCCCTGAAGTGAGACTAGTAACCTCAAATGCACCATAAGGAAAAACATTAGTAACAACAAACGATCTACCCCATCGGGACCTTAGCTTTCCAGGAAATAACTTAAGACGAGAATTAAATAAAAGAACTTTTTGACCCACAACTAAACTCTTCCGAGAAATCATCTTGTCATGGAAAAGTTTCATCTTTTCCTTGTATATACGAGAACTCTCATAAACATCATTACGTATCTCCTCTAGCTCGTTGAGTTATAACTTCCTTTGTTCCCCGCGTTGTCATAATCCATGTTGCACATCTTTATCGCCCAATATGGCTTGCGTTCAAGTTCAACCGGAAGATGACAAGCTTTTCCATAAACCAACCGATATGGAGACATCCCAATCGTTGTTTTGTACGCCGTTCTATATGACCAAAGTGCATCGTTAAGCCTATAACTCCAATCTTTCCGTGTAATGTTCACGGTTTTCTCAAGAATGGATTCAATCTCTCGGTTTGAGATTTTGGCTTGCCCACTAGTTTGTGGGTGATACAGCGTACCAACCTTGTGTGTTATGTTGTACTTCTTGAGTAGAGCATGGAAGGATTTCTGAAAATGCGAACCTCCATCACTGATAACCACTCTTGGTGTACCATGTCTAGAGAAAATATATTTCTTCACAAACTCACAAACAACTTGAGAATCATTAGTAGGAGTGGCTTTAGCTTCCACCCATTTTGAAACATAATCCACGGCAAGAAGTATATAAACTTTTCCATTAGAATTGACAAAAGGACCCATAAAATCAATTCCCCACACATCAAATACTTCAACAACAAGAATTGGTGTGAGTGACATTTTATTTCGAGCACCTAGATTGCCCGTTCTTTGACATCTATCACAAGATTTGCAAAAAATATATGCATCCTCAAATAGGGTATGCCAATAAAATCCACTTTCAAGTACTTTGAAAGCGGTACATTTAGAACCAAAGTAACCTCCACATGCATAAGTATGACAAAAATTAAGAATATATTGAAATTCAGAATTAGGTACGTACCTGCGGATGATTTGATCGGAACCGTATTTCCACAAGTATGGCTCATCCCACACATACTGCTTGGCTATTTTCTTAAGCTTAAGATTTTGAAAATAAGACATCGTACTAGGTACTTGTCTTGTAACCAAGTATTTCACTATATCCGCATACCAAGGTGTTGAATCTTCAATTGAGAAAAGTTGTTCGTCTGGAAAACGATCTTGTAAAGGAAGTTCTTCTTCGGAAACAACAAGTCTACTAAGGTGATCAACAACAGTATTTTCATCACCTCTTTTATCCTTTATTTCATAATCAAATTCTTGCAATAGTAGAATCCACCATATAATTCTTGGATTAGCTTCTTTCTTCTTTAATAGGTACCTAAGTACTGCATGATCAGAATATACAACCACTTTTGAACCCACTAAATAGGATCTAAATTTTTCTAGTACAAACACTATAGCCAAAAATTCTTTTTCGGTGGTAGAATAGTTGATTTGTGCATCGTTTAGGGTCCTAGATGCATAATAAATCACATGAGACAGCTTGTCTACTCTTTGACCCAAAACGGCTCCAACTGCATAGTCACTTGCATCACACATTAATTCAAATGGAAAATTCCAATCCGGTGACTTGATAATTGGTGCAGTTGTCAACAACTCTTTCAATTTATCAAAGGCATCCTTGCACTCCTTGTTGAAGTCAAAAATAACCTTTTTTGCAATAATTTGCACATCGGCATTGAGATTTTGGAGAAATCCTTGATTAACCGCCTGTAAAAACCTGCATGACCAAGAAAAGAACGAATTTCCCTCACCGAAGTGGGATATTGTAAGTTTCTTATCAATTCTATCTTTGCTTTGTCAACTTCAAGCCCTCGAGAGCACACAATGTAACCGAGCACTATGCCATGGTTTACTATAAAGTGGCATTTCTCCCAATTTAAAACAAGATTAGTGTTTATGCATCTTTTAAGCACAAGTTCAAGATTTTGTAAACAAAAATCAAATGAATCACCATAAACACTAAAATCATCCACAAATACCTCAATTATTCGTTCCACATAGTCAGAAAATATATTCACCATACACCTCTGAAAAGTGGCAGGTGCATTGCAAAGACCAAACGGCATCCGTCTATAAGAAAACGTAACAAAAGGACAAGTGAAAGTAGTCTTCTCTTGATCTTCCGGTGCAATAACAATCTGATTGTAGCCCGAATAACCGTCCAAAAAGCAATAATGTGAATGTCCCGCTAACCTCTCTAACATCTGATCAATGAAAGGCAAAGGAAAGTGATCCTCTCGGGTTCCGGCATTAAGATTTCTGTAGTCTATGCACAATCTCCATCCTGTTTGAAATCTTGTAGGAACGAGTTCATCATCTTGATTTATAACAACAGTGACACCTGCTTTCTTAGGTACCACCTGTACCGGGCTAACCCATTTGCTGTCATAAATTGGGTAAACCACTCCCACACTTAGTAATATGAGGATCTCTTTCTTCACGACCTCCATCATTGGGGGGTTAAGCCTACGCTGAGCATCACGTACTGGCTTAAAATCATCTTCCATTAGGATTATATGCATGCACATGGATGGACTAATTCCTTTGATATCAACAATTGTCCAACCAATAGCCGTTTTGTGCTCTTTCAGAACCCTGAGTAGACGTTCTTCTTGTATTGGGGTGAGGTTATTTGGAATAATCGCCGGAAGTTCTTCTTTATCACCCAAGTACGCGTACTTTTGGTGGTCTGGAAGCGGCTTCAATTCAAGTGTCGATGCCTGCACAATAAAAGGTAAAGGAACATCATTAGTTACGGATAAAGAAATATAAGAAGCATTACCCGGTTTGGCTTGTTGTAATGCCGTTAAAGAACCACACATCTCCACTTGCTCTTTGGCTAAGTCCACGTCCAGGTTCGGTTTCCCGTGAATGTCTAAATCAATGATATTGCGTAACACAACTCCAAGTTCATCTTCAGCATTCAAATCAAACATTTGTTGTGCTAACGAACCAATAACATCAATAGAGAAAGCATAGTGACCATCACTAGGATAACGCATGGTTTCAAAAATATTGAACCGTATGATCTCCTTATAGAATTCCATAGTGAGTGCACCACTATCAACATCAATATTCATTTTTGCAGTCTTCATAAACGGTCTCCCAATAAGTAACGAAGTAGATGAAAAATTATCTCCATTGTGCATATCCACAATATAGAAATCAACCGGAAAGATTAACTGATTCACTTGAACTAACACGTCCTCCACGACTCCCTTAGGATATATATTGGACTTGTTAGCAAATTGAATAGTAATCTTAGCCTCTTTTAAAGGTCCAAGATTCAAAGAATCATAAACATCGGCTGACATAACACTCATGGAAGCACCCAAATCAAGCAAAGCACGCTCAAATTTTTGGCCACCGATGGTAACCGGTACTGTGAAACCGCCAGGATCTTCATACTTTGTAGGCATCTTCTTTAGTAACATAGTTGTAGCACTTTCTCCCACCTGAGTAATCTCATTAGCAATCAACCTATCCTTTCTTGTACACAAATACTTCAAAACCTTGGCATACCTGGGTACGGTTTTGATGGCCTCAATAAATAGAATGTTGATTTGTATCTTGCTGAAAATATCCATGATCTCCTTGTCTTGAGCTTACTTCTTCGACTTGGAAAAACGACTAGGGAAAGGAGGTGGTATGGTAAAAGTGGGAACCGTGTTCTTAAGTTGGCCGTTTGAGGTTGGATTTTCCTTTGGTACAGTTTCCTACTCTACTTCCTTTTCGATATCGTTACTAACCTCTTTTGTTGATGTGGCTCTTCAGTTTGTCTCCCACTTCTTAGAGTTACTGCATTAACGTATTCTCTTGGGTTCACAAAATGTTGTGATGGAAACTTTGTTGAATCTTGCGCCTTCATGAGATTCATATCAGTAGCCAATTTCCCTATTTGAGTCTGCAAATCTCTAATAGCGTTATCATTTTTTAACTGATTTTGTTCGGCTTTCTGTTGATTTTGTTGAACTGTTTCCTTGAGACTCTGTGTTGTAGATGCAACACCCTGCATGCTTTGCATTAGCATGTTGAACTTATCATCGATAGAAGTTCACTGATCTTTAGCTTGTTGTGGTTGTTGTAAATGTTGTTGAAAACCACCTTGTCTTGCATATGGATTAGGAGCTGCTGCTTGCTTGTTAGCGTAACTGAAATTAAGATGATCTTTCCAACCAAGATTATAATTATTTGAGCATGGATCATACGTTGGCCTCTGATTAGGGACTAAAGCATTTACCTTGGCCTCCTCTTCGTATGGTGGAGCAACTACCGAAGCTATAAGATGAATCGCCTTTTCAATGGTGCTTAACTTGTGCTCTGTATTTGGAGATTCTCCCATCTCGCTAACTCTTCCAATATTTGAGTCGTGCCTTGTATGAAATTTTTGTGCATTTGAGGCCATACTCTCAATTAAACTAGTTGCTTGCGATATTGTCTTCTCAGTGAGTGAACCACCAGCGGCTGCATCAATCAAGTTCCGTTGCTCTGGAAGCAATCCTTTGTAGAAGTATTGAATAATGAGTGTTGGTGATATGTTGTGATGGGGACAGCTCGCCACTAACTTTTTGTACCTATCCCAGTATTCATAAAGAGACTCCCCAGTAATATGAAGAATACCACTAATCTCTTTACGAACAGATGCTGTCTTAGAAGCAGGAAAATACTTCTCTAAAAATAGCTTTTTCATATCAGTCCATGTTGTAATACTCCTTGGAGGAAGGTAATACAACCATTCTTCCGCTAAATCTATTAAAGAGAATGGGAAGGCTTGCATCATTTCCGTATCACTGTCTTCGGTACTTTTCCTAAGACTTGTCATCTTTTGTTGAAATTTTAGAAGATGACGATTAGGATCTTCACCTGGAAGTCCCTTGAACTTTGGTAGATGGTAAAGTAGATTCAGCTTCAGATCCAATGGGTTAGTGATTGTAATACACAATGGTTGTGAATCTAAGCATGAAGATGTTAACTCTCGCAACTTCCTCTCCTGAGGAGGAGGTGGAGGGTTTATCTCGTCGTTTGTATTAACCATTGTTGATGTAGAAGGTTCTTCTTGCAACTGTGGACGTGCTTGTAACACCGTTCCTCTACGAGTTTGGATTCCGCACCTCTGGTATTCCCAGTATTTCGATGCCAGAGATTAAGTACCTGAAAACAAAAATCTAGAAAACGAAATTAAAAAACCAAAAGAAATTCTAAAAACAAGATTAAAATTAATAAAAATAACAACTAAAGCTACCGACTGCTCCCCGCAGTGGCGCCAAAATTTGATGGGTGTCGTAGGCTCAACAAATTATTTATCTTATTTCCACACAATTAACTGGTAATATAATGGAAGTAAGGATCGTTCCCATGAAGAGCAGTGATTTTTAGTTTCCAAAGTGTCACAAAGAGGGGTTTTGTTTTAGAATGTGAACAGAATAAATAATTAAAGCAAATAAAATTATATTGTAACCAATAGAGAGAGATATGATCGAGGAATCCTTCTTCGTATATAAACCGTCAATGAGTTAATATATTTATCTATTCGTCATTAATCATAGATTATCACCAACCGTAGAAAAGCATCTAGAGCAGTGTTATTCTCTAAAGTCCTTTGGTCACTGGGTACCGAAGCGCTCGAATACCAGATTCTAATCGTCCAAACCACCAAGCAGTAGCGCACTCAAGGTGTAGCTTGTCGGATGCTTTATGTTTTATGACTTAGGTTAATCCTAGTAGTTAAACTCTTAGCACAAGGTCCACTTTCTAGTGTTGTTTCTACACGTGATTGCTCCACAGAATCCCTCTGCAAGGTTTCACGTTTTCTACTTGTGTAGGGGTTATTCAACAATTACATGGATATCCTAACCTTTTACTAGCTTTATATTAATCAATAAACTGATATAGTTGGCCACCTAGAAAAATCAATCAATCAATCATAATATTTACTCATAGTAGAAACAAACGATAATCATACGAAGAAATCAAAATATATTCATATATTAAATCAAATCAAGTTTACAACTTAGAATTCATCCTCAATCAATAGGTGTTTAGCTACTCATGGATGTAGAAGCATCCATGATATACATATGAGAAAAGTCTAGAGATATCGTTACGATTGAATAACCACTCTGAAACCCTAGCTTTAGCTCCATGTGATGTTTCTTCTCTCCAAACCTTTACAATTTGGTGATCTTATGATGTGATATATTCACATAACCTAATACCTTTTTACAGGTTTACATTGCTTGGACTTCACGTATTTAGTTTGGTTTAGGAACCCGACCCAAAAAGATGACCTAACGAATCGAAACGTGCCCTTAGGCCTTCCAAGGTGTGAATACACGTTTCCCATTTTCTAAGTGCGCGAACCCAGTCCGCGAACTTCACTGTCTTCGGTATTCAATAAAAGCTTGTTTTGGCCACAACTTCTTCATCCGAACTCGGAATGACCTAATTCTTTTTGCATTATTTTTATCTTTCAATTATCTTCAAGATGGTGATGATAAATACTTAATTGGAATGAGTTAAGATCGGTCTTTGGCCATTCTATTGATTTTGAACGTTTTGTTCATTTTCGTCGCATTTCTTCCACTTCTCTTGGACTTGGGAACTTGGATACTTGAAATACTTCTCGTCTTAGATATTTTCAGCACTTTTTAACTCCTTTTTGGATGATTCACCTAATAGAGGCAAATAAGAGAAAACCAAAGTAATAATACGAAAATATGCAAGAATAATAGCTAAAACAAGTATGGAATGGACACTAAAATCATATGAATTATGCACTTATCAACCATATGGAAAGAGCGTAATAACAGGATTTACAAAAATCATTCTATATCTTCTCAGTTAATTACAACAGTTAAGTGTTTGCTTTATTCTTGGGCTTTAAACTCTGACATTTTTGTAGGCTTTTCTCTTTCAATAATTATTTGTAACTGGGATGCAGTGATCCACTGAGTCCTTTTTCTGAGTTCTTGTCACAGCTTTTGTGACATAACTCCTTTTTATATAATCTTGCCCTTTTCAGTCAAAAAAAAAAATAGTTGAGCTAGTAGTACAATTTAGAAATGATTTATCTCTCAAACTATACCATAGATATTTGTAAATTTTATATCGTTGGGAAGCATTTTAAAACACTTACCTAACGAATATAAACATGACTATCAAATAATATACAATCAACTATTAATGGTACGAAGTTTAAAAATGACTAGCTCATCTATTTTTGGACGGAGGAAGTATTATATAGTTGTGATGAGAACAAAATAACCGTTATACATGTGACACAATCACAAAGCACTTGTAATGAAGTCGGTCTACTTCAGAGAAGCACATGATAGGCATAACACATGAATTATGTCACCACTTACTCTACCTCATCACGAGACAGTCAAGATACCCGATCAAAGATATAGTGAGCCGTCATAAAAGGATGTGTCTCTCATTAGAGACGTACGGCGTTAAAAAGGAAAACCTAATTAGAACTAAATACGACGAACAGATTGTAGAGGGTTGTGGTATCATTTGAGTGGGCTTGTTTAATGGTTGACACATTGAAAGGAGGATCCATACTATTAAAGTTGGATGCCCATGGAAATAGCAAAGGCAGAACGCATTCCTAATCCAAGTCCATAAATATTTAGCTCAAATCTTTCACCAAGTAGGTTGGAATATTTATTTATTTATTGAGGAAAAAAATTTAAATGTATTAAAAAAAATGTAACAAGGCCAATAGGCCCCTATTTTGAATGTACAAAAATGAATTTACATGCTATCGATTAACACTTTCCAATGAGCTATGAGATCTCTAAAAGTGCTACCCCATAATCGCTTTTCTTCACTGCCCCATTGATAAATTAAGGCCTTAACTTCATTGATTAGAACTCCTACTGCTCTAGGAGATTTGTTGGCCATAACTCTTTTGTTTATTTCCTCCCATAATGCTCTAACAATAACAAAATTGAAAATTGTCCAGATCTTTCTTCTTCTGTTCTTGCCCCTTTTAAACTTCCAAGCCTGCATTTGAGTTTCCAATGATCCAGCTTGAACCCATTTGACATTGAAACCTCCCAAGAAGTAATTCCAAACTTTGAACGCAAACTCACGGTATAAAATCAAATGAGAAACAAATTTAGGAACTTGATTGCAAAAAGAGCAGTTGGTGTTCTGAATGTTAGATCCTCTTCTGACAAGGTTATATGCAGTTGGAATTGCATTTTTTGCAGCCATCCAAAGAAAAATATGTATTTTTGCAGGAACATATTTCACCTATATGTATTGATAAGTAGGGAGACGAGAAGGAATTGGATCCTGCTTTATGCGCCAGTTATAGAAGCTTTTAACATTAAAACCTCCAGGTATGTTGGAAGTTAACCCGTCATCCTGATATGAGAGAGAAGGAGAGAATCTTAGTCATTCAAAGAGTTGTAACATTTCAGGCATCTCTGACTGATGCTGATTTATTCTTAACTTCAGAATCTATGTGTTGTTTTTTATCATTTCATATAAACATGTATTTTTTTGAGTTGATATTTGGAAGATTTTAGGATACATCAAAAAAATAAAATTCTCACCATTTCTAACTTCAAGTGTTGTCATGTCCTCTACCACCTTCTTATGAAATTGAATTCCTCTCAAAATTCCTCTACCTTGTGGAAGAAAAAAGTCTTTCACAAATAAATCCTCATATTTACCTTTTCATCTTGTTTTGTACTATCTTTCTTCACAGATGATTCTTCTCTACTCCAAGTCCATTTAGCAATTAGTACTTTGTTTGTGAGTCTTAGATTTATGATGCCAAGAGCACCAGCTTTTTTTGGGTCTGTTCATTCTGTTCCAAGCCATTCCATTAATTTTCCTTTTTTTTTCTGAAGTAGAGCCCCACAAAAAATATCTCATGAGTTGAATAAGCTTTTTCTCAACTTGCACTGGCATAGGAAAAAGGGAAATGAAGTATATTGGTAGACTAGAGAGAGTAGTTTTGATTAAGAGCACTCTACCAGCTTTGGTGAAAAATCTCTTTTTCAATGGAGCTAATAATTTCTGAAATTTTTCAATGATTACATCCCAAATAGAACAACTTATACGGGTAGCTCCAAGTGGAAGACCAAGATGCTTGAGAGGTAGTGCTTCTTTCTTACAGTTTAGAATCTCTGCTACAAAATCAATAATAGAGTCATCTCCAATAATCAATATTGAACTATTAGAGAGATTGACTGGAAGTCCAGTTAATGCCTTCAAAGATATGTAGAATAATGAGCATGTTTTCAGCTTCTTCTGGAGTCTCATTTAAAAAAAAACAAAGTATCATCAGCATACTGCAGATGGAAAATATTGATATTTTTTCCAATAGAAAAGACAGAGATCATATTTAAATGCATAGCCTACTTCATGAGTTTGGTGAAAATCTCAGCAAATAATATGAACAAAAACGGAGATAGAGAATCTCCCTGTCCCAATCCCTTATGTGGCAAAAATCTTTCAGCTGAGAATTAATTAACTAGAGTTGAGTGTTGTGCAGAAGTTACACACCACATGATCCAGTTGATCCATTTTTTGCCAAAACCTGCACATCGGTTGGAATATCTAAGTAGGGAAAATAAAGAAAGAATCGGTAACTGAGATGAAACAGACTTAGATCACAATAAAACTCATATTCTTTACCCTCGTGGACATACACAATTGTCGAAACACGGTTGTGTTAATAACTTAGTTGCACTTTAATCATCATGGCTTACTAACGTTATTTACTTTAGAATACTTGTTGGCTGAATGACAAACCTAATATGAGTTAATTAATAAAAAATAGCAGTTATAGATACCAGATATAAAATATTATACTTATAATGGTAAAAACACATTATTCTTATGAAAAAATATTGAAAATTCAACCCACAAAAAGATCAAGAGGTTCCTTTCTACATGAATAAACTTCTAAGGATCAATATGGTTGGATTATAGATAACAAAATTAAGTTAACTAAAAAAGATAGACAACTTAAACTATAATGAGAAACAATGAAGGTTATTAGAAGATGAATTTATTGGCAGAGTGAACTGGAAGATGGAATTTAAGCAAATAAGAATTGATGACCATAGAAGATTTCTCTATAAGGCTAAAACAAAACATCAGAAGGAAGGGGACTGCAATACAAGATATCTTTTTCAAATAGCAAATTTCTGAAGTAGAAAAAATAATATCTACAAGATAGTAATCAATGGAGATAATAATCTAAATCAAGAGAACACCAAACATGATTTTTTTAAGTGTTGGAGCATCTCTCGGTTGAACTCGCAAGTTTTGCTATCGCAAGCCTGTTGTCGATGTCATTTGTGCAAAATTATATCTTAGTTTTTAGTCCACTAAAGTAAGGTCGTAGACTTAGGATGAGAGTATGGTAGTTGAGTATCAGACATCACTAATAACCATCGAAGATTGAATACTGAATATCAAATGAAGATATTTGAAGAACTTCATCGACAAATAAGTATGTGAAGACGGGACCATGTTATTTTCTCGCGACATTTACTATTCTATCCTATGAGACTATGTCGTGTAGTTTTACTAGATTTAATATTACAAAGAAAAAATTTGGAGTCAAGCTTGTAATGATAAATCTCTCAAAATATGATTCAAGCAATGAATTTTCATAGATCCTTAAAAATCTTGGTTAATAACAATCTATTGTTCATAAAATATTTTTGTCTCAAGTTGATCTTTTGGAAATCGCCCAAACAATGATATTTATTATCTATAGGGATTGTGGATGTTTCAAATTGCTTAAAGAGAGTTTCCAAAACCTACTGAGATTATGGACACATGGTAGATACACTTACCCAGTACAAGTACCCTAGTGGTCTGAGTTCTGAAATGGGTAAGGACACACATACCTAGACGCGTACCCTAAGGTTCTGAGTTCACGAATGTGAGGGAGGTACACATACTTGGGACCTGAGTTCGTGAATGGATAAGGGTACACACACCCAGTACGCGTACCCCAACAACTTGAGTTCACATACTGGTCTATATAGGTATGCGTACCCCTGTACATAACTACCTAGTATGGACCTAAGAAGATGCTCTCCTAAACTATTTTCACAAATATGTTTGGCATTGCTACAACTCTCGAACACTTTTAAGATAACTTTGTCAGTAAATCACTTTGTATTTGTGAATCATGGTTTAAATATTGAGTATTACTGAACACGATTTATGCTTGTAATTTCATAAGGCGTTATATTCCAAGAGCTATCATTGTACAGGTTCCAGAACCCTACACTAAAGTGTATATTCTTTTGTGTAATTTCAAGGCGAACTTCTCACATGCTTACATGAATTTCTAACAAGAAATTCATCTAAACTGATAAAATGTTTGCTTGAATCTATTATCTTAGATTCAATTCAAATCTAACCAGAGCCTTGAAAATTTATAAATAGAGATGCTTTTGCAGCTGGAATTCTTAATCTCTGACACTTATGTGTCCTAGTTTCTTGCTAGAGTCGTCCTCTATTAACCTAGGTTTCCTATGAGAAACATAATTAGGTTTTTCGACTTGAAAACTTCACTTACGGATTCATGAAGCCAGATCCGACTATCTTTTACTTGATACTTCGTGTACCTGATCTTGTTCTTGTTGATCGTTGAGATTTTCGTCAAGCTCCCTAATAGGATCAAGATACATAGGAATCACCAAGTTCTCTTCGTCTCAGACATTGTGATTCCTCAAGATAGATATCTAAAACTCTTATTCATTGAGTTTTTTTAAATTGTTCTTGAATCTCATTTCCATGAATTATTTCCCTCGATAGAAAAAGAATCCTTTCAGTTAAGCTAGAGCAAAGTCTTCAATTTTCAACTGAATATGTCTTTATATTCCTTCCATAACTAGCTCTTTCGAAAATAAACCGACGACATCCTTGTGTTTCCTATAACACGAATATACAGGTGTGACTACTCATAAAAATAACTGATCATATACATATTTGAATATATCTTAGACTGAAACATCAAATATTAAGAAAAATATTTGTCAAAGAGAGGGTAAGTCTCAACTTAAAGAAAAATATAAACTTGGAGAGTAAGACAATATTGAGAAGGTATAAAATCCCATCAAAATATAGTACTAAATTTTACCAAGATTTTATTGCAAAAATCAGAAGAAGCGGCAGAATAATTTTAATTAGATCAATACAATTTATCACTAGACTGATGCTAGATAACCTTTTATTGTAGAAAAATAATAAAAATACATTTTACACACTAACCCATGGAATGATTTCAAACCAATAATTAGAATACAGTATTACGAAAATTCGTGTGTGCTAATATACAAAGACAAGTGAGAACCATACATAATGACGATTCACTAGAAAATAAGAACCGAACATTATGTAAACACAGCTGGTATAATACTTTTGCACTCAGTAATCTTAGTGGTATATTATATTTCAACAAGTGGATCACAAAAAAACAACTCATTATGTAATGGAGTTTTTGCAATTCCTTAATCAATATTTTGTAAATTCTTATGTATGTGTACATTGTATCGCAATCCTCGGTTTAATTAGTTTGTTTTCTTTAATTACTTAGTTTATTTTGTAGTTTAGTACAACCTTTACATCATAATATCATTGAGACCACCAAAAAAGAAACTTATGTAGAGGTTATTTCTATGTAGAGTTTCATTTAGAAAAGATAAACTGTGAACTTAATATACCTGTCTAAAAAACACATTATTGGCAATTATGACAAATGTTTTTTTTGTGAATAAAGATTATATTAAAAGCAGCTAGCTGAAATTTTTAATTTAAAATTATATAAATATTTTTACTTGTTTCACATGTGTTTAAAAACAAGGTTTAGGTTAACATAACTCATTCAACCATCAATCAATAATTATATTTTCTAAAATATAAAAATATAACTATTTATTTTATCTCCCTGCGACCATCAGCTTATAACGAAGATGCCTTATCATAATTATAATCCCTCTCCATGTATCTATTTATTTATCTAAGAATATAATTTGAATTCACAATTAATATTCAAATACTTTTCCAAAATTGCTAGGATTAGTAAATAAACTTACATAAATGTCTCTTGTTTGTATGTAAAACATTATTTCTTCTGTATTGAAAAACTAATTTGCTAACTAGAATTCACTCATTGTAACAGATCTTAACATATTTAACTTCATATTATAACAATATCATTATGAACTTACCCCAACAGTGATCACCAAACTATCTTAAAGGATATCCACCAGGCCAATGGAGGCCTCGTGTTCCTGCAAGTAAAATTATATTAGTATTAAAACTGGCCTAAATATAGTTTATATCTCTAAATATGTCATAGGGGATAGGACCACTGAGGAGAATACCTGTTTCAGAAAAACAAATATGAATGGACTAAGATTATAGTCTCTGATGACTTCTTTGGTCCAGACCTGCATGCCGGCTCCGTCCAGCTGCACGATCCCCATCAACAAAATAGGAAGATGAGCTCAATTGTCCTCCAAATACACAAATCAAACCTACACTACAAGCATGGAGGGTTGCACCGATCCATGCCATGATAAGTTGTACATTGATAGACATCTGCAACGCATGAGTAAAATAGTGACAATCAACAATTATTATAAAAAAAATGACATCTTTTGAACAAGTAAATCAAGCATGTGAAGGAAGTCTAGCTAATTGGAAATCAAAATCCATGAATCAAGCTGGAATATCCACTATGGTGTATGCAATACTTAGTTCTGTACCACTCTACTAGGTGAGCACATTTAGGATGCTAAAGAAGCTAATCAAGAAATCAGATATCCAACAAAAGAAGTTTCCGTAGGGACATAAATCTAACAGGGTAGCTAATCTTATTGCTTGGAATAACTTATGTGCATCTAAGAATATAAGAGGTCTTGGCTTTAGAGATCCTGGGATGTTAAACTGTGCATTGTTAACCAAGTTGGCAAGGAGGATTCACTATCATTCTGAACATCTTTGGGTTAAGATCACAAAAGTCTAATATTTCAAAAGTGATGAATCCATCCATGTCACCAAAGAAAAAAAATAATTACTCATGGGTGCGGAAAGGAAATGAGTTGGGGCATAATATTTTGCAGCGGCATTATTGTATGGACATTAACAATGGTAAGAAGACTGTGAGACGGGCTAATATTTGGGTTGTTGGTATGTATTGTCAATAGTGATAGACAGGTGTATGAAATGCTTACATACATCTTTTTAACCAATAAGACAATCATCCACATAAAGTTATTTGATAAAAATTAGTTTTCTTTGCTTGTTTTTCTTACTGTTTTTTACATTTTAATATGCGAGATAAATTTTTGATTGATGCTCGACTTTTCTATATGTTGCAGAATTATTGCAAACCAGTACTTCTTTATCGATGTCTTGATGTACACATCGGCGAAAAAAGCAAGTGTTGTCGCCAACCTACTTCCAGTGGTCACTGATCACTTTTACACTGGAATATATTGCAAAGCAAGTTTTGTTATCTTTGTTTCTTTTATTTACCGTCTTCGATATATTTTGACCTTAAGAGGGAACTTTGTTTACATAGCTTGTTAGATTCAAGTTTATTTATACTTTATGTTATTTACCTAGTTGTTTTATGTATACATGTTAGGCAAGGAAAACTCACCCTCACAGAACACGAAATTTGCAAATATATTGGGAATCTAAGATGTGTTGGCGGAGCAACTATAATTTGAACACTTACAGGCCAGGTGATCCTAACTAACTCAGGATTATTTCGTACTTGATATAAGAAAGGGACAAAAACACGTAGAGCAACATGGGATTTTATACGTAACCATCAGTTGCATAGTTCACAGTATTGGTAAGCTCGGATCTTGATCAAGTTTCTTTTAGTTGTACAGTGATCTGGATTTGGTCTCAACTACATTGCAGTCCGGAGTCTGATAGTAGGCTAGTGTTTGTAGTGGCCTAATACAGCACGGTGTTCAAATCTGCACGAGGTCCCAAGGTTTTTCTGCAGTTGCGGTTTCCTCGTTAACAAAATTCTTGTGTGTGTATATGTTCTTTTACTTTTCCGCATCTTTTAATTGTTGGAAGTACTACATCGGTTCTTACTCCTATTAAAACGAAAAAGTTGGTGGTGTACTTGGTACCCCCGTGTTTTCAAAATGGATATATAATGAATTCTTTAAAACAACTTAATATGTGATTAAAGTGGATATAATAACGGTCATTAATGGATTTTATTTGGAAGAGTGTCTAGATTGGAGGTTAATTTTTATTTTATCAGCCTAATACCAAAAAAGAAAGAGTATAGCAGGCCTCAACATTTCAAAGCTATGAGTTTAATATACATCAAATATACAAAATCATTTCTAGGGTTTCAGAAGATAGATTTATGACAGTGATCCCAAAACTGAACATCAATGATCATTTATTGTAAGAAAACAAATACATGATGGTATATTAACTGTAAGGGAGTTAATGGATGCAAGACTAAGAACTAAAGTGCGTACCATGAGTCCTATGCAAACTTGATATGGAAAAGACATTCGACAATGTCAACTAGCACTACAACATTTTATTGTAATGGATTTGGATCCAAGTTGATAAATTGGGTTCATTGGACACTCTCTTAGATCAGTACTCTTTTTTAGTGAATGGGACTTTAACAACTAGATTTCATCATTTTATAGGACTGAGACAATGAGATTCACTGTTCACTTTCTATTCATTCTAGTAGCATAAGTCCTTGCTAAGATTCCAAAGGGGTAAAGGTTATAATGATATAAAGTAGGGGTGTCAACGAGTCCGGGTCCTCCCGGGTATCACTAGACCCGGACCCTACTTATAAAGGTCGGGTCCGGTTCCTAAATTTGTGAACCCAGAACCGGACCCGTTTAAATATCCGGGTACCCGTCGGTTCCGGGTACCCATTGGGTCTAAATAAAACTATTTAAAAAATCTCAAAAACTTAATATATTTCTCTTTTTAGCTTGGATTTAAGTAATTTTTATAAAAAAATATTATTATTCCTTATGAATGTACTAAATAAAGATTAAATGTAAGAGAAAAAATTTAAATGAGTAAAATATCAAAGCTAAAACTAGAAAAAATACTTATAATTTTGCTAAAAACATGAATAAAAGAATGAATAAACGGGTACCCGATACCCGCGGGTACCTAATGGGTATTACCCGTTTGGACCCGTTTAAATTCGGATCCAATCGGGTAATTACCCGCCGGGTCCTAAGTAGCTAATGGGTCCAACTTTAGGACCCGGAACCGGACCCTAATATACCGGGTCCGGTTCCGGATCCGGGTAATGGGTACCCATTGACAGCCCTAATAAAAAGGTGACATGTCTGCAATTTTCAGATGATACCCTGATATTCATAGATGTAACAAAATGGGTAGTGGAAAATATTGTGTTAGTACTACAAATTTATGAAACTATTACAACTCTCGGAGTTAATCTGGAAAAACACACACACTAGTAAGCATTTGAGTAGATCATAAAACTCAAGACCTGCAAATAAACATTGTAAAAGGGAGAAACCACCCTTCAAATGTCTGGGCATGTATTTAGGTTCCAAAGCTAAACAATCTAGCGTATGAGAAGTGATAATTGAGAATTTCAACAAAAAACTTACTAAGTGGAAAAGAAGATTTATTATATGGGCAAGTAAGATACTAACTAGTTTGCTTCTTGTCTATTTTATGTCCCTTATGCAAATGTCTGCATTAATGGAGAAGATGATGGTTGGAATTATGAGAGATTTTATATGGAGTAACCATGCAGAGAATATAAAGATTAGTTGGATAGCCTAGGACAAATTGTGCAAACCCAAAAAACTTGGTGGGTCAGCAATGAGGAACCTGATATACACAAATAAAGAATTTCTGACAAAGTGGATCTGGGGATATGTAAGTGATAAAAAAACATTATGGAGAGTAGTCCAACTTAAAACAAGGACTGGGGAAAATGACTTATGGTCCAAAAAATTCAAACTTCCACGTGACAAGGGATATTGGAAAATAATAAAAAAGATGCGTCGATATTAAAATGAAATCTATCAAATCTGAAATAGGAAAGGCGTAAAATTTTGGTACGAGAAATGGTCAATATAACACCGTCATATTTGACTCATCAGATAGCCAATAAGGTAGCAATTGAAAAGTGTGCTAAAATAGTAGACCTAATAGATTCATGAAGGTAGAATTTGTGTCCAAAAAAGACATCCAAATGTTGAGGAATTGCAAGAACTATCAGATGTGTTAACTCTTCTAGATGATCCACCACTTCTAACTGAAGAGGATATATGATACTCTGATGCACAACTCAACTCCAAGCTACTCAACAAATGATGGGTATCATTGGCTTCAAAAGCAACAATATTTAGAAGATGCAAACTCAAAGGCTGTTTTCCACAAGTGCTCTGGATGAAATATGTTCCAACAAAAGTATAATTTTTGTTTAGTTAGTTATGTTATGTTCCATACAAATCCTATAATAGTCAATCTTATCAGAAAAAGATGTGACAGTGAAGAGTTGTTGTCTTTACAATCATATGGAAGAAACCATACATCACTGACTGCTGGATTACCCTTACTCAAGAGAAATATGGGACTACTTCATTGCTCGGTGCAAGATCAACTAGATGCTCAAGGTCAAGACTCAAGATTAAGGAGCAACAGAAGAAAATAATGGTTTTTTGATAAAGTTCCCTTACTTTTCATATTATATTAAAAAAGTGCCCCCGTTTTTTAGAAATTTGTTAAAGTATCCCGTTTTATCAAAAGGCAAATTCCATTCAGTTAAGTGCTAGGTGGCAGTTATCTTTCCAATTAAAAGTCCTATTTTCCCCTGAACTACATCTCCTTGGTGGGGAGGGTAAATGATCCGACAATCCTGAAAACGGTGTAACGATCCTGAACCGGGCTCGACGAACCTGAAAGCGTTGTTACGATCCTGAACCGGGCTCGAGGAACCTAAAAAAATGTTGTAGAAGATCGTTTTCTTCCAACCAAAAACCCCCAAACACTTCAAATGGTGAACCCTTTTTGGGAAATGATGTAATGAACCTGAAAGCGGTGTAACGATCCTGAACCGGACTCGACGAACCTGAAAAATGATGTATAAAATCAATGTGGCGATAATAAAAAGGCAAATATATAAAGTAAATTAGTCTTAACTAACAGTAGATGAAAAAACTATCGTGAGGGTACTTTAACTAAAAAAAAACGGAGACATTTTTTTAGTGGGTATCCAAAAAGCGGGGTACTTTATCAAAATTCTCACAAAATAATGACGGGCCAAAGGGCTATCCTGGCTATAGCCTTCAGGTCCCGCGCGGCCATGCCAGTATCACCACCAACATCCTTGGCTCCTATAGATCAAGAAACTCTTTTTAATCAACACTTAATCGTTTACCGAACCAAAAATCCCAAACTCTAACATCTTATTCAAGCCCTACCTATTGTCGCCCTCGTAATATCAGGTAATTGCTTCTCTACTATCTCTGTTCTGAAAATTGAGATTGTTTTTATCATTCGATGTTAATGATGGTTTACAAATTAGGGCAAAAAGTAGAGAAAATGGGAAAAAGAGGTAGAGCAGCTGTTGTGGTTCTTGGTGATCTTGGTCGTAGTCCTCGAATGCAGTATCATGCACTCTCACTTGCCCGTCAGGTAAATTTTCTTTTAAAATTTCATTTCTCAATTGGTATATAAACAGACCTCAAAACACTCATTGCAAGAACCAGATATCACAATTAGTTCCCGTTACCATCAAGGTTATACATACCTAATGCTAGGAACAGGTAAATAGTATGGCACACATTACACAACCCTGAGACAAGTTAATTCATGAGAGGTTCTTCCTGTTCAGTTTTTTCCGATTATCATTTTTTGTTTTTTTGTTTTGAAATGATGAACTAAGTAAAGTAATCGCAACCTTAGAGCATCTATAGTGAGCATGCTAAAGTGGCATACCTAGAAATTTAGGTGCGGCAATGGTAATATATATAGTAGACAGAAATTAAAAAAACGCATGGAGTTTGAACCATATAAAGTAGGTGGTGTATGAACCCTGTGAATTAGCTATGCTTTGGTATGTGTGCGATACTGATGTATTAACACCAATTGCTCACATGGTCTCACTTCTAAGTAAACAAATGCTAATGCTTGCAGCTAGGTGGTCGCTTAATTTTGGTGGGGGTTTTCAAAAAACACC
This sequence comes from Papaver somniferum, assembly GCF_003573695.1. NCBI lineage: Eukaryota > Viridiplantae > Streptophyta > Magnoliopsida > Ranunculales > Papaveraceae > Papaver > Papaver somniferum. Next base: position 9,171,084 of record NW_020653081.1, read on the forward strand.
TACTATCTGGTGGGGATTCAAATCCTGCTTGGTACTTAGTTAGAGCTTACTAGCATATCAATTCTTAGGAAGAGAAATCTATATTCGCATGGTTTTTATCTACAAGTCGTCATTTAGCAGTATCAGCGTCCTAAAATCCTCATAAAAAGGCTGTGGTCCCACTCTAGGGAATCTCTGGTTGTATGGCAGAAAGAATATCTACAATTCTTAACAGTCTCTTTAAAACTATTCTCAACCTCGAAAAAGTGAAGCCAAGCTTTTGACCTAAGAAATGCTTGCAGAAACCTTAAGCAATTTCGCTTGCTGTAGCAGAGCTATCTGGGCTGAACTTGGTTTAGTTTCTGACGTTTGGCTGTACCATAACAATACCTCTATATTGCATATCGCCAGAGTTGGTTTTCTTGGGAAGTTTAGTTATATGATTATATCCCAAGAAATATTTAAGAACACCTGTATGAGAAAGAAATTTAGAAATTTAGAGAGTGGGGATATAGCATGGTAAGCCTTGCTAGTTTCTGCTGGCATACAACTGAGGAGTGATTAGAATGAACAATTATTTTTCACAATCTACATTTTGGTGAAAACATCGCTTTGCTTTCAATCAAGTTCAACTAATGTTTTAGTTGATAAATCTAGCTCTTCGATTTCAACCAGCCGTTGACCCAAATAGTGTTAAATATGAAATCATCTAGGGGGTTCAAGATCTAGAGATTTTATATATATTGACGCCTGTTGTATGAATTTGAGTCTAAGGAACTTAGTTTTGTTTAGGTTTTAGGTATATAAAAGAAAATCATAGATGCCTACTTGTTGAATGGTAAAATTATCCGGCTGGAATATTTCTGACCTGATCAAGTCAAAGCTCTCATACATTCTGACTTGGAAGTCTGTTCCGTAGGCGATAGGCCTCAATTTCTTTACAAAAATTTGTGGTTTTGCTAGTTTCAGTTTCTGTACAGTTTTTCTGATGTTGGTTGTTTCAATTCTTTCACCGTTTTCCTTTTTTCTCTCTTCTTTTTCTGTTGTTTGTTGAGCCGAAGTGATTTTGATTGAGAATCATCCATATTTGAGCTTGCAGGCTTCTCTAGAAGTGGACGTTGTTGCATATGGAGGTACTTGTTCCTAGCAAAGTTGCCTAAAAATATTGCCTGTCACTTACTTCTTTCTAAGATTTCGTTCTCTTTTCATAACTATGCATATTTTGTCGCTCGACTGCTTTTGAGAGTTATGTGTCTTTCTCTTACTGTTGATTAGATGAATCAATTGAACTTCTTCCCCACTTCCGTGATTAAATGGTTTAATTTTTAACCGAGTTTGTGACTTATTGCACTGGCCGTTGATACTGTTGTTAAGATTCCAAGAATATATCATAGTTACTTTTGACTGCGTTGTCTAAATCAATTTTGAACTTAATATTCATATTCAAGTTCAACTGCTCTGTCTAGATTCATTATCTTTCAGGTTTTTCTTATTGACTTATATACATGAAACTTTAGGCATATGCAGATGTAAGTCTGAACTGGAAATGATTTCTCTCGATCTCTACAGTTTCTCTAATCTTAGAAGTAAAGAATAAGGAATTTAGTCTTGTTCACAATTATATCTGCATGCAACTTTAAGTCTCCACTTATTACATACCCTGTAGTTTTACATCGTTTTCCGTTAATTGTCTAAGTCATTCAGTGAGGCATTTGTTTGGTACATTCCCTCTCTTTCCTACTGCATTAGTTTCTTTAACTATTTTCAGTTCCTTGATTATTGGGGTGAAGCTCCACTATAACATGTCAAATCATACTTCGGTTGTCCCATTCCATTTGTTGAATTAGGTATTTGTCTTATATGTAAACTCATTTCAGCAGGTTCAGATCCGCATCCTGCTATTCTCGAGGATCGATCTATTCATGTTCATACTATGGTATTGATCTAAGCTGATCTTTATTCTTCCAGTCTAAATTTTTCTATTCCAGTCTGAGCTGATCTTTTTCATTCATTCATTTGTTTCTCTAATAGACACAGCTTCCAGTCCCCCAGGGTTTGCCTAAGATACTTCGTTCAGTGATTCTCTTGTGCAAGGCATTGACTCAGTTTATCACGCTTCTATGGTTTCTCTGCTACAAAATTCCGGCACCTGATGTTTTCATAGTGCAGGTGGTATACATATTCCGAGAATCACATGTCAGCTAATGTATCTAGTCACCTGCTTATTCCAAATTGTGTAACTGATCTTATGCTTGTTGGGCTTTCACAGAACCCACCTTCAGTTCCAACTTTAGTAGCTGTGAAATGGGCTAGTTGGCTGAGGCATTCGGCAATTATTGTCGATTGGCATAATTTTGGATATACTCTGCTGGCGTTGTCTATGGGAAGAAGTAGTCCTTTTGTGAAAATATATCGCTGGTAATTACAGCCTTATTGTAATTTACTTTCTTGGTCTTGCATTCAGTGTGTGAGCTTTTCAGCATTTTTCAGGATTGAAAAACACTATGGTAAGATGGCTGACGGTTCTTTATGTGTTACTAAGGCAATGCAACATGAACTGGCTCAGAACTGGGAGATCAAGTAAGTTATTCAGCTAAAAGGATCTCTCTCCCCTGTGTTACATTTACAAAGTGATACAAGATTTTTTTGTATAATGAATAATTTGTTTCTTTGTGTTTTGATATGATTAGAGCAACGGTGTTGTATGATCAGCCCCCGGAGTTTTTTCATCCTGCCTCACTTGAAGAAAAGCATAAGGTTAACCAAGTGTTTATTACTGTCTTCTTATTGGTAATGTGATTTCTGCAAAACTACGAATAAGAGGGCGGTTTGTTTTGTAGTTATTTTGCAGGTTAAATAAAGATATAACTCATCCTCATGGTTTTCGTGATTTTGTTAGTGCTGGTAATGTCTGATCACAATGTTTTTATAAGTTTAATTTTTACTTGAGATACACTTATGGACCACACTCGGCTCTCGCAGGACATGTGAAAATGGATAGCAACGCTGTAAATGAAAATCTCTTTACCCATCAGATTGGTAGCGACATTGTCTTGAAGCCAGACAGGCCAGTCCTTGTTGTTAGCAGTACAAGCTGGTAAGCTATGTTATGGGGGTCTTTGTGTTCTTGGTAACATGACGGTTACTAAATTTTGGTTTCCAATCTGAGAGGAGTTCCCTTGAGTATTACAGGAACTAATGCTTCTTTTCAGGACCGCAGATGAAGATTTTGGCATGCTTCTGGAAGCCGCTTTAATGTATGATAGGCGTGTTGCTGCAATCATGAATAAGGATGATTCAAATGAGGAAGATATTGTTTTCGAGGGCTCTCACAGTGGAAAAAGTAGCATGTATCCGAAGTTGTTGTTCATTATTACTGGTAATATCCTCTCTCTCTCTCTCTCTCTTGTTTCTTTTCTTTTTCTCCCTTCATGATGTCGATTGAACCCTGTGGGGTTTACCTTTTGGCCAGTGGCCTTATCTGTTGTTAGTCTTGTGACTTTATAGGTAAGGGACCTGAAAGAGAAAAATATGAGGAGCAAATAAAAAGGTTGCGGTTAAAACGTGTTGCTTTTCGTACAATGTGGCTAGCTGCTGAGGATTATCCATTACTTCTTGGTAAACCTTCTACTTGCCATTATTGGTTATTATTTCTGGACTCGGTGCACTTAGGCGACATGTGCTACCTGCTAATATCTAAATATTCTTTATTTTATAGGATCAGCAGATTTAGGTGTTTGCCTGCATACTTCTTCATCTGGGTTGGACCTTCCAATGAAGGTAGTACTTTGAGGTCCTTGAAGAATCTGAAATAGAATCAGACCTAGAAATCCTGAAAACTTTAATTCAATGCATCTCTCAATAGTAATGTACTTATTATATAGCTCATGTCATTGACAATTTCTGGGTTCAGGTTGTGGATATGTTTGGATGTGGACTTCCTGTATGTGCTGTTTCCTTTTCATGGTAAGCTTTCTTATATCTTTCTGAGTTCTAGGTAGCGTTGTATGAGATGCAGCCAGTGATGGATCACTATCTTATTAGTTTAAATGTGTGGCCATTTTACTCACTTTGTGATGTCATTTCTGTTGACTTGATTGTTTCAAAGCATAGAAGAGCTTGTAAAGGTTGGGGAAAATGGTCTTCTGTTTTCATCATCTTCTGAGCTTGCTGATGAACTCTTGGTAAGTTTAGTAGCTCCTAGTCTTTATTCTCTAGTTCTCAGCGAATATCCAACCTGTAGTAGGTTTTCTTTTTCTTTTGTACGTTTTCCTGCAACCATAGTTATCATTAATCGATACTATGTGATCTGTGCAGTATTAGAAATTGAGCTTCTCAAGTGTTCATAGAAAATCAAAGCAATACTCACATTCTTTGCATGTTGCTAAACTTTCCACAGATGTTTTTTAAGGGCTTCCCTGATGGATGTGATGCTATGAAGTCATTGAGGAACGGTGTTTTGGTACGAGGGTCTTCTGCTAGGTGGGCCAACGAGTGGGAAGAGCATGCGAAGCCACTTTTATCTGAAGTAAGTTACTAGTTGCTATTCACATCTCGACAGAAAGTTGTGTTTGTCTTTATTAAACCGTGCTATTTAGAGTTCCTCCTGATTATTTATTTTTTGAAGCATCCTTCTGATGTTCTTGTTTTTGTTTTTCTTCAGGTTATTTTGATGAGCCACAAGTGAACTTTATTTTGATCATTACTTTTAACTTGAAATTTGAAATAGATATCAAATGGCTAAAAGAGCATGGCACCTTTTTAATAATGGTTTTGGGACCAGGCATTTCATAGGCTCGGTGGGTCTCAGTGTACTTTGCCATTCAAAACAATACACATTTTCCCCTTTTTTTTTTTTTTTTTTTTTTTTTTTTTTTTTTTACGGGGGAAGGAAAATGTTGACAGAGTAGTCTATTGCATTTCAAAGCCCACCACTTCAACAGTCCAACTTGACCTAGTCCATGCGTCTGGTCAAGAGAGGTAACAGCCAATGGCATTTCAAACTTAAACTTGACATATATATAGTCAAGGGATTAGTCGAATGTTATATTTAATTAGGGGTGTAAATTCGAGCAGGACAAGCGGCCCGACACAAAAACAAAGACAGGACGGGCAGGTCAGGCTTACTATTTGCGAGCCCGTAAAAAAATTCAGGCCGGGTAAAAATAGATAATTTGCTACTCAAAGTCCGTCCAAAGCCTGCTTTTTATACGGGCAGGTCAGATCGGGCTGGACATGCCACTATTTTGAAAATATTATTTTGTTAAAAAAGTTTAAATTTTCAAATGGATGGTGTTAAATATGAATAATTCTATTGAACCCACTAATTTAACCCACCGTCAAACCCACCGCATACGTGACAAGACTTTTTCTCTTTTTATCTTTTTCTCTTTTTCTCTTTCTTGTTGACGTGGTTGTAAATTTCGTTTTTATTTTGGTTTTTAACTTTGGTAAAACACCAAAATCAGATCTTAAAAAATCTCTAGTAGGCGCCAAAGAACAAAATCTAAAGAAGAACTTGAAGAAGAATACGAACTACCATTAAAGAAGAACGGAAATATCACTAGGTAATCTATATGCAAACCCTTTGTATCTTGAAATTACTTTTCGATTTGCAGCTTGGTTCCTTAGACGTAGAGAATCCAGTTGGGGATTAGAACCTCCATAAGATTTTCTATCTATCCTTAGAAACATAATTATTCTAGTATATATATGATTTGTTTAGAATATTTATACACACCGGGATATTACATAAAATTCATTTACCTATCTCATTAATTAGGGCATCACAAATCACATCAACGTGATTCTGTACAACTCTAGTCTAATTATTTCGGATTCAATTTTCATGTAGCTAAGGCCTCCGTATACAAGCAGTAATCTTGCATCTAATGATATAGATATGATTAGTTGTCTCATGTCTACATATTTTTTTCGGTTTCCAACTGCTGGAAGCTTGTAACCGCTGCCACTCATACCATGGAAGATGTTTGAGTAGGAACAGTTGCTTTCGTTGTTCTTGTTTCTTATTTGAGATAAACTTCTTATTTAATTTAAACCTAATGAACTTATGTTTCACTTGTTAATCACACATCTTAATATACCTGATTTGGTTAGGTTACTTTTTACTCTTTTGCTTGAGAATATCTGAGCATCATTTTGTTCATAAATGTAACCCAATTGTATGCATGTGTTGTTTTATATGCATCCATGGGTGAATCTCAATCGGCTAGTGAGGAATTTGAACAACATAATAGTGCAGTGAATGATGACAATGACCAAGGTGATCAGATTGTCTTGCCAAAACTTGGTATGAAATTTAACAATGCTGATGACTTATTTGAGTTCTACATTAGTTATGCATTCAAGACAGGATTTTCTTGTAAGAAACGAACATGCAAGAGGGATCATCATGGAGCATTAAACTTTGTAACTTATTCTTGTACGAAAGAAGGGAAGAATCATTCAGTGTCGGACTCTCCGTTAAATCTTCCTCCAACACAAAGAACTAACTGCAAAGCAAAAATTTCAGCGAGATTATGTGAAGATGAAAAATGGATGATAAGCGTTATTGCTCTTGAACATAACCATTTAAATAGTCCATCGAAATCTCGATATTTAAGAGGCCACAAAAGGATCAACACAACTACAAAGAAGAAAGTTTTGGTGAACGTCAAAGCAGGAATCAGGATGAATAAGATCTATGGTGCATTAGCGGTTGAAGGTGGTGGATACGAAAGCCTCTTTTATGATGAAAAAACACTGAGAAATATGGTTGCGAGAGAAAAAAAATTAGAACTTGGCGAAGGAGATGCTACAACACTTCTGAATCACTTTACAAACATGCAAAATAGGGATCCAAATTTCTTTTACAGAATGGACATTGACGAAACAGGCTGTTTGAAGAATGTGTTTTGGGCTGATAATAGATGTAGAGAATCCTACAAAGAATTTGGTGAAGTTGTCACGTTTGACACAACATACTTGACAAACAAGTATGAAATGCCTTTTGCTCCATTTGTCGGGGTTAATCATCATGGGCAGTCAATTTTATTTGGTTGTGGCTTGCTTTCTAATGAGGAAAAAGAAACTTTTGCTTGGTTATTCAGATCATGGCTCGATTGTATGAATGGAATCGCTCCACAAGGTATAATTACAGACCAATGTAGCTCGATGAAATGGGCAGTTGAGAGAGTTTTCAAGGATACCAAACATCGTTGGTGTTTATGGCACATCATGAAAAAAATACCTGAAAAGTTAAGGAGGTATGAAAATTACTTAAGGATTAAATGTAGGATGAAAAAAGCTGTTTATGATACACAATGTCCAGCTGAATTTGAACAACATTGGAGTGACATGTTGCAAAAGTATGAGAGCTTGTAACAAAATAAATGGTTGAATAAATTATATAAGGAGAAACACCGATGGGTGCCTTGTTTTGTCAAGACCACCTTTTGGGCTGGGATGTCGACTACACAACGATCTGAAAGTATGAATGCATTTTTTGACGGGTATGTTCATTCAAGAACGTCTTTGAAGCAATTTGTTGAAAATTTTGATAATGCACTGAGATACAAAATCGAAAAGGAGCTTAAGGCAGATGCTAGATCATTTTCAACAATCATTCCAACCTCAATTTCGTATAAAATGGAGAAAGAAATTCAAAAAGTATACACTCATGCGAAGTTTAAAGAGTTTCGTAATCAATTGATACAGAAAATGTATTGCGAGATAATTGGTACTCAATATGAAATAAAAGATGGAGTCATGGTTCAAAGATATGACATACAAGAAGAAATTTACTGTCAAAAACCATGAGAGGATGAAGAAGAAGTTGATGATGATGATGATGATGAATTGGTTGCATCAAACGAAAATATTACTTCACTTGATATGGAAAATAATGCACCAACTGAAGAATCTGAATCCGAATCTGAACCGAACTTGATCCCGATATTGACTGGTCGACGAAAAAGGTTATATTTAAGGTACGGTTTCAAAAAAATGAATGCAAATTCGAGTGTAGTTGTCATAGATTTGAATTTCTAGGAATACTTTGCACGCATGCGATATGTGTGTTACTTCGTAATGATGTTTTACTAATCCCAGAAAATTACATACTAAGAAGATGGAGAAAATATGTGAGGTTGTTACACACAAAGGTGCCAATAAATTCTGATAGTTGGCATTTGACTCTAGCAGAGAAACATTACAAGGAGTTATGTGATAATTTTTTGGAACTTGCAGATGTAGTTTCAAAGAATGGTGATAAGTGGAGTAATATAAAGAAATGGATACTGAACAATTGGTAGAAACACCGGAAAAGGGATCTGGTATCGAAGCAGAAATAAACAACTCTGATCAAGGGAATGAAGCTATAAAAATAAGTAATCCTCCTCAAGCAAGTGAAAAAGGTAGGCCTTGTACTAACCGTTTGAAGCCTAAGCAATACAAAAGAAAAGTGACAAAAGAAAACGTCAACGTAAGTTACTTATCCTTTCTTATTCTATTTATGTTTCAGTATCCTGAACGTGTCCAATTTATTAGTCTGATGTTATTGAACTTTGATGTGCATTTGTTAGACCAATGAACAAATATCGAGTCAACAAAGCCCGGTAAGTAATATTCAGCTATCGAAGAAAAGAAAAACGAGTAGTAAGAAGACAAAGATCACTGTAAGTTTTTGATTCATTTTGACTATTTATGCTTTAATCTCGTGAAAGTATTCAATCTGTTTGTCTTAAGTTATTTTACCATTTGATGTTTATTTTTTAGACCACTAAAGAAATCTCGAATCAACAAAACATAGAGGGTGCATTTCAGTCATTGGGCGGAGTTGAAATCAGTAATCTTCATAGGGGAGAGTACAACCAGTTACTGGTAAGCCTTAAAAGATTTCTTTGCTTGAAACCTACTGAAAAGTATTTAGTTGGCTGAATTGATGGTTTAAAACCGTACAATTCCTGGCGGTAAATGTTTGTGCCATAATAGCTTGTCAGAATACCTAAAACGTGACTTTGGTAAGAGCTGGTGAATAGCTAATATGACTATGTTTACTTCCTGGCAATAATTTGTATGGCCTTTTGTTGAGTTGGTACAGTTGCATACCTATTGTTTCCCCCTACTTATGTTCCGTTGGTTTAATTTGGTGAAGCCTGACATATTCTTATTTTTTTCTTTATGTTTACAACACTTAGCTGAACTCCAAAGAGTAGGAAACATAGGAAATGCCACGATGCAGTTCCCGACACCACAAATTTTATCTTATGGAAACATTAGCAGTGCATATGGAACACCTTATGTTCATTATGGGAATGCTGCACCTGCACCAGGAGGACTCTCTGGACAGTTTGAAAGTGTATCGACTGCATTTGGAGTACCTCAACCATGGAGAAGTCCATATTTTGAGAGTTCCGCACCAACGTACCAGAGTACCAGCTTACAAGAAGGCAATGGAGGATTTATCCGAAGGCAACATTAGTTCTATTTGGAAGTTCTATTTTTAACAATTTTATGAATCATATTTTGAATAAAGATGGTCACAGTGTGACCCTGAATGCATTAGTTTATTTGTATTTGGGTTTTATCAGTCTCAACAAGGTACATTTTCTTCCTTTTTTCAGAAGCATAAGGTACTTTTAGGTTCTGCCTTCAGTGGTTATGTTAAAACAATAATGGAAAGTTAGAAGAAAATTCTTAAACATAACATTTCATACATACGAAGTCTTACAACAGTGGGTCTTTGTAGTTAACATTGTCAAAAAAATGCTAACTTCCATGCAACATACAATCAAGACCTTTCAGCTCTATAGCTTGGAAGAAGTTTTTCACCAGCCAGCATTGCAAATAATATTTCAAAAGAGGTGGTATTCACCTAAAGGAGTAGCACAAAAGAGCACCCTGAAATACTTCTTCGCCAGTGGATGATTGCACAGCCGATGATAAACCCCAGTTCACACCATCCTACTCCAAAAACATACATCTCCACTTCCTGTAACATCAACCGCTGCCTGCACTGCTCAGCCTAGAATCACATCTTCACAACCAGCACCAGCTATATAGACCATTCTCCACTTCCGCTTGCAATCATCTCAGCCATTCTGCCATTCATTTCCAACCAAGAAACCCCACATACAGAACTACTTCAACCATCTTCCACTCATTCAAATCAGCCATCTTAGGTATCTCAACTTCATCGACTGCTCGAACCCATTTCCTATCTTTCTTCTTCACTGACGTTTGCAGATTTACCAGCTCCGTGTTTTCGCTGACTGCACCATGGTCGTGGACGAACTCTAAGGCCGTGTTTGGGAGCTTTGACTACATAAAGCTTAGCTAGGGAATTTTTTTCTCTAACTTGAGCAGGATTATCTCAAGATGTATTAATAAAGATGACGTTTGTTTTTCCGTTAGATCCATCACGGGTTTATCATGTATTATGTTTGTCTCTCCACATTTTAAATATGTATTTTTATAAAATAATTATGTATTATGGATAAAATTGTCGGAGAAAAAAATAAAAACATAACAATAAAGTTAAAAAAAATTGAAAATATTTTGATTAATTAAAATAACTACCTTTATAACCGTCTAACCCATGCAAGGATATTGGTATCCTGGCTATTTTGGAGAATAGCATAACCTTGCTTTTTTAGCTTCCTAAAATCAAGGAAGATTTAGTTGTTCATATCCTAAACTAGAATTAGAACAAGACAAACATAATTTAAATGTATTTTCTTGATAACCCAACCTAGGATAGGGATTTCCAAGGGACCAAACACGACCTAACGTCTGTATACATTTTATAACAATTTATTTCAATAGAACCAATCACTGCCAATAATCAATTTCACCACTGCCTCAAATTATCAACTATCATAGGCATCACCTCGTTGCTGTCGAGACTGACCACAGTGAACACCAATTTCATTTGTATTTTCTTCACAGCACCATCATCGACAACAGCTCAACCCCATACAAACTCCTCTTCTTTCATGTATACACAGCGTCATATACAGCGCCATTTCTTCATCACTGGTTGCAGAACCCTTGAAGTCTCCATTAGCACCTGAAACACTGCCCATACAGCCATCACAATCACCACCATTTCTTTAATCTAGTCACCGAGTAAACAAGCTAACGGACCCATTGATTAGTCTTCATGGTCTCACAACTAAATTGTTTTGTTATGGCCAATAACAAGGAATCCAATTTCATGGTACTACTGTAGTTGTTTCTCACATAAAAGAAACCATTTCACTTACTGTATTAAATAAATAGGAACTAATACAAGGTGCAATTGTCTAAGATAAAACCTCTCCATTTCCTTCTCCGATTCCTGTAGCTCATTCCAATTTTCAAAACCCTGAACAAAATAATCTTCCATCAAATTCAATGGTAAGTCAATTAAAGAATAGTACATTCACGGGATTCAATTTTAAAATTTAATATTAAACTCTTGAATTTCGATGCAGCACTCATCTGTTTAAGACTAAATACCTTGGTTTCATGGATCTGATGATTGAAATTTTGAATGATAAATGGAAGATTTTTTTTTTGAACTTCTTTTTAACCATGAAATTGGATGAAACGAACAACGGGAGAAATTCTGGCTTCTGGTTTCTTCCATCTATTGAATCAAAAACCGAGCACAGTATAATTGAGAAGTATAGAAAATGGGAAGCCTACGCCATTCAGATTTGTTTCTCCTCTGGTGTTCGTGGTACAGAGGGAGTAACTATCCGAACACGTCAACAAGAAAGAGAAAATAAAGAAAAATGAAAAAATCTTGCCACGTATGCGGTGAGTTTGACGGTGGGTTAGTTTAGTGGGTTCAATAGAATTATTGGTTAAATATATTTATTTATAATACAATATCCTTTTCTTTCTAACATTGCATATCATAAGTGATAATATTATTTTATATTTAAATTACAATGACAAATTTTTTATTTTATCCTATAATAAATAATTAATTAGAGTACAATAAACTTTCTAAATAAGAAAATTTATTACCATTAATGTTTTGAAAAAGGTTAATTATAAATAAAAACAACTATATATTTTATTTTTCTAGATACACGATTAACAATTATAAAATGGTAACTTTTAAGTCTTTTTAAGAGGATATTAAATGATTGATGGCATAAAGAAAGCTTTCAGACAGGGCACCAGGCCGGGTATCAGAATTGCAAAGCCCGAGCCCACCCAATAAGTTAATCCAGGACAGGCCAGGCTGCCCACGACAGGCCATAACAGGCTTTGGGCTACTTCGGGTACAAGCAGACTCAGGCGGGTACAGACATGCCGAGTATTTTCGGGTATTATTTACACCCATATATTTAATGGGTTGCGGGCACTAGTGCATGGGAATCAAAAAAGAAAAAGAAAAAAGAAGCAACATGCCATATTGCAAGGGAGATTATGAGCTACAGGGGATTGTGGAAATTGAATTATCGTCCTTACTTTTGATGAGTTTTACAAATATCCGTATCACACAAAAATTCTATCCCTCTCGTTGTACAAGTCCATCAGGGGCACAATAACAAATTATTAACTTCCTAATATACCCCTTGTGTCTTATCTTTTTTTTTTATGAAACATATTATTGGGGCATCACACTCCATTAGAGGGGCTTCACTTGGATACCTGGTGACCAAAAATCTGGTTAAGGGATACTTCTGATTCAATAGCAATTTGTCCAAATTACCCTTCAATTAAAATTAAAACAAAAACAGAATAAAAACCTAATTTAATCTTCACACTTTCAACCTTTTGGCTCCTACGCTTCTTCTTCTCCTCTTTCTCTTCTTCTTCACAGTAAAATTTCACATCAATTCATTTCATCGTTTTCGATTAATCGATGATCCGAAATTGAACCTCGTAGGATTGAAATCTGTATGAAAAATGAGGAAGAAACAAACTGATTGCAGTGATGGTAATCAAAATCTCAATCAACCCCCTGACCAACAACTTCATCCTCAACACCCACCGATTGAAGAAACTGATTTTTCGGATTTTCAAACTCCTCAACAACAACCCATGGTGTATGTAAGGTATTAATCGACAAACCCATCTATTCTTACTCGTTTTGTGCTTAAAACATGTCAGATTGAATCAAATCGAAGCAAAATTAGGGTTTCTGTTTTATTTTTGAAGGTGTTACGCCTAGGTTCGCCAAGCGTAAGTCTAGTGTTTGAAGAACTTACGCCTAGGTTTAGAGGAATTCAAACCGTAAAATTTGAATTGCATGTCGTATAACGTCTAGGTTTAGTTGATCTCCAACCGTAATTCCAGTTTTACGTCTAGGTTTAGTTACTGAATTTTCCTTTCGTCAACCTAGACGTAATTTCAATTTTATGTTTTGTTTGAAACCTGGGCGTAACTCTTCCTGGATGTTTTGAAGAAATTTCAACTTTGGGTTTACGTCTAGGTTCTTGTACCACATTTTCCAGACGTAATTTAGAACGTCTAGGTTCTCTATATGTCGAACCTAGACGTAATTCATCCTGAACATCATTTTTTTTTTATAGATTGACTTGTGTTACTAATCCATCAATACTGATTGTATAAGTGGAATTTCTTGTAATTTGCAGGAATCGTGATAGAGCAAAGCCTAAAAAGAATAGAGGAAATAATTTAACACCAAAAGATACTCCTACACCTCGCCATGAAATTCATTGTGGGGTCGATTATAGAGGTCTCCCCAAGGATGCTAAGAAGAAGAAGGATATGATTCAAGGAAGTAGCTCAACATGTACTGAAATTGAAGATAATGTTTTCCAAGATCTAGAAATTGAAGGGGAACGATTTCAACTACCGGTGATATCGGGAGGTACACTTGTGATTAGGGATCCACCAAATCAACAACAACAAGAAGAAATTGTTGTTCAAGGCAAAGGGAAACAAGTTGTTTTTGCTTCACCTGAAGCTACACCTAAACCTCAAGTGAAGGAAAAGAAGCCGAGGAAGAAACTTTCACCAAAAGGCAAGCATATTCCTAAAGGCGATGATTTGTTTCCTTCGAAGAAGAATGGTAGACTTTGGGATGAGGCACCCCATCAATCTACGGTCTTATTTGGTTATCCATATTCATGGGCTGCTAAGGTTTTCCAAAGCAAGGTAATAATCTCAAAATTTTACTTATTTTGCATGATTTTGTTCAACTTGATATTATTTGGTATAATTTAGAAAGTTAACAATTTTGTTGTTTATACATTCTTTGCAAGATCATGAAGTTGCGATAAAGAAATTGAAACATAAAAGGGTGGTTATTGGCCGTTAGAGGAAGAATGTAAAGCGGTTCATGATCTTGTAGCGGATACAGGGCTAGGTAATGGAATTCTCAACCATCAGCATGAGTTTGATTCTACTGTTGCCACTGTCTTTAGAGAGCGATATTGGCTAGAAACCGATAATTTTCATATCCATTCGGTGAGATGAAAATAACGCCGGATGATACGAAGCAAATCTTGGACTTAGACATTGAGGGAAAATATGTTTATGAAGGTTTTGACAATAATATGAGTTGGGAAGACCTTTATGTCCTTGTCAAAGACACACTTGGATGGGAGAGAGCTGAGACGGAGTAACAGTTTAAGTGGGCTGGTGGAGATAAACTTTTCACCACCCTTCACGAACGTTTAGTCATCCTCATCATCGCTCATCAGTGCAAATGAGACATTACTCCTCGACATTTGTAGTTCCTTACAAAATTCAAAACTTTCCTCGAATCTATTACACTAAGAGTTGGACCATTCGTTACAATCGAATAATGGAGGTAATGGGCATCCTTCACTTATTTGGAGTCCGATTAAATGGTTTCTGTGCACGTAACCAACCACCACTCTTCTTGTTTTATCCGATTCTTCGTCAAATGATATCCTTGTCGGTGCAAATGTGAAACTCAATGCATTTGAGATATAATGGACAACGCAATTGATTGCATTGGCGAGTAGTTGGCCGTTTATTGGCATGGACATCCAATACTCACTTGTCAAACATTTATTGCCGAGTAACCGCTTTTCCCATGCGACAAACCTTTCGTTTAACACCGTCTCAGACTCGTCTTTTTCAAATCTCATCATTGGTATGTAATAATCTCGGTGCCCACGTAGTTCAATTAAACATTTTTGCCTTACATAGTCAACTTCTTCACAACCCCAATCTTTCGTGTCTTCAAAGGATCCAATTTGATCCACGAAGACGTGGTAACCACAATTCCAATCTCCATCTACTTCATCTGTGGCCTTAATATAGTCACGAACAAAGTCGGAGAAAAAAAGAAGGTAATTTTCATAGATGATATAAGAATTCTGGGAATATCGACCCTCCTCATCTCTAGGGGGTGGTTTGTAAGTTGCGTTTGGAATACGAATCGTTCCCTTCCTTTCACTTGACGGAAATATTCCAACCATTGGACTTTTTCCTATATAATTGTTTAACACCGCCAAGTCTTTTTCTTGTGCTTCTTTGGGAGGGAACTTCGCAACCTTTTCCTTTAACTTCCCCATCTTTTGTTCCGCATGATTTGGAACCTTTTCCTTTAACTTCCCCATCTTTTGTTTCGCATGCTTAGGAACCTTTTCCTTCAACTTCTCCAATTTTTTTTCCGCATTCTTTGGAACTCTTTCCTTTAACTCCCCCATCTTTTGCTCCGCATTCTTTGGAACCTTTTTCTTTAACAACTTCGCTTTTTGCTAGTTGTTTGGAACGAAGACCGGACCTTTTCCTTTAAAATCAACCTTGCTTTTTCTTGAGTGGGAGGCTCAATTTCTTGTACATTTCGATGACCTGGTTCTCCTTTTTCCATTTGACATCTTCATTGTTTGTTTCTACCTTGAACATCCTCTTCCTCCATTTCATCCTCTGCTTCATAGGCTTTTTGCAACAACTCAAAACCCGAAGGATCTCTTTTCTTTGATTTTTCCAATAATTCCCTTGACGATTTTCTTCCCACACTCCTCTTTTTTTGGTAGAAGGCCTCCCCTGTCTCTTCTTCTTAGGTGGTTCTTTCATATCGTACCTAGTTTGTGGGAATACGAATTTACACAAGTTACTCAACCATATTTGTCTTTTCCCCCCGTGTTAATGTATCATATTTCACGGCTAGCACTTTTCAAATGTCGGTATCTCCAAACGTTCCTCCAAAATCTTGGTCAACTATTATTTCATCGAACATTAGTTGTTGCCAAAAGGTATCGGCATCTTGTAGCGGAATAAATCTTTCTTTGTAATTGGCTATGACATGCCGATATGGGAGGCACAAACTTTTAATATTAGGACAAACACACTCTCCTCCATCAAAGTTACCCAACTCAAATTGTATCACATCTTTCATGATCATATCAATTGCACGATGCGACACTCTAAAATATATATCCTCAAGCCAAGGATTTTCTTTCCATTGTTTGTGTCTACTAGATCGTCTTTTTTCAAAATACTCCATAACTCTATCGAGATCACGGAGGAAATAGTTGTGCATTGCTTGGAATACCGTAACAAATCCACCATCACCACTATGAAGCTTCTTCTTCAACCGGTTGTGATACGATTCCACCGTACTTGTAGCTTGGTTGTCGAAGTGTCTATATTGGTCCGTGAATGCGGATACAAACTTTTCTTTGTGCGGATCCAACCAATTGTCCACCAAATACTTCGCCATACTTGGATAACTTCTCAAACTATCCAATAATATACGTGATCTTTCTTCATAATCTTCCACGGTGAGAGAGTGTTCCATGGCATCCCAGTCATCTTGGAAACTAGCCCATCTTAGTTCCGCCAACTTGTCATCCTTATTGAATTTTTCTTTTGCTTGTTCTTGTTGATCTACCGGTAGTGTCTTTATTTTCGCCATTTCACTTTTCTTTGTTGGACGAATTATGGTTTTAGATTTAGTTTCAATGCTATTCCATAGGTGGAATGTGCAAAGAAGGTGATGAGCATCCGGGAAAATCCTCGCTATTGCATTCAATAATGCTTGTTCCTTGTCGGTGACAATGACTTTTTGAGTATATCCTTCCACGTAGAATAAATTGACTTGTTCTAGTGCCCACACATAACTCTCTTCAAGCTCATTTTCCAAGAAGCAAAAAGCGACACTAAACGGAGAGTTGGTGGAAGTTTGTCCAACAATGTTCAATACCGGCATCTCATACTTGTTGGTCTTGTACGTGCAATTCATTAAAAGTACTTGATTGGAGCACCACGCCAACCGTATAAACTCGGGATGAGCCAATATGAGATTCTTTATTTGGCGATCATCATCTTCATTATGAAAAACCGAGTAATTATACTTCTCTCCCAAATGCCTTAATTTTTGAATTTGATTCTTATTTTCCCATTGCTCATATTTCAATTCTGTTTTGGCGTTATAGATGGTTGCCAAAGTAGAAACATTCGATGGGTTTAGGAGCTTTATATGACTGAGTATATCAATGGGTTTCATACAGTTTTCGGTCATGGAACTTACAATCAATTTTTCTTCATCATTTAGCCGCGCCACATAAGGATGGATTAGCAAGGTCTTCGGTATTAGGTGGTTATGACGACCGCAAACAACTTTTTCCAAATAACAAAAATCATCTTCATTATTCTTGTTGTGCTTGAATTGAAGCTTGAACGGGCAATTAGTCTTCTTGGTGAAAGTATTATTCTTCCTCTTCGTCTTTCCTTTAGATTCGGTACCCTTTTTTACATGACTTTTGCTAGTTCCACTACACTCGCAAACCATTTGAAAGTGGCGATCATTGGTTGATCCATTATAAACTATAACACACATAATTAACCTGTCATGTTCTCTAGCCCATATCTTTGCATCTTTTTTATCTTTCCATGTCTACATGTTCCAAAAACTCAAAGTTAGTAAAAAAAACAAAAACATAGTGAATGAGCAACATATCTTTCCATTAGTTTCAAAAAAGAAAAAAACACTTACCAAGTCATTCAAATAGTGATGGGATGAGTCTTCAGTTAGAATTTCGTTTGCATTAGGTTTAGAATGCATTGGGATAGGTGGAAGCACGATCTATGAACCAAAATATCACAACATTAGTCAAAAAAAGAAGAAAAACCAAAATTACGTCCAGGTTAGAAGTTACACGGACCCAGACGTTTAAGGCATAGGAAAAGTTGGTTGGAAAAGTCAACCTCTAACCCAGACGTTTTCAGTTACGGATGGAAACGAAGAAAATCTAACCTAGACGTTTTCTTTTATGTTTCGAAATCCAAAACCCTAACCTAGACGTAAAACAAGTAATAAATACCCACGCAAAAACTATTTACGGCTGGGTTTTGGATGCCAAATCCAACCTAGACGTAATTCAAGTTTTGTCCTATTGGAAACCAGTTACGTTTGGATTTCTTCAAAACCTAGACGTAAACAAAACTTACGGTTGGCAACGAATCTCAACCCTCTTCCAAACCCAGACGTAAAACTGAATTACGGTTGGAAACGAAGCCCAACCTAACCGTAATTTGCCATGAAAGTCTAAAAATCTCAAACTTTTTACGTGCTTAAGCTAGTTTTGAGCGAAATTGAACCCATGGGAGATAGTTTAGAGGTGTACCTGTTGATTTTCAACCATTGGTTCTTCACTTTGTTGATTTATTTCTTCAATTAGTGGAGATTCATCATCACTTTGTGTTAAACCCTCTCTACCATCTAACAAATCATCAATCTCTTGGTATCCAACATGAGGAATGTAAAACTTGTTTTCTCTATCATACAAAGATTCACCCACCTCGAATTGGTAACTTGTTTCATCCATTTTTGTTGAATGAATCAAAAAATCTAGGTTTTGACAAAAATCTCCAATTTTTTTCCTTTTCCTTTTCTCTCTAGTTTTTTCCCCACAAAGACAGAATTCACAAATATATAACAAAATTCATCTTCTTAATTTGATTAGATAATAATTAAATTAAATTAAAATTAATTAAATAAGGATTGTTTGGTCATTACAAAATTATTTGAGACAAGGGGTTTTTGGTATTACTTATGAGTGACACATTTTTTTATTATTAGGTGACGCCCCTCTAAAGGAATGTGACGTCCCAATAACAACTTTCCTTTTTATGTCTCAAAACTTCGTTCTTTCTTCTCCTATTTCTCTTTCAACAACTACCAACACCTCTGCAACTACCACCACCAGCTCCGCCGCCCGCCGCCACCACCACCACGTCCATCACTATTAGCAACAAATCTATTAATATGTCTGTGTTATTTTTTACCACCTCTGTAATTGACTCGCTATTCCAATTGAAACCTACTATCAACAAAAAATTCTTGTTTGAGAGACCTTCTTCTTCTGTCCATTAATTTCTAAAATCAGATTCAAACATATGCATTGAACTTGTTCGAATTATTGAAGATCAAGAAGAAACGATGATGTCAGTGGTGGTTTCTGTGGTGGCGACGGTGGTGGAGCAGGTATATATTTGAATATATTTTTACTTCATTTTTGATATCTGTTACATATATAGTTAGAACAGGGTTTTGGTGATAATATCTTCCACACTTCACCTATGGAGATTAATGTCTTATTTATATATGAGATTGTTACAGAGATAGAGATTTAAAGACGGTAAAATAGCTAACTAGAATTGAACGAGATACACGCAGTCACTGCTTATGGTTAGCTAGTCTTGAGGATGACTGAGCTGAACACATACTCTAGGCTGACTGAGTTAGTTGCTTAACACCTCCCCTCAAGTTGTACGTGAGCTGAAGAATGTGCAACTTGGCTCGTAAAAGATGAAATCTTGGCGCAGAAAGGCCCTTGGTAAAAATGTCTGCCAGCTGATCCCTTGAGCTGATGAATCGAACCAGCAACTGTTTCATAGCGACTCTTTCACGAACAAAATGGTAATCAATCTCTATATGTTTTGTACGGGCATGGAAAAATGGATTGGCTGCAAGGTAAGTTGCACCTAGGTTATCACACCAAAGCAAGGGTGGTGCAATGGTGATGCCTAGTTCTTGAAGAAAAGATTGAATCCAGAGAAGTTATGATGTTGCAATCGCCATACCACGATACTCAGCCTCAGTACTATACTTGGAGACTGTTTTCTTCTTTCTAGCACTCCATGAAATAAGATTGCCTCCAAAGAAAATACAATAACCACTCGTTGAATGACGATCATCCAGACTGCCAGCCCAATCAGCATCAGAATACGCATGTAAGGAGAAATCACATGAGGCACTAAGATGAAGCCCATAGTCTATGGTAGTTTTCAGATATCTGATAATCCGTTTGACAAGTTACCGGTGCTCAATATAAGGATCATGCATATACTGACACACTTTATTGATAGCAATAGATATGTCAGGTCTAGTAAGATGTAAGTACTGCAGCGCACCTACAACGCTACGATAGAGAGAAGGATCCTTGAATCTCTCACTGCCTCCTTTTTGAATTTTCTCATTTGCAGCTAGAGGTGTAGACACAGGTTTCACACCATCCATTTTTGTTCGTTTCAAAAGATCAGTAACATACTTTCTTTGAGTAAGAACCAGCGCAGTGTCACTCTTGATGACTTCTACACCCAAAAAGAAAGATAAATCTCCCATATCCTTCAGAGCAAACTCTGAACCAAGAGACTCGATTAATTGCTGAATCTTTGAGGCATTAGATCCCATGACAATAATGTCATCCACATAAATGAGAACATATGTCACATAATCAGGAGTTTTCAGAATAAACAAAGAACTATCTGATATAGAACCTGTGAAGCCAAGCTTAACCAGATAGCCACTCAACCTAGAAAACCAAGCACGTGGGGCTTGTTTGAGGCCATATAAAGATTTATGCAGCTTACAGACATGATTTGTATAGTTTGGATCAACATACCCAGCAGGCTGCTTCATGTAGACCTCTTCCTCCAAGTTTCCATGCAGGAACGCATTTTCAACATCCAATTGCTTCAAAGGCCAACAGTGCATCACAACAATAGATAATACAAGACGTATAGTACAAGGTTTTATAACGGGGCTGAATGTCTCACCATAATCAATTCCAGCTTGTTGGTTGAACCCTTTGGCTACCAGAGGTGCTATATGCTGACTTATGCTTCCATCAGGATTTTGTTTAACACGAAAGACCCACTTTGAACCTACAACATTCATTCCTTCTTGAAAAGGCACCAATGAGTAAGTATCATTTCGAATTAGTGCATTAATCTGAACATCCATTGCCTTTCTCCACTGAGGAAGCTTGCAGGCTATAGAGTAGCAAGTTGGCTCCATGAAATCCTCTTCCATAAGAGGATGCTTTGTGGCAGTCAGACAAAGCTTCTGAATGGGCTTTGTAATGCCAGACTTATCTCTTGTCATCATAGGGTGGACCACAACAGCCGGTTCATTAGGAACCCTAGTTGAATCAGCACTTGTGTTAGATAACACAAAATCAGATGTAGAAACAGGTTCCAAGTCATTCAATATCGGTGCAGGAGTGCTATTTATATCAGAAGAATATGAAGCATAAGATGCAGCTGGTGATGGAGCATGAACCTCTTGTGAAAATTGAGCATTATCTTGATGTACTGAAGACACACTTTGTTTAAAAGGATGAGAAAGTAAAACACCAGTGCTGGACGGTACATTACCTGAACAAGACAAAAGAGGCAGGCGCTGCCGAGGAGACTGGAATGGAAATGATCTTTCTTCAAACCTAACATGACGTGATATATATAGCCTGTTTGTTTCTCTATGCAAACATAAATAACCTTTATGGGCTCTGCTATATCCTATGAAGACACAGGGAAGAGACCTTGGTTCAAGTTTATTAGCATTATATGGCCGAAGGCAAGGATAAGCAAGACATCCAAAAACTCGCAACAAAGAGTAGTCTGGACTTTTTAGAAAAAGAAGCTCTAGTGGAGTTTTTGACTCTGAGTTGGACTTTGGAAGCCTATTGATCAAAAAAGAGGTTGTTGTAAAGGCATCAGCCCAGAAGGAACGAGGCATGTGTGCATGAAATAAAAGAGCCAGACCAGACTCAGTTACATGACGTATTCTACGTTCTGCCAGGCCATTTTGAGGAGACGTATGTGGACACGAAAATCTATGCTGAATTCCTGAATCATTGAGATAAGAAGTGAATTTCTTAAATTCTAAGGCATTGTCTGACTGAAATATTTTGATTTTATGGTCAGTTAGATTTTCAACCTGTTTCCGAAACATAATGAAAGTCTTAAGAGCATCTGACTTTTGCACAAGTGGAAAAACCCAGGTATAATGAGAAAAGACATCCATTATCAAAAGCAAATAACGAAAACCAGTTCTTGACAAGTGAGGTGAGACCCAAATGTCAGAAACAACCAAGCTCAAGGGCTTGTCATAAACAGTCGTACCGAGTGAGAAAGACAATTTCTTGCTCTTACTGATGTGGCAAGAGTGACAATAATCAAAGGTTTTATTAGCAACAGGAAAGGAAAATTGATGGCATATTCTTGAGACTGTGCGCAACATGGGATGACCTAATCTCTGGTGCCACAATGGTAAACTAGAAGCGACGTTTGCCTGTGGTTTTATTGGATGATCCAGCTTACTGACTCCATCTAGGACATACAGACCATTTCTTTCAAGTCCTATCAGCAGCGGTAGCCCTGAGTTCTTGTCCTTCACAACAAAAAAAGATTTGTGAAACTCAAAGAAAACTGCATTGTCTTTACAGAATTTAGACACTGACAGTAGATTACACTTGATTTCAGGTACATGATAAACATTATTCAAGCAAAAATATCTGGAATTTTTGGTAAAGGAACTGTTACCAATATGAGAAATAGTCAATGAATTACCATTAACCACTTGCACCTGTTCGGTGCCATCATACTCATGAGGTATTGTCAGATTACTCATATTTGCAGTCAGATGATTGGTAGCTCATGTGTCTGTGACCCACTCTGTGGCTTGGTGTCCACCAGGTAGAGCTATGTAAGCAGCTGGTTGGCGTTGCTGATTGTTGTTAGATTTCTCATAACGAAACCAACATCTATCCATAAGATGATTCCTTTTCTTGCAGATTTGGCACTTGGATCCTGTGCCTGGATCATTTTGTGATTGCTGCTGGTTATTGCGTTTTGAAGGATAGTTGTTGTTGTTATTGTTGTTGTTGTTTCTCCTGAAATTCATATTTGCATGCTGCTGATACTGAGAACCTGGACCTGCATATCTCCTTTGGTCCTGTCTGTTGCTTGATGTTGTTGTGGTAGACACAGCTACATTGGCTAATGGTGACTGAATCAAGGCTAGTTGTTGCTCTAGCCTCATATCAAATGTTAAAAGATGAGAGTAAAAGAGATCAATGTCCATACCCTCAATGGTAGAGAGAGCAGTGACAATTGGATCATAACTTTGATTTAAGCCATTGCAGATGGCTTGCTTCTTTTCATCACCAGATACTGTATAACCTGATTCTGCTAATTGAGCAAACAGAGCTTTAGCATCAGTCAAATAATATTTCAGAGTCTTATTACCTTTTGAGAGGTTGTGAAGCTGTTTCTTCAGGTTCATTTGATGAACAAATGTTTTGGGTGCATATTCTGATTCCAACTTGTCCCATATTTCTTTAGCCGTGTCAAGTCTTGCCACTGTGCTTAACACTTCGGGTTGCAATGTTGAATTCATCCATCCAACTATTAGGGAGTCCTGTGATTCATAAGAAGTAAAACTAGGATTTATGGTTACACCGTCTGGTAGTGTTTTTGATGGTTTTTGTTTTGTTCCATCTATGAAACCTGTGAGATCATGACCCTTAAGAATGGTTTAAACTGAGCTTTCCATAGCAGATGATTTGTTTCGGTATGTTTCAAGGTTACTAGATGGTGAATTTGCACCTGACGAAGGGTGTTTGTAGTGTCTGCCATTGATTGATCAGAGTTGTATTTGGTGGGTTACTCGGTTTTGTGTGTTTTTTTTTTGATATGCGGAAGGATGGCTTGGATCAAAAAGCTGATACCAAGTTAGAACAGGGTTTTGGTGACAATATCTTCCACACTTCACCTGTGGAGATTAATGTCTTATTTATATATGAGATTGTTACAGAGATAGAGATTTAGAGACGGTAAAATAGCTAACTAGAATTGAACGAGATACACGCAGTCACTGCTTATGGTTAGCTAGTCTTGAGGATGACTGAGCTGAACACATACTCTATGCTGATTGAGTTAGTTGCTTAACAGATATCTAATGGATTTAGTTTCTCAATTGAAGGTTCTTCTTCAGATTGTGTTGATTAGTGATTCTGGTCTTGAACAATCGGCATGAAAATTAAATAGGTAAACAATCGATTATGTTTTTAAACGAGTTTACCTTATGATTTTAATTCGGATTTTGATTTAATCAATTTCACATATCAGTTTCTTCAATATTTTTTATATGATTTGTGTTTCCAATGTTTGCTGGTAACGATGTAGTTGATTTGTGTCCACCTTGTTTAATTTCTCTTTGATAATGATTTTTTCTATATCTTAATAATGGTAAATGACTTTGTTCCATCTAATATTGGTAGTGGTGGAAGAGGTGGTGGGTCTAACAGAAACGAGAGTGGTGGAGATCGTGGTGGTGTAGGAAGAGGTGTTTCTTGTAGCAGAGTAGGTTTTTAGAGGTCCCAGTCGTATTAGTTAGCAGGGTATGTTAAAGTTGGAGTGCAGTGGTTGATGTATTCAACTTCCTTCTATATATCCCCGAAACTTGCTCTCTGCGTGGGGGTTAATTTGGATTTTTAGGACGGTTATCGCTAATTCCTGTTAGAGATGATGAATATTCAGAAAGCTTAGTGTTGGTTCCTGGGTTGTAGGTATGAGTTTTTTTTAAGTATAAAATTCAACTGTATTTATTTAGTGTTTTTATGTGGCCGTTTTAGGAACTTTCTTATTTGAGTTTTTCGTATGTGCAGGAATTAGCTAGTTGTGATGGTTTTCTTGAATTTATTTAGAATTGAATAGAAATAGGAGACTTTTTGGTTGATGACCAGGTTGAAAACATGCCTCTCTTTGCTTCGTTGTTTAACTTATTCAAAGGTAATGCTTGGTTGTTGCTTATTACTTCAGTATTAAAAATTATGTTCATTAACCGCTAGATGCCGTAGTTTTTCTTTGGTGGAAAATTTCCAAGGTCCATACTTCAATTAGGAGAATGTTTAATAGTCCACATAAGCTTATTTCATCGGTTATTATTAGTGTTGACATTTGAGTAAAAATTTTCTGAAATGTTATTGGTGATATTGTGAAGTATGTCCATTTGTGTTTTTACAGGTTGATTTTTTTAAGAGATACAAGTTGCACGACGACTTAAGTCAGGTGCTAAATTAGGATGGAATTATTTTACTTATAAATGCCAGAGAGATGGTAGCTCGAAAATAGATTTATTCTTTGTTGTCAGAAGAATTAGTCTTTATGTACAGTTTCACGAGTATCAACACCTGCTGTTGATCCTTTTTCATGGGATCAATTTCCGTTGTTGACCCAATTTTTTATGGAATCAACTACCATTGTTGATCTATTTATGGGATCAACTCCTGTTGTTGATCCAACTTTTTATGGGATCAACTATTGTTGTTGATCCAATTTTTTATGAGATCAACTACTGTTGTTCATCCATTTATGGGATCAACTCATGTTGTTGATCCAATTTTTTATGGGATCAACTACTGTTGTTTGATCCAATTGTTTATGAGATCAACTACTGTTGTTGATCCTTTCAACTCCTATTTGTTGACAATATTTTCTTGGATTAGTATAATCATGCTTGTAGTTTAGATCATGTAAATTTATTCTAATGTTGAACTTGTGGTGCAATGGTAGCATGACTGACTTCATGTAAGATGATGCGTGTTCGAGTCACGCCAAGTTCACTCCATTTACATGGATCAACTTTCATTGTTGATCCCCTATATTGGATCAACTTCTACAGTTGATCCTTTTTTTTGGATCAACTACCGTTGTTGATCCCCTGAATTGGATTGGATCAACTTCTATTGTTGGTTCTATTTTTATCTGGATCAACTATTGTTGTTGATACAAAAATATCTAAACCAGTGGTGGCGGCGGTGGCGTACTAGTGGTGGTGGAGGACATGTGGTGGTGTAATGGTGGTGGTGAAGGAGTGGTGGTGGAATATTAATGGTGGTGGAGGTTGGCAGGCGGTGGTTGTTGAACGGTGGTGGTGGAATTGTAGTTGAATGTTTGTGGTGGTGGTGCTAGTGGTGGTTGTGAAGTGGCAGTAGAAGAAATTTGTTCCATTTTTGAAATAAAGAAAATATTATATGGGCGAGGGTATTAAAGTAATCTAATTTTAAATGGATAAGGTTATTAAAAAGTAGGGACATATTTATTGATGTATAAGGATATAATTATTGGGTGTCAAAAATAGGGACATATAAATAACGTACCCGAGGGGATTAGACAAAACATTGCCAAGTGTTATATTATATGCCCGTTTTGTGGCCTAAAACTTTTCATGGGACAAATTTGCAATGCTTCGTGGTTTAGTGAATCAACATCAACCGCACGTATTCAGCCTTGAACACTTATATTAAAGTATGTATTTGTCTTCATTTTTTGGGTTTGGATATACTCTGTGCTCCCAAATATGAAGGTGGGTTAAGTCTCAGGAAAGCTCAATTAAACAATTTGGCTATGCTAGCTAGAAATGTCTGGAGGATTATTGAAAATCCTAATTATCTCCTAGATAGCCTAACTTCTTAAATGCAAAATGTTCTAGTAACTGTTCTTGTACTTGGAAGTGTTTGCATGCTATTAAGGAGATGATTAAACCTTTTATTTCTTGGATTGTGGAAGATGGTCAGTCCATCGATCCATGGTGCGACAAATGAATCCCAACTCTGGGATCTGCCACACCAAACCCTCTTGTTCCCCCTGGACCCTAACATTAAAGTCTCTTACTTTATTGATCATGTTACTGGATCCCAAGATGTTAGTAAGCTCAATACCCATTTTGATGGTGCTTCTCCACAGAATATCATCTTTATTCCCTCAAGCCAGTTATGCACTCCTGACAGGAGGGCTTGGGATCTTTCAAAGAACGACAGATGTTCTTCTAAATCTTCCTACTTGGGACTCCGAGGACTCAGGTCCTCCCCTTGTAGTAACCTTTTGAAGCGTATTTGGAAAATTAGAGTTCCTTGTAGGATTTAAATTTTTTACTTGGAAAACTATAAGAAATGTCATACTTACTAGGACTGTTTTAAATACTACAATACATATGCATGTTGTTGATTGTACTAGATGTCATGACCCTAATGAGCCTGTTATGCATGCTTTAGTTCTCTGTCCCTTTGATATTCGTGTTTGGTTCCTCTATTCTCTGTGTGTTAACACTGACGCCTTCATAAACAAATTTTTTCTTGGTTGGATGATGTTCCGACTTGTTTATCCTGTCTCTAAACTCCCTGGGGAAGCTCCGTGTCTGTTTGTTACCATTATTTGGTCTATCTGGAATAATAGGAATAATATGGTTTTCCAAAATATTAAGAAATCTTGTAACGTTGTTTTGAATAGAGCTAGAGCCATACTTTTGACTAGGAAACCTAGACTGCTCATCTCTTTTTCTATCTATTGGTTTTTGTGGAAAATGGATGCCCCCTCCCATTGGTTGATAAAATGTAATACTGATGGTTTCTTTGATGATATTTCTGGGGATAATGGTGCATGCTATGTGATGAGAGATTTTTCAAGCAAAGCTTACTTTTGTGCCTTGATAGACACATTTTTGTGTCTGAATTATCCTCAGTGTCTCTATTGTTAGTGCTTGATTGTGTGCTTATTATGGTGTTTTATGTATTTGTAGGTGTTTTTAGAGAAATACACTTGTGTGGAAAAAGTTGCTCGAAAAGTGTTATTTGGACCCCCGGAGGAGATTTGCTATTCGGACCCCAGTTTTGGCTAAAGGGCATTCAATTACTAAGGGGCACCTCTTTTAATAAGGGGTACCTTCTTTACTATTCACACCCAGGGCGTCACATGCTAAGGGAACCCCTACTCTGGATAAGGGGCACCCTTCTTCATCGTTTAAACATTGCAAAATGGCGGGAACATATTTCAGTTTGCTTTGTACTATTCTGTTGGATTTTCGGAGGGATTACAATGAGATTCAATCACTGATTTCAATTGGGATGATCTTGGTAGGCCCAGACAATGTTGGTATGGGTGTTCGAATGAATTTATTTGGGTTGGATAATCCGTTGGAATGCAAAACAGGAGAAGCTAGTTTTCTCGGGTTTTCTGAGAAAGATTGGGCAGAGATTTACTTGGATATTTTCACGGATTTGGACTTGTATGGTCCAGTTGAGTCACAACAGGATTGGTATGTGTTTTTGAATCGTAAAACTTGGGTTGTATGCGTGTCAAGTTGGATAACAGAAAGAGGAGGTATTCACGGGATTTCTTGGGAAGTTACGTACAAAGTTGTTCCCTGTAGTGAGTTTAAATCTGTCCGAGGTGAGCAGCAGAGTGTTGGAGTGTGCCAGTTGCAAGATAACACTAGAGAACGCGTGAAGAAAAGAAAAAGGAAAAGAAAATATTATCGTATCTGCACAGAATTGAAGAGAGGATTATATGGAGTTAATACAGAAGATTTGATGATGGTGAGGTATAAAAAGGTCCCTGAGATGCCTTAGAGGGGTGACAGAGAGTTTGGAAAGATTATAGATCATAAAAGAGTCGAGAGAATCAAGTTTCAGAAATATTTTTCTGTTGCTGCTCATCTGAAGAACACGAAGAACAGACCATCCAAGACAGTCGTTTTTCAACAGTGGAAACGACACACAGGTGAGGGTCGAGAACCAGCGACAGTATTGTTCTATCGTTCTTTTCAGTTTGTAACACTTATAACTGTTGCAAACCCGGTTTTTAATAGTTTTTCTCCATTTCATCTTTGTAAACACCCTTTGAGCAATAAAAATGAATTTTGAGAGTGTGTTTCCAACAGGATGATGAGCTAATTCTCCCACAACCAAGGCAATGAGGAAGCTATTCATGCATGAATAATGGGTAACTATTTCATTCTCTCTAATTTTTAATTATAATTTACTCAATCACTGCTCTTGCAGAGTTTTTAAATGTTTACATAATTCTCTTAATTACTTGTGATTCAATTTGATAGATTATACTTTGTTTAATCAATTGATAGCCTATGCTCGGGGAATACAATTAATATTTGAGAATATGTTTGATTAATTGTGAATTAAGAAATAAGGGACTTAAAAGATAATTAGAGTTTTGGATTATTTGCCATAATTTATTCATGTGTGATAGTGGAATCAGTGTATTGGTTATTCCTAATAATCTTGAATTAAGTTTTGTTTGTTTTTAAATTTCATTAAATCTAAAATCTTTTGCTTTCACAAGTCTCAACGAACTTTTTACTACTACAACAACTCGAAATCGCATCAATTTTTGGCGCCGCCGACGTGGACTTGTCTTTAGGATAGAGTTTTTAGATTATCTTTTTTTAGGTTTTTATTTGTTTTTAATTTTTATTTGTTCTTCTTTACGTTTTTGGGTTTTTATCTTTTCCTTACAGAGTTTGGAGCGAAAGAAAAATTTGCCAAAGTTTTTGGTGAATACTTAAAGATTTGGAGTAAAAGCAAAGCGAAAGGAGCGAAAGAAAAGAAGAATAAAAATTAATTAAAAAAAAAAGAAAAAAAGAGAGAGAGAGACAAAAAAAAATTAGAATTTTTTTTAGATTATCTTTTTCTTTTGCACTTTATTTTCTGTCTTTGGATTGTGGACTTTAGGACTTTATTTTTTTTAAACCCTACGGAAGGGTAGTTTAAATATCAATTGTTTGCAGAGAAGGACGGCGATTACGATATCGCCTCGGCCCCTCGGGTTCATACATGACATAGGAGTCGTGGCCCGAGTAGACTTCAGCGGTTTATCCCCCGTCTGGTACGGGAGGTAAGTTTTTCGAAACACTCGCGAATCCCATGTCAGCGAGTTAGTGTATTCCTTTGTTTGCATATATGATGAGGATTTGAAAACGGCTGCTTTAATTTCATAGTAAAGGGCAAGGAATGGCCCTACAAGATAAAGGTTCGGATTTCATCACCGTTCCCTTCTTGCCCGCCTTAGGAAAACGAAACCAAACGCGAACCTAAGCCTAAAATTTGACTAGAACGAGACCTATAGGGTAACGAGCTTAATAGGAAAATCATTCGAAAAATATTGGTTACTATTTTAAGCATGCTTTAAAGTTCATGATGGTTCCTGTGAGTTGAATACACCGCCTTGTAACGCCGGTGAGGCCTTGGGTATCAAAGCTCCATTGAGATTCCCTCGTCTCGATTCAACTTACTTAAACTCGGATTGATTCCAGAGGGGTTTGCTTAAATTGTAACGAATTCCTTTTCGAAGGATTAGAAGCTGGTCTAGAAACAATCTAAATGGAGCCATCATGCATTTTGTTTGCTAGAAATCAGTAGGTTTGCTGTGGTGGAGTCATCCTTGTTTGTGTTTGCATAGAACTTCCCTTCCTTTTAGGATTTCTTTCCTTTTATTTTGTTTTTCTAGTGTATGCCCAAGGTTATTAAAGACCGGGATTGGAAAAGAAACACTCTAGGTCGATTGATTAGTGACAAAACTAGTAGTTCTTCTTGTGAAGGCGGGGAGCTCGAATACTCTTCTTTAGAGAGCCCTGTTTTTGGAAACTTCAGTTTTGAGAATCTGTCTCTCCGTGAGGAAAATACCCCTAGTACTTCAGCTATGCCAGCAATGGCAACTTTGAAAGATTACATGTTCCCAACTAGGTCCACCCGAGCTTCGTGCATTAAATTGCCAGCCACTACGGATAATTTCGAGATAAAACCTAGTATTCTTCAGATGATCCCTAAATTCTTAGGGAAAGATGATGAGAACCCTTATTTTCATATTAGGGACTTTGAGAAAATTTGTGGGACAATTAGAATAAAAGACCTTACTGGTGAAGTCTTGAAACTTAAGATGTTTCCCTTTTCCTTGAGAGATAAAGCCAAGACCTGGATGAACAACCTACCATCTGAATCCATTGAAACATGGCAGGAACTTATTGCTGCTTTCTATATGAAATTATACCCTAAGCATAAAATTGCGTCTGTTAGGCAGAAAATTAGTGCTAGTGTGCAACAAGAGGGAGAGTCTCTTTATAGGTTTTTAGAGAGATTCAATGATCTCCTATCCCACTGTCTTCATCATGGATTTTATAAGATGAAACTAGTAGAGATTATTTATGATGGTTTAGACTATTCAACCAAAGCCATGGTTCAATCTATGTGCGCTGGTGAGTTCACTAGTAAAAGTGTTGATGATGCTTTTACCTTCTTAGGAGTTGTCGCTGAAAAATCCCAATAGTGGGAGTCTTGTGTTGAACCCCCCAAAAGACTCTTGGTTAATAGAAGTAGCACCAATGTGGTAGATACAAGCTTCAGGTCTGATGCTAAGTTTGCTGCTTTGTCTAGAAGGTTAGAAGCTTTGGAATTGAATCATCCTAAACATAGGTCTGTTGAACCTGATGATAGGTTTAGAGCCTCTGAAGTGTCTAGTTGTGGAATAGAACCCAATAAATCGTTTTGGGAAGGTCAGGTTAGTGAAGAGCAAACCCATGATGTCTATAACAATGCTAGGTTTGAGAATCATCAGAAGTTTAACCCATACACAGAGACTTACAACCCTGGTTGGAGAAACCATCCTAATTTTTCTTTGTCTAAGGGTCAGAATCAAGGACAGTCTAGTAATTCTCAGCCTCCCCCAGGTTTTGGTTATGCCAAGAACTATTCAGGGCAACCCCAGTTTCAGAATGAGAAAAAGATATCCACTTAGAATGAGAAGAAACCCAGAATGAGCAAACCCAGTTTCAGAATGAGAAGAAACCCTTGCTATGTTATCAAAAAACCATGAGATGTTATCAAAGAACCACTATGGTTTTCAAGAAGAAACCAGGCAGAATTTTAAGAATAATTCCCAGTCTCTTGCTAACTTAGAACTTCAAGTCGGTCAAATAGTTAAGTTTCTTAGTGAAAGAGAAGATGGAAGATTCCCTAGTCAAACTGATCCTAACCCTAAAGGAGAGAAATCGTACAATCATGTGAATTCTATAACAACCCTTAGGAGTGGAAAGAAAGTTGACAATAAGGTTGCCATGCCTGATAGTGAACATGATGTAGTTCACCATTCTGAGCCAGAAAATGAGGAGAATGATAGAGTCTCCAAAGAGACCAATGAGGGTCCTGCTAAGACCGGCTTTGTTCCCAGAGCCCCGTTCCCCCAACTGCTAGTTCCAACTAAGAGGGAGTCCAACTTTAATGATATATTGGAGGTTTTTAAGCAGGTTACTATCAACCTCCCATTGTTAGATGAGGTTAAGCAGATTCCCGCTTATGCCAAGTTTCTTAAGGATATGCGTACGCGAAAACAGAAACTTAGTGTCCAGAAGAAAACCTTCCTAGCTAGTCATGTGAGTTATATTATTCAGAATAACACTACTCCTAAGTATAAAGACCCAGGGTCCCCTACTATTTCTTTCACAATAGGTAAACACCGTGTCGAGAAAGCTTTGCTTGACTTAGGAGCCAGTATGAACTTACTGCCATACCATGTGTACCTTAAGCTAGGACTTGGTGAGATGAAATCTACCCAGATGACACTTCAGTTAGCTGATAGGTCCGTTAAAATTCCTCGTGGTGTGATCGAGGACGTTCTTATTGAGGTCGACAAGTTTCTTTATACAGTGGATTTTGTTATCCTAGATACCCAACCTGTCCCTGACCCAGAGAACCAAATACCAGTGATTTTAGGTCGCCCGTTTTTAGCTACATCCAATGCGATCATTAAATGTCTAAATGGTATTATGAATTTGTCTTTTGGTAACATGACTATTGAGCTGAACATTTTTAATATTAGTAAGCTACCCTCTGAACTAGATGACTCGAACATAGAAGAGGTGAACATGATAGGAACATTAGTCGAGGAGTCATTACCAAACACTTTGTTAGAAGATCCATTAGAGAAATGCCTAGCTCACTTTGGGATTGATTTTGATGATGACGATGTGATTAATGAGGTGAATGCTTTGTTAGATTCAACCCCTTTGATAGACACTAGTAATGGCTGGAAACCTAAGTTCGAACCTCTACCTGTTTCTGAGTCTACCCTAGTTTCTTCGTTAGAAAAGCCTCCTAAGTTGGAACTTAAACCATTACCAGATTCCCTGAAGTATGTGTATTTAGGCCCATCTGAAACTTTACCTACGATTATAGCATCCGACTTGGATAGTGATCAGGAAAGTAGGCTAGTGACTGTACTTCAGAATAACAAGGAAGCTTTAGGGTGGACCATAGAAGACATTAAAGGTATAAGTCCTACTGATTGTATGCATCATATCTATTTAGAGAGTGACACGAAACCTTCTAGGGAGATGCAACGTCGACTGAACCCTAATATGAAAGAAACCGAGGTTCTTAAGCTGTTAGATGCAGGCATTATCTACCCCATTTCAGACAGTAAGTGGGTCAGCCCTGTTCAGGTTGTTCCCAAGAAATCTGGTATTACTGTAGTCCAGAATGATAACAATGAGTTAATCCCAAACCGGGTGACCACGGGTTGGCGTGTCTGTATTGACTATAGGAAATTGAACAAGGTCACTAGGAAGGACCACTTTCCCCTTCCCTTCATCGACCAAATGCTAGAGAGATTAGATGGACGTAGCCATTATTGCTTTTTAGATGGATACTGCGGTTATAATCAGGTTGTTATTTCCCCAGAAGACCAAGAGAAAACCACTTTTACCTGTCCCTTTGGTACCTTTGTGTATATACGCATGCCTTTCGGGCTATGTAATGCCCCTGCGACCTTTCAGCGTTGTATGTTGAGCATATTTTCTGACATGGTAGAACGGTTCTTAGAGGTCTTTATGGATGATTTTTCAGTGTTTGGTTCGTCTTTCGATGAGTGCTTGCATCATTTGTCATTAGTTTTGACTAGATGTAAGGAAAAGAATTTAGTGCTTAATTGGGAGAAATGTCACTTCATGGTTCGTTCAGGAATTGTTTTAGGGCATATCGTATCTTCGAAGGGTATAGAGGTAGATAGAGCCAAAGTTGACCTTATTAAAACTTTATAGGTCCCAAAAACCGTAAGAGATATTAGGTCATTCTTAGGGCATGCAAGTTTTTATCGTCGATTCATTAAGGATTTTAGCTTAATTTCTAGACCTCTTTGCAATTTGCTTGCAAAAGACGTTAAGTTTGTCTTTGATGATGCTTGTTTAGAGTCCTTTGAGAAGCTTAAGAATTTACTCACTACCGCCCCCATAGTCCAGGCACCCAACTGGAACCGACCCTTTGAGATTATGTGTGATGCTTCAGATTATGCTATCGGTGTTGTGCTAGGTCAGCGAGAAAATAAGTTACTTCATGTGATTTACTATGCTAGCAAAACTCTGAATGATGCCCAGTTGAACTATACCACTACGGAGAAGGAACTATTAGCTATTGTGTTTTCCTTAGACAAGTTTAGATCCTACCTCTTAGGTTCTAAGGTCATAATCTTTACTGATTATGCTGCTTTGAAGTATCTTATTTTCAAGAAGGATATTAAACCTAGATTGATTAGATGGATCCTATTGTTGCAGGAATTTTCCTTAGACATTAGAGATAAAAAAAGGTGCAGAAAATGTAGTAGCAGACCACTTGTCTAGGCTTGTTGTGGATAACCTTAATGATTCTCCTTCTGTTAGGGATAGTTTTCCTGACGAACAACTGTTCTTTGTTACCCAAGCACCTTGGTATGCGAATATAGTGAATTATCTTGTTACTGGTCGAATGCCCCAACATTGGGGTAAACAAGATCGTTCTAGGTTTTTAGCCGAGTTGAAGCACTTCTTTTGGGATGATCCTTATTTGTTTAAGTATTGTCCAGACCAGATTATTAGGAGATGTATACCTGAGAGTGACCAGTCCAGTATTATTTCCTTTTGTCATGATCATGCTTGTGGGGGTCACTTTAGTGTTAAGAAGACCGCTGCTAAGATATTGCAGTGTGGATTCTATTGGCCTTCATTGTTTAAAGACTCCCGTAGTCACTGTGTTACTTGTGAGCGTTGCCAGAAGTTAGGAACCATTTCCCGTAGGAACATGATGCCATTGAACCCTATTTTAGTTGTTTAGGTCTTTGATGTGTGGGGTATTGACTTTATGGGTCCGTTTCCTAATTCTTTTGGTAACCTTTACATCCTTGTCGCTGTAGACTATGTATCTAAGTGGATTGAGGATGTGTCTCCCCTATTCTTTTTTCATCTTTAGAGCTGGCACCTTTAATTTCTCTGGCATTCTAGTTACTTGGAGATAGGTTGAGAATCTGTATGTCCTCATAGCTCTTTGGATACTTGTGACCAATTAGAAGTCATGGTTTTGTGGGTACACCTCTGGTAAACCCTCCCGAGACTATATCTCGGTCACTAAGGCCACCTAGTGAGTTAGGATTTTATTTTTATTAGTTTTGCTCGAGGACTAGCAAATAATAGGTTTGGGGGTATTTGATAGACACATTTTGTGTCTGGATTGTTCCCAGTGTCTCTATTGCTAGTGCTTGAATTTGTACTTATTATGTTGTGTTTATGTTTGTGTAGGTGTTTTTGGAGAAATACACTTGTGTGGAAAAAGTTGCTCAAAAAGTGCTATTTGGACCCCTGGAGGACATTTGCTATACGGACCCCAGATTTGGCTAAGAGGCACCCAAGGTTATGCATAGCCCAAATTCATCCTCAGCACCCAAATTTGTCCTCAACACCTCAGTTGGACACCTACTATTTACACTCCACAGACGGATAGGGGGCGACCTTCTTCTTCCACATTTAAACAACAGAATTTGGCGGGAAATTTGGCAGCGGAAGAACAATATTAGGGTTTGCGATTTGACCTTGTTTCAGTGAGATTAAAGGGATGTAATCAAATGGGTTTAATCCTTTGGGCCAGACAGGCGTGTTATGGGTGTTTAGTTGGATCAGATTTGGCTGGATATTCCGTTCGAAGTGAAACAGGGAGAGTTAACCAAGTCACCTGCGATTTCTTCTGGAACTGATTCATACGAGATTCCATTGGATTTTTCTCTTAGTTTGGATATATACCAGCCTGTTACATCACAACAAGATTGGTAAGTGCTTTTAATTCGATCAGAGGGGAAGATTTCATGTAATCTCGACTAAACAGGGCATGCACATTCTCGGGAAACTTCTGTGATATTTTGAGAAGGTCTGTGTGTATTTTAAGCGTGCTAAAACTCTTATGGAGCGCGTATGATGCTGTTGGGAGTGTACAGAGTACATGAAGACGCGTGTAGGAGATGCAAAAGGAAATTATTCCCGTGACAAGAAGAAGAGAATAAACGGAGTTAATGAAGATTATATGGAGTTATTACATCGATTTTTAGGCCCTGTATAGTATATAAAGAGTGTTCGGTGGTCATAGAATGGACGAAGAGTTTACGGGGAGATTACAGAGCTGTGAAAGTCAAGTTGCAGAAGAATCACCATTTCTGCTGCTGTGAAGAACACCAAGAAAATTAGGCGCGCAACAACAGTCGTTTGTCAACAGTGGAAACGACACACAGGCGAGGGTCGAGAATCAGCGACAGTATTGTTCTATCGTTCTTTCCAGTTTGTAACACTTATAACTGTTGCAAACCCGGTTTTTAATAGTTTTTCTCCATTTCATCTTTGGAAACACCCTTTGAGCAATAAAAATGAATTTTGAGTGTGTTTCCAACATGATGATGAGCTAATTCTCCCAAAACCAAGGCAATGAGGAAGCTATTCACGCATGAATAATGGGTAACTATTTCATTTTCTCTAATTTTTAATTATAACTCACTCAATCACTGCTCTTGCAGAGTTTTTAAATGTTTACATAATTTTCTTAATTACTTGTGATTCAATTTGATAGATTATACTTTGTTTAATCAATTGATAGTCTATGCTTGAGGAATACAATTAATATTTGAGAATATGTTTGATTAATTGTGAATTAAGAAATAAGGGACTTAAAAGATAATTAGAGTTTTGGATTATTTTCCATAATTTATTCATGTGTGATAGTGGAATCAGTGTCTTGGTTATTCCTAATAATCTTGAATTAAGTTTTCTTTGTTTTTAAATTTCATTAAATCTAAAATCTTTGCTTTCACAAGTCTCAACGAACTTTTTACTACAACTCAATTTGAAATCACATCAGAGTCCGACGATCTTCTCTTTGTTGCAAGGTAATGGGGGAGGGAGCGGCTGATCCCTGTAGGATTGATTCGTTTGCGTGCCCTAGCTTTCTTGATTGTTATTTGCGCGGGTGTTTCTTGGCGTACTTGAGATAGTGTTGACTGCGTTTCGCCAGATGTAATCCGAATTTCTCTCTTCAACGCAATCAACGAATCTCGTTGCAGCTTCTTCTAGCCCAAGGAGGTTGGGAATCGAAAGTTTAACAAGCTTTTCTTGAAGCATGGTGTCATTCCGCGCACGCAGATCTCCACTAGTGCGTCTTCTTTAATGTCCTCGTGGCAGTTCAGCGTGAAGTGGAAAAACTGAGTGATATACTTTCCTACGTCTTCCCCTAGTCGCTAGTTACATTTACTCAAGTCGATGGTCGTGACTTTCTTTTTTGTAGAGTAAAACTTTCTGAGGAAGAGTGTGTACAGGTCCTCCCATGAACTGATGCGTCCCGGCTTTAGGTTATCATATCAAGTGAAGGCTGTCTTAGTCAACGATTTCGGGAACTTCCTTAGGCATAACTTCCCATTAGTGGCTCGGTCGTTCATAGAAGAAATAAACCGGCTAAGATGCTCTCGTGCATTCCCTTTTCCATCATACACTTTGAATTTTGGTAAAGTATAATCCTCTGGATATTGATAATCCACGACTTCAGAGGTGTATGGGCTTGCCATGAAGTCGTAATTATTCTGTTTTACCATTTTGTAGTTCATTTAGAAAAACTTGGTCATCGCCTCCTGTGTCATCATGTCGTGATCCTCTCCTTTGTTCTCCCCGTTCTCTAAGGTTTCCTTGACGTTTTGCTCATTGATGGCCTCTTTCAGCAATCTTCTCAACTCTTTCTCCCTGCGGATGTGCTCCTCTAACTCTTTCTGCATTTCCTTCAAGGTGGGTTGCGTGAGTTACGTGCTTCCTCCCTCTAGTTGCTTGTCCTTCTCTTGCGTCGCTTCAGGTATCGCTCGCGTGATTGGGTCGGCCACTATCCCTATCCGCTCCCCTTCTAGGTTAGGAGGCGGGTTATTCAACTGACTGTTGGTCGCGTTCGGGTTGGTACCACTCGGCTGCATCATGATGAACTAGGCACGAGCCTCCGAGTGTGGTCGCCAAATGTTAATACCGGAATTCTCGTTAGGTCCTACCCGTCCTAGTGCACCAAGATGACCTCACTTTTCTTAGAATAGTATGAGAGAGAGTTGTCTTTACATTGTACTTTTTCCTTCCTTATATAGACTTTCCAAAAGCCCC
Organism: Papaver somniferum; assembly: GCF_003573695.1. Taxonomy (NCBI): domain Eukaryota; kingdom Viridiplantae; phylum Streptophyta; class Magnoliopsida; order Ranunculales; family Papaveraceae; genus Papaver; species Papaver somniferum. Next base: position 9,209,554 of record NW_020653081.1, read on the forward strand.
TTCTTTTTATGACATCTTTCCATGTGTCCTAAACCTCCTTAATTACTATTAATGCCATCACTTCTCTAATATAACCTTCTTCTTTCTTGTTACTTCCTTCATTGTCCCTTCCATCTTATGGATACTTCCTTGGTGGACTTGGGCCTTAGTCCCCATGTTTTGTGTGTGGCCTTTCCCCTCTTTGGGGAACCCCAGCCTAGTTAAGGGAAACTATTTTTCATGTATCAACACACCTCATTATGGGAAATGCGTTTCCGTCCAAATAATGCCCTACCAAACTGAATTTTTGTTTTCTTTTTTTATTTTATTTTGTTGGATTAAATAAATATTTGTTATAGGTAATAAAAAGAAAAAAAAAATGGAGATATAACAGAAAAAGAAAAGAGTTTTAATAAATAAAAAATTAAAAAGAGAAATATTAGATATGTTGAAAATTCCATGAAAATCTTAGCTTGTGTATTGACCTAAAGACGGAAACTAAGTTTTTTGTAAAGGAATCTTTCAAATAGAAACTCAGTTTCCGTGACTCATCGCTTAGCTTAAAAGTGGAACATATCTATTCCACTCTTTTGTGAGGTGAAGCGAAATCGTCATGTTAAAGCCAAAAGATGCCTCATATAAATTGGATTTCGCTATACTCGAGTTTTATCCAAGTTAAGCGAATCTCCAATAACAAAATCACAAATAACTAGTAGCAGTAGTATTAATAGTGATGCTCGCGTATATATGGGAGAGCTTAGATCAATGAAGCCTGATCCAAAATCGTAGAACATGTTTTTGAATTGCCCTGAAGACCACCACTCCTCCAAGAGAGAGTTGCCAAAAAATGGATGCCCTGAAACTTTCCCGACTGAAAAATAATGAGCTCACCTGGATGAATCGTTGGGTCTCTAATAACTGCAGGAGAAAATCAACACCAAACTTGGAACAAGCGTCAAACCGATCGTGACCCGAACATAAAAACATTACATAGAGGATCACAAGACCACATATAAAACTAAGAAAGTACGCCAGATAGTACTAAACCCCTAAGTGCAAAGCTTGGGCGGAGATGATGTTGACGATGAAGGTAAAGTTGTTGTTGAATCTTTGTATTGCTCATAAATTAGCACTGAATATGGAAATATGCGCTCACATCCCATCTCATGCACAACAAGACCAGAAAAGAGCAGTGTTGGAGTATAGCTCGGTTGAACCCACCAAGTGTTTGTATGTCAAGTTTGGTTGTCATACTTTAGTGAATCAAAATTCATGTTAAGAGTCGTTTGATTATGTACTAGAGTCAACTTCGTATAGGTTAGCTTGAAAGTATTAGGAGAATAAGACTTTACAAGTATTGCGAAGACTTGAAGATGTGAAGAAGCAAGGAGCTACAACGACAACATCATCCTTCCACTTGAGGTTAGTGATATTTGACTTGAACTGTTTCATTCCCTAACATATATTTCAAGTCGTGCATATTGAAAACAAAACTGTGAAGCATGATTGAACTCTAGATAGACATAGTATTAAGGAATACAATAACGAGGTTTATTGATTAACCATTAAACTTTGTAGATAAGACATCGCCATAATCATTTGAATGCTATTGTGATTATGTATGGGTATGAGGTGAGTATTTCATCCTAGGGAACAATGTTTACATGTGTTCTAAGGAAGTGAATTCATGAACTTGGTTTGTGAATCGAAAAGGAAATTTCCAGGTGTTATTGGTTTTGTTATTCATTGCATATCTTGTTAACATCCAATATATGTGATTAGTATAACCGTTCATAACTTGTTTGTTTTCTTGGTAAAACTATTCACAAAGGCCTGACTTATGTATTGGTATGACTTTTATTAGTGAAACCGATCTTAAGTAATCACCTGAGATGGTATGATCGAGTTTGTGATTTTATGTCTGATCAAATATGGGTAAAAGGGAACCGATCCTAGTAAGAGGTGTAGTACATCACAAAGGGGAATCGATCCTTGTATGAGGTGCAACAGGTTTATAATAGAAAGGGGAAACGATCCTATGGACATGTGCAACACGTTTTTAGGCAAAGGGGAACCGATCTTATGGACATGTGCAACACATATAAGTTAGAGAGCATATATATGTGGGGAACCGATCCTAGTACCTATTCAACCGAATTTTGGAAAGCTAGTGTGACTAAGCATAGTACTCACATGGAAGGTAGAACCGAAACTTGTTTTGGTAGAACCGTTACACCCATGTTTTGTGATTGAATGTTATTTGATCAATCGCATAGTTCTTGAAAGTCATATGAACCAATTCTAAACTTGTTTGGAAGTGTGGCAAATCGTTTTCAAGGTTGTAAGTATGAAAGAGGACTTACAAAGTAAGGATGTCGACATACTTTGAACACGTGCTGTGAATGTTTATATTTAATTGTTCAAAGTTATTCCTTAATAACTAAGGGAAGAGAATCCCAGGATCGAAACATAAATAAGTTAAGAATCTTTTAATTAAGGTTATTAATTTTATTTTAGGAAAAATAAGAATTAGTAATGTGCATTTACCAATTAGAGATTTTCCGAGAGATTTCGATCATTATTTTTGGACAGAGCATTTCCAGGAATTATGGAAACCGAATTTGTGCTTTAATGAATATCTTGAGAATATTTTCGGTTTTGGAAATTCCTTGGTGTCCAAACTTCCTAGTCTATAAATACTTGAAGTTTGCATTTCTAGCAAACTAATCCTTCGTAACAGCAAACTACCTCTTGTTGTGCTGCTACTGGTGAAGCCGCCTATTCGGAGAGGAGAGTAACCTAAGTGGCAAAATCTCTTACGGGCTACGGCCGCTCGTTTTAAAGTCTTCTTTGGGATTGAGAAGCTCTATTAGTACCATTGGTGGGAAACTAGATAATTGCGGTTTATCTTTTGTTTTCGATTGATTTGATTGACTAGCGGTGGTTGAACTTTGATTGCACCTAGTTTGTTTATGCTTGAGGATCTTCTCTTCTGATATAAGATTCACTCAAACTAGTTCAGAGTTTCGACAGGGATCTTTAGATTGTTTGTAGTTCCAAAGACTATCTTGTGATAATCCATTGTTAACATACTCCGTTCTGTGCGTGATTGATCACAAGAGATTCAAGCGATTGTATGCAGGTGTTTATTGAAGATCTAAGAAGCTTTGAAGACAAATAAGAGTTTGAAGATTTCTGATTTGGGGTTCATATTATTTGGTGTGCACAATACTTGTTTCGGTAAAAAGAGGATCCAATTAATAATCGGTTCTATCCTTGTGATAGAATTGGATTGATTAGTTGAGTAGATCGGCATCAACACAATTCTTTGGATTAAGAGTGTTGATTGCAAAATCATAATGATTACTTTGGTAATTGAACATAAGATAGATCTAAGGACCTGACGAAGGAGTTTATGTTAAGATAAACAGAAGAGTCTTTGTCCTACTCATATCACTTGGTTGAAGAAAGTTGATACCAAACAGATTTGTTGTTCCTTTAGTGTTTGGAATATGAACCAAAGGAATTGTTCCAAGCACGTGACTTATTTATAAGTTGGAGGCGTAGGAATACAGACGAAACTAGGTGAACTATAGGTTTAGTTGCTTGGTCTCAACTATACGAAGTTGGTGTAATTTTGTGTAGCGGCTTAATCCTGAGAGTATTCAATTCTGGACAAGGTCCCGGGGTTTTTATGCATTTGCGATTTCCTCGTTAACAAAATCTTGATGTGTCATTTACTTTATATTTCCGCATTATATTTGTTTTATTATAATTAAAGTAAATTACACAAACGTTAATTCCTATTTACTTGATAAGTGAATGTTATTGTGTTTGGTTAAGTCCGAAACTTTTTATCAAGTAAACTACTTCGTTGTTGTATTTTCTCAATCTCATATCCATAGACGATCACACAAAGTGTAAAATGATTAGTTGCATCGTTTCGACTAGGGCTGTAAATGGGTACCCATTACCCGGATCCGGAACCGGACCCTAATACCGGGTCCGTTTCCGGGTCCTAAAGTTGGACCCATTAGCTACTTAGGACCCGGCGGGTAATTACCCGGTTGGACCCGAATTTAAACGGGTCCAAACGGGTAATACCCATTGGGTACCCGCGGGTATCGGGTACCCGTTTATTCATTCTTTTATTCATGTTTTTAGCAAAATTATAATTATTTTTTCTAGTTTTAGCTTTGATATTTACTCATTTAAATTTTTTCTCTTACATTTAATCTTTATTTAGTACATTCATAAGAAATAATAATAATTTTTTATAAAAATTACTTAAATCCAAGCTAAAAAGAGAAATATATTAAGTTTCTGAGATTTTTTAAATAGTTTTCTTTAGACCCAATGGGTACCCGGAACCGACGGGTACCCGGGTATTTAAACGGGTCCGGTTCTGGGTCCACAAATTTAGGAACCGGACCCGGACCCGGAACCGTTAGGAACCGGACCCGACTTTTATAAGTAGGGTCCGGGTCTAGTGATACCCGGGAGGACCCAGACCCGTTGACACCCCTAGTTTCGACTCAGTTCATAGACAACCACTTTCGGAGAAGGGAATTATAGGTAGATTGAGGTATATTTGGGTACCCTCGTCTTTTCAAGCAGGAAAAATAAAAGAGTCCCAATAATCACTAAAAACTAGATTTACAAAAAAGACTAGCATGGAAAGGTGAAAAAGAGTGATTTAAGAAGATGAATCTGCTCAAATCATCTCCAAAGGAGCCGACTGAGCAGGGAAACATCAAGAAGAAGGGGTTTTCATTCGCTCTTTTACGCCGTTTCTTTGTGGTGTACCTTTTATTGTGAAGCGCCCAAATATACCCCGTTCCTCACAAAAATACTTCAATGTACTCACTTTCATTATCAGACGTATCCTCATAGTAACACGAATAAATTATTTCTCTACCATGGTATTCCACTTCTTATACATATCAGTGACTTTGTTATTATGCTTCGTGGTGTAAAGATAAATTGTCTTCGACGAGTCATCGACAAATGCCTATTACGTCCCTTAAAACCGTACGACAAGGACCTCATACAACCGAATGGATGTACTGTGTGTAGTGTACAATGATACCAAAACTACTCCTACATTGTTTTCCAAATATACAATATTAACATAAATCAAGCTTGCTAGTTTTTTCACCTCCAAGCAAGCCTATACTACTCAACATGAACATACATTTTTCACTCATATGCCCAAGATGCATGCGACACAAACGTTTTGAATCCACATGTTTCTCATCAACGGGATGATAAAATACAACTCCAGCAGCAAACACTATATTTAATTGTAGAAAATATAAATTATCATGTCTTGTATCGATTATCTTCAAACTACCATCGTTGTTGTATCCTAGATATTAAAGTACTCCTAAAGTCTTCCTAAAATATGGAAGATCTCTAACCTCTGACAGTATTATGATAACACATATGATAAAGCATGTATTGTACAAAACTGTTTTGCAGGCAGTGGAATAACCCATCATAAAAGTATCATCGTTCAGGTCTCTATATGTGGTGAAACCCTCCCTTGTGGGATACATAGATATGAATCACCCAAATCAAGCATCCAACCATCAGAGAAGAAATAAATGAGTCTAACTATGGACACCTAAGGGTTTAAATGCCAGGGAGAACCTCTCTAGGGACAAGGGAGGGTGTCTCAGAAATAACTAAGAAAACTATTCAGAGAAGAAATTTTTGAAGATCGGCTCGGCACTTTCGGCATATGCTCTCTCCAACATCTCGAGATCTTCAGTAGCGAGATTTAATTCTTAAGTCAACCTCTCAACGCCATCTTTTGCTTTCTCGACCGCCTCCGGACCAGAAAAGGTACCTGCCAGACTCATTTTCTTTTGTGCGCCTGCAAGAAAGTCACGCAGCCATATGACATCCAGCCTAGCTGCCTCAGCCTCATCCAAAGTTGTATTCCAATCCTGGAGCACTACATCAGAGATATTTTTGCAAGGTAGGAGCACCATTTCTTGGACCGTCGGCAATAGCATGGATACCTTCTCTTCCAAGGACCAATACCTGCCTTAATCGCCCACGAAGAATTGACCAAATTTCTTCCATATTTTGGAATAAAAATCAGAAAGAACCGTAAAACCGCCGATGCATTCGTAATTAGGACGGATCCAGTCGAACTTGAATCAAAGAAAACTATGATATTTGGATATTCAATGTCACTATCTTGTGTGAAAATAACTGTGTCAGAGGGATTACTTCAATTGCTCTAAGGTGAGGATGTTGTTTCATTAGAAGCGGCTATGGGGAAATTACTCTTAAATTCGGGCGAGATGATAACTGATCATTACGAAGAATATCGAGTATGGCGCCTGGAATCTCTAACAAAAATCTACGAAGAAAGGAGAGTTGTAAGTCCCAAAATATTCGGTACCATGTCGTGACATGTGCCTTTCTTCCAGCACGACGAAAAGGGGCACTTGTACCAAAGACGACGTGAATATCCGCTTAAGATTTTCCATCGAAGGAAGAGCAGAACGATAACGAGGGACTAATTGATCAAAACCCATCTGTCAAGCAGCTCTGTCAATATTATAGCTCTGTATTGAAAACCCATTGGTGCCGAGAGCAGGAAGGTAACCCGAGACGCAACTATGCATAAAAGTAGCTTGACCAGTTGTGACGATGTTGCCCCACTTCGTCAATCCAGAGTGAAGAATCGTATCACATAACACGTCGAAGGTTGATGGAGCCAGTATGTTTTGGAATCGAGAACCCCAAGGCCTGAAATTCACTTTTGTTTCATTATCCATCACATTAATAAGGTCCACAGAAGAAGGCTCTTCACCACACCAATGAAGTATTCGGGCATATTTAACCCGCGAGTCTGGATAAGAAGCCTGGACCTTGGGTGCATATTCAGGAAAATGCTCCCAAAACCAGGCTTGCAGAAACATAACGGGGATGAAGGACTTAGAAGATCTCAAATCTCTTGCAAGTGCGCCTAAATGGGAATACAAAGAACCCAAGAACATTTTACCAATTGGGAGAACTATTCCATATACCAGAGCCACAACGATAGGAACGACTGGAGGTTTTAACTGATCTCTAGAAAAATCTTCAAATATATCCCTGGATAACCAAAGCATAAGGAATGCAGCTATATACAGAGGATGATCAATCACATAATTTTTGGAGTCTCTTTTTGCTCGCCAATGATTAATCCACGTCAAGTAATTACTGGAGGAATGGTTCTGAGACTGCTGCAACTCCTCTATCTTTGCTGTCAGAATAGTAGTAACCTTGATGTCTTCGTCAAGACATTCGGTAGGAATATTGCCTATCACAAGTAATTGCAACAAAACTTTCACATTCTTCAGCGTAATTGTCAGTTCACCCCATGTACACATTGCCGAGTTGGTTGGTTCACACCATCTAAGAATGAATACAAGCAAGCCTCGCATATCCTTAGTAAATTCCAGTGTCTCAAATACTCTTAGACTTAGTCTAGTGGAAGGGTAAGATTCATGTTTCTCGTTGAACCCACGTCACCGAAAATCAACGCCCGGCCGCAGTGGGGATCCAACATTCTTCGTCCATACACCATTTGAAATGGCATCAGATGCCATTTGAAATGGCGTATCATTTTTCAACCATTAGATCTCCAATAAGACGAGGAATCCAACGGTGTATATGATACTGATGATTGAATTTCTATAAAGTAGTGACGAAACGCTATTCCTAATGGCATATGATGCTTTTTGGATACGCCATTCCTAATGGCATGACGGGATTGCTTCCTTCTCGCACCCAAGCAAACTGAAGACAACTCTAGGAATCAAGGGGGAAAACGACCCTTAAACGACGGTTCTTCCTGAGAAACTTGGACCTGCACCCCCACTAGAGTAAGCCTTAAAGAAATGAAGAATCTTGGCATTGTCAAAGTGTTGTCTCACCCTAGGATGATTCAACATATCTCTCGACCATTCTGTCCAATCCAATGAAAGATATTGAGAAGCCTTGAAGTCAATGGGAGATGGTTCATACTCCCCTCTTCGCAAGCAGAACCTAGAAATGTCTTTTGGATAAGTACTTTGGAATCCGTTCTCATTGTCAAAGTCCAGAATGCAACAATCAGCATTATCCGGAAGGCTTATTTATCTATGATGCCTTCGAAAAATTTGTCATAATGATTGGGAACGATCCCCCGGGGTACATGTGTTAATATCTTCATGAGAAGGGCTCATCACAACATCTTTTCCATGATCATCGTGGATCGCAGAAGTTTCCTGTGAGAATATCTAACTGAGATGTGGTTCAGATAAAAACCCTAATCTATGTTACTGTCAAACCTTAATTTGAAGAACACATATTTAAAAGGTGTTGATAAAGAAACAAGTGAGCTCTCACCTGGAAGAAATTCCCGTAAGAATTGATGAGGCGCTGAAAGAATGACTCCTTTATATATATATATATGTACACGCACATATGAAGGATTCCTAGTTGGATTAGGAAAGGTCAATTAGGCAAGAGGTGGCCGTCCAAACCGCACGAACCTACGTGAGGTCGCGCCCTATCCAGCATGAAGACCGGCCCCGTCACCACGACTACGCCATAAGCCTCCACAATCGCGCCTGTTACACCATATTTGTGTCACCATATGATGCTTATCACGTAACGCGACATTGTTCCGCGCTAATCCGGGGATTAATGTTGATGATGAATTTTTGAAAAGGGCATTTGTAGTAGATTAACCTTGATTTAGTTGTACAAATAATCCCTGGCCCGACGCCAGGATTATTGAATCTGCACAAGCATAATTTGTACTCCGCAAGAGAATCAATAAACTGTATCTGGCTAATGGGATCATCAGTTTTAAAGCTATTTTGAAAGTGTATACGTATGCCAAATTTCAGGACTTTCCCCAGCAGAAACATTGTTATTTCATGTACGCCAATTAATATACATAAGCAGAGTGTACATGCGATGCACGTTGTTCAATTTTATTTGTTTATAATTTCAAATAAACCCCTAAATAATTGGCATATTTAAGCGAAATCATTTTCAATCTAATGGATGTATTTTAAGCGAAATTATATCCAACGGCTGTATTGAATAGTTCACACGCAATTAATCTGTTCAGATCCAATGGATGTATTTTAAATCTAGAAGATCTGACGGCTTCAAAGGGTTAAACATCAAGATATGTTGCTCTCATTAAAAGGGGGGAGATGTCTTTTACGCCATATTCATATTCGGAACATAATTAAGCATCATTTAATTAAGCATCATTTAATGAGTCGTTAAAAAATATTATGCTTAATATATATATATAGTGTTATCGGTATCACCTCAAGTCGCAAAACTCCTGCGTCCGAGTTCCTTGGGCATACTATAGCGGCACTATTATATTCGAAGCTTATACCAAAATAGCATTCTCCAAATCTAAACTTGGCATGTTGCCTTAAACTCAAACCATAGATTGCAGCTACATGATGATCACATTGCATATCTCATAAGGTACCTTAGCCAAAGGTGGCTAAGGCCATGGAATAGCCATTGTGGCTTACAACTAATAGCTCAGATGAAATCGCTCCAAAATAACTGGCCAAGTCCCTAACACAATTTGGAAAAAATGGCCTGTGGCATATTCACCATAGTGCCAAATCGTAAGCCGTGGCACCATGCCACGCGCGGCCTTGGCAGCCTAGGCCAAGGCCACAACACGTTGTCATGCGACTCTCACGGCCTTGGCAGCCTAGATTGCCATGATTTGCTAAGAACAAGAAGACGTGTCTATATACGATAATATTCATTAGGTGTAAGTGTGGAAGTTTCTTCTCCAATACAAAACATTTAGACACAAGAAGAAAACTTTAAAAGTACGGTAAATGTTTTCATTAAACATGTAAATCTAATGGCACTACAAGCACAGGCAGTTAAGCACATGCATCTTGGCAATACTCTAAGTACATACTTCGTCTTCTCTGCCTCCGCCACCAACTTAGCCGCAGCAAGAGCCACAGGCAGGGAGTGAGCCTGAAATTTATCACAGTAATCACTTGTAAAATCATACTGAAGGACAGAGAACAAAATAACATATTTGAAAACCTTTATTTTTGCGTCGTCTAATTTCCACTGCGAAATCTATGCAGGAAATTTCATGGTTTTAGTATCAGAGTTCCTAGAATAGTAGGATATCTTATTATCCTACATCAAATGAGAATGTTTGTTCGTATTAATCAACAAGCCCAAGATATCACCATTCTATACTCAATCGATTATCTTCTTTGTTTCTAAGCGAGTTCATACACATCATTCTCTAAACAGAATAGTTTACTAGCTTGCCCAAAGTAAAAGGTACGAGCAAGAGAAAGAAAGCTTACTATGGTCAATCCCCCGAACATTGTCCATTCCACGTGGAGGTCCCCGCGGGCCACCACCATATGGACCTCTTCCAGGACCACCTCCAGGACCATCACCATCCCATTTCTTCCCAGAACCTGAGTTTTTCTTGTAAGCATCTGATTTGTCCATCTGAAACATTTGCACAACAGATCAAATAAGCTAAGCTTAGTCCTACACCCCAATACTTATTTTAATGCACTGTTAGGTGAAAACTAAGGAGTTTGAAATTTGTTAATATACCGAGAACATTGTCGTGAAGAACACCATAATGAAGTCTATAATGGACCTGAAGAAATCAGTGATTGTTCTCAACCGCCAGATTGATCGCTTCGATTTCACAACACCTGAGGACAAAGAAAAAACCCCTAAAGGTTAATTTGTACTCAAATTTTGGAAGGGATTGTATTATGTTAAACAACTGTCCACTGATCCACCAAGAAATTTCAGACTTATGCAGGAACTACATCCATGACAGGGACTAACAACATGCAAATGCCCTGAATCTGTTAAGTCTCAAATGTGTCGCCTCATTAGTAGTACACAATATTTTAAAAGAAAGAAAACGAACTATCCAACTCGACATATGCAATAAGAAAGACAACATCCAACAATTAATCAACTATAATAGTTTGAAGGAAAAAGAGGGGAAGCAAAAACACTATGGAATCACCAAGAAGCGAAAACTCAAAGAAAAGTACCACAAAGCTTAAGCAGGATGCAAAAGAAACTACAAAGGTGTTATTTGTTAATCATGGTATGGGAAAGATCAGCAGAAGGATTCCAGTTCAAATTCCGCTCTATACCACCAAAAGATAAAATGAATAGAAACGTCAAACTGTTGCTTACAAGGATGCACTATCTTAACAAAGTCATAGTAAGTATGGTTTTTGAAATCCTTCATTTTTGACTTGATTTCCTTGCATCAGTCTTCAGATCATTAAGCATAAAACCAACACATGTTTGCTTCATTAGTGTCTTATATGGCTAACATCATCGATTGATACTCCGTGTACTTTCAAGGCAGCTACTTCAGATACTGCGATAATACTAGAAAATGAAACATTCCCAATAACCTTTATACTCCTTCCCAAACACGAAAGTTTGAAAGTATATTGTTGGTGCAAACTGTCTTACCAGCGATCATTTTAGAAAGGAAACTGCTACTTGCACACCAAATACTACCACCAGAATTATTGTAAGGGATCTTAAATAAAGTGTGAGGCGGAGGCCTATTCAGAGTCCTAATAGAAGGGTTGTTTTGTCTAAACTGTTCAGAAGTAATAAACCACCTTAGTGCTTTATGTGGCACCAAACACCGATAAACATTAGATCACGCATTCACTCAAAAGTCAAAACGCTGCCAAAAAGTTTCCTAATGGTGGTAGTCTTAATACTCAGCTGAATAAGTTAGGCAACAACGAGGGAAGATTCTTCTCCTTTCTGCTAAATGGCTTAAATTACAAATAAAATGTTTGAATGTTAAAGAAACTAACTAGTCTATCTTCTTTTCTAAAAGAATGCCAAATCTTGATCACAAAATCCTCAAGGCTAAAGGTGACATAGGTTTGTTGGAAAACCAGCACACATCACAAGTGTACCAAAAGTCTTGTGCTACTCATGATCCTTATAACGTGCTACTCTCCTCTCTCTCCTGTCCTACAGCCCAACCAACTCAGTTAACAGCTCTCAAGTTGAGTATTCACATTAAGCTCAAATTCAATCCCCAATTGCCAGATTGGAATTTGAACAGTACTCATCCGATTCCATACCAAAGAAAAAATCAGAAAGGAAATTAAACAGCACCAGTCATACGCCACCAAAGCTTTACAAGAAGTTGAAATTCCTTGATCTAGAGTCTCTAAGGTTTTGACTATAACGCCTGATTTTCTGATAGAAACCCATACAAGGTCGAGTTGTAATTTTGTAATTACCTGATCATCATTGATTAAATGAACAAACCTTTTACTATTTTGTCTTCCAAAGAATCCAAAAATCCTGTGCATAATTTAGCTCGAAAACCATAAACTGAAGCACAGTTTTATTACGTTAACATATTATCCTTCGGTGACATCTTAAATTGGGTCCTAGCTATCTAGGTTTCGTTTTCAATAAAAAGGAAAAAAAAAAAAACACACATAAGACAATCCTATTTAGACACATGGATAGAGTTCATGGAGCTAAATCAATCATCATAATCATCCTCAATTGCAATTACATAAAATCAAATATATATAATGACCGAAACCCTAAATTGATATAGACAATATATAATCATACAAAATCAAATATGGAGTGAGATTCAAAAGGAAAATCTGAAAACCACAATTCAGATGCCAAATATCGTATAATTGAGAAACTCAAATTACCTCCTTCGACGTATGCCATGGAGATTTTCTTCGTCGTCAGACCTAAATTTCTTCTTTGTTTTTCGGTTTGGTGATTCTCTCTGAAAATTAAAAATACTTCGGACACGGTTTTTTGAGGTTGACTTGGGCAGAAAAATGACGAGAAGTCTCGAATCTGTGAATGGCAAGGCCCCAGTAATACGTGTTTCAAGAAATTTCATTGTTGGGCAAATCCTACGGGATGGGCAATGCGATGGACCAAACGAAATCCGCGCGATATAACCTCTGCTGTTCGGTTACAGTCCGCGGCGATGGTTGGGCCATGGGGCCAAGGTTTTTAACTTTGAATCGTGACTTGTTTTTTTAACAATCAAAAACTACCACAACCACCCTATTATAAGGGTTTTACTACGTAGAAGTCCCACTAAATGATACTTCACTATCAACTCCATACTTTGACTTTTTGATATTTCTAGGTTCAGAATTTTTATTTTTGGGCCAAGTTTTAAATTTTCCCGGATTTACTGATTTTTTAATAAATCATAAAATACCGAAATTAATCTTCAGTATTTATAGTCGTTTTATACCTAACAGAAACCGAAAATCAAATCAATTTTTTTTCAGCTCTCTCTTCTCTCTGCTCTCATTCAGAAACAGAATTGGAGATTTTTCTTCAGACGAATCTTTGCATTAAACAACAAGAATTCGTTAGTTTGATAGTGAAGAAAACGAGAAGAAGAACAACAAATCATTAATTTTCTCTCAATTTTGTTGATCTTTATTCACCGGTTTTCAGATTTGACGAGTTTGTGAAGATGCATTGATGAACAACAAATAGGTTTGTTCAAATTATCTTTTTTGTTTGTATCAAATATGTTTGATTCAATAGTTTTCTGATCGATCTTTTGATTTCGATCTTCTACTGATTTCCGGTTTTTTTTTTTTTTTTTGTATTTGTTGAGTCTGAGAAGAGGTAGAAGACAGGTTGGAATAGAGGAAGCTCAAATATAGGTACGAATCTGTTATTGTTTGAGCTTATCGATTTCGATTTTATGATTTTGGTTTTTTTTTTTTTTTTTTTTTTTCAGATTTGGAATTTTTTGATACGAAGAAGAGGAAGAAGAAACCAGATTATTTCAGAAGAACAATAACAAAACTAGGTATGAATTCTTGTTGTTGTTTGATTTCGAATTTGTTTTTAATTTTTCAATTTTGTTTTTGGATTATTTGCATTTCTTATTGATTTGAGAAGAGATCTAGTATTTGATGAATTACGTTTATAATTCTTGTTAGTATTTTTTGATTAAAAGAAGAAAAACAAGAAGAAACAACATTGTATCTGAAGAAGAACAACAAATCTAGGTATAGATATGTTTTATAAAAATGTGCAACTTCAAGTTACACATATTGTCCTGTAGCATGTGTAAGTGCTATTTGTTATTGCATGTATTATCTGAGAATAAATTTACTAGCTGGAATTTCTTTTATTATTGTTGTTAATTTGTTGGTATAAGAACATAACAACAAATCTGGGAAGACATGATGTTTTGTAAAATGTGTAACTTGAAGTTACATATATTGTTCTATAGCATGTTTAATTTTTTCTTGTGTATCTTTAAAAAAAAAAATTTCTTGTTTTCATTTGTTGAGTATGTTGATTGCTCCTTTTATTTTTTAGCTTGCTTCTTAGGATATAATTCTCACGAGAAGGAAACGCCCCCGAGTGAATTGCGTTCATATTTTTTTTTTGCATATTATTATTGAATTGCGTTCGTTTTTATTTTTTCAGGTTGTCATGGCTGTTGCTAGTTCCATTGCTGTTGTTCGCTACTTTTATGATTTCATCACCACTCGTGTTAGTATTGAAACCACACTTGATGAGTTTAAAGACGAAGTTTGCAGGCAATGGAAGCATTTTACTCCACTTGGTATTTGTTTCTTCTTCCGAGAAGGTGGGAAAGATCTTCCGGTTGACTGTGATTATTTTCTTCAAGCTCTTGCTTCCCTCACAAATAATAAGAACAAGACCATTTTTGATATATTCTTGCAAAATGTTACTAATGTAGCCTCCACATCTAGCTCTAGGGAAGTTTCTTCTATTTCTAATAGTTCTAGTACGTCTTCGAGAAACAATAGCTCAGTTGGAATGTATCTGGAAGATAGGAGCAAGCCTGCAAAACCATTGTTGTCGGATAGTTGGCCTAAGGTCCTTGGTGAGATTGGTCATGTTTTTGTTTAAGGGGTTAAGGTGGTCAGGATTGCTTACACCAAGTACCGTCTTCGCACTGGTTTCAATATGGTTGTAACACACAATGAGCATCTAGGTTCACGACTAAGTGTGCAGTAACAGAATGCGGCTGGAGATTTCATGCAGCTTCCATTGATGAAAGGAACGAAATGTTTCAGGTAGTTTTCTTTTGTTCTGTTATTTTTTTAGCATATGATGTTTTGTTACAGTGTGTGTAACTTTGGGTTACACATGATGTTTTTTGCACCAGATTGGTGTTTTTTCTGCTTCCACTGTAGTTTTGTTACAGTATGTGTAACTTGGGTTTACACATGGTGATTTTTTGCACCAGATTGGTGTTTTCCAGCTTCTATTGTAGTTTTCGTTACAGTATGTGTAACTTTGGTTTACACATGATGTTTTTTTGCACCAGATTGGTGTTTGGTTGATTTGTTTATATTTTGTATCAACTTTTTCAGGTCAATGCTTATAACCCTGAGCACACTTGTGGTGCTGGTAGGCGCAATTTGAATCAAAAATACTCAACCAACTTCACGTCTAGTTTGATCGAGGAAGAAGTTCGCAAAAATCCTCACAAGAATCCATGGCAAATTGCAGATGATTTCCAGACCAACTATGGAATTACCATGGAGTATTATCATGCCTATAATGGTAGGGAGAAGGTTTATGAGACCATTTATGGTGACGATGTGAAGTCATACTCGCACTTGGTATGGTATATTAATGCTATAAGGGAAACTAACCCAGGTAATGTGATAGACTTTCAATTTAACCCTGCAAAGAAAGAGGTCAAACGGATTTTCATCTCGTTTGATGCATGCATCAAAGGGTACCGGTTTTGTCGTCCAATGGTCTATTTGAATGCTACTTTGCTTACTGGTAGATTCAGAGGATGCTTGATGGCAGCTACTGGGATCAATGGTGATAAAGGTATGTTTTTTAAATTTTCTGAACAACTGCAACTGAGACTTATACATGTGTAACTGAGAGTTACACATTAGGGAATAACATCTGTAATTCTAAGTTAGATATTATACTAATATCATCTGTAACTTGAAGTTACACATTGTTTTCTGTTTTTGTGTAACTTGTTTTAACTTCATTTATGCACACTTTGTAGGATTTTTTCCCCTTGCTATGACACTAGTCCATTATGAGAATAACGACAACTGGGAGTGGTTTTTAAGAAATCTGACTCAAGTTGTTGGTGACGGGAGGACAATCACCTTCCATTTCGGATCGCCATGATGGACTCTTGCGTGGTGTTCCACTTGTCTATCCAGACTCATTCCATAGATTCTGTTACTATCATTTGAAGACTAATCTCCCCATCAATGGATCAGATCCTAGGTACATTCTCGTGCTTGACCACTTCCAAGAAGCGACATACACACTCTCACCTGAAAACCATGCTAAGGCCATACAGAAAATAAGAGATTTGAATCGTGATTAGGCTGATTACATAGAAAACCATCCTACCTGAATCATATGCGAATGCGTTTATCCAAGGTTGTCGGTATGGATGTACATCTAGTAGTCTAGCAGAATCATTCAATAGATGGATTAAGGTTCACAATAAGATGCCTGCATTTTCTCTTCTTGATCAGGTTAGTAGAGTGCTTTTTCTGTTTTTTTTTTTTTTGTCTTTGTTTCTTGTTTTGTCACTTTGTAGATTCATAAGTTTTTTTTTTCTTTTCAGATTAGGATGAAAGTTATGAAAAAAATGGCAAAGGATCGTGCTGTTGGTGATAGTATGATGACTCCATTAACTCCAGAGTATGAGAAGAGGCTTGAGGCTCTATAAGATGAAGGTTTGGCTTGGCAAGTGTTGGTTGCTACTCCTACCGTGTTTGAAGTTTTAAGCGAAAGAACTCACGGAGTGGATCTAGAACACTGTACCCGCACCTGTCAAAGGTTTTCTTTTTTATGCTTTTTTCCTCTTTGTATGTTAATTTTTTGAAAGTTTACAGGGTGTGTAACTTCTAGTTACACTAGGTATAAGCATATGTAACTACCAGTTACACATTCTGTATATGCATGTGTAACTGAAAGATACACATCCTGTATATGCAATGTTGTTTTTTTGAATGTTTATATTCTTTTTTTTTTTTGAAGGTGGCACGTATACCGTTTCCCTTGTGCTCATGCTCTTGCAGCCATACGAAAGATTAAACGTGAAGCTATTGATTTTATTTCACCGTACTTTACGAGCGACTATTTTAGGAAGACTTATTTGCATGCTATCCAGACAATTTCCAACTACAACAGGCCCGTTGATATTGATAAAGACAACACCATCAACCCTCTTATCGTAAAGAGACAACCAGGTAGACCCAAAGGGAAAATGATTATATGTAAAGGTGGAAAGAAAGCAAGGAGGAAAGTTCATTGTAGCAATTGCAAGGAAGTTGGTCACAACATGGAAGGTTGTAAGAATCCTCCGAAGTACACGCCCCCTAGCTTGAAGCTATCAAAGTCCATTTCTGGGAGTATAGGTTTATGTGTGATTTTTTTTATTTGTCTTGGATTATTTGTTTTTTTAGTTTCCTTCATGTAGGTTTGCATCGACAAACTTTTTTATTTTTCTGCAACGTTGATTATGTGCAAGGATCATTTATTCATATTTTATATTTTCTGAGTTCACAGGTGAAATGTGTTTCTATCCCCGGTGTGTGTCTTCTGAACACAGAAGGGAAATGCATGTATAACTTTGGTTTACACTTATAAAATATGGACATGTAGCTATTACTTACACATTGTTATTTTTACATTTTTTGATTTAGCTTGACTTAGTTGCATGGGTAACTATGAGTTACTTAACTTAATTGCATGGGTAACTATGAGTTACATTTTTCAGCCTTTTGACTATTACCCTGTTACTTAACACATGTAACTTCAAGTTACACATCTTAATTATATGTGTAACTTTAAGTTACTTAACCTGTTGCATACTTCTGAAACCTGTAAAAACTGCAGAAAACTCTAATAACAACTTGTAGTTAACAAAAGTATAAAAGTTTTTAATTCAAGAAATTTCAATCCAAAAATATAGAAGTTTGCAAATCGAAGAACTGCTAAAATCTAGTAACTGACGAAATTTAAAAGTTTCAACAACGTATTGCAAGTCTAACAACATCTTGTAGCTAACAACATATTTGCAAGTATCTAAGTTTTTGTAATCCAAATGACTGCTTTACACATCTCTGGATGGATCTGAAAGAATCTTGTAAATCATGCTTCATCTCATGCAGTTCACCTTGTCAGCCAACCATCTCACCATATGTGTGGTTTGTTTTTTGTCAAGTGGTTTATTCTTCATCCTGATCTTCATGTAAGTGCATACAAATATAATACAGTCGGGAAATGAACTTTGTTTGGGTGAAGCGAGATTTCTGGCTTTTTCATTCATTCCAAGAGGACAGCGGAGTGTCAGTTCTGTAGTTATTGCAAATGCATATTTCTTGGCTTGCTGTAAGTGTTCTTCCCTGAGTTTCTTAACGTATGACGAGTTCTTGTGGGACCAAGGATTAGTGCTCGTCAAATCATACTCCAGCAATGTGTAGTGTGTGTTGTTTTTTCACATTGGGGCGAAATTCTGACTGCATCGTTGTTACACTTGTGATAGTCCTGAATAAGCTTAGGAATCCATAATTTCACGAAATCACCGTCATTGTCCAAGTAAGATTTCTGCAAAAAACATTTGGTATATCAAACACATATTTTAAACCAAAAGTTAAAAAAAAAAAAGTGATTATGTAAACAGAAGTTACACATAAGGCCTTGAGTTTTACACTTGAAAAAAAAGATGTGTAACTTCAGGTTACACATTATAAATAGATGTGTAACTTCAGGTTACACATTATAAATGCATATGTAACCTCAGATTACACATCATATTTTGCCAACATTAAAAAATCTGAGCATGTTATCATAATCTTACAACACTCATTATACATTATAAATGCAAGAGGATTTTAAATACTTTTCGAAGTACTTACATATGCTCTCGGCGAGAGGAATAACGCTTGTTGATACTTGTTGTTTGAGTTCATCTTTTTCCTCAACCTGCTAATGTAGCAATCAATGAGTTCTGACTCCAAGTAGGACTCTTTCTTGGTAAGCTGGAGCATTAGTTCTCCACTTAAATTAAAGATCAGGCTACCATCGTGTTTGAATTCCATCCAGGCAATGTCTCTACATTAGAAAGAAAGAAACAATTAAAGAAAATAACAGAATCAAGTATTAAAATATACATTTAAACACCATGACAGAATCAAGCATGAGTTTTGGTTATAGCCACTTATGTTTTGGGATGAATATTGAAATATTCAAGAACTTTCTTCTTTTGCTCACCATCCAGCCTTTCGATAACTTGGGAATATTTCACATACTTTCTCATTGTCCCGTCATGTTCATTTGGAACTGCATCCATTGTTTCTACTTTTTTCTTCTCGAACTTTCATCCATTGTTTCTTCATTAGTATTCTTCTTAATCTTCTTTGACTTCCTTTCATACTGTTTCAGATCTTGTTTTTCAATTGTTTTATTCCTCAAAATGTGTTGTTGTAGAACTCTTTGGTTTTTCTCACCTTCCTTGATTAGTTCTCCGACTGGTTTTGGACTTCTATCTAGGCCAAGGCTAAAAACCCTTTGACTATCATCAGTGTTCTCCTGAGTTTGGGCTGTGCAACAACGAAAATAAGCAGAATTAAAAAAAAGTTGCACATGCTCAACTTGTGTAATCTGAAGTTACACTTGCCTTGCATAGCATGTGTAACAGAAAGCTACACTTTACATTAATATACTTTGTACTTTATGTAACCTCAAGCTACACATGCCTTGTACAATGTGTAACTTGAAGTTACACTTGCATTATAAACAAAACATAAAAGAAAAATTCAGAATAATTTACACAAGGAAGAGTGGTTACCACTTGAGCTAGGATCTGCATTCTCCATCATTTGATCACTGTCAAAGTTCAGCTGATTTTGAGCTGTGCAACAACAAAACTAGTCAAAAAAAAGTTTGCACGTTGTCATGATTTGCCTTGCATAGCATGTGTAAATTCAACTTACACATGCCTTTACAATGTGTAAATTCAAGTTACACTTTCACATTTGTATGTGTTATCTTTTGCATGTGTAACTATAAGTTACACAAGCACATTTGTATGTGTAACTTATAGCTACACATGACAATTTTTATTACATCCAACTTATATCTAACTTATAGTACCATAAATTTACAAAATATAAAGCAACTAACATATAACACTTACTGAAAACTCTGTCATGTTTGTACTAGAAATGTAATATGAAATCTGGTGTACGCCCCACCTTCCAACCCTTGGGATATCTTTTTCTTGGTTCGCAACTTTCGGGATTAAGCCTTCTGGTGTGTGTTCAGCAAACAATATCTGCAATATATAAATTTAATTAGTTGATCGAACAAAATATATACATTGTTGAAATAGAAATTATACACAAGCTTACCAGTAGGTATTGCACACAAGATTTCACATTTGACACACAATTAGCATTAGTCAAAATCTCTTCAAACAAGTGCTCGTGTATTAAATCTGGCCACGACACCTTGAGAACCGTCTCACATGTTTCAACGATACTAAGATATCGCACATTCACTCCGCTAGCATTTATTTCGCCAAAAAATAATACACAGCAAAGATACAAACCTATCAAACAAACTACATTCTTCTCATCAACTTTTCTTCTTCTCTCTGTAGCATTTATGTCATTCATAAGTTTTGTTATCTTCTCTATAATGTTCTTCTTTGTCACTGTCGTCTGATGTTTTATAGTTTTGATATCAGTGAAGAACTTGTATTATAAAACATTGTCATCCAAATCACGATGAGAAAAGTACTTTAACAGCTTTTGACCCTTTCTACTTCCAATCTTTTGCATGCAAAATATACCAGCCAACTTTGCCGATGTAGATTCCATAAACTTATCATCACCAAACTTGAATGAATACGATGTCTCACAATCTATATCAAAGCAATTCAAAAGCTTCACGACGTCGTGTTTATTGGTACTGACTTGTCTTGTTGTACTTGGTTCAGCTTCATTATATTCATTGTAATACATCATTACGAGCTTACTGTAAGCAGCTCTCCTAAGATATTTATGATCCCTATCAGTCAGGCCTATAGGTTTTATTACCTTTACCAAATCCTTAATTGCATTCAACAATTGCCTTAATTTTCCTGTACACATCACACACAAAAATAACATGAGTCAGTATGTTGTGTACTTATCAAATACACTCCTTTTTAACTTCAAAATCAAATTCATGTTACAAACAATGTGTATTTTCCAAGTACACAAACTGAATCATTCTATTATGTGTTGTGTAACCTTAACTTACACATGCATCCGAGTGTTTAGGTTGCATTTACAGACGTCGTTTTTGATGTGTAACTACTATTTAAACACAATACAGACATAGGTAATATTTTGCATCAGGCAATTGGCAAATCGGTGGTGAGATTTTTCATGTGTAACTTTTAGTAACACAGGAAATTGTCAAGTTAGTGGTGAGATTTAGCATGTGCAACTTGTAGTTACACATGCACCTTTTTGTAAAGTTACACATTTATAGGCATTAATGGTGAGATTTAGCATGTGTAACTATTCACATGCATTACATATGATCAAAACATGATATTCAAAATGTGTAACTTATAGTTACACAACCCCTTGGAAAGTCAGTGGTGAGATCTTGAATGTGTAACTTACAGTTACTTAGGTTTATTTGGAGATCTTGAATGTGTAACTACAAGTTACACACTCAATATACAAACCACTATACAGTCAGTGGTGAGATTTTGAATGTGTAACTTATAGTTACACAAGCCCTTGTTTGTATAGTTACACATTCAAGAGCTTTTACATTAGATTATAACATGACATCACAACCAAAATCACATATCTAGTTTTCACTAGCATGCATGATATCATAACAACACATATACTCAAATAATTTCACATCTTAATACCTCTTAAGGAAGGATCTTCTTCAGGAGGATTTCTTCTTCCTTGCACCATTGAACCTTAATCTGCAATTTAAACAGTTTAAATTGAATCAAAAACAGGTATTAATTTGCAGTAGTCCT